>NC_134316.1:39427639-40051225 GCF_964195595.1 Calonectris borealis
CACACTTTCATTTGTGAATCTGTGCTTTGATTGTCACGTGAGAAATTCGCAACTCTTTTTATTTCCTTATACGTGCAGTTCTGCATAATCTATGCTGATTTTTTTTGCTACTTAGTTGTCTCCTGTGAAGCAGAACTTGAAGGTGTTTTTAGTCAGACAGCTAGCTATAAAACAGAAGGTGCAGCTACACCATCTGGTTTTGTAATAATGTCCTATGTCATGCCAAGCAAGATTAGACTCTTAAGCTTGAATAGGAGATCTGCAGGTGATAGTTAGGTGTTCCAGTTAACAGCATTGCCAGTGCTTCCTTTTCAGCTGAAAGAATGAGCATGTGTTGGAAGGGTCAGTACTGGTGGCAGGACTGTCCTCCAGTGGAGGTGTGCAAGCAAGGTCTGATCATCTGGTCACTTTGGCAAGCAGGGGGGAAAAAAGGAAATTCCAGCTTAGAGGTTATGTCATGGCTAATTAGAGAAAAAACCCACCTGCTTCTCTAAATTCAGTCTAAATTTTATTCAAGAAAGTCTTTTCATTCTGTGAGTAACAATCTTGCTCTTTATACAAGCTCATAATAGGTCCACCTGAGGTCAAAGCTCCATGTGCTAAGGGTATTGTGCCAACACCCCACAAAGTAGAGTCTAAAGATGAGAGTGATGTAGGATCATGAAGAGACACAAGGTCATAGGGAGGTGAGGTGACCGACTTGTAGTCACTCAGTGGGTCAGTGGCAGAGTTGATATAGGCACTCTTGCTTTGTAACCCAGTGCCTAAGCTACAGGCATCTGTGCTGAATGCTATTGCTCTGAATAATGACTTTTTCCAAAGAGAAGGGTTTGATTTCCGTAATTTCAGATGACTTGTGAAATCCTTCTGGGGGAGTAATGTGATATGTTTAAAATGAAACTGTGTTGGCAAACCGGAAACAGTCTCTTGAGTCATCAGTTGTGTAAATAAAGTACTCAGCTTGAAAGCTTTGGTTTATGTCTCTATCAAAACTATTTACAGCATTGTCATTGGTTTCTGCACCTAGATATGGTTAGATGGAAATCGCTTCTATTGCCATGCAATGTGAATTCAGCTGATCTGAGAATCCAGACTGGCTTTCTAATTCAGTGCTGGTATTAGTGATTCCATTGTCGAAGTTCATGTGATCTGTGAAGCAGAATATGGGATCTTCAGGGATCCAGTGGAATTTTTTTGTTAACCAATGTGATTTCTGTGCCTGGTAGAATGGGGATTCAACCTTGATCACTCTCTGTGGTGCTACTGAAAGATTCTGATGATTAGATTTTGCAGTTTCTGCCCTGAAAATCTTTCAGTCAGTGGATTCATGGGAAAAGGAAGAAGGTGCACACTGACACAGGTGACTCTGTGTCAGAGTCCCATGGAAACAGATGTTTGCTGTTTTTCTTCTCTTTCTAGACTGAACAGCAGTACTGTTAGACATCATGTTTTTAAATGTAAACACTGAGTCAATCTGTATCTCTGCAGGGCAGAACTCTCCTCTTTGACCCATCAGTCATCAGTGTTAGGCTTATCTGGGTCTACGGTCTGTAAGAGTGAGGTGGACCTCGAAGGGGTTAAGGTTATGCTACATGCTGCCATCATCTGAAGTAAGTGCAGAGCTGAGATCTTAACCCCTTCAAGCTCTGCTTGCAGAGCAATGTTTTTTCTAGGCAGCAAAGTGAGTAACTGATATGAGAAGGTATAATGCACACCTGGCTCTGAGCACTGGGACTAGATGTAGAAGCTGGGTTTCAGGAAAGCACAGGCAATGGCATATCTACCTTATCTGAACCACACAAAGGTGGAAATTGAGGTGGCTGGGTGGTTATTTTAGCATCTTACTGGGAGAGTTGCTCAGAGAAGAAGCTTTGCTGGGGCCATCCCTTCTTCCATATTGCTCACTTGTGGGCCTGAATTACTTGGCTTATACTCAGCCATCCAGTTTCAGACTGTTAATATTAACACAAACACAACTCCCTTTGGGAAGGCCTTTCACTGTGTGGACATTGTGCTCCAGCACTTGTTGGAAGAAGCTTCCAGAGCCCTTGGATGACCATAAAAACTATTGCCTAGGAAATTAGGCAGCTCTTCATTAACTGGCTAGTTTGATTGTCTAGGTTCATATTTGTCTTTGGGATCGTGAGTGCTAACTCTATAGCTGCCTCATTAATGTGCAGGTAGGTCCTTGATGCCTTATATTTGTTTGTTTGGTGTTTTTTCCCTCCGCAGCTGTGTGGTGCATCTGGTAGGTTTTGAAGAGGCCAAATGGTGTTTCCAATCTAAGTGGGTTTTGCTTTTCTCTTTGTAGATGCTGGCCAAAGCAAGTGTCGATTAGAGAGGGCTCAAGCACTGGAACAGGCAAAGAAGCCCCAGGAAGCAGTCTTCATTCCAGAATGCAATGAGGATGGATCATTCACGCAGGTAAAATTTCTATTGGCTTCCTTCAGCCAGGCTCCCAGTGGCTGCAGGAGACGCACTCTTAAGGCATGAGCCAAGTGATGATAGTAGCATGGGTGCACACTCTGACTCAGTTACTCAGGTGAAAGTGTTGAAAGCCTGGGGACTTGTTTAACCAACTGGAAACTTTATTCGGTCACCATACCATAAAAGACACGTACATATGTAATGGCATCCACCTCCAATGTAGCACAGAAACAAATGGCATCAACCTCCAGCATAGCACAGAAACAAAAACAAGTTGCAGAGGAGGTCAATTTTTCCCTGAAGATGAGCTGCAAAGAAAGCTGTGGCTCACGCAGAACAGGGTGGACCAAGCTGCTTCTGCTGTTATCTGTGCTTCATCTATCCCAGCAAAAGAGAGTGGTCTATTGAGCCTCTTCCATCTGCAGGGTGCTTGTCAGTGACAGACTCCTCTTTCCTGTTTTATGCCCTGTATTATGGTTTAGGGGTCTGGCAGAGAGGTGATGAAACTGCTTTGTTTGGGTTTTTGATTCTTCACTGTTCACTTGCTGGAACTAAATGATGTGCTGGGGTTGTAGACTCTTTCATAATGCTGCTTCTCTTGAGAAGCAATTATCTCAGGAGGGGTAGCAGAGGAGACTTACGGTTTGTTGGCCTTTAATATCTGTGAAAAAGGAATAGTCAGTCCTGGTCACTGAGCATCCTTCAGAAATAGTTGGACTGGTGAAGGTCCTACGGAATTCTAGAGAAGTTGAAGTAGTTATGGCAAAAAGAAAGCCCTCATGAAGGACATTTTGAGAGGAAGAGTAGTTTTCCGAGGCAGGGTAGAAATGAAGAGTGATACTTGGTTCTGTTACCACTAGCATAGTGAGTAGTGTCCCAGTGCTAATCGAACTGGGTGTTAAAAATGGCTCATGTGCAGTTTCCTAACAGGTGGGAGGGGTACGCTGTCTGCTCAGTTTGGCACGCACCTCAGAAGCCAAAATCCTGCAACCCTGATGACCTCTACTTTGTGAACTTAGGTAAATCACACAACTTTTTTGCCTTAGCTTCCCTGTATCTAGCACTGCTCTAGAGATCTTGTGCCTCAGAGAAATTTTAGGATTCATTAGTTATTGTTTGCAAAGTCTTTTGAAGGTAAAAAAAATAATTCCAAAATATAATCAATATTGGCTTCAAAAAGATGAGAAAGACAAAACGTTTTGGGGTTGGTTCAAACACTTTATGATGCCTGGGGGAAGGGGAGAGGAAAGATTTTTTTTGTGATAACCCACCAAAAATTTTTATTCCCCCCCTCAGCCTTACCCTCCCATTATCTGGTGTGTGGGAGTGTTTTTGTTTTGTTTTTGTCTTTTTAATGGTGAAGTGGGAAAAGTTTTATCCATCCTGCCAACTTTGCATACTTCTTTGGAGCAGCATCATATTTGTGTACAGTGTGGACCATCTTGGGAAGGTGGGGGTAAGTGAGAAGGTGGCTGCAGTTTCTTGCAGTCTACCTACTCTCAATTGTTGAAATTGATTTTTGAGACCCTGAGAGCTGCTCAGGTTATGTTGGCACTGGAGGGGAATACTTATAAAACCTAGCACAGTGGGCCAACTAACTGTTCCGTGTTAAACTTTACAGTTCAAGAAAAAACGGGGAAAGAAAGCTGACTTTCCGTTGTCTGTCAGCTGTCCATCGATGTCTTGGAGAGTAAAGTAGGGGATGCAAGTGAAATTTTTATCCTAATAAGCTGGACTGAGAGTGCAGTTGATAAAGCTTTGTTTCAGACAGGTTTATTTGGAAGGTTGGTACCGGTGTCTGGATTGCAGAGCAGTTGCTGGGCCTCCTTCCTGCACATTCCCTGGCCAGTGTAGGTTGCCAGTGGAGGGGCAGCATGAAACTGCTTACAAAAACTGTTTTCAGCTGGCAGCCAAGCAATAGTTCACATTCTTCCTCTGTTCAGGCCTATCTGTGAACACTAAAATGCTTTTGTTTTACCTGGCATGATGAAGGAAGCCTCTGATCCCTTTGTAGCTGGAATTAACTGAAATTCATATCATTCCTTGGATCGTAAAAATACCCCATGTTCCACATACCTCAGGAACCAGCTTCATCATTTATATTGCAGCATTTAAGGTCACTGTCCCTGCATAAGATGTGAATGAAAACCAATGTCCGAGGAAGCTAACTGGTTTCAACCTGCATTTGAGACAAATATTTCTTTTAGCTTCTGGTCCAAATTAATCAAACTTTGATTTTAAAAGGATGTATAAAAATTAGAATTTTGGTGAACGGTCTAAACGGTTTTTGCTTCCAGCAACTCATTAGTAGATCTTATCTGGTGGAGGTGGTTTGGATACTGCATCTCTTGTGCAGAGAATTGGCACCCCCAGGTTCTGCTCGCAGGGAAGCTGCGTAGGCCAGTTCTTGAAGTCCCTGAGGCCTTGCTGAAGTCAGCTCTGAACTGTTATTAGTTTATTCTGGTTCAGTACCCAGGAAGTTGCTCCATCCAAACTCCAAAATCTCAGTTGGGAAGTCAAGAACAGAGCAGCATCTCTCAATGAAGTTTCTAGGAGAAATACTCACCATGCTCTTCAACCTTGAATCCCCATCCCAACAAGAATCTAAGCAAATGCATACGCTTCAAGGTATACCCTGTATGTAGAGTTGGCTAGGGAAATTTTTTCAACAACTTCCCCCCTTCTACGTAACTGTTATTGGAGGAATATTTTGAGTAGAAGAAAAATTCTGATCAAAGGGGAAACAAAGATGCATGCATATATTTAGAATATCAAAGGTCTTAATTGTTATAGCACTCACTCAAGATGTGGATGACTTGCTTTCAGGTCTTGAGCTAAGCCTCCTTTTTTGTAGATGCATACATAGTAGGTGTTCAGGCCTACATCATCGTCCTTGCCATCAGACTTCAAAAGATCTGGGTTTTTGTCTAATTGATTATTGGAAATTCTTGAAAGTTTTGCAGGAGTGAAAAACATGAACAGTGCAGGCTTGGGAGCTGCATTAGGAAGTGGTAACTGTATGTTCATAGAACCTGCTTGGTCTTAACCAGATTGAACTGTTGCTGGTTTATCATCCTCTTCTTGATTAGAAACTAAATTGCAATCACTATGGGTAAACGCTGAAAGCAGCACTAAGTGAGGCTGTTCCTCTGAAAGCAGCTCAAGTCTGTCCTTTCCAGCTCCTGGAATTGCATGCAGTACAAAACTGTGAATTTGGGACTGGGTCCACGGCAAATTGGATGGGGCTGTAGGATGGTGAGAACATAGCTACTCTGCTGTTCTGTGACCAGCAGCATGTGCTGCATGGGGCAGCGGCTGCAGAGGGGAGACCATGCTTGCCTTATCTCCTCCTGCTTCCCTGCAGGGCAACTGGCTCTGAGACCCAACAGTCAGATGTGGTAACAAGGGTGAAAGGAAGGAGCCACCTGAAGGCAAAGACCTTGATTTGGCTTGCATTTAAAGCCTGCGTTAGAGACACATCCTGTGTGTCTTAAAGACTTGTATAATCTGTCTTTTTTTTGTTGTCTGTGAAACCTAGACTGAAAAGAAATGTTGCCACTGATTCTATTGCTTGGATGGCCAGTTTTCCTAGGCATGGCTAGTTATAATGGGGTTTGTGTACTGCATGAAGAGGAGCAGGCACTTGTCAGTTCACTGGTTTTCATAACTGTTCCTATGCACCATGTGTGCTGCTTCTCTTATTCTGGGAGTTTGTGTATCGCAAACATGTTATCAAACCCTTTTTTAGCACTGCTTACACATCTAAAAATAGGGCATGGATGTGCAGCATGGAAGAGGTGGTGGCATTGCAGACATGATGCGGTGACTGTAAATCGGAGCAGACCTGATGAATTGCTCTGGAATTGCTATTTCTTTATATTTCAGTCTGTGTAGGGAATATTACTTCCTATAACAAAAGCTCTTTGCACTTTGCCCACAGTAATATAAGCAAGCAGATAAAATTTGAGTTATTCACAACATAAGAATGTTTGTTTGATATGAGTAATTTGATTAATTGTAGAAAACTGAGGTCATGTACTGTTGTGCAAAATTGGACATGACTAAAACCAGTTTCTGTTCCCAAGACTTGCTCTCTCCTTTTTGCTGTTATGCTGTATTTTGCATAAATGCCATTCCCTTTCCATGCTGCACTTAACCTGCTGTGATCTGTTCTTCATAAACAACAGGCTCTATTGGGTAATCTGCACACTTTCTTTTGCTGCCTAGTGCCATTGGGCTTGTTGCCATGGGCTGAGAGAGACTTGCATTCTTCATAGTTTTCCCCCAAGCAGTTTTTTAGAAAAGGTTGCTGAGGTTTTAAACGAGATCTGTTTCAGACAGATTAATATGAACATGAATAATGTTAACCCTGCTTTGGGGGTGTAGTCTTGTGGGGCTTTTTGTGGTGTGCCTTGCTATTTGCCACCACCTTCCACTGTCTAGCTGTGGTTTCTTTTCCTTGCAAGTCTGCATACAAGTGGCTGACAGCAAGTCTCCTTGGAGAGTTTCTTTGAGTTTAGGGCTCTCAAAACTGCAGCTGCTGGTGCAGTTACAATGCAGCACTGAGATTTCTCTTAAAGCAAGTGCATCAGTCAAACCTGTCGTCTTATGACGGGATCAGTGAGTGGGCTGACTTTCTCAGAGCAGTCTTCTGTTATCAGATAGCTTCCAGAGCACTCCCACATCTGGTAATACAAGTCTGTTTGGAAAGACTGATCTATATTACGGTCCATAGCAATAGATTCATTCTGTGCTATGCTAATGCGTGTACAAAGTACTGCTTTCTCCTAAGTCCCACAAACAGACCCCTTTCTAAAGACGTGGGGAACCCTCTGAGCCTTTAGTGTGACTTCATGATCCAAGTCTGTTCCTCTGCATTGGCTAGTGTAGCGTGATGCTGGGCAGAATTACAAACTCATTTCTTAATGCAGCACAGTGCTGCGGGGCACTGTGTAGACATGTCCCGCATTCCCTGGATGCTGTCTATTATTCCATTATTCAGTGCTCCTACTCTAGCAATACTAAGCTCTCAAGGACTTAACCTCTCCTTTCAGAAGGAAAGAACACAGTCTGTCTTGCTAGATTAAAGAAACTTTCTTCATAAAGAATCTGGGCTTTAATTAGTAGATGGTTCTGGCTTTTTTTTTATTAAAAGACATCCCTTCTATAAAAGACTGTAGCTGGAGCTCTCTGTGAATACTGCTCTGCAGATTTATCTGCTACTTACGCATTTACTTTCTTCACTTGCAGCTCTCATTGTGTTTCTCGTTTGTATATTGAGCTAAAGATAATCCATGGATGGGTAAGGAGGTAGCAACTTTGGTTATATACGGCATTTCTTCAAAGAAGTACCAGTCAAGAGAGCAAAGGAACAGATTCTTAAAGTGGGAGTGGACATCCTTAAGGAAAGTGACAATGTAAGATCATTCTTAACTTTAAAGGGTCACATTCTGTGTCAGAAGCAGAGCACCTTTCTTGGGGATCCCTCTCCTAAGCTAAAAATGGTATCTGTGCCAGAGTGTGTGTTGAGAATGCCCTTGACCATGGCTAAGATTCTTTTGCCACAAATCACTCCTTTCCCTGGTTGTATGAATAGTGAAATTCCTGTGGAGCAAGCATTTCTTGAATAGTGCATAGACTTGAGGGAGGTGGCTGCGGCATAAAGCCCTGGTGGGAATATTTGTTTGCACAACATCATTTGGGAAGAATTAAATGTAAGCAGGGAACAGAAGAAGAGACAAAAATGATTTAAGGGGTTGCAGTCCCAAAGAAGCTCAAACTTAAGATGCAGACTGATTCATAGCTCCCTAAAATTGTCTGTAAAGGCAAGGCAGGCTTCTGACAATCATCAGCTGACTCTTAATCTAGCAGAAAGTATGACAAGATCCAGGGTCTAGGCAGTACAGCAAGACATTTAAACGAGAACAGAGGCATCACCACTTAGAGTTAAGATAAATAGCCATCAGGCCAGCGTGCCGATGGTGCGCCACTAACTTGGGTTCAGAGGACTTTCTAGATGAGCCTCAATGGCTCGAACAAAGGAAAGGCTTAATTAAAGAATTGCTGTGTGACACTGCAGCTTCTGCTCTCTGGGTCAGACCAGATGACCTACTGGCTTGGAACAATTTATTTAGCTGTTTTTTACAGTGTTTACAAGGAGCACCTGGGTGCAGCCAGGGTTTGTAGCCTTGCCTCATGCTGTGAGTGCGGGCAGTAGCTCTGCTGCCTGCCCTCGCCCTCAGCAGAGCCATTTAAAAACTGGATATGTTTTTTCTTCTCTCATAGAAGTATTGCTTTGAATGCAGAAGGAATGTTTTTCTTCCCTTCTCCTCGCTGCCCTCCATTATGGAAGGAACCAGGAAATGTTTGTCTGATCTACGATGGGATAGGAATCGGTTACCAAACTCTTCATCTGAAGAGCAGTGAAAGACTAGTCTGAGTGTTGCTGTTCCTGTGCTCAGCCCAGTGCTTGTCCAAGGTGCTCTCAAGCCTCTTACAGCAAACTTCTGCTTTCTATAACTCCATAGAGACTGGTTTCAGCCATCACAGAATTACTACTTTGCCCCTGTTCTCTCCCTCATACACATGCATGCAATTTCTCTCCCATTTCCAGTTTATCTTTTGGAAACAACCCCTTGATCTCCTTTGTCAAATGGCTGTAAAGGGATGCTGCTGCTTGCTTGTTGAGAAGCTTTGGACTGCTTGGGAATCTGATTCTGGCATTGCCAGTGAGATACTGAAGAAACCCAAACAGCGGCTTCTTTTTCCCTCAGGAAATTAAGAGGCAGAGTAGTCTGCCAGTGACTATAGTTCTAATGTTTTCATATTGTAATGAAGTTGATGAGAGCAGGTGTTTATTCATGTGTGGCCGGTGGCTAGTATGTTAGCTGCTGTTTGATTTCACACATCGTAATGGCAGGGGGGAATAGAGGAGCTGCTGCTACATTCTTAATTTGGGCAATGGTGGCGGAGCAATTTTTGTTGGGTTTGTCCCTCATGCTTTTCATCCTTCAGTTGAGGCACAGGTGAGATGGCACATCTCTCACCCCTGAAAAATAGGAACAGTGTCCTCCTGCACGATCAGGGATTTGGGTCCTTGCAGGGCTTTAAACTGCAGTTTGGAAAGTGTAGATGTTAATAGGGAATCTGTTCGAAGACCTCAAATGATTTGCAGGTTTTATTTCTCCGATTCCCTATTATTTAACTTAAAATGTCCAACAGCTGAACATGTGTATGTTAATTTGAGATGTGAAACTGTCATGTGCCTTTCCAGCAGTAATGAGTGTTCTGTAGCTGCAGCTTGGTTAGCAATCAAGTTTATTTTGTATATAAAATTGATAATGTATTTTCTCTGACACAGTGTTTAACTTTAGAAGACTGAGAGCCAAAAAAAGTCAAACATACTTTTTCTAACATGTATGTTGGTAGAGACCAAATTAACTCAATAACTGAAGATTAGATCTGTGCAGTAAACAGGTGTCACTCTTACAGGGTTACTCTTCTGATTATAACAGTATTTAAAAATCTTGCTATTATGGGATTAGGATTAGAATGAGGTCGAATTTCAAGTAGAAGATTTAAATGCGATTTGGAAACAAAACCTCAAACCTAAGATCATTGGAAACTCATTGGAAAAATTTAAAGTAAACCCCTGAATTTTCAAGATTCCTTACTGTAGGTGCTCTGGAATAGTTGACACTTTTTACAGAGTTTGTGTTTACACAGTGTTTAGAAATGGTACTGGATCAGCTATTGCTTTTACGTTTTTTCAATGCCATACCAGTGCTATGTAACTGATGAAAAGTATACCAGTTTTTTTTTCCCAGCCGTTAAGCTGCAAACTCTAGGCTGTAGGCCACTGCTGTTATGACACCTAAATATGCTGAGACCTGGTCGGGTATCATGGTGAAAGGTAGCATCTCTAAACATGAAGACGTTCAGGAAAGCCAACTGCAGTGATTTTTGAGGTTTCTGAAGTGTCCATTCTTCATGGGTAGTTGTCTGGCCTTTAGGATAAGGGCTGAGATTTCACTGCTGCTATTATCTGTAGTAGGGAAGTCCTTTGGTGCTGTAGTAGAACATGTGGTTGTTGTGAAAGTGCTGTCAATCTGAGATTTATTTCTTTTTTTTTTTTAATGGCGGCAGGGGGAAGAAAGTGTCATGGGATACCAGTCCAAGGAAGACCGGCATTCATTAGCTTAGCTATTTACAAAATTACTTCGCTTTTATGGATGTATTGTGCTTGGCTTGCATAAATGAGTGTATGTAATTGGTAGCTCTCCATTGAGATGAGTTGCATAACATGCCCTTAGTTAATGCATCTATCCTAAATTTATGTCTATACATTTTTTGGACTCCTCTGCCGTGTACTTTGTTATTTTCTGAAGGCTTGGCTAAAGGACTATCAAGTCACTAACACTTGAATTTTTTAAATGCTGGGTACACTGGATTTTTTCTGTAATGTAACATGGAATGGTCTTGCCCTACGAATTCAAGACCCTGTCCTGGATTTTGGCTTCATCTCTGGGTAAGATTTTTACAATTAATGCTCAGATGTAAAGACAGCTTCTTGTGCTGTTAGGAATGCAGTAATGTGTGTGTGATCAGCAAAGATAAATACAAAGATAAATAGTAACACAGAAACCCAAGCAGTTCTATTACACTTGTTTTGAATGTGCAATTGGTTAGATTGAGCAATAAGAAATATTTTGCAACTTGATTATTGCTAATTATACTCATAGTGCTTTTGAGTAATTTGTAATCAATTTTGTGATATATTGAGAGAATAAAAATGAAAGTGTGCAGATAGCAGTGACAGTGACTTTAGTAGCATGGGTACATGAGATTATTGTTGATTTTGGCTGCTAAAAGTGAATTTGCTTGGGGCAAAATGATCGCTTTGCACTTCAGTAAAACCCAAGATAAACACGTGGTACTGTGTTATAATTGCTCTTAGATCATGTTTTATGTGATACTCAAAGCCTTCTAAAAAGCCTGTCGTTAAGTCTCTGGACAAACTCTGCTACCTTAGGGAATCGGAGCCAGCTGTCAGCAAGGGGGAATGACTGTTCTAGCTCTGAAGGATCCCTAATGAAGGGAATGGCACAAACACCCCATCACTCTTCTGTGAGGAGAGGACTGGAATGGGAAACCGGCTTCAATGAACTTGCTTGGAGAAAAAGAGAGAATGGACAGAATTCAATTTACAAGTAAAATAAAAAGGCAGTTTCTGAAGTGATCTCATTTCATGGCTTTTTTCAGAAATGTATTGAAGAAGCCGTCTCTAGCTTAGAGTAATGTAGGTATTTCTGTACCATTTCAAGGTACTGGAAGTACTGATGTGCACACTCAACCACAACTGAAAGTGTGGCTAGAATCCTAGAAAGAATTTTGGAAACTGTTAGTATTTAAACAGATGCCTGTATGATGATCATTTACTTGTGTCTCAAGGGAAGTCAAAATTTCATCCAAATGCTTGATCACTGTGTGAAAGCTGAGGCAAAGGCTGTAATGAGATTTATTAAGCTGGATGAAACTATAGTGCCACTGAACTAATATCTGCATGGATGTAACTAAGACCTGTCTGCTACATTGGGATTTATCTATTCTCACTTTAGAGGTCCGCGTCTGAACTAGTCATTCTGGTGTCCTTCCGTGGTGAAGGAAGGAACTGGGCAACTCTAGATGTTCAGTTCAGATGTAGAGCTTTAAAGTTAAGCAAGATGAATCTTACGCTGTGTACCTTTTGGCTCATTAGAGCCTTCATCAAACATTCTTAAGTCCTTGTCAATACATGAAAAGCAAGCATGTTGGATCTTGCTCCTACTGCCTAGGTTGACATAGTAACAGGAGAGAGCTTAAATCTATCTGGAGAGGGTTTGTTAACATAACAAGTCAGTGTTGCATTTTTCCAGCCATGTTTACTGAACAAAATGCTCTCAAAACGCCCACAGAATGCTGTTCTCAACCAGTGGCTGTGGAGTTGAGCCAGGGTGGCCTTTCCTCATCCCAGCTGGGATGCAGTGGGACAACTATTTAATGGTAAACAGTAAATGGGATTTAGCAGAAGGCGGAATGAGCTGAGACACAGCTGCTGCGTCCCCAAACTGAAGTGTTCTCAGCTGACTACTTGTAACTTCTTTTGCCTCCTGAATTGCAGCTAAAGGAGTTGGAGTAGGAGAAATAACCTTTCTTCAGGGAGAGGGGTGAGAGGGTAAAGAAAAGATAATGATATCAAAGATACTCTTCTGTGTGACCTCCTCACTCTGAAGCATGTGTTTGTGATGCGTCTGGGTTGGGACTTCCACTAAGATGCTGGATTGTAATAAAAGTGGTGGGTGATAGAGTGAGAAATGAAATGCCTCCCCTTTGTTTTATCAAACAGGTGCAGTGCCATACCTACACTGGATACTGCTGGTGTGTGACACCTGATGGCAAGCCTATTAGCGGCTCTTCTGTACAGAACAAAACTCCTGTATGTTCAGGTACTGTGGGAGTGGCTTCAACAAATACTAATTTGATAACCAAAGGGGGTTGGGGAGAATGCGTCCTGTTCAGAGTGCTTAATCTTTTCAGGTGACTTGGCCAGTTTACCCGATTTAACACTGCAGTTGTGCTTGTATCTCCCTGTGTGCTTGCTGGCATTTGGAAGCTGCAAGGGAGCTTGGACTGTGGCATGTCCACCCAGCAGTTAGGGTCCAGACACTCCTGCAAGGCTCACTGAGAAAAAACACTAAGGTGACAGCCTGTGGTAGCCAAAGCAAGAGTCGCAGTGTTGCTGTGTACATCAAAACCAGAGATTCCTGTAACAGATGGGATAACTTTTTACCATAAGCTGTATTTTAAAGAAGTGGTTCTTGAACTGTATTGAGTGGGCCATGGAGTCATTTTGTCTGCAGAGTGACTTCAGTTAAAAGTTTGATAAGGTGGTTTTGTGAGAAACTGGTAGTTGTTGACTACTCGCCCTCAAATCTGAGGCCCTGCTGTTATAATGGATTTGGGTCTTCTGATCGTGTTGCTCAGTTCCAGGATCCCCACGTTTGTGTCATGGGGCTGGACAGCACTGGGCTTGCACCACAGCTCACAAGAGGGAGGTCCAGAGCCAGGCTGTTACTCATGGGTTTATTAAGTGACGTGCTTCTGGGCGCTCAGCCTGACGCTGCTCTGTCGCCCTATGGTTTACTGGGCCCAAATCCATCGCTTTCTGTACTTAAAACAGAGTGATGTTGTTTGTTTTTTTTCTCCCCAGTGTTTGCCCTTTAGATGCAAGCACAACAGCAGTCAAACTTTTGGGTTTTTTTAATCCTTTTCACCTTATTCAGTGTCCTCTTGGCTGTAGAGTGTTCTGTGGTAATAAGCATAGTGACTTGCATGAGGGTTTGAGTTGAGTGGGAGAACTGTCTGGGAACCAGTGAGTCAGTGTAGCTTGAGGGGATGCTTGGTGTTTCACAGGTACATGGAAAGAAAACAAGATTAATATCCTGTTTTTGTGTAAGGTGAAATGCTACAGTAATTTGGCTTAAACCTTAGAATATTACTTTCTTCTACCATTCCCAGTATATGGTTGGTAGGGCATGTTTTAGAGTTTTGCTGATCTGTTCATTTAGTCTTGAGCTGTTTATAAAATTGTAGGAAAGTAAATTCATGGTGTATTGTAGGACACACAGATGTTAGGCCTATGACGACTAATATTGGATATGTGCTTCCTACTTGTAATTCAGCAGTAGATCTGTGATGAACTGACCTGCAAGTGAAAGTGCCTAGCAATAGAGTTTACATTTAGTTTGTCTTTACCAGACTCCTGGGCCTGCCAGAGCTGCCTCCTTTGGAGCTGACTTTTGATCCATGTTTCCTGAAGGATCAGTAATCACTGGAACTGTTTAGTAATGGTGCACGGAAGAATCAGTTTCCTGGGAATAAAGCTATTTGGGAGGAAGGGGGGGAGGGGAGGGAAGCTTATAATAGATTTTTATACATTTATACATTTATACATATATTTTTGGTAATGGATTTGTTCAAAAAGCTTTTATTATCAGTTCAAGTTTTAGTGGAAAACTGTGTGATGAAGCACTAAAGCAAACTGCAGAAACAAGTGTAGAATCTTATATATTATGTGAAGGTCTAAGTTATATTAAAAACCCCAGGATGTGTTCTACTCAAGTACATGCTGGATCTTATTCAGTGTCCCTTTTCAAACAGCTGGGGATGTTCGGGGGTTGGTTGACATCCATTTTCTGCAAATTGTCCCACTTAATCCCTTTCCTTTAGAATACTGCCCCTTGCATTCCCTGCACACTCTCCCCACCTGTTTTTGATTTGTTCTTCCTGACATTTGCAAACGAAAAAAGTGACTCTTATTGATCTTTCCTTCTTGCCCTTGGATTTATTCCAGGTTTCTTACTAGCACACTGCTCTGTTGAGCTCTTTCAAATCACTGGATCCAGCTACTAAAGATTTCTTGTTTACCCTCATCCTGATTTAACATCTTAACACATAAAACTTCCTTATGCTGTCCCAGTTGGTTGAAGCCACAGGCTCTCTGAATCCTAAACTGAGCTGTTGGCAAGTAAAACAGACACTTTGTGGGTTGAGATATTGACTGTGTTAATGTGACATTACATGTTCTGTGTGATTATGCAGCATCTAA
This sequence comes from Calonectris borealis, assembly GCF_964195595.1. NCBI lineage: Eukaryota > Metazoa > Chordata > Aves > Procellariiformes > Procellariidae > Calonectris > Calonectris borealis. The sequence goes on from NC_134316.1 coordinate 39,442,713, forward strand.
ATAGATGTCTTTTTTTTTTTAATTTTCCTCCCCTTTAGGTTCTGTAACTGATAAACCATCAAGCCAGGGTAATTCGGGAAGGAAAGGTGAGTGGAGTCCTGTGCTTCAGCAACTTGTTTTGTAATAGCAGCTGCCCAGCCAAGTCCCTTGAGATAACTCCGAACCTGGGTTCCTAACCAGCTCGGTGTGCGGGAGGCTTTAGACCTCCCCCTTCGGTAGGAGTAAGATGACAGTCTGTTCATGCACCACCCTGTGGAGCAGAAAATGGTGTGCTCTGCCCTGTGCTTGTCAGCTGAGACGTAGTACCTGAAAGCAGAGCTTTCCAAAGGGGCGGCTGGCACAGAATAACCTCTGCTTGTTCACCTTGAAGTTAATTACTGAGCGTTTCTCAGTAAAATCCCTAGAGATTAGGAAGGCTATCAATATGACTAGTACACTGGGAGTCAGGAGTGCCAATGTTATGGTTGTGGCTTTACATGCATTGAAAGGTGGGTTTTTTAACAGAGCATAAAACCCTCTGGCCAGCTGGAGCAGCACTGGATTAAACCCTAGCTGTGCTTGGAAACCTCACTTGTGCATTAGGCGTTGGTCCTCCTTCTTTACACTCCTTTCTTCAGTCCTTGCCTTTCCAGAGCAAGGCACTAGACGTGTCGCTGTTCTCCTCCTGTGTGTATTCGTAGCCCTTCTGTGTCCTCTGATTTGCTTTCATTGAAATAGTTTTGGGAGGGGTGACCCTTCTCCCCTCTACCCCTATTCAGAGTCAACTTTTGAGTTTGTCTCCTTACTACAGGAAAATAGTGCTGAATGTATCCTCACTCCTGCTGGTGAGGATGAAGGCTGTTTCCTAGGAGAAATTCCCGTTTTGGTATATCTAAAGCAGGATTTTTACTGCTAAGTCTCTAAACCAATTATTCCTGACACTTCAAAATGCAGGAAAATGCCTACCTTGGCGCCAACACTTTAATTTGAAGAACATCTTCCATGCTGGGACTGTCAATCCAGTCCTGAAAACACTTAACAGGAATTATAGATTGCTATGTCCAAAGCAGTAATACATTTTGAGCATATTTGCTCTCCAGTCTATTGGTTGTGTATAGTAGCTTAGGAAAAGGTAGGGAGAAGAAAGATGCAAGGAAAACTACTTAGTTAAGACTGAATGCTGAAGCCTGCTTCTTATTTTAGGTAAGGATGTGTCTCTGTAAACCTGTAATTATGTGTTAATGTACAGTTGGCACCTGAATGCATTGTTATCATTCTGTTAATGCAATCATTGCTAGTCTAGCCTGAAGTACAAGCAAATCAAGTAGCTCTTGAAATCTGCATTATTTTTGAGTGGGGGTTGTTTGTAGGCTTCCTACCTGAGTAGTCCTGGTCTGTTCTTCTAGAATTGGAAGCAGCTGACATTGGGTTTTATAAGAAACAGGAGCAAAAGGGGAAAACATCTGAACTTGTTCTTCCCACTTCACTCCCTTTATTAACTCAGAGGTTGGAACATACAAAAAGAGAACTGTAAATGGAATTAATTAATCTAAAATTTGTAATATAAATTGATTCTCCTTGGTGCTGCCTGTGGCATCCTGTTTCAAGAATGGTACACTTGGTCACGTGGCTGCAGAAACATCCTATGCAGTAGCTGTCAAGAAAAGAAAAATGTTTCCCTTTGGGCCAGCATGCTTCAAGCAGTCACGTGAACTTTCTGTCCCCTCCAATTCTGAATCTGTTCATATCTGTTGGAAGCCCCCGCGCAAGCCACTTGGGCCTTTCTCCATCATGTTAGAAAAATACTTGTGAGCAATTATTAAATAGGTCTTTTAAAATCAAGAGGGCTTTTGGAAGCTGAAGTAATTTGGTTTAAAATTTGATGGAGTTAATATTACTTTTTCAGCTAGTGATGAATGCCTAATCTAAAAATGAATTTGGCCTTCTTATTAGTGTTTTTTCTTGACTTAAGTTACCTTGATTCAAAATTCCAGTATTGGGTCCTGTTGTAAGGAAATTGGAACCAAGAACACCCTGGCTTCCTTGAAGCAAGGTGGTTGCTGGAGGTCTGGCTTCTCTGAAGACTGGTGGCTAGCCAACGTGCATATAACCATTCATTCTAGCTGAGTGTTCAGACTCTTTCTGCAAAGACTGCTCTTTGCAAGAAGACAAAAAGGGCAGGATGAGGAGAGGTCTACTAGAAACTGGGACAGTGACCTTTCTATTGTAGAGGTACATCTTGGAAACTTCTGACATCACTTTGGGCAACTGCCATCCGACTCGGGAGCTTTGGATTTTTCCGACTGCACAGCAGACTCCTCTCTCCATCCCTGGATGAGGGTCTCTGAGTCAAAGAGCATTATCTGGCACAGAATAGGTGCTCTCAGGAGGAAAAGGAATAGCTAAGACTCCCAAAAGTGATTTCTTTTGTCCCATTCATACAGGAATGTAAAATATGGAGCTAATAAACTTTGTATGATGCTGGTGCCTTTCAAGTCTTCAGGGCAAAATAGTTTTTTGGATAGAGGCTGCTCTGCCTTAGAAACAGTGCAGATGGGTAGGCTTAAACTATTGGATAATAAATGAAAAGGAAGACTTTACTAGCATATTAGCTCTCCTTTAAAGACACAAGTTAATGTTGGAAGGAGAAAAAGGCTGGTCATCAGTAATAAACCTCTTTCTCCAAATGTTTTGACCTCTCTTCCATCCTGTTTAGTCCTAATTTCTGGGGCTCAATAGGTATGGTGGAGTCACCATGAGATGTGAGGTAACATGCGATTCCACTCACAGGTGCTCTCACTGCTGATGAAAAGAAAATGAAATGGCTTTATGGTCGCGTGGCTTGACATGTAGTTCCAGAAGTGGCTCTATGGAGCTTTCTGCAAGAAATCCTTTTTATTTTTAAATCCCATGCTCTGGTTGCCCATGTTTACATTGGCATTGCATCATACAGCAATAGCAATTACTCGTACAATTTGCCCCGTAAGGTAATTTAAATCAAATTAAATTGGCACCAAACTTAAAACTTTAAAATAGAACGTATTGATTTGTTCTGTGTCTGAGAAGTGCTCTGTTGCTGGAAGGCAGAACAGGCCTGGGCCCGGGGAGATGGAGGCATGTTTGTATGAGGTGGAATGGAAACCCAGGTTCTCCAGGACATGCTTGGTGCATGGACTTTGCAGCTCAGACATTTACCACTGTTCTTTCTATGCTGAATTCAGCCTGCAAGTGAAGAACAAGTTTCCAAGACCTTTGTCAGGGAATGCAGTTATTCTTGGGTGGGATTAGGATACCCAGAACCTGCAGATTTCTGTTGCTGTCTGTTCCTTATTCTGACTTGTTCCTTGTACAATCCTTTTTCTTAAGGAGCTTCTTGCACTAATTTATTCCAGTTGCTGCTTAGTTTGAAAGGCCTGAGAGACTTGGAAGATGCATGCTGTCCCCTAGAGGGCTGGATCTCCCCCCTCTCTCCCACTGGGAGGTTGTTAATGTTTTAAGAAGCAGTGAAAGGCATCCTTGGAGCCAACATGACTGGATTTCTTCCCTGCCTAAAGAATGCAGAACATTCCTTTCCAGGCAAAGGGAAATTGTGCCACACGTTTGAAACAAAACAAGCAAACACGAAACAAAACAAAACTTTATTTTCTTTATCTGAGGAATGCTGGGGCTTTAGGAGCTCAAAGCTACAGATTTGGCATATTGCAGCCATGAGTAGTGTCTTTTGCAGTCACCAAGCAGGTTTTAAAAAGTAGGCTGGTCAGGAGACAGAGGGATGTAAAAAGCAGCCATGTCATTGCTTACGTCCATAAAGTCACTTGGTCTTCCTTCTTAAAACTGGAAAGTGCATGAATTAGAAGTGGGGAGATTGGAAATGAGTGAAGAGGAAAAAAAAAAATCTAACTGAGGACACTGGTTTGTTAGTGGTTGTTAACTGTTCTGGACACTATGTGAGAGGTGTTGATACCATTTTAAAATCAACTGAATGAAGAAAATAGGAAAGGAGGCTTGGTTCTATAATCTGGGATTAAAACATGATGCAAGTACAGGGTAAATATGGGCTGGATAAACTGTCAGTGCCAGTCATGAAGAGTCTTGAGTGGTATGAACTCTTTTTCTTTCATAAAGTCTCTGGCAGTGCATAAAGTTCCAGGCCTGTTTTGACTTGCTTTGTTTCCCTATTGCAAAAGCTGGCAATAGCATCTGCAACTCCCTGAATCTGGGGCAGGTGATGTTGGTGAAATGTAAGCTCTGATGGCCCCACAGAAGGCAAAGCCTGAGTTGAGCTCATTTTACACTTACTATCTTACATGTAGACATGACTCTTGTATGGAGTTGCGAAAAGCTTTGCCCAATGAGTTTGCAGCCTACAAGAAGACACTGAAGCAGTTCGAGGAAGCTAAGATGAACAACTTAAAATTCCTGTCAATTAAACATCTAGAATTGGGTTCCTTTTTTGTGGGTTTAACTGCAAGAAATGGGCTTAAAGGCAGGCTTCTTTGCAGGGAAATTGTCCGCTGCAATTGTGGGCAAGTTGGCCCATTCCGTGGCTCTCTTCCTGCTGGTTTCCAATAGTCTTCCCTCTAGAAAATGTTAATGGCCTAGTTGTGCAGCCAGTAGACTGAGCAATTTGAATCAGTAATGAGCCATTAGTCTGAGTCAGTAATTAGACTGAGCAGTAAAGGGTGAAAGCTCTCCTCAGGCAAACCCAAGTGGAGGACGGCTTGTGCTGATGTAAATAAATGGAACTGTTTGTACATGGAAACCTGGAAGCTTTGTCTGCTGGTGGGAAGAAGTCAGGTGCAGCTGGCACAAATTCACCTGCTGTCTGCTCGCAGGGAGGGGAGCACGCTGCCTCCACGGTGGTTAGCATCTCAGAAGTCAGGTAATATCTTGACAAAAACGTCAAGTTGAAATGTGACCCAAACCTGAGACTGGGACTTTGGTCTTTACCTTCTCCAGTTCTTTCTGGATTCAACCGGGTAGTGATCAAATCTGAAACAGAGCTGTGCTATTACACAAACCAAGTGCCCAATTATTCCTGCCACTCTAGCATTATAAATACTGAGAAAATGCTTTATGATGTCTTTAGCAGCTTGTGGAGGATACAGGAAAGATAGAGAAATATTGTATGGCCTTCATCAGTAAGGTGAAAGAAATACAAGTTTACTGGGGCAGTACGAAGTCAAGTGATGGTTCTAGCCGGTGAACACCATCTTATGATGAATTTCTTGCAGAAAATTAGCAGGTACTAAGTCTGCAGTGCTACCCAAACAATTCTTCTGGATCCATTATGTTACATATTTATTTTAAAATATATAATATACTAGTTTATAAGTCTGGATGAAGGAGAATTTTCATGCAAAAATTACTTTCTGAACTGTTTAACTTTGTCATGTAATATTCCTAGACCAGGGCTGACATGTTTCTGTCAGGTCTTTTCTGGATAAAATATACACGTATACACGAAGTGTGCGCATACAATTTGATGCTTCTGGACAGTGCTGTGTGTGTAGTGTAGCTATGTGGAAAGTCGGACTGTGCTATACATATATAGTAAGTCTGCTTCCTGAAAGCAGCAGATTTGCTGTGCGTGTGCTGTGTGAATGCTCCAAGTCCTCTGGTTGTGCAAAAGCTTGATTTGTCCTACCACACACTGGTGGTGACAGTTTCTCAGTCTACCCTGATAAAATTTAACAGGGGGCTGGAAATTATCTCTGGGAGAAACATGAATGTGTGCTGCTTTTCATAAAACTGGGATAAAAACTCAGGCAACTGAGAAGTAACTGGGAGAGATGAGTGTAACAAAAACACTGTCCTGCAAAGGCTTGAGTGGGCTGTGAATAAAAAATTCTGTAGATGGAATTTGTAGCACATAAGACTTTGGTTAGCTCATATTTATATTTCCAAGCAAGCTTAGCAGTGGAATTGAAGTTTGCTTCTCTATTATAAAAATAGTTCTGTAAAAAATACCATTACTTTAATCAGTAGGTTTGCCAGTTCGTAGATATTCAGAATTCTGTCTGGTTCCTATTGCTATCCCTATACTGCACATAATCTACAAAATTGTTTATTAAATTCCAGTTAAATGTAATTGTAGAAAGCAAGTGAATTTCACAGGTATGGCAGATTGTAGTTTGCCAATATTACAGATTTTATAAGATAGAGAGAACCTAGCTTTTAACTGGGAGTTGTGATCAATTTTTGTGAGAACAGAAGAATGTAATTTTACAATACTGTGTATACTGGATCACTTTTCCAGAGTAGAGCAATGTTCTAAGAAACACTTAGATATATCTCATAAATCAAACAAATTTTTTAAATATTAAGGTCTAGAAGAAAAATTCAACCTCAAATTTGCTACATAAACAGTAGAATTAAAACCAATCTTTTTGGGTCCCCACATCACTGACTTGTTTGAAATTGTTTAGTTTTCATCAAGACATATTTTTGTGGGCCTCAGAACATATGTATCGAATTTGAGGCTGAAGAAAGTTTCATTGGCAAGTTTAAGCAGAAGGCAAATTCTGTTTTAAAGTATATTTTGTTTGATATAATGCAAGAATTCTGCTTTCATCTATAAAGCAACAGTTCTAATCGGTAGGTTAGTCTATATAATATGACTTAATAAAATTGTAGTTTACAAGTGTTATTATAGCAATCTACAGACTGCTCATGTCTGTAATGTCTTAAGGACAGCTGTAAAGGTTTTTAAATGATTAAGTCATGGTATTGAGCAGCCTGGTGAGTAGATCTAATAAGCAGACTAACAATTGATTAAGCAACATCTGTTAAGGTATTATTAACTGTTTATGTGCTATACACAGATTTCTGGTGTCTGACCAATTACAGCTTGCAGAGAAATGGAATAGTTCTGGGGTCTGTGGGTTGTTTTTGTCGTTTAAATACTTCATAGCTATGTGGCCTCAACACCTTTTCTTTTTTAAAGAGTTGTTAAAAAAATTCTTCCCATGCTCTTTGAGTGTCTGGATCAGCATGCCAAGATGTTGTACTATTACGCTGTGTATTTCTCTAGATCCTTTAAAACAGCATCATTATAACTTTGAAATTAATTGTCCTAGACTTCCTGTCTTCTGTAGCTGTTTCTTAAAAATAAACCTGAGGATGAATTGGAGAAATTGCTGGGTTTGCAGATAAGTGAAGCTAGAAGTTGTTTTCTTGTACCAGCCTAACATGACCCTATTTTGTTTGAGTATTCGCATCCTGCAGAAGAATCTAGACATCTGAACGTTAGTGTTGTTTTCTTTCAAATCAGTGTAATGGACCAGGAAATGTATTTTGTCGTTGGTGCAGGGGTTCGGTTGAAGTACTTTTCTTTCAACTCCTTTGCCCCATGAGCTCTGACAAGGTTTCTCTAGAAGAGAGATAAACTATGAAATTGTGACGGGAAAGCTTGAATGCATGTAGAGCATGTGTGCTTGTCAATAAGGTAGGGGGAAGCTGGAGAGGCAACCACAATGTTTGTTCAAGTTCCTGAGACAGCACCTATGGGAATTAAAGCTTCTTTAGAACAGATCTAGCTGGAATAATAGCTTCCCTCCGTGCGCTCATCTGGGTTTTTGTTTTATGTTGACAGCAAGGGAGATGTATTGCAAAATGCTTTGATAACAGCTAGGGATGGGAGAAGTCTTCCCGACAGACTGAATTTCTCTGGGCTGTGTCCGTGTATTTTATTACATGTCACTGTGCTCAGCTTGGTGCTCAGATTCTGGTGGGACCTTTAGGTGCTGCAGCAAAGCAATTCTCATGTGTAAGGACTTGACGGGTTTCATCTTGACTGTTCAGCTGCTCACAAATACGCCTTTAAATGATGATGGCTCTTAAGATCAGTTGTCTTGGGCTTGTTTTGAACAGGGAATCTGTAGATGTCTGGCAGTCTGTAACTTCGAGGAATGACCTTCCTCCTCTTAAAATAAAAATGCTTTTAATTTTGAGAATGTGGTGTCACTTGTACCCTGTGTACATTTGAGACGTGCTTTGTTCCCTACGTACAGATTTCCTTCTGAAGCACGTTAGGTCCTTTGGAGGTCCTTCCAGCACTACTCAGTTACCCTGCCTATCTGCTTCCCTGCATTCTTCCCTATTTCTTCCCTCATACAGAAGAAGTATTTCTTCAGTAATCAAATACAAAAACTCCTTTAGACTAAATTCAGATCCTGGGGTGAACTAGCTGGGGTAGTATAGATAGAGAGCAGAGTTGTACTTACTCACTAAAGTTCTGAACTTCTACTCTTAATGATCCTGGGGGGAAAAAACCTGCAAAAACAAGCGGTGAAAAAAAATAGTTAGGTTTTTTCCCCTTCCCTCATTTGCACACATGCAGTACAGAAGTAGCAGCGAGGTATCCATTCTCTTTGCCTGCGAGGAAATGAAAAGGCATATTGTAAGCCCAAGACTAGTCTGGTTGTCAGCCAGGAATTAGTCCTCTAAAGGAGAAAGGGAGAGGGGCTGGCGGGAGAAGAGGCTGGGCAGGGGGAGTTGGAAGGGGGAAAGTACACTTTGAGATAGGTTCAATGCACATGGCTAGAGGTGGAAGGAGTCTTGTGCTTCCTCAGCATGCAGGTGTCGGGAGAAAGGAAGGAGCTTGTGTTCTTATACACGGGCATGTGTCTGGGGGAGCAGGGTCAAAAATTTAGACTATTTACTTAATCCCTTGGAAAGGCTTTTTTTCCTTCTGTTTTCTTTTTGTGTTTAACAGACTGCTTTACAGGGGACATGTGTGGTAATTAACACATGCAGCTGTAGGGCTTCAGCCATATGTCTGAATTTCAAATGGCCATTGATCTGGGAAATTTGCTGCCGTCTCCACCCCCCACTTACAGGTCGTATTCCTTGAAGATGTGGGGGAATTTATAGAGTCTTTACCTTGAAGAGACCAGAGCTGGAAGGAGAGGAGTGAAAGGGAATGTGTGTGATGTTGGGGAGAGAGGGAAGAGACTGTGAGATTCCAATCACACCCTTCATGCCCCTTGCCCCCCACCACCATATATTTCAGGTAGCTTCTAAAACGTTCCCAAAGCTAGAGATCTGATCATTACTCATATGAAGCTTGCATAACGATTGTTAATTTTTTTCCTCATTCAGCAAAGCAGTCTAAGATCAGAATCACAGTGTCCTTGCGGGCTTTTCAGATGTGCTCCCTTTTCCACAGCTGCAGGTATCTGGCCTCTTACACAGCCTAGAAGTGGCAAGGTGGAGTTGATTGTGGACTCTGAGCAGCCTTTAGGGAGGGGTGGTAAAGGAGGGGGTGTGCTGGGGGGGGAACAGAGAATACTTCACATCAAAGCAGAGGCTTCTGAAAGAAGACGTGATATATTGTAGGTAGAATCAAACCAGAGAGGCTAAACTAAATAATCATACAGTGGTTGTTGCTTTGCCAACTGTGATCAGGCAGCTGTCGACAGTGCTATAGAGCTTTCTACAAACTTCTCTCCAAGTTTGGGGCAATGTCAAGTGCTAAAATCTTGCTATGAGATATGGTGTCTTAAGTGAAATATTTCTCTGTGCGGAAACTTTTTTGCTCCCTGTTTTATTTCAAATGTCACTCAAGGCAGTGAGCCAAATGGAAGATGGTTCAAAATTAAGATACTGTGATTTAAAATCCTGCAGTATCTATCATACTTCTAGCGCTTACAGGATGAGATAAAAATGTATTCTTCTACCAAGTAGGAAGCTATAAAAAAAGAAAGCCTCTTTTCCTCCTCTTCTCCTTCTTCAATCTATTTTTAAACTTTCTCAATGCTGGCTATTGCTGATTTCTTGATCTCATCACTCACTCCACAGTGTAAATAACGCTGACACTTCGGAGGTGTTTCTGCTCTGGAAAAAAACCCCAACAAACATTCCTAATAGTGTATACTCCAACTCTTGCTGAAGGGGGACTGTGATTTAGCCCTTACAGTATTGCTGCTCTGTTTTTCTGTGTTCTGCCTGTCCTCTCCACTTTCCCTGTGAAGCTTAGTGCCAGGACTGTCTGGAGCAGCCATGTACCATACTGCCTCTTCTTGACTCATCTCCTTTTTCTCCCTTTATTACTACGGACAGTGTTCCTTCTTGGGACAAAGTGGCCTAACATCCCTTCTATGGATTGGCATGACTTCTTCCAAATAATTTGGTTGTAGCCTATGTTGATATGCACTTGGATACAACTTTTGTTACACACATGCAGGGCCTAATTTTTCTTTACTCGCTGTTGATTACAGCTGTTTTATTTCCTTTCAATTGTTTATCTCCCTGAAGAATAAGGTTATTCCTATCCTTTCTCTCCTTTTCATTATCTTGATCCTTTTCTCTAGAGAAAAAGGGAAGTGCTGGATTTACAGCCATATAATTGCTGGGTTGCATTTACCACAGCAAGGCTTTTCTATGCCAGTTGACCTGTGAAGGTGTCTGCTGGTCAAAATGAGCCTTGGAGACTCAGTTTTGAAGCTGAGTGTTATCTGCACAGCCAGCTGCCATTGTCCAGTAGGAAATATGTCATGATTCTTCAGCAAGCATCAGGTAGTCATGATTTTTGGTAACAGGTAGTTTTTGACGCTATGTGTTATGACCAGTCCCAAAAGCCATCCAGAACCCTTGGTTCTTTTAGGTATCCCTCCATTTCTCCTTGGGTATGTGTATCAGTAGGGGGATGACATTAGGCTTTTGAAGGACAGCTCAGTATGCAGCAGAATGAAAAATATTCTTTACTTCCATAGGGAGCCTCTTTCTGCAGCCTATATGAGTTCTTTAGATTTGAAGGTATCCTGTTAGCCTTCCTGTGTGTCGTTGTAGCTGAGCTTTTTATGCCACTGAAATTGCTGCTGGTACGTAAGGGAAATAGCCACGCTCAGTGGTGGTCTTTAGGTGTGCAGAGCATTGCTAGAAGCTGTGAAACCTTGGTCTGCTGTCACAGGCAGGCTGTGATCCTCTCTGAAAACTTAACCGATGACCGAAGCAGAGCCAGAAACTGAGCTGGGGCTCTGAGCTTTGTTCTACTTCTCATTCCTCAACAGGTAGTTGAACTAGCATTTTTTTAACCATGCTCGTGTGGCTGGTGAGGATTGGCTCGCAGCTTGTGTGCCGCAAAATGCTATGTTCTGAAATTACCTGCTGAAATAAAAAGTTTACATGTAAATGTATGGCATTTACATGTAGAGTTTCTAGGCAAGCTGTGCAGTGGGGCCAATGGACTCTAGGCCAAAGAGGGATTTTAGTTATCCCTGCTGCTGCTTAGCTGATTTTGTGAGGTATATGAAAAATACAAAGGAGGATGAATTCTGACACCGTGGGATTGGGAATATGCTTGTTTTTCAAGATGAAAGTATTGCATAGTTTATACAGTCATTAAGAAATGACTTTCTTGATTATTATCTCAGCTGGGTGCCAAGAACAGCAGCAGGATAGAAAAGATGCAGCAATATCAGGGAAATACTGCCTTCTTCCAAAGAATTACGACACTTTGCCTATGAGGGAAGGGAGGAACTCAGCTCAAAGGGAGAAATGGTCAAATCTGATACAATGGAAATGGTAGATTAATGAAAATATATATGACTTGCATCTTAGCAGCTCCCTCAAGAGCCTTTGAATGGATGATAAGCAGGTTCTTTTAAGTTGGTGTGGTGTTTTTTTTTCTTTTTTTTTTCCCCCCTTCTCCTTGGCAATTTGAGCCACTCTGGGAATGAATTTGAAGGTTTTGACTTAAATTAAGGCAATTAAAACCATTGCCAAGCTAGATGCCATTCTCTTCGGGGAAGGGACATAACTGAAGGAGTTAAGGCTTGGCTCTGTAGGTCAGGGCTGATGACAACAGGATATATTTCTAAGTCATACGACGCCACATGATTTCTGTCTAGCTTCACAAATGAAACTGCTGCGGAGGGTGTTGGGGGAGGGTGGGAATAACAAGAATCTGAAGATGGTGGGGGGACAATACCTTCACAGCTTGAAGGTGATTCCACATTGATCAAAACAAAGCTTTTTGTGCAACTCTAAACTGGAGATGGTCTCAAACTACTCTGTCCTTTATTACCTGCTTCTCCTTTTTCGCAGATGAGGTTCAAATCTGGCCTTGGGCATTTATTTTCACATTAGTTCCAAATCTTTGAAGAGACCTGTTTTGCCTTTTGGGTAGGAATTTGGCTGTGCAGTCTAAAAATTGTAAAACTGCGTAAGGTAAACCTATGCACAATGACAGGTCTTCTGCGTCCAGGCTTCCTTGCATTTGACCTTAGAAATGCTCTGTTAACCAAGCTGAAATCTGATCATCTGTTTCTCTGCTCATCTCTTATGGACAAACTGCTTTGATAGAAAAGAAGATCTCGGTGTTGCACTTTGGCCCAAAATGAACTGAAAATTCTAGTTAAGTTCAGAACAGCAGGACTGCGTGCAGGTTCCTTGTTCTGAATTACTTCTGTATTCAGGCTACTTGAGAGATACTGCTGCTCCTTGTCCAAAACTCCAAGCCTGCAAAATTGGTTAAGGCTGCAGTTTACTGTTCACAATTTGGAGAGAAACTGGCTGAAAATGAAGAAATCTTATTTCACAGGTTTTGGACACCTCATTTATTCCTTAGTATAACAAAAGAGAGATCACATAAACTTGCGGCTCCCTGCTGTCCTCCCAAATTAGTTGATAGCACTATAATTGGGATCTTAGCTTGAGAAAGGGGAGAGCAAAGGATGGGTCTCAAGTTTGAATCAGGTGAGTGCTCTAAATACTGACTTTAATTATTTTAAGGTTCTTGCTTTGTCTTCTGCTTGGAAGCATGCCCATATACCCGAGGAAAAAATATTATTTGGAATGCTACATTTCTATAAGTGGGTTAAAACAACAACTTTTCACAAGTACCTAAGCAAACTTACATCATTAGAAAGTTCACAACCAGCTCAGCCTGATTCTCTGAGCCTTCATGGATGTGCTTGTTCCTAGAATAACATGTATGTATGTCTCTGCATTGGCACCCAAATCCCTAAGAGTTTTGCCATCAAAGTGGTAAAGTATAATGTCTTAGTTTTCAGCTGCATTGTCCTCCATGCAGCAATACTAGGAATATTTTTTTTTTCTCCCCAGAAAGCTTTGCATAACTTATAGAAGTGAGTCAGGTATTTAAGTGGTAATTACCGTAGGGCTTGGTTCAACCTGCAAAGTTCAAATCTGAATCTGGATCTGAACTTTCCCAGAGGCAGGGGGTGTGTTTGGACATTGTGTTGGTTTGACCTATTATAGTGCAAGCTCTGAAATGCAGGTCCAGATGTGGACTGGAATTCTGTATCATCCCAAGTATGAGACATTCAGGGCCACTTGTTTTGTTCAAACTGACTCCTGTTAAATGATACATAATTGAAATAATACAAAACTGGATCTCATTTTGGGAAAGGTGTCTACAGCATTGTGTCTGAAGGGTAATATCTTGCTGTGCCTTTATTTTTCAAAAGGAGCCATTTGCGGAAAACTATGAAGAATGAGAAGTTAGAGGGCAGGTCGTTTTGGCTAATTACTGTAGAAGTACCTTGAGAACTTAAGCAGTAAATGAGGACTTTGGATTTTAGAGAGATTCTATCTGAATCTTGGGATTCAACAATTTTAAAGCTGCCGAATCCCAGAGACTAGAGCATCGCTATTAATACAGAATGCTGCTCCAGACCCCCTTTGACACGTTTGCTTTTGAAGGACCAGGCCCAGGGAGAGAGAGCTCTTTGTTTGCGGTCAGAATAAACTCATTGTATACCCAGACAATTAACTCTTCAATCGACTTGCCAGCCTCTGTAAAGCGCTCCGGTCCCCTCTCTGTCTATCTCCAGTTCTATTCAGACACTTAAGCACACCAATGTTTTTTTGTTTATTATTCTGAAAAAGCCCTTCACAAGAATAGTCAGAGCGGATCAACATTGTCCTCCCAGCAGCATTTATCTCCGCCTGGCAGTGAATGTGTCAATCAGGAATCAAAAAGCCAAACAGAGGAGGCTTTGAATTGTGTCACGGGGGTCAGAGTTACTTCCAGCTGTCGGTGCGTGGGATAGGCTTTCTCGCAGGGCGAAGAATTGTGCTGCCATACAAATGCACTGCCTACATTGGACCACAAAGTCCTCAGGGCTTGAGTGGCTTTTTTCATGTTGACGCACCTGCGAGGGAGATGTGAGGAGGGAGCGGGGAAGGGGGGGAAACTAATGCCTTCCAGAAGGCGCAGGGGAAGGCTCCTCGTCCTATGCCTGGAATGCAGTGTTGCAGTAAACACTGCCTGCGCCTGTATGGCATACAGAATGGTTGATGTAGGAAGGGAAAAATCCCTGCAGTGACAGTGCAAGTCAACCTTTGCAGTTAAGAGCTCTTTAAGCCGTACAGAGCCTTTCATGTTCAACACTTAGGTGCATTTTCATCTTTTTAAGCAAAACTTTTCCATGCTTTGGTCCACGTCCAAGTGTTTGTGAGTTGTTATATCTGAAGGGAGCACATTGTTGCTGTTTCTTAAAATGAAGGCAATGAAGAGTGAAAACTCGCTTTTGCTACTTTGATTTAAAAAGTTGGGTTTTTTGTAACGGCTTTGGGATCTCCGTGCATAGAACTGGAAAAGGGTGTGAAAACCTGGCAGGGAAGTCTATCTGCACTGGTGCATTTCCATTTCAGCTGCTTGGCAAGAAATTATCTCGATTTGGCTGAATTATAAGAATTTCACATTTTTTTGGCATGACTGCTAACTTTCTGCATTTATATTGGCGATATATGTCTCTGCATAAAAGTTGCATAGACTATTAAATTAATTATGACTTGCTGAAACTGTTTCAATTGATGTAGGGAAGGATTGTGATTAAGGCAACAATTTGCTCCACCCCTTCAATACTGGAAGGGACGTGTATTTTTGTTTAAGACCCCTATATAGTGCAAACACAGTTTTTGTTGTCTTTTATTAGTACTTAAAACAACACTGCCAAGCCAGGGGATAATACATAGAAATGTTAAAGTTGTAAAATTGCATCTTCAAGATTCAGGAACTGCACAGATACAGGGAGCCTGAGTTGACCTGGCAGGTCTTTGTTGCATCTGACCAGAGTTACTAAAGCCACAGAAAGGTGTATGTGAGACTTAAGTCCCCCAAGAGTGCTCAAGCCTAGGAGAGCTCTTCTCCCTTCCAGTTGGTTTGACAGACTCACTAAAGGTGGGCTATGCTACATTGAACAGGACATGCTAAGAGTTCATTCATTGTTCACTCATTGTCCTAGCACCGACAGCTGGAAGTAACTCTGCTCGAAGTCACCTATTTAGCTTCAGCTATGCTCTGTAATGGCTCACCCAAAACCAGATGATGGTAAGTGAAGGAACCACTTGACACTGGACAAAGGCTGCCTCCTCCCAGGGCAGGGCTATGCACTTAAAATTGTCATCCTCTTATTCTATCAGGCTGACTCAAAGTCTGGGAACTCTTGATGTTCAAGCTGTAGACTTCCAAAAAAGACTAGATTTTGTACAAGGCCTGGATGGTTGACCTCATAAGCACTAACGTTCCTTTAAAATGGTAGAAATGTTTACAGAGTGTCTCATGGATACCAGTGAGAACACAAAGGTGTTGGTTGAGATTGTGGTTGCTTAGGAAGAGTATGGATCTTAGTCTGTTAACGTGATGCAAGTATACAAAGGACTTCTGCAGTGGGTATATTTTCTTGGGTAGGAGATGTGATATAGGAGGTTAATTCTATCACCTAACATTCCCCTTTCTTCAGCTTCCATTCGGTGGCTTGAGGCAAGAGCAGTGATTCACAGCAGCAGGCAGTTACTTCACATTTTTCCATAGTAATTTATGTTTTTTCTACGTCAGGGAGTTTACTTTTCCCCAGACATAACTGGAGTTGCTCATGGCCTCAGTGCCTGTCGTTTAGAGTAAAAAGATCACTTTAACAGTTGTCTTTCCCATGAACTGAATCTCCTTGTCCTTCAAGCCCAGTGTACACTGCAGTTGTTCCAGATGTGAATGCTTCCTAGATATTCTGCAGGGATGAGGGTAAGGGAGGCAAGTCCTAGTGGGAGCATAAAGAGTTCTTGCTCACCACTAGCAATAGATCTGAGCTATTGTTGGGTTAACACAACAAAAACTGCTGTTAAGCTTATGAGCCTCTGACAGTGGTAGTGCAAGTGGGCTTCTGGCTTATAGCCATGGTATCTTAATGTGAAAAGGGCTTAGGGAGAGTTGTTTGGACCTGCCTGTTTCTGTCTTTCCAGTGATATGACAAAAATACCATTTTTCAGTTGACACCAGTCGAGCCAGAAAAATCAGTTCAACTTTTGCAGGTGTACCCTAGGAAAAGGAGGCTTACTGGAAAGGAGTTTTATGGCTTTAAAACTATGTCCTATCAGAGGTATTCTGTTGAGTGATGCTGTCTGTATTCAGTGGTTGTCTTGGAAAAATAAAGCGGTATTCATGCTGGGTTGTAATATGTGGAAGAGAAGCACGCCAATGCACTCTTCATCAAGGCTCTGAGAATATTCTGCAACCAAGGGAAATGATCTTTGATGATTCTGCAGTACGTGAATTCCTGATCTGGAAGCATTGCCGTCTAGAGGGATTAGGAAGCACTTGCTTGACCTCTTTGATCCCTCTGTCTTTGACATGCTCTGCATGAGGAACTATTGCAGTTACACACCTTTTTTTAAAGTGTGGAATTTAATAGCTTTTTGAAGAAAGGAATAGATCATACTTGATGAACATATTTCACGACCTTTTTCTCCAAAGTAACAATATCCTGTACATCTCATAATATCATAGGAGACCCCAGGTCTTTGAAATAACTTGGTTTTTCTGTTCTGTGTTAGAATGCTTCTTTAAGGAATACAAAATGTTTGTTCAAAACTATGTAAAATAGAACTTATTCCTTGTTTACCAGGAGCAAACAGGCCAGTGGAACAAATGTTCAGTGTGATGAACGGTGTATTGAGCGAGAAGAAAAATCAAATGAGAGTAGACAAGTATTAAGGTTATTCTTCTGCCCAAAGAGAACGGCAGTGAAACTTTTTGCCATAAGCTAATTTGAAACACTGAGACCTGCTGAGAATTCTCTAGTTTAAGAAATAGATTTGGTGCTTTCAGAGTAAGAAGCTGGCAGCTGGGAAGTGAGCATGATGTTTTTAATAAAGTGCAATTTTTGTCTTTTATGTGACTATTTCATGACCTTTAAAAAAAAAATCAGAAATATCCCTGCTTTTGATTTTTGAAATATGGTGAATATAATTACAGGGCTCTTGTCTATTGCATTTTTTTCTTGTATGTGTGATGAAAGAACTATACTTGCTTGAACAACAGGGGAGTAATTATACTTCCCTCTATTTGCAAAACCCTTAACACTACTGGGTGCTGCTACAATGTGGATTTAGTGACAATTTGGCCTTAGTAACTCAGTGAGGAAATGATTGTGTAGTTTACAGCCATTTTACTGAGATGATCTTAAAAATAAAACACAATTCAAAGGTTAGTTTGGTATTTTTGTTTATTTGCTGCATTTATTCTGTCATTGTTTAATACCCTTCAGGAGCTTAATGGCTAACTTTATACAAAAACTACTACAAAATTATCTTTAAGAAGAATGTATTTCTCAAATAGTAATTGCTACTGCCTCTGTTCTTCACACACGCACATGAACCTAAAAGAAACCCCCTGAACCTGAAGCGTCCCAAGTTCTGCCAAAGTTCACATAATGGTTTGGATAAAAACTGTTGTGGCTCAGATCCACTTCTAATTTTTCTCCATTGTTGGCTTCTGGGTTGCTGCTTTAAATCTGAAAAGCAATTCTGTAATTACTTGGTGCAGAAGCATTCATGAGAACAATAGGAATAACCTTATTATCATGCTGGTAATTTTTTTTATGCCAGGTCTCTTTTCATTTTATATAACCCAAGAATTATTCACCTTTCCAGTTGTTCTATGAGTATCTTTTGCAGTTTTGGTTTGGTTTCTCAATCTGTAAAGCCAATCATGCTGATTACATGCTGCTTACTGCTTCATTACAGTGTGAAGTGTCATCCTAAATAAAAAATATCATAACTGTGGTTTCTGGGATCTTGTAGAAGCAGAGCAGCCTATTCTGACGAAAGTGAAGATCAACTTTTATCCAGAGATTTCTTTAAAGGGCAAAATCTTCCTTCTTCTAAATTAAGCAAAATTTGGGAATTTTTTCCAAGAAATCAGTTGCTCAAACTTTCAAAGAAAAATACTGCTTATCTATATTATTGGTAATACCTAATAACAGGAAAACTCAGAACAAGAGTTGACCGAGGAACGGTAAGTATTTTTTCTTCCAAATATTTTTGCTATGCTTATAATTAAGCATAAAACCAGATACATTGATCAAGAGGGAAAATGACAACAAGATCTCATGCTTGTTTGTCAACCTCCTTTACTTCAGTGGATCTCTGAGGTTGAAATGAAATTACCATCACATTTTTTCTTTCTGTGAATTAGATTGCTTTCTGTGGAGATGCATAAAATTAATGATCTATGGAAGAGGTGTTCAGGCTTTTGCTCACTTTATAAAATTGCAAATACAGATATTGGTGGAAAAATAGTTTACAAGCCTCTGTTTTCCATCTCTGCCCTTCCCTCCCCCTTCCAATGGTCTTTTACTTTTGTAATTGGAACCAATATAAGGGAAGGCTGAGGACGGGTATTGCTACTTCTGGGAGGGGCTGTCCCATGCACCTTTCCCCTAAATGGCTTCTGCCCTGTGCATCTGATACAATTGTGGAGATGGTGGTGAGCCTGGGTTTTCTGGCATAGACTTCTCCCTCCAGCTGATTTTTGCTGTGCAACTTTCCATTTTAGGTTACTGCCAACTTTGATGCCTAGTGTCATCTTTGCCCAATTAATATATGCAAAAATAAGTGCTACAAATCGTAAGTTTGTAAAGCCACTGTATTCCAAAAAGGAAAAAAAAAAGCAATTCTAGGCTAATCTCATCTTAGTTTACATCCCAACAATGTTCTACATTCTTATCTTGCAACATAACAAAAGACTTTCCTCTATGGTTTGTTCTAGCTTAGCTTGCCCACAGTCAAAGATTTTGCCTCACTTAACGCTCTGCCACTGTCCTAGTGGTGTGTAAAAATGCTCCAAGCTGGGACTTGGAACCCAGATCCCTCTGAGCGCTGAGGAAATTAGATTCAGCCTGGATCCAAGCTGGGTTTGTAGATATGACGGATAGGTGCACTAAGCCAAACAGTGTAAACTCAGCACTTTTTCCTGTGGTCAATCTCTAAATTTTTAGATTTGTATTTCCTGTGGAATCTTTTTTGGTTGAAGCTTTTAATTATGAAAGACTTGTGGTCAGAAGACATGGAGTGCTCTTGCACATGAAAAACCTAATCTAAGAGAAGTTCTTTTTCCACGATTTTGCAATTAGAAGACATTGCCACAGCGTTGCAATTAGATGCAGACATTGTAAGAAAAAAGATTTGCTATTGACCATCCGTTTCTAACAGCTCTGCAGTGAATGCTGGTGCCAGGTTCTGCACAGGTAAGTTTCAGAAGAAGAGTTTTTCTTTTGAACAAAAAGAATAAGGAGAAAGACCCAGTGGGACAGCAATTCCCAGGCCTCTGCTGTCTCAGGAAATGTCCTGGGTGGGATATATAGCCACCTGAAACTAAGGCGGCGATTGCCTGATCAGTGCAACAAGGAGAGACTACCAGGTGATGCACACCGATGGTCTGTGGAGGGAGAGGGGAGGGAGGGAGGCTTCTTTTAAGTCTAGGGATAGTGCTTGATGCATGCTTGCTATGTAAAATATTATTGTTGTTAGCGTAAACTCTGAATAATTTGTTTCCGCTCTGTCTGTCTTCTCTCTCTTCCGGACTTGGCCGGGCCACGTACAAATCCCAATCATTCAACAGTACTGGAGAGTAGATAGTATTTACCTCAATAATGGTAGTTTCTTTTCGATTCTTTTTAACCCTCAATTCAGATGACGGTTCGAAGCCAACACCTACCATGGAAACCCAGCCTATTTTCGATGGAGAAGGTAAGAGCATCCCTTAAAAAAAACCATGATAACAAAAAAGCTACTTCTTTCTCTCCTCTCTCCCCGCCCCCCCTCCCCAGGATTTATGGCTCAAATGCTTTTTTTATCCTGCAAAGCAGAAAAGCCAGTGAATCTCATAAGTTATCCAAATTTCACAGTGCCCTCGGGACTTCAGGTATTTTCCCTAATTCTTTTACATCCTCCCCTCTTCCTTGGAATCCAACAATAACACCAGTTGACCAGATTCCGGGGGTAACCTTGGAGGAAAAGGTGTCTTGGCGGAAAAATTATGCATTGAGTCAGAAATGGCAACTTCCTTTAGACTGTCCTTACCCCCTCACTCTCTCCACCCTTGTGATACCAATGCTGGGAGTTTCATAACCTCCGCGATGCGTTACGGCTTCACGAAAGGGAGGGTAGTGCAAAACCACAGCTTGTGAATGTTGACTTAGAAGAAAATTGCTGGGAGGTTTCTTTATTTAGCAATTACTTTCATTGACGCACGTACTATTTAAGCAAATGAAGTCAGTGTCCTGGGCCCATTTAATTCACGGCCCACCAAGGCAGTTTCCTTCTCAAATGGGCTAATCTTGCGATTGTATTATTTTGGAGAGGGAATATTGGACTTTACTACCAGTGGAGATAGTGGTCCTTGGGCCTATTAGCAGCTGCGTAAATCTTGTATATTGCTTAGAAGTAGTGCATGTTTTCTACAGATTTAAACCCACAACCATCATAGTCAAGCTATAGGCCGAACCACTCTGTGATGCACCTGAAACTGTGGACCTCAAGGGAGTGAGGGAAAGCCTGTGCTTGTCACACTGAACTGCTGTACTTGACACTTTTTTTTGAACTGGATCAAAGGCAGAGGTGGAGACTGCTGAGCAAGAGTAGGTGGTGCTGTTGATACCTCCTGCCTTCTTGTAAAAACAGGTGATAGGGTGGGTTTTTTTGTTGCTAAAATAAGCTTATTTAATAGCAAGATGCTGTAGTCCTGTCACTTCCATTTAGTGATCATAGGTTTGTAAGAATCTTCTTGTGAACTTTAAGAAACAAAGCAAAGCCCTCAGAGCAAAAAGCATTCTCAAATAAACAGAGGAGACTGAAGCCATGCTGACTATCTCATGTTTATATCAAAAGAAGTTCCTCCTGGCAGCAAGCTGATGTTGTATTAAATTGCTGTTTGTAATCACAGCATGCTTCTGGCCTTTAAGTTTTCCCCTGAGAGGGTGCCCACAGATATTCAAAGGGAAGAATGCACTAGTAAAATGCAGGAGTGAGCTGATCTGGTTAATACAGCCTGTTCAGAAGCTCCTTCTAGGAGAGACTCAGCATTTTGGTCATTCAAATAGAACTAGGCAAAGTCCTTGAGAAACAGTGTAGTGAACAGACCTTTTCTGATCCTTCTGGTGACAGACAGTCTGAAAAAAAATCTTGTCCTATCTTCTACGAAAAACATTTTCAAAAACCTTTCCTTTGATTTGTAGGTGAAATCAAGTCTGATAAATGGGCTTGGCCTGTATGATGAAAGATTGCCTCTCACAAATCTTGCAATATATTATGCAAGACCTTCGCTCCTAAACTTGTAGAGAGAATGACTAATGTGGTGGCTTTCTGTTGTATTAGCAGTGTCCCTTATGACTTGGGAGAAGAGAGTCTGAGTCTGACAGGCAGGTTAATCAAGCTATGCATCGATGAATAAACTCTGCTAACTTTGTCACTCTGTATTTTTGTCATTCCTGTTAGTAAAATAGGACTCACTAGATTTCAGTGGTTGTTGTCGTGACAAGCGTAAGAAAATCCATTCTGGGTCTGATCAGAAGTTTGTATATCCACTACCTTTGAGCGTACTGTCTCCAACCGTGGCTTAAAGTGGGTACATCAGGAAGAGTGTAAGAAGCATTTCGCCTGGAGAAGACTTAAAGGTGACCTAATAGCAGCCTTCCAATACCTACAGGGAGGTTTATCAAGAAGATGGAGCCAGGCTCTTCTCAGTAATGCATTATGAGAGACAATAGTCATAAATTGACACAAAATGTTTGGACTGGATATAAGGAAAAACTTAGTCACCATGAGGACAATGAGGCAGTAAAACAGATTGCCCAGAGAGGTGATATTCTGTCCTTCCTTTCTGAGCCAGTTGGATAAAACCGTGAGCAACCTGGTCTGTTCTTATAGCTGACGCTGTCTGGAGCAGAAGGTTAGACTAGACACCTCAGGATGTCATCCTGAATGATCCCTTGATTCTATCTGAGCAAATGTGTCATGATACTTCACTAGTATACTCTCCCAGTGTCTTAGATAGGTCTTCCTGAGGAATGGCTTGTATTTGGCGTCCGATGTAAATGTCAGATGACAGAAAAGGGCAAAAGAGTTACCTGTCAGGCCTGGACTCTTCATAGATGTTCAAAGGAGTTAAAGTCGAAATCCCATTCAACCCCAACTGGGTTTGGGATCTGCTGGGCTCCTGAAAACCTGTGTATTCAAAGTCAGGCAACCAGAGTGGAGCTCATCGCAACATGAATGGACCATAAAAATGTGGAATTTTTTTCATGCTTTGTTTTTGGGTGGCTACCTTCAATCCACCAGGGGCTGACTTTTTTCAAACGGCATTAAATACACTCAGCTGCCCCTGAAATGTGTGATACCTCTTGGACCTCAACATCTCCAAGGTGACGGTTCACCTTTCTCATGTTTTCACCTACATTAGAGGATAATGAAAATTCAAATTTCAGGCATAATAAGTTTTCCTCCCACTCCTTACCATCCTCCCTGAGGGCATAACAGAGCAGTGCCAGAGATAATGTAGATCAGATAACTTAAACTCTCCTGTCCAAGGTTTGAATCATAAAGCAGCCATCTCTTAAAAATTATTTCACTTCATTACAATGCAGATCTCAGTGATGTTTGTAGTGAATCTCCTCTTAGGACAAGATTCTCCTCTGCAGAAGAATATTTTATTAATGGTCTTTGCTATAATTTTAAATTTTAAAAAGTTTTATTTCCCCCTGCACTTCAAGGCTCTGTTTTCTTTGCATCCACCCTCTATTTAGTTTCAATGTGCAAGTTGTATTCATTTCCTAAAGCATAACTTCTTTAAACATCTTCTCTTTTTGGTAAACTCTTAACTCAGTGGGAATCTACTCTTTCCACAGATCTGTTGTTGAGAGGAGTCTGCGTTGCTTACCTGTGTTCCAAAAAATGTCCAGGTTAACTGGATGGAAAATACATTTTTATGGTAGATCCCAAGGATTAATTTCCTTTTCTTTTCCTTTCTTCTGTTTTCCCACAATTCCTTTTCTGCACCTTTCAACCTCATTTAGACATATGCACCGTTGTGTCTCTAAAGGCCCTGACCCATTCTTCAGCATCTATTGACTTTGGTTGTCCCTCCTTTTTCAGCTGTAGACAGACCCAGTTCATACTGTGCAGAGCCG
Organism: Calonectris borealis; assembly: GCF_964195595.1. Lineage (NCBI taxonomy): Eukaryota > Metazoa > Chordata > Aves > Procellariiformes > Procellariidae > Calonectris > Calonectris borealis. The sequence continues at coordinate 39,466,124 of NC_134316.1, forward strand.
GAGCTAAATTTTATCCTAGATTTAGGAGTTTGGATCCAGCACTTTGGTTTATGGACTTTTGTGCTTCTCCCCTTCCTACCTCTCACCCAGTGTTTAATTTGATGTAGTTCTCCCACAAAAAAGCTCAAAGGATATAGGTGTATGTATTTGTAGGAGCACATCATGACTGAGTGATGATAAAATAGTGTAGTGAAACCTGCAGATAAGGCAATCTTTGTTAAGCAAACTTTTACTACTGCTGGAATATTAGTGTTCAACCTGTATTTCCATATGAAAAAATTCCCTGAACGTGATTACAATAATGCCTACAATCAATGTATCTGAAAACATTTAGGAAGGAAAAATTCCCTTTCATTTTTCCTTCGTGCTCTTATAATGTATAATCAGTTTCTCTTGTAGTCAGCCAGATTCTCCCTTGCTGAGCAGATCCATGTAAATGTTAACAAGGGAGCAGGAGAACTCTTGTAAAAACTTCTTAGACGAACTTAAGACAAACTCCAGGATCTAGTATTTAAAGCATGCTCTTGTGGAAACTGAAAATTTTCCAGAAAATATTGGTTCTGAAAATGTCACTTGAGGAGCTCTAGCACATGGTATCGAGTACTGCTTTGCTCAGTTCTAATCAAATGCTGATGTTGTGTCACTTCTGTGGCTTAGGGCAAGTTCTGCTGTGTTTTGAAGTTGATTGTAACACCTCAGAGGAGGTGCTCTAAGCACTTTTTTCCCACAAATTTATGTTTGGATGTCTTGGTTGTAGTGCATCAGATGTGCTTTTCTAACCAGAACTTGTTTCTTTAACAGATTTCCTTTCAAGTCTTTCCAGAAATATCTTCATTTCTCTGCCTATTTATTTTGCATTTTGTTGTTGCTTGTTTTAGGGAACTCAGTGTGGTCAGCTCTTCTTGGGCTGTTAAAGCAATATTTAAGGTCTGGATTTTTTTTTAATCTGGATTTCATACGTACTTTAGTGGAAATCAACATATACCGTAGCACACAACATAACCTTTGAGATCTCTAAGTCTTGAGGAGACTTTAGACTTGAGAACTGGGGAAGTAGGGGGTAGAGGGAGGGAAAAAAATGTTTTGCCAGCAGAGAAGTACTCTCTGGAAAGGGAAGATAATGAGATAACCTTGTGGAAGATTTACAAGTAGTGGTTCATAAGAGGTGGAAGACCTCACCAGGGGATGAGCCGATCTCTACAAAGATGGTGGATCAGTTAAGGCATGATTGTAGCCAACATCTTGTCCTCATGAGTTACAATCATGTGTATTCACTAGTTGCTGTAGTTTCTTTAAGGCAGTTATTTTTTCTCTTTCAGAAATCACAGCACCCACCCTTTGGATTAAGCACTTGGTCATCAAAGATTCCAAACTGAACAGCTCCAGTATAAGGAATTCAGGTAATGTTCCATCTAAAAAAAAAAGATTTCTTTTAACTAGGCTGCAATCTCTCACCGTCTGTTCTTGTTTCATTCTTTCTTCGTTGTAACTATCCTGCTGCTTTTCAGTATTGCAGGACCTGAAGTGCAGGCTATAAAATAATTTCAGATAGCATCCTTTTTTGTGTCCAGAAGGCCACGGTCGATGTGTGATGAGGGATGTTTCTGTTTCCCCAAACCATAACTGGGGAACCTCTTAATTTTTCCATCTGTTAATTCATTCGAGCCAGCTGTCATTTTTATTCTGTTTGCTGTTCAGCAGTCTTTCATGGATGTACAAACTGATGCATTTGGCTCTGAGATCTGGGCTATGGTTTTGATCTAAGCAGTTAAGAAAATACAGAGAAGGGCTTCTTTTCTAGCAACTTCAAGATTCTTCTCTGCAGGGGATATTTTTTGATAGAGAAATGATTGGATTATTTCACAATTGAAAATTAGGTTACTTATGTCTGGGCCTAAGTAAATGTTGAGATTATTTTTATGGGTAATAGAGTGGATGAGGGAAGACCCAAGCATAAAAAACAGCAAAGAAAAGATCACGAACATGAGTGGGAAAAGGGAGAGCAGGAAGATGTGAAGTTAGGATGTAAAACTTGTGATTGGAGATGAAGGTGAAACTGTGTGGAGTTACTGAAATCACAAGAAATTGGAAGAATCTGAAGAGGAAAGTTAGGGATTCTCAGTAAAAATGGTTTCTATCTGATATATTTTAACTGAAGTGGGAGAAAGGAAGAAGGTAAGGGAAATATCAAAAGAAGAAAATTGCCTTAAGAAGCCATGGATTTATTTTAAGGTTTAAATAGGAGCTGCTACTATTGCATATATTTTATGAAACAATATATGCTTAGAACATCTGTTGGGAATAACTCCAGTCCCCAGAACAGATAAATTGTGATAGCTTGAAGTACCTCATCACCTGGTATTTCTGGATTAGCCAGAGGGTATTCATGCCACTCAGCAGTTCCCTTAACGTTCCTGTGCCACTTCCAACTGCAGGGTGAAATCAGTGCTAGCTTAAGCAAGATTCTCTTGCTGCAGAGTGGAGAAGAGCTCTTAGGAGGAGGACATCCATCTTTGCCCAGACCCCAGTTTTAGCAAGTCTCCTGTGCCTCACTTCCCAACTGTTTTTGTAGCAGGGTGGTCTGTGTAGGAACTGCCGGTGGGAATCATCCAGAAGCTTCAGATGATGTAGGAGTATCAGCATTCTTCTTTAAGGATGTCTTTCACAGGAGAGCAAATGCAGCTTGTGTTTTGTGAGCTGCTGTGCAATTGAAAGTGATAGTTTAATATTAAAATCCTATGTAATGGGTCCTACCTATCTTGGAGAACAACTTTCCTTCTGATGCAGCAAACCTGGTAGCTGCAATGGAAATAAGAGTTCCTAGATCGGGGTTCTAGGAGGCTACAAAGGGACTGGGGAATGGGAGGGTCTTTTGCTTGAGAACCTGTCTCTCACCCTTTCTTGCCCCGACAGAGCCGAAGTATGCTGTCTTTCACGTTGTAAAGGCAATTGATTTGTTCAAGTGTTTCCTCAGGAAGCTGTCTGATGTAAACCGGAGTTTTGTTCATGGAAGAGTTCCTTTTGTGAGTTTAGTTTTGTCCACTTTTTTTTCAATTGGTTCTGATGTCATTTCTGTTATTCAAACAAGATTATTGTGGGTGCATGCTACAAATCAAAAAAAAAAAAAAAAAGATCTGGAAAATTCAAGAGTTCCATAAGAGGTGGTTTCTACAGCAAGCTAAAAGGAGGTGTGTGGTTCATCTGACTCAGCCTTACAGATTGCCCTGACAGACACTCATTTGCTGTATCATCTCATTAAGAGACTGGGTTGCCAATTTTTAGCCCCAGATTTCCACATTAGGCCATCCAAATACACAGCCATCTCCATCCCTTACACCAAATTATTGATATTAAGAAATGCTACGTCATCAAAATAGGGCTATGGTTTAGCTGATATTAGGTGTGGGCTGCTTTAGCCTGTTTCAAGCAACGAAGCCTAGTCCCCTCGTTTGGTACCTTTCATTCCTTTCATCCCTTGTCATATATGTTAAAAGGCAATGTTGGATAGGTGGGATTGAACAACAAAGAGCTGGGGAGGATAATTACAATTTAGAATCAGGTTCTTCAAATGTCTTCAAGTCTGTCTTGGCTGAAGATGATGAAACAGCTGTCATGAGATGGGCATGCAAAATTAGGGGATGTTTTTAATCACATTTGGCTCATGTCAGCTTGCAATATTAATGCTCAGCACATTTCTGATTTTTCATTTATTTTTAAAGGGTTAAGGTAAGCTTTACTAGTGCAAGATTGGATTTTTGGTTGTGGTATTCACTCAGCTGTATTGTCTCTCTGCGTTTGCACTTACTGTCTTGAAGCAGATACAGCCTGGTATCCTCTTTCAGCAATTTAATGGGATCACTGAAATTAGAGGTGAGAAAAGACCTAGTAGGTCATGTAATCTACTGCCTTAGGGCTAGTGAATGTTTGTACTGTATGAAGAGCAGCATTTTCTAGAGTAACATAAATGCCTTAGGCAATAAAGATTTCACTTCTTCCCACAGGAAGCTGCTCTGCTGAACTCAATCTCAGGATTTTTCTTTTTGTAATATCCAGCCTAACTCTTCTGTTTCCCTTCTTTTTCATTAGTCCTGAGTTCTTGAAAGCCTGCCCTATTCCTTGGAGTTTGTATACTGAAACACTTAGCCCTGATCCTTCTCCTCCCTGTGGTGTTTATATAGCCCTGTCCTTTGCAGTGAAGCCCAGTAGATACTACTGTCAGAGGACGTGTGCTGCTCTCTAATCAGCACTGACATTGGACATCTTGGAACGCTAGCACCATCACTATATCAACCATGAAGAGAATTTAAGAATTGCTACATGAAGACAAATAGGCTCTGTAATTTGTTATCATTGTCTCTGGTCAATGTTAGGCTTCAGAGTGAACCAACCACCAGGTAGCTGAGCGTTGCAGAGCTGGTGACACCCCGCGTTGCATATGCAGCCTGTATTTCTTAAGACCTGCATTTGAAATCTGAGTATTCCACCTTCCATTTAGTGTTGACAAACAGAAGAGGTTCTCCTGAAACAGTCCTCTCTTCTGGAGCATTTATGTTTTGCTTGGCATGTGTGAATACTAAGTAAGCTAGGGATCAGAAAAAGCAGAATGACTCTAGCCTGGTGATTAGAGCACTTGACTGAGAATCTATATGTCTCCAGGCGTTTTGCCAGTGAATTTTTCTATGCTAAGTAAGACAGCATTGCTAGGAGGGATTGCTAGTGCTGTTACCCCAGCCCACCTTAAAGAATGAAATGATGACTAGATCTCCTTCTCAGTAGCGTGAGATGCAGGTTCAGATCTTCTCAGCCGGAGGCAGGAACCAAAACATGAACATGCTCTAACATCTGGACTGTTGAGTAGCAGAAAAGTTGTTGTTTTTCTGCACTTACAAACTAAGTCTTCTGCCTTTATGAATCCTAAAAGCCCAAAAGTTAGTTTTTCTTTTTGGGGCAAGTGAAAGATCTAGATCAACACGGTATTTTTGCTGTGGCAAGATGACAAAAACGTTTTTTGATGTTTGTTTTGAATTGATTTTCACCTTTCCCAAACATGCACACCCGCATGTGCACACACATGGATACCCCAAACTAAGCCTGTTATTTAGCACTGCCCTCTGTGATGTGTCACTTCTAACACTGCCAGAGCAGGAGGTGATGCAGATGGGACCTTTGCCATGGCCATTCTCTATTCAGCATGGGTGGGAACTGTCTTTTCATTCTACTTTTACTGTTTCAGCTTCCTACTTTCCTATGTCCTCCCCCCAACCTATTCCAGTCTGGAACAGTCCAAATGATTATTCTTTTACAGTTCTTAATCTAGGGAAACACTTGATAATGAATCCCGCTTCCAAGAAAATAAATCTAATGGCTGCCTGTTTGGGAGCACCCCATCTCCACTGAGGAATCTATGGTTGTTCCTCATTTCCAGAATTGGGTTATCTCCAAATCCATTTGTGCTACTTAGTGATTTGGTTTTAGTTAGCAAGAGATTCCAGCCTGTATCCAGCTTACCCTGACAACCTTTAAGAAAACCACAGAGTGATGTAATGAGCTCATGCATGGAAAAATAAACAGCTCTAGAGAAACCAGCAGTAGCAGCCTGAAGTAAATATTCTGTAGTCACTGGGGTTTTGAACATGACGTTATTTGAAAGGAAGAATGAGTAATATATTAAGGTTAGCAGCTGAAGACAGGTTTGTGTGTGCCTAGTTAAAAAAAAAAAAAACCCCGTAGCTGTTTATTTCAAAATCTTGCTTGCTGAATGGGGGCCAACTCCATGTGGGCTATTCTGTTCAGCTCTGGCACCCAAGCATCATGCAGGCATCTCATGTGACAGCTTTCCAATGATAGAGCTTTCTGCTGTCAAGAGCTCTTAGTGGACAGAGTATAACTGTAAATGAGCTTTGAAAACAAGAATGGTGGTATTTACATTTCTTTTAATTGAATTCACTTGGAGCCCAAACTTTAGGGCTCTTCAAAGGGAGAAACAACTTGAAAGCTGCATGTCTGTAAATACTTCTGCAAGAAGCAGAAGCACACCTCGCCATCCACCCCAAGGTACTCTTGGGTGCAATTTGTTTCCAGAGATCCACAAAGTGAGGTGGGATGTGATTATATCAAGTGTACTACTAGGAGCTGGTAGTAGTTCTCTGGTTTGTCTGTGTTCCTTAAGTTTTTTCCCCACTTGCAGAAAAAACAGGCAAGAAAATCCACATGGCACCCCAAAATAGCTCCCTCTTTCTAGTGCTCACCTAGGAAGTGATACCATTTTGCTGCATGCCTTTCTTAAGGATCAGGGATAGTGATTGCTTCTAGGGGGAAGGTACTCATGGTATGTTGCCTTAGCCATATCCCTAAGATCCTTAGGGAGTCTTTCTAGGATCCCATACGTTAACAGGAGTCTGCTTTTAAGCCGCCTGTATTGAGAATCAGTGTAGTTCCTCCTGAGTCAGATTGTCAGGTGAGACCAACCAACATATAACAGGGCAGGGCCTACTGATTTGCCCTTAAAAAGGAGTATGGCAGTTTTGGTGGGATACACCAAAACGAGCCAAGGTTAGACAAAAGTTTGATTTGTTATTAGGACTTTCCTTTTTAGCAGTGAGGACTAACCCCAAGGAGCTTGAATGCCGATATTATTTTCAGAGTGGGGAGACAGTGCACCCATTTGTGTTGAATGTATAGTTATTTGGAGTTGGAGGAAATTTCTTGCGCCTTGGAAACTTGGAACACTGCAGAGACCAGAGAGCCGCAGGTAGAGACTCTTGAAAAGCAAAGCACTGTTTTGAATGGGGGCTGTCTTTATCCCGACTTCTCAGCCTTATTCCTTAGCTGTCTTGTCTTACTCTTGGCGCACAGCACTCCCCGCCTTGTTATTTAAAGACATGTGAGACCATGGGCTTCTGCTTCTCCTGCTACTTTTCTCCTACTTTCTGCTACTACTAAACTAGTTGTGTTAGTTCCAAACTGACTGGCTGTCTCTCCATGCCAGTTGTGTTAATGTTACTGTCCAAATGTCTACTACAGGATTGTAGGCTCTTCCCCAAAATCTGTGGCTGGTTAGTGTTAGTCAGGACGCCAAGTGGAGGAGATAGGTGGAAGCAAAAGTTGATCACACTTTAGCAGAAAAGCAGATTGAGAAGGGGAGGTAGCCAGGCACAATTGTGCTTTAGTGACATCTGAATAAGGTGTTACAGTGTAATTGGAATTGGAGTATTTTGGTGCCTGGGAATGCCATCCTATTGCTGACTGCAGTTCTCCTTGGGGAACATTCTGGTGCTTCCATCTCCTCTGGGCATAACACCTGGGAGTAGTGGCTTTTGAACTTCCGCATAGCTGAAGAGGAAAAAAGAAGTGTCAGTGATGATGTCAAGAACAAGAGTTCATGGGAGGGAACCAATGAGTGAGAAAGCTTTTGCCTTTTCTACTATCCTCTATTAATGTGTCCTCCTTGGCTCTTGCCCTGCATCTTGTCTCAGTGCCTCCCAACACAGTGCTCTTCTGACCTGTCAAAACTATTGGGCTAAAGTCTGCCACTTTACCGTCCCACCTGCCAGAACTATTTATCTTCAGATCTTTGTATTAGTCCTCCCACCCCTTCTTTTTGTGTGAGGGTTTGGTTTTGAATTCATTTTAATTTAGGTTCTGGCTTGATACCAAATGAAGCAATCTCAGGAGAAGCTCCTGTTGAGTAAGATAAGAAAACTTACTAATTTCACAGCAAATCTCTGTGCTTTTCTCTGCTGAGTTCCTGCTTCCTTGCAAGCCAAAATGTGATGTTTCTCCCTTACTTTCTATCCCGCCTTTCCCTCTGGCTCCATCTGTGGTTCAACCACCCCTTCCTGTCTTGACTGCTGCTTGGGAGGCCTCTGTCTCTTCCTCCCTCCTGGAAGTTCTGAGAGGGTACGATATACGTGATGCCCAAGCGTGATCCTCCCACGGTCTCAGTGTGACAGGTGTGGTGAAGAAGGGAGTAGGTAGGGGAGAGCAGAAGCAGGGAGAATGGAAGAATCTAGGACCAGGACCCTTCCCAGACAGCCAGCAAACAAAGTCATAAATAACATGCCATTGGGGACCAGTTAATCTGCTCTGTGAAAAGGTGCAAAGTATACAAGTGGGAAAAATAACATTGTATAATAATCGGCATGCAACCATAGGTGTTAAACCATATGCAGCTAGGCAAATAAATGAAGCTCCCCCTGAGTGCTGTGTGATAAATCATTCCCAAAGAATTCAGTCACTCCCCCCTCCTTATCCCCCAAAGAAAGAAAACAAATTACTCTAGACATGGAGTCATAACTGCTACCCTACAGCTGCCAGTTAAAGCAAGTGGACAGGGAGCAGTAGGAGAGGGGCAAAGATATAAGAAGCTGGGGTAAAAAGGGAAAAAAAACCAACCCTGCATTTAAGACCACTGAGGATTTGGAGGGGAAAGGAAATAAGCTCCAGCACTAGACATTACCTGGACATACAGGGACAAACAGAGTGGAGAGATCAACTTTATGGAGTTTGTTTTGCTTTTTAGCAAAAGCTAATTCGTATTGGAGGGGTTGCATTGACTTGCTGAAGCAATTCCCTAGCAGCAGAGTGCTCCTTGCTGTATGTAATAGCAGCGTTCAGCGCAGGCTTGTATGTGGATCTGCACTTCAGATATCCATTTGAACATATGCTGATGCCTGCAGATGGACTGCACATCTTGACTCACCTTCCTGCCTCTCTTGAAATGTTCCTGTCAACTTGACAAGAAAGATTATAACATTTCTAAGGTGCCACAAATAAGGAGGAGCTGTTTCAAAGTAACTGCTTGACTTGCGCTCCTAGATTCCCTCTGGAAAAGGTTTAGACCTAGGCTGCTTCTGAAACCAAAAGCCCCTGGTGGGGCTTTGCAAGGAGACAACTGAAGGAAAAAAAGGGTTCAGTGGTACACAGATCAGTGTATCCCGAAAAGTGTCTGCTGCCTCCAGCATTGTCCAAGGAGGCCATGGATATCACCTAGTAGAGCACAAGGCTGTGAGGGAGCAGAGCTGCATTCCAGAACTGCTGGAAAATTCTACCCCTCCCATGCAAGCTTCCTCCTTAGGCTTAGGGCAAAGAGGTTTTCCACTTTAGTGGGTCTTGGAGATGGAGATGATAAGAAGGGAAATGTGTGAGGTCCTGCAGGAATATCAGTAGGGCTTGTGGAGCAGCAACATGGGACATTTGAAGAAAATGTCATAGAATCATAGAATCATTTAGGTTGGAAAAGACCTTAAGATCATCAAGTCCAACTGTTAACCTAGCACTGCCAAGTCCACCACTAAACCATGTCCCTAAGCACCACATCTACACGTCTTCTAAATACCTCCCGGGATGGTGACTCAACCACTTCCCTGGCAGCCTGTCCCAGTGCTTGACAACCCTTTCAGTGAAGAAATTTCTCCAAATATCCTATCTAAACCTCCCCTGGCACAACTTGAGGCTGTTTCCTCTCATCCTATTGCTTGTTACTTGGGAAAAGAGACCAATACCTGCCTCGCTAGAACCTCTTTGTATGTTGACTGTGTTCTCTTTACTTTCAAACTGATGTCAACAGACCTGTGAGCTGTGTTGTAAGAGTTCTGTGTATATTTTGGGCTGGGGGGGGGGTGGGCATAAGTAAAAGCTGACATCCTCATGTTCCCTTTCTTTTCGTGGTCATCTCATTTTTCTTATTTTGGTGGTCTGGCAAAATGCAAAGTGGTCAATGGGAACCAGTGAGTACATTTTGTGGTACAGTACAGGGGTGGCTTAACTACATGCTTTCCAGGCTGTTGAAGTGGTGTGTAAGCAGCTGGAAAGATCTCTTGGTAGAAGGTCCCAAGGGTTGTCTCTGAAGAGTCAGGAAAGAAGGCTGGGCAGAGAACCCACCTTCAGAGCCACGCACAGAGATGGGAGTATGTTTAAAAAGCAAGGCAGCAATCAATCTCCTGGAATGTGTGAGGGAGGAAGATGTGTTAAACTGGCTACCCTCACTCTGGGTGAACGGAATGGCTTTTCTCTGGTTTCACCAGTTACAATGATCCTACTGGTGTCGTCAGCCTCCCACCTCATCTTAGACTCATTGAATAAGCACAAAGCTGGAGCTTCGCTCTGGAGCTGGGACCCCCAGAATGCATGGGGTCCCACAGCTGGAGGCACTGTTGCCTGTGTAAGGCTGCAATTCATAGAAATCCTACTGGGAGGAATACTAACCTCAGCTATAGTATCACTCTGTAGTCCTTCCCTTGCCTTTCAACCCAGAGCGTGGAAGAGGGCTACCTCCATCTCATGACACTGATGAAGTGGGAGCAGTTTCTCTGTCCTGTGGCTGATGTCTGAATCCTGTATGTTACATCGTTGAACTTCCCAAGCCTGAACATTTTGCCCAGAGACAGCTGGCTCAAGCTAAATGTCCAAGAGTGAGTGCTAGCACTCCTGTCAGAGGCAATTTCCTCTGCCTCCTCGTAAAGTGCTAAATACCACAGGAAAAAGCTGATCTGTCATTACATGAAAAGACTCATCACACTATAAACCTGTCTCTCTTGCCCCCTTTTACTCACTGGCAGTAGCATAAAAAAAAGAACGTTAGGAAGACCAGTCTGAAATACTTTTTACCTGCCTGTGACAGTTTTCAAAAGCTTTCTATTAGGTGTCCTATAATTATACACTTACGATACTGTAAAAATAGTGTGCTTGTATACTCCAGCCAGCAGAGGTAGGCAAGTTCTCCAACAATTGCTGTGCTAGTTGTTCCAAGCACTATTAAAAACAGGTGTGGAAGTGAAAATAGTTTCCCAATAATGTTAAGGCTCCAGTGGAAACACCTATGGCTTCTCATTTTATTGAATAGCATTCCTCAGTGTGGAAAGAGTGCAGCGAGACAAGAGTATAGGGAAAATGAATGAATGTGTTCAAAGACAGGTGGCTTATCTCAAAACTAGGTATGCCACAAGCTAACGGTGCTTAGAAACTATGTGAAATGGAAAAGAGGAGTTAGGGAATTAAAAATGCAGACTCTGGGTAGCTTCCTCTCAAAATCTCAAGAGCAGTGTCTAACGTTGAAAGTTTTTCTAATGCTGAGGAACTGTACTGGCATAAAGAACTGAAGAGGGCTGTATTTTGGTGCCAAACTGTCTCTGCTCAGAGTTCGGAAATTGTCCATGTAAAGGTATGCACAGCTACAGCTGTCATACAGAATATGGAAGCCAGGTGCATTAGGAAGATCAGACCCCAAAATCTGGAAACTTAAACCAGATCAAATATCTTCAATATTTTAGGCTGTGTTTGCAAAGAGGTTGCCTCAGTCATCTAGGATCTGCTGGAGCTTCTCGGTCTGTGTGAGGAGAGTGGGAAAGACCTGAAGAGGTCGCATAGTTTTTTTCCTCCCCGTTTTAACTCAGGGTCATATCCAGTTAACAGCAGCTCTGATGTGTGTAACCTGTTCCTAATGCAGTGACAGGGATCCCACTGCCTCTTCCAATGAGTGAACAGTTAATCACCAGGGCTTTTTTATATCAAACCTAAATCTCCTTTCTTTAAGCAAGCTGACTGCTTCTTGAACTACCCATGGGGAAGAAGAAAAAATGATCTATGACCATCTTTTTTTATATAACAGCTTTTATTTCTCATAAGACTGAATGTCATCCCTAGACTAAACAAATGGAATTCTTTCAGCCTTTTCTCATAGATCAAGTTTCCTAGACCTCTGCCTATTCCCTTTGCGCTCTCCTGCACTCTTGCCAAATGGTCCACCTCTCCCTCAAAGTGCAGTGCCCAGAGCTGGACATAGGGCTGATTTAAAGGCTCACCAGTTCTTAGTACCTCTTTCTTATGTGAGGCTCCTGTCACTGCATCCCACAGCTAGATTTACCTGTTTTGACTTTTTTGTTGTTGTTTGCAATGTCATGAAGTTGCATACTTTTTTGTGGTCTACCTAAGCTCCTGATCATTTTTTTCTAAGTCTTGCTGTCTCGCCAGTAATTTCCTCTCCATGCACTGGATTTCTCCTTGCTCATTGTTACAGTTTGTACTTGTAAGTTGTGATCACGCTGATTTAAAACCATTTATCAAGATGACTTTGAATTCTTTCCTGAATTTCAATCTGTAAACTGGATGCTATGTTCCACTAGCCAAATCGGTCATTTAATTTCATACAAGACAAATCTTATGATCACTTTCAATGCTGAAGAACTGTTTCACAGAGAACTTTTGAGACCTCTCCTCTTGGAGCATGTTTTTCTTAACCTCCAATGTTAGGCAACTATTTCATAGTAATTGTATGTAGTCTACATTTTCCTCGTTTGCTTATGAGAATGACACAATTTACAATATACTGTAATGAACCAGAATTTAATCAGAGCAACTTCTAATGCATTGTTGCAAATATTTGCATTTTTTTTCCAGGGTAATGTACTGTAGCCATAAAAAAAGTATTGTTCTCTTTCTGCTATCCGTCAGCTATTCTGGCTACAGCTCTAGGAGTGCTAGGACTGTGTACCTGACTGCTTGAGAGTTGGAGTGGTAGAAGAAGTCCAAGCCCTGCCTGAAAGACAGTTGAGTTAGAATTGCAGGGCCAGGTAACTTTCATCTGGCAGGTTTCAAGATGCGCAGGCGTGGAGCTTTATTCCTGTGTGGTGTGGAAACCCTGTGGAGCAGACTCCTTTCCTAGCTGGGCAGCACCCAATGCCCACAGGTTCTGCAAAGTGAGTACAAGTTGTGCGTCAAAAAGTCCCTCAGCAAGTGCACTCTAATCCCTGGGACAGTGCTTCCTTCAGCCATTCCTCCTTATTTCAAGCTAGAGGGTAGATACTGAATAGGCTTCTCATCGTGTAATACTGGCGGGAGTGCAGTGCAGCTTTATCGCTTTGAGCAGAAGGAAAATGGCAGGGGAAGGATGTGTTCCCAGATAGCTGAAGTTTAATGAGCCACTTGGAACAACACTTTTTTTAAAATTGTAAGCACCTGTTAAACCTTTGCATTGTACTTGTTCAGCACTGGAACGTGCAGTAACCTCTGCTTCCTCTGTAGCCTATGCCTTGGGAAACGAAATTGAGTGAGTACCAAGGTGAGGCAAGGTCTGCTCAAGTGGTACAGTCTGGGAGCACCTGCAAGGTTTGTTTTTTCTCTTTACCTTTACATTAGCCAGAATATCCTGGAAAGACCATGGTCCCAGACAGCAACAGGGTGGAGCGGGTAGCGGTGCCGATGACTAACAGAGGTGCGGAGAGATTTATGCTATCCCCATGAGCCATATTTGCTCAGCTGTTATTGTGCTCCTAGTAAACACAGAAGGGGTTGTTTCTCTCCCTCCACCCACAGCCCTGCTCGGGGGACAGGCATCTAGTGCCTATTCACCACATTGCTTTGCTAGTCCTGCCAGCCCTTGTGCATGTGCATACCCAAAGCTTTTCAAATTCTCTCTCCCCTCCGAGGTGGAAGGGGTGCAGATTTGGGCTGCTGATATAACCTGTGCCGAACTTTCTAGGTGGAACGAGGCTGCGCTTTCTGCCCACAGCTTTTGTAAGCTCCATGCTGGAATGAGGCACCTGTTCTCTCAGAGCGGACCTGGGTCCTGTACACATTAGAGCTCCTATATGCAACGTAAAAGCACCTTTAAGCTGGTGTACATGCTATGACAAAATAACCAGTTCAAGGCTCCTCTTCTCTGCCAGAGGAGTGTAAAGACAGGCTAAATAAAAATGAGAAATCAACTCTGTTTGAATTAAGCTTCCCTGGGAGACAGGCAAACACTTTCTCTCACTGAGAGGAAAACTGAGGCACAAAGACACTTAGTCCTCACTTTTGGCTTGGCACAGGATGTCAGTAGGAACTTGGCAGTAGATATCCATGCTGCCTTTCGTTCTGTGCTGCACTAGTTCCTCACGGAGGGGAAAGCTGGGAGTTGAACAAAAAAAAAATTGGGAGAGGCATGTGTTCGATTTTTTTGAAATGGTATTTTGAAGTCAGGTCCCTGTTGCAGCACTAACAATGGGGATTGGTCAAGAATCCTTCAGTAAAAGACCTTTTCCTCCCCTTCTGATGAATGCTTGTTCATTAAAACTGAAGCTTTTTGTGGGAACTCCATGGGAAAAGTTTCCTCAGTCCAGACAGAATTTCTGGTCAAAAGAAATGAGAGAGGGAAAGAGAAGGAAATCTGCCCTGCCTGGCGTAGACTGTAGCTCTGGGTTTAGGCTATTCACATAGGTTCATTGCGGCTGGGCAGAAGCACAGAGAGAGGTTAGACCCTCTCTTTTGCCTGGTTTGGAAGAAGGGTCTCTCAAGGGTGTAGGGATCTCTCCAAGGTGGTTGGTTTTGGTGTCACAGTCTCTCTCTTCTTTTAATAAGAAAAAAATTCGGTGCAGAAGAGCAATATTAAAAAAATAATCTGCTGTGGTTGGATGGCAGATCTTCCTTATTTCCCACCCTAATCATCCACAGCATCCTTGCAGCCCCGGTGATTGATGCTTGGTCCTTTGGCTCTGATAGCAATGAGAGTTGTTATGTGTCAGGAGAGCAGCTGGGGGAGGCTGCCTCCTCCCCAGAGCAGCGCGTTGGCTGCATCTAGCCCTGCAAGCTGAGCACCAGAACTGTTAAGCACAAGCCTTTGGCTAGATTCTGCTAGGCACCCTCTCTTCTCAGCTTTGTAAGGTAAACAAACACCCCATCTCTTTAATAACCATCTAGTTTATTAGACAGTCAGATGAGTCCCTTACCTCATCCATCATTTTTATTTTTATTGTGCAGGCACTAGATATATGTTTGAATGTGTGTACTTAAGGGACCGGGAATGAGAGACCTTTTTATGAATCTGACCGTGTATTTCTCAGAAGGCCATTACTAGGGGAAAATTGTTGCATAAATAATGTACAACTGCAGATGTCCAAGCCCTCTTTTCCTGCAATAGCTCATGGCTTCAGAGACACTACTTTTAAAAATGTTTTAAGGAGTGTTAGAAGCAGTCAAGAGTAAGAAGGAACAAACAGCTAGCATTTTAGAGCTGAGCAGTTAAGGTAAAATGGATATTTCTGCCAGTGGTTCTCTTCTTTATGTGTGCATGCATTCCCTATCTTTTTTTTGTTCTGTCATTGGATTTGTTGTAATCTAGATTTGCTGTCTCCCAAAGGTTTCGCTCCCCAGCAACAGCAAGTTGGCAAGTGTTACTCAGCTTCTTTGCTGATGGTTGTCTTAAGTCAAAGCAGAGATGGCAGAAAACAGGGGAATGTGACAGTGCCTTTAAAAAAAAAAAAGGTGGGGTGTGTGTAATATTACTGTTGGTCCTGGGAAGGCTGTGTCCCACTGACTTGCTGTCTTAAATGTTCTTCTCTCTCTAAATGTTTATTATAGGGAAAGAAGGGAAACCTTTTTTCTTTATCTTTCTGTGCCTGCAACCCCCATTAACTCCAAGAGGGAATAGGCTTTTAAGTACCCTGCATGTATAATAAATATATGCTTCTTTCTAAGATGACAGCTTAATTTCATAGCTGGCATTAAACCTTTGAGCTTGGCCATAGGCTTTCACTATCCTCCATAAACCTGGCCTTGGCAACAACAGCAAAGTTTTCAGTAAGCAGTCTGACTGGAACAGGCTGACTTCAGTGTCCTGGAGCTGGGATAGCATTTGATGGTCCCTTCATTACCTATGAGACTGTCTTTCAGGGTGACAGTGTATGCAGTTCATGCCAAGTCCCATACTAGGGAAGCTGATGGTATGGATTTCCCAGCTGATTTTGCTGGCTGTTGAAATGCACCCCAAGTGTTAATATTCATGTTTATTTTTTAAGGGAATTAGGTGCTGTTAGAGTGGTAGCCTGGAGGAAAAAGCCTCTCCGGGGCTAGTGCTAGTTAATACTTTCTTCTGCTTAGTAAACAGATGTCACTGAAGGAACTTTCCACAGGGCTGTTGTCAGAGCCTCCATTTAGTGTCAATGTGTTTGCTATTCTTATCCCCTCTAGCTCAGGGAAGGTATGGTAGATCTGGAAAGGGTTCAGAGAAGGAACAACTGAGTCAGCTGGGACTCTTCAGCATGTAAAAGAGATGAAGTAGGAATCTGTAAAGCGGTGAGAGGGAGGGACTGACTGCAAACTCTTCATGGTTTCATCCTCCAGAAGAACTAGGGTCAGCAAACAAAACTAGTTGGAGCAAGGTTTAGATCAAACCAAAGGATGTGCTGTGTTCCACACACCACATGTAGTCAAGCCACAGAACTAGCTGTGGGATGTCATAGTCAATAAAAGTTTGAGGGGAGACATGGCAAACTGGTGGAAGGGAAAAACCATTGCTCCTCACTAAATACAAACTCTGTGTCTGTCTCTGCGAGTTTCTGATCCACCACTGGCTGAGACATGAAATACATGGGGGAAAGAGGTATATGCTTGTCCTATTCCTCTGTTCTCCTCTAAGCATCTGCTTTAGGCCACGGCTGGAGGGGAAACAGAGACAAGTTGGGCCTTTGGTTTGCCCCAGTATGTCTGTTTTATGTTCTTCAGGACGTAATGGAATAGATGGGACTTTCATGGTGACTACTTCTAGATGTATGCTAGAAATGAGAAAAATGTGATCTCCCTGCTCTTTCAGTTATACTGGTGTCATTGCTAATGACGGGCCACTGAATACTGGTGACGATGGGGGATTTTGCATCATTACATCTATTTGATGTCAACTGAACAAAACCTGTAAGATTTGTTTCACTCAGCCTTTAAACACCCTTCAAACAGGAGTAACTACCAATTAGTTCTGTATTCTGGTAGTAAATGCCATGACTATTGAATTCCCACACATTTCTGTTAACAAGTGCAGAGAATTTTTTGCCATTTTTTATGGCATAGTACAAATGTGTTTGTAAGTTTGTACATTTATTCTGTGTAATTTGCATACTTAACTGCAAGTGTATGTAAAATAAGATGCTAACTCATTAAAAGACACATATGAAAGTGGCATATATTTTTGTCCTGACACACACAAAAAAAAACGCTTTTTTTTTTTTCAGAGACATTTTTAGTGCTGGTTTTGCAAGACGCAAAGGACTTGAGAGATCTTAGTTTGATTTTGTGCACTCAGGAAGCTTTGGGGATTTAGATAGAAAAATTCCTGGAATGTAGTTCTCTTCAGCAGAAGGTTTTTTTCTTTTGCTAATTATATAAAATGATGATAGGGAATTCTGCCCCTGCTTTTGCTTCCCCAAGCTGCAAGAATGATCCTCCTCACCTGAGGGCCAAGGTGTGAATTGCTGTCGGCAGACCGCGGGCAAGCGGGGGCCCCTCGTGATGTAAGTGGTTTGTTAAGGAGCCTGCAGGCCTCCCGCTCAATGACTTCTCTGTCCACGTACAGCTTGGGAGCAGTCACGGGGCCTTTTTTTCAGATGTGAAATCTGTCAGCAAAGTGAAGTCAGCTTAAATATCAGCTGAGGCTTGAGCTCCCTTTCAGTTTTTGTTGACTTTATCCCCTCCTGCTCCCTCCCGATCAAGTTTCTCTCTGCTTGAGTCAGACTTGCCGACACTTAAAAGTTTTTATTCTGTGTTTCGGTTGTGTGGATTTGTGTGTGGCAAAGTTCAGGTGCCCTTCACATTCCCAGCCTTGACAGTGATCTGAAGTGCTGAGGAGAGGGAGACCATTCTGGGTCTCTGAGACTCTTTAGCTGCTACAGTTCAATTAGAAACCAGTAAAAGTGCTTCTGGTACCCAAAGCATGCTGTACTCAGGTGACGCTGCGCAGACCTGCTGGAGTTTTTTGTGTTGTACCTGCAGCTACCAAGCTGAGGAATTCTAGTTGTGAATCAGCACCCCTTCTGTTCCCCAAATACGGAACAGAAATTACTGTCTGCACCAGAATTTATCACCAAAATATCAGAGGTAACTGATGGGGTACAGACAGGCAGGCAAAATACACGGAAACAGTGAGCGTGTGTTAGTTATGTGCTGAGCCTGTCCTGGGGGCAGGATGCTGAGGTCATGCCATGTCTGCTGGCTGACCGTGCAAACATCTGCAGGTTTGGGATGAACCTGTGGTGTCATTGCCTGTCAGTGTTGAAGCATTTTATGTTTTGAAAGCTTGAGGGGATTCGTGGCTGTGGCAAGGAATTTCAGATGTTGTGGCTTATTTATAAAAAGAAAAGAAAAAACAGAGTAAACTGCAAGGGAGAGAAAAGCTAGGGAAGAAGAGAACAACTGTTCCTGCTTCTGGTTTTTGTCACTCTCCTAAGGATAAAAGTTAGGAGTTATATTGTTCTCTTTTTTACCCTACACTTAGACATGTTTTAAATCCTGTGATCAGCTGCCTTGACTGCTTTCTGTCCTACCTGCGTGCTTTTTTTCCTCTCTGTGATACCTTCAGTGGTTTCCAAAGTTGAAATAATTTTCCTACTCCTCAAAGGGCCAGAATGTTTGAAGACTTGTAATTGAGAACTTCTGGCTGTTGAGCCAAATAGGTCTTAACGTCCCATAGGTACTCTGTGCATTTCTTCCCCCTTTAACGGCTGGTCCATATAAGAGGCAGCAGCCTGGCACCTCTCCATGCATCTGTCGCTCCTCTGCAGGCGGTGGTCGAAGAGGCAGCATTAGGGCCGAAGGTGCCAGGCTGGCTGCAGAAGCCACTTCTGGACTTCTTTCTGCTCTTTGGTGCGTGCCATCTGTGTACTCTGTTCTCTGGTTGACAACGTCTTTGGAAATAACCTTTTCTGTGTAATAAGCTGTTAAGGGAACAGGGTCCTACCTATCCCTCGGTAGGAAGCAATGTTGGGTGCCCTCTGTTTTCCAGGTGGGTACAAGAGTGGAGTGTGCTGGAGAGGTGATGGCAGTGTGGGTAGAATGGGATATCCCATTCTGTTCCCTGCTGAGGTGTGTGCAGGTGCTCTCTGCACTGGATAAGGCGGTGTTAAACATAACGTTCTGCTCCTCTTGGGATCATGTTGGAGAGATGCTATTGAGAGGGAAGAATGCGTTGCAGTCTGGAGAAAGAGACGGTGGGCAGGGCAGGGTGTTT
Source organism: Calonectris borealis (assembly GCF_964195595.1). Classification (NCBI taxonomy): domain Eukaryota; kingdom Metazoa; phylum Chordata; class Aves; order Procellariiformes; family Procellariidae; genus Calonectris; species Calonectris borealis. Next base: position 39,485,094 of record NC_134316.1, read on the forward strand.
GCCTCCTTCGTTTAACTGGAAAATAGAAGCCACAATTTAGGATCTCTCAGTATGTGAAAAATCATCTGGGAAATGCTTACCCCGTGGCTGCAGTAATAGTGAATTATTGTTATCTGATAGCTCTGTTCCAAAACCCAGGTGAACGGGAACAGTTTTTCCTGCTGTTCCTGGCTTGCTGGGCACTGTCTATAATCCATAATATTGTTCTGTCACAGCTAAATGTAGGAGGAAGCTCTCAACCCCGAAGTCCCCTGAGTCTCTAGGGATGTAGACATACTGGTGTTTGCTGAGAAGGAAACAGAAACAGAAATGTGAAGGATACCTATATCCTGCTGAGCTGAGGAAGGTGATTTTGATTTGACTTTTTTTTCTCCGCCCCCTCCAACCTCCCTCCCGTTTTCCAGAGAAAGTTCACTCCTGCGACCAGGAAAGGCAGAGCGCCCTGGAGGAGGCCAGGCAGAACCCCCGCGAGGGTATCGTCATCCCCGAGTGCGCTCCCGGAGGGCTCTACAAACCAGTGCAATGCCACCAGTCGACTGGGTACTGCTGGTGTGTCCTGGTGGACACGGGACGCCCCCTGCCTGGTACTTCCACTCGGTAAGAGCTATAGGCCTGGTGACATGAGATATAAAAAAATACTGTTGCTATATCAGGTAAGTTCCTACTTCTAGAGCAGTCATCTCTGTACTACCTTCCTTAGAGCTAGCAATGCCGTATGTGATGTTCCCTGTTGAATGTTACTATGCAGCTCCCTCTCTGTAGGAGCTGGTGCATAGTAACTACTGCCCTTACTTTTCTCTGTGTTAAGTATTCATGCAAAGCAGCCTTTTTTTCTCTGGCTTGCAGCTTTTGGGTGGTAGCAGGAACAAGGACTTAGCTCAAGAGTACAGATCAGGGGCATGAGCAGTGAAAAGACAAGTGGCTTTGTTGCATTATCCTCTGCTTTATACTTCCATGCTGCAGCCGCTTGGATCCTGACCAGTAGAGATTTAGAAGACTGCTTGGTTGTGCGTTGATAGATTTTAAACCAGCGATAGATTTTTCTTTAAGTTACTCTGTATCTTAAAACTACCTGGGGAATCTTTTCTCGCTTGGGGTTTGGAAACAAATTGTGGGTCTGGCAAGTTATAAAAACAGGCCAGTAAGAGTTGGGACCTAAACTCTGTTAGATACAGTGATTCTGCAGAGCATGGACAGCTTTGGAAAAAAGCTCAGCCTGTGCCCACAAGAGTTGGAAGAGGGCCTTGGGCTGTTTGTGGGTTTGGGTTGGTAGCTGGTACTGGACTTCAGAGTATGCTCTTCCTTCTCTCTCCACTTCTGCTGCTGTTGCTGACTGTCCTTAAGCAGACAGATGCTTGAGAATAGTATTTCTTCTGCAGGTTTATTGGTTTCCCCTGCAGTAAGCAGATAAGACACAACACCTTAGCAACCATCTGATGACACTAAAGCTATATCATATAGTTCAGCATCTGCTGTTCTCCTTTTTCAGCTATGAGACCCCAGTGTGTGAAAGCGATGCCAGATCGAAGAGCACAGAGATTGATGATCCATTCAAGGACAGAGAACTTCCAGGTCAGAGAGGAACAAGATCCTGTCTCTGCCTTCTTCCCTTGTCTCACCTTGGGACAAGAATATTGTTGAGGAGATGGGGGATTTCCCTCACCATGCATGTTTTACCATGGGTTTTATTCTGTGTTATTTTGGATCACCTCCAGTTTCAGCAGTGAACTGGAAAAGGCTGGGAGTGGTTTATTGCCTGTCTGCCCTTTGAAAACATGTCTGGGATCAGAATTTTCAGGAAAGAAACCTGGATGTCTGGAGGTCCCCTGAGGGAAGAACGGGCTCAGCATTGAATGTTCTTCTTCAAAGCCTGGCCAGGACAGGATCCTTTCCATTTAGCAGAGCTTTTCAGCAGCTTGGTGCCCCCTGAGCAACAAAAGAGGACACAGCTGGCAATTGTCACTGCACGGACCTGGCAGGGCAGTGTTCCTGGTGCACTAAGGTCCCTGAACTAATGCTAGCTCCTCACTTATGTATCCCTCATTTTCTGCCTGGGACCTGCTTTATCTCCCATTGCTGCTTGTTTTATATTCTGCTTTTCCCTCTTAACAGAGTGACAAGCCATAATTTACTGTTTGCCTACCTTGTTTCTGCTAGGAAGATGTGCTGGGCATAGGTGTCTGTGCAGCTCTTAAAAATGCTGTCCTACCTGCCTGTGCTCTGGTTTTTCCTTCCTGCCGCCTTTCGAAGGAGCAAAGTGAGGGGCCCTCACTGACAGGTCAGCCATTGCTCTCCTGGGTGGGGGCTGACTGCTTGAAAACAGAAGCTACAGTGGATCCCTCTTTACCATGAGGGAGTGGTAGAGACCAAGAACTCTGCAGAAAGAGCTGGTAGGTCTGGATCCACTTCATTTTCTCCTGGCCCTTTCTAGGGCTAGCATAAAGTGAGTTGTCCCTGAGCAGGTTAGCAAAGGAAATGAGATTTGTTCCAGATTTGCCTTCTGTGTCTCCTAATTCTCCTCCTGCCGGCTCCTGACCTCGAGCCCCATAGCTTTCTGCTTAGCAACTCTGCCCTCAGCAGGGCTCTCTTCTATGCAGCTCCTCATTTTCACAAATCATGTAGAAATTTCCTATCTGCCTCCCTCTCACATTCGAATGAAACTGGCCACTTGGTTCAAGTATTACTTTGGGGCGTAGGGGGAGGGAAACCAGCTAAATGATTGCATTAAGGCTCATTTCCTTAGGAAATCACGGTAAAATAGAATAACCTTACTTCCTTTCTTCCCCATCCCCTTCTGCCCTTGTTTTACTGCCTCTCCCTGCACTTCCCCCTGCCTTTCCAGGACTGCTCTGTGAAAATCCTTTGCTCTTGAGCTTTTTCTTTGAGCCTTTCTTTCTGATCTCTCAGGAAGACAGAATGGTTTCATTTCCCTTCTCCCTCCACTTCTGCGCTGCAGCTGCAGCTGGACAAGGGGACAGGAACTGCTTGACGGAGAAGAGGACACATGATGCTCTGTAGCTTAGTGGTCTGGTCCCAGCATCAGACTCCAGGAGAGTTCCCCTCTCAGCTCAAGCCTGTTTTCTGTGCCTGAGTAAACTTTCAGCTCTGTGCTTGGCTGCATTGGCTGGCATGATGATTCCCGTCACTGAAAATACCCTTGTCTATGGAGAGACTAGGAGATGGAGGATCTGATGCTGGTTTGTCTGACTGAGAGATGCTGTGCTGACTTGAGGTTTGTTTGATTAGCTGCTCTTGTATGCAAAAATTCACTGCTGATTCAGAACTGCAGGGGGTGAGAAAGGATGTTTCTTTTTACTTTTTCCCACTCTTATTTCTTAGCAGAACTGAATTTTAAGAAAACCCCTGCTTTAATTTGAGACTGCTCATTCCATTTGCACTCAATTCTGGGGGACTCCTTACCTTATTCCTCTTCTAGAGGTCTGCCCATTCTTCAGATTCTCAGTGCTGCAGGCAGTGTGCTCCTTGGCCTGTGTGAAGAGACCCTGCAGAGGCCAAGATGGGGGAGACATAAGTCCAAATCCTTGCACACTTACACGTACCCTCTTCACAAACTGTGTCATGGCTGTGGCCAGAAGAAAGAAAGAAAGAAGGAAGGGAAGTGTTGCTTGCACATAGCAAATGGCAAGCTGCTAATTCCTGCAGACGGTGAGATGCTGAGGCCCCAGGGAGATGACTTCTAGCAAATGGTTTTTCAACCTTCTCATTACTGCAACAAAAAGCTCCTTTAAGTGAGTGGTCTACTCTGGCTGCCATAGCAGCTTACCCATTACAATGCTGACATTTTCTGGACCATGTGCCAAATGAGTGCTGAGGGGTGTGCGTGTGTGTAATGCACATAATATGGAGACAGGCGAGGGACTGTTGGTTAGCTATTGCAGAGAACAGAGCCTGTAATGCTGCAAAGGAGGGAGTTTTGTCAGATCAATTTGCAAGCTGCTTTCAGCTGTCAAGGGATTACAGTAAGTTTCTGGTGCTCTGTTTTGGGTACACGTGCTTCTCTGCTTGTCCGGGAAAAGCAGAAAGTGTTGACACTGCTATATGTTGCTAGGGGGAGGCTGTTTTCTGATGTCTTCTGCCTTAATCAGCTGACTAATTGGTAGTGAATGTTGGTTTTGGGAAAGAGAAGAGGTAAGGGATGTGGTGATGGCTTCTCTGGCACATCAAGAGAAGACAATAGGATGGGAGGTGATGGGTTTTGGACAATGGTTTCGGAGATGGTGGGTTGAAGTTAAGTATGCTCATTCCTTGGTAGGCTAGAGCAATTGTTCCAGTATTAAATGAAGTATGCTTTTGCTCCTTTAAGAAGCAAGGGAACAGCATAGATTGCCTCATAAAGGTGAGGAGATGGAGAATTTCATCTCAGCTGTGTCATAACAGGCTGGCACTGTTAAGGATAGGAAGCTCTGTCAGTCTGTGGTTATGATGGTGGGGAACTAGACGGCCTCAGACTAAGTAATGGAAATGGTTACCAAGCTCGTCTTCAGCCTGCTTTGTCCTGCTTAAGCCAGCAGTGACTGGGGGCAATTACCACGTGTTGACTTAGACTGACGTATTTCCCATGCAGTGTGATCATGCAAAGAACTGAATTATTGTGGTAGCTGCTGGCAGGCAACACTCTCTGTGCCTGAAGAGGAGAGTGCAAGCAGTGGCACTCGCTTTGGCCCGTGCTTCGGGAAGCTTTAAGCTGTCAGTTAGGTCCTCAGAACAGCCATGTTTGCAGAGGAAGATGACCCAGGAGGTAATGAGTTGTTTTGTAAACTTCTCTGCAAGTGTCACCATGGGAACTCCGTCTGCCAGGCGCTTCCAGCACATCCCTGTGGTTATGCTGGTAGGGAACTGGGAGAGGCCGTAAAGCTAACCACACAGTCTTCCTGCCAGATATTGTTAGTGACCCTGTGTGTGCCTGGACAAAAGCTGCAGGACAAATTGCCACGCAGAGAAACCCACTGAGGGATTCTTCTGCCTTTCCTTAGGGACTGATGATGGCTGCCATGTTACAAACAAAGGAGGTTCTGGCTGATCCTTGCTGAACTGGGGTAGGAGACCAATCCTATGTGTTCTTTCATTAAACCTCCTCTTTTCTTTCTGCAGGCTGCCCAGAAGGGAAGAAAGTTGAATTTATTACCAGCTTACTTGATGCTCTGACTACGGACATGGTACAGGCTATTAACTCAGCAGCACCTACTGGGGGTGGGAGGTGAGTCCAGAAAGCACCTGGGCTGAACGCCACCAGGGTGGCTGCAGAGCTCGGGGTGCCCCTGAGGTGGGGGTGGGAGGGAAAGGTGTTGCTCTGTGCTGGTTCGGGCTCCTTTGGGTTGCTGGGAGAGGAGCTGGGGCTGCACCTTCAGATGCTGCTCTGTCCTGTCATCCTAGCCCTGCCTGCCTCCTCCCGCCCCTCCTCTCTGGCAGCTGCTCCACCATAAAGGTTAGTATAGCCCATTTGAAGTGTGAAATGAGAGCTCAGTGGGAGGAAGTGGCTTGTTCTTTTGTCCCCTGGTGCATGAAAAGACCTAATAAAATGCAAATGGATTGAAGGAGACCGTGTGGCCTAGTGGCTACCACGGGGAGTGAAGAATGCGAACCAAATTCTTGGCAGTACCAGCGCTGTGGTTTTGCTGTGGGGCAGGAGCCAGCCTGCCGATGAGGAGAGGAACTGTTTTTCACGGCCGTCCCCTCTGACCGGCTGCCTGTTCATCCCTCTTGGAAGGAGCAGCAGGTCAGGCCTGTTGCAAGAGGTGGGCAGAAGTCTGCGTTCCTGGGGAACTGGAGAAAAGCTGAGGTCTTGTCTCCCCCTTCTGCTTGATAACAGCAAATCCCCTTAGCGCAGCAGCTGCAATACTGCGGCTGGACAGGCCGGTGAGAACGGACTGTGATGGATTTAAAAGAAGTGCTATATTGCCTCGGCGAGGCAAAGCTTCTATGCTTCTGGATTCCCCCGACTATAAAAGGAGTCAGTGCTAGTTTAGCACGCAGGGATGCCACAACGAATACTGTGCTCGTCTTCATAAAGGTGTAGGGATGAAGGAGGTGCCTCTGTGCATGTGTTACTTCTGTGGGTATTGTTCCAATGCATTGGGAGTGATGTTGATCCCCTGCTTTCCTCTTCAAAATGTAGAAGGAAGCGGTGCCATCTTTAACTACTCAAGACAAAAAACTTCCTGGGTGGCACCTTTGTGCCTCTTGGTTTCAGCGTGCATTGCTTGTGAACCCATATGGTTTTAACTTTCGCATTTGGACCTTACAAATCAGGCCAGTGGCCGAGTGCCTGCACGCTGAATATTCTGTAACCCATCGAATTAACAGTATATGCCTCGCATGTCTGTATTCATATAAACAGGATGAAAAATGCCCCAAGGATGGGAAATACGTCGTTCTCTCCCAGCCATAAGCATTCCAATGTCAATTCCGTCTAATTTGCATGGTTGAAATGCAGTGGGTAGGGGTGGCGGGAAGCCCTGGAGAGTATTTGATATTTATTTGGCATCTTTGGCACAGGGACTGAAACCCAGCCAATGTAATCATCACTCTTAAAATAAAGCTTAATATAAACCAATATTGTAGAGACCAGAGATGTATGCCCCCACTGCACTTCTATAAACCAGCATGCTTGCTTCCTAATGTTCCCCAAGCTTTGTGTATTTCTCAGCTTTCAATAGAGGCCTTTCTGGTAGAATTTTTCACTGCCCAGCTCTTCACACAGTCGTCATGTTGATTTATTTTCAGCTCCAGTGTCGGCAGCCCAGTTGCAAGGGGAAAAAGAAATCTTTTAGCAGGCTGTCCTTTGTAAGGCGAAAGACTGCTGCCACCCAAATATTCTGCCTGCCCACAGCCACGATTAAATTCAGGAAACTGCTCTGGCGTAAACTTCCATGTGCATCAGCTAGGCTAAGCGCATACCCAAAAGAACATGTGTCAAGCTTTTCCATCCCACCGTGCCATGATGGGACCATTTATTTTGCAAAAAAAAGCATTTCAAGGAATTTTTGGTACTTATATAAAATTTTAATCAGTACAGCTTTCATTTCGTATGAGTTTGCAGAACTGGGAATCCGTTTCTGTGCAATGAGTCCTTCTTCCCAAGTTTCCCAAGGGGAGGAATGTCCTGAGTCCTCTCTTCAGGAATATCTGAAATTTTCTGGGTGACCTAACTTGACTTTGGCACTGGAAATGAAAACCCTTTTCCAAGACGAAGGGATATTTTACTTATACAGTTAATAATTTCCAGCCTTAACAACTAACAAAGTACTGGATTTATGACAGTGCTTATCCTGTATCTCCCTGGCCCAGGTTTGCTGAGAAGGTCATGTTGAAAAGAAAAGCTAGAGATCTGGCTATCTGATTTTTCTTAATGTCAGTCATGTCAGTTTTAACGTCTTAATATCGGTTTTCTTATTTGTGAGGCAAGCTTCACTTATTGCAGGCTCTTCTCCATCTTTGCCATAATGATGGCAGAACAGGTTCTGTATTTAAACACGCACTGGTTCCTCTGTAGCCTCCCTCCTTCTGTTCCTTTACAGTGTTCAGCATTTCATCCTTCTGGGCCTTTTTTAGAATTTGAACAATGCATCCAATGATCTAAGGTAAACTTTTAACATATCGCCAGCAAAGCTTATGCCTGTTGTAGAGGGTAGGCCAGGAAAACAGCAAGCCGTACTCCCATGTCAGTTGGCCCCATGTATTGTCCTATGTATTTTAATCAATCAGAGAAGCAGCAAGTAGGATTTTTAGGGAAGGCGGGGAGTATTCCTGTTTCTCCATGGCAGCAGAGAGATGATACTGGCATACAATATGCATCTTTAGTATCAACATTAAAATCTGGGACCAAACACAGAGAAGAGCCTTTCCAAAGTGTAAAGGGTTGAAAAAGCCTAACAGTGAGAGTCTTAAGGAGCTCAGCCTTCCTTAGGGTATTAAAAGAAAGAAAGAAAATAAAACCCAAAAGGTTGAAAGATGATTTTGTATAATCTGAGTATCTCCATAAGGGACAAAAGCTCTGCAAGCTCTTTGGTCTAGTGAGGAAGAACATGATTAGCTGAATATAAACAAACTTGTGATCACGATTTCTTTAAAGTGAGGGCAATTCTAAGGCAGAATGAAGTCATGAGGGAGGTGACAGGTTCCCTCTCTCTAAGGCTTTCATCTTAGGCCTGATGCCTTTCAGAAAGACTTGCTTTAGTCAAACTTGAATTATGGTCCTAAAAGTAATTTGATTCACATTCTGTGAGTATGATATACAGGAAATCAGATTAGATGACCTTGCGGCCTGAGTCTGGATATGCGGAGTGAAAACTTCTTGCATTTGCTGAATGTCTTCATCTTGAAGACTTTACTTATTTATGCTGCAAAGCTATCTGGCTTTGCAATTAATGTCCGTATTAGCTTTATTTTAGGGGGGAAGGAGGAGCATGGGGAGAAATGATAGAGATCTGCATTTAAAATACTACACAGAGCTGTGCTAAACTGCACACTTTATACTTGGCACACACAAAAACAATCTAGTAGCAGCAAAGTGAGGCTGTACAACTTGGATTGCTTCAGGCCATGTAAGTAAAACCTGATAAGACTTTTTTTTTTATTGGGCATGCTTAAAACAACCTTGTAATCCCTTATAGGTCTTGTCTCGTTTAAGCAAGTTCAAAGCTATTGACTTTAATTGAGTTACTCTTGCTTTACAATAATGTAAATGAGATGAGAACTTCCCTTCCTCGTGGCCCTGGTTTATATTACAGCAAAATAGCCAAGTAGACTTCATTTAGACTTTTTAAACAGAAAATCTCTGGTAAAATTCATTCTTAATTTTAAGTTTATGTAATAACTCCAAGGCACATCTTGTTACTGTATGTTTTCAAAGTAATTAAGAGAGCGCTTGTAGGAAATTGGTTTATTAACCAGTGTTTGGTATCCTTTTTGAAAAGACGCATAGTTGAAATTGTTCACGTATAAATCCTATATAATAGGAGCAGCACTTTTTAAAATTTATTCTTTAGTACATTTTAGTCTATTTTCTAATTCGGACATATTCATATCACACAGGGCCTAAACTAAAATAGACCAACGGGGATCCCGGCCTGGGTTTCCCTTATCTGAGAAACTGTCTTTGGTCCCTGCCAATTCAGAGGTGAACTTTAGTTGCCAAAATGTGTGCACTATGGCTTGCTACAGTATCAGCAAAAATATTAATGCCCTGTGGAATTTTGGGTTAAAAGGGCAGCTTACAACAGCCACCCTTATCATGTAACACAGCAGCTGTGTCCCTCATTTTAAGTTGCCAATTATTCCCCATGTAATAGCCCTAAAAAGTACTTCAGAAAACTGCCCCCGAGGTTCCCTTTCATGCTCTAGTTGAGCAGTTTGAAGCAGGCAAGCACAGCTCAGCACATCTCCAGGGTGTTCTGAAGCCGAGCCATGTTTTAATAAAGATTGACACTTTCAAACAGTGCAAGGAAGTTAATGCCCAACTCCTATTGCATTTCAATTGAAGTTGAATACCAACTTCTTTTTGTGCTCCGATGGAAATTCTAGCCTAATTAAAGATACGGGAGAGTTCATGTAAGAGGAGGATCTTTGAACAGTCAATGAGGAGTGAAGGGAGGTGATTTTTAAACCTTCTAAATGATTTATCCCACAATCTTCAGAAAAGTTGTGTTCAGAATAATGTTTCATACACAACTTAGCCGGAGGAGAGGAAGAAATTTGGCCTGTAATAGGAAGATAACTTAAGTTTTAACTGTAAAGGAATTATGTATTCTCCGTAATGAATTTGGACTGTGTAGTACCCTTTTGTTTAGTCTGAACACAGCTTAGTTTTTTGTTGGCTTCTTGATTCTTTGGCTACAGGAAAGGGAGAATAATAAAACAAATACATGATCCTTTTGCAATTCCATTAGAGTAATCCTCTTTGATTCAAGCCATGTTCCACCATTACAGCTTTTAACTTTAAAATAGACAACTGCAAAGAACACCAAAAGGAAAGTAAGAAGTGGAAGAAGAGTAAGAACAATTCTGAATTTTACCTCAGCTTGTTAAACTCTTATTGCTTTCCACCACTACCCCAGGCACCTTGGTGGACATCATGAATGCTGCCATGGGTGTTGACTGGCAGGGTCAGTCATGACATTTCGCTCTCATCCGTCCTTCATTCAGCGAGACAGCACCAAGCAAGGTATACATCCTTGCAAAATATTTTCAAGTCATAGTAACTTACAACTTTAAGTCCTGTAGACATCCTGACCACAAACATACCTTATGTGTTAGGAGTGGAAGCTGGACTAATTTTTTTTCTACTCTTGCTTCTGCTAGCAGTTTCTTGTCCATCAGTGTTCTTTCATTCTGGAATAGGTCCCTCTGGTTTATAGTCTCTGCGGTCCAGTTAGGTGATGTTCAGCTGGTCTTACTCCCTTTTCCCCCTCCTGCCTCAGCTGCTATTGTTGCTACATAAACTTTGATTACAAAATAATAGGTTTTCCAAAGGTCTTCAAACAAGTAATCAGTGCGCTGGGTACTTCAGAGGTTGCAACCTTACTTTCTCTTAAAGCAGTATTTTGTATTAGGATTTTCTGTCACTGCAACAGTATTGTGGGTCCATGCAGTCTGTGCAGTGGGAAGCAGTGGGGCTGCAAGTGTTCAGGGAGCAAAGGATCAGCTTTGGTAGGAATGGACTTCATTTTACTCAGTAAAATTTAGTGGAGCATATTACACTTCGACAACACAGTTCTATGGAGGATAATTTGATTGCACACTGTACACAGTTCAGTATGTGAGTAGTGTCTGACACTTGCTTCTCTTCTATACTTTACCTTATATACGTCCCCTTCTTCCCTGCTCCTTCCCACTGAGTTAACTCCTGCTTTCTTGCAAAGGGCCTCAAAGGCTGGAAAGCATTACAGACTGCATGCAAAGTGCATATTCAAGCTGTTTATTTGATATTTTGGCATATTCTTCTCTCTGTGCTCCAGAATTCAGTCCAGCTGCAAAAAGTGCATGCCCATGTTTTTTCATAGCCTCTTTGCTTTCTGCCTGTACCCCAGTTACACCAGACGATATGAAGGTGTTCTGTGGAAGTGTTGCAACTGGAAAATAGTATCATTAAAAGTAACAGTACCTTAACCCACATACCTCCAAGCATAAGCCACCTAAGAAATAAGTATTCTTCTCCTATGAGGAAGCTGGTAGCACACTACACAGGAGGGAGGAGCGAAAGCCTACTTAGAGAAGACTATATATGTGATGCCAACAAATTAGTAAGAAAGCTGAGAGAGCAGGTTCCGTGTCCTAGGCTGTTAATGACAGATCATGCTTCTCTTCATCATTGGACTGTGGGTGGGCTTATGCTGCATAATGGAGCTCAACTTGCTGGCTCGTGTACAGAGGCAATCCAGCAATAACAGGTTAGATTTGGAAAATCAGCTTGCACAGAGCTCTCTGCTTTCTCCGCACTCATTCTTTAGGATTGATTGTTTTGCCATGGAATGCTAAAGAGGAACAATTAGGTAAGAAAAGTAAGTACAGCTGTAATGTAGTCAACATGAGAAGACTGCATTTTGGTAATGTCTGTCTTTACTAGGTCTTACAGCTGCTACAGCACTGGAGTGAGAGACTGGAATTCAGTGGATTTTTGTGGGACTGGTGTTAGAGCAAGAGACGTTGTTTTGCTGGGAGTTGAGAATGTACAGGGCAGCTTTGTTCTCTCTTGGTTTTTCTGATTCCTTTATGGTCTGAATGAGCAGAGAGGCAGCCCAACAAATGAAGTTTGCATCTGAGGGCTGATTTATTTCTCTTGCAACACAATGGAGAGGTAATAGGGGGAAATTCCCCTGGAATACTCCTGCAAAGTCTGTGCTTGCAGGACAATTAGAGCCCCCAGATTTATTTCAGCTGACCTGGCAGGTATGGTTGTTGTCATGGCACATCATCAAAGCTAGGTGGCTTAGCAGTGCTGTGAAGTTGCATCAATTCATGTTTCATGGATGGTGCATAAGTGTCTTGCATGGGCAGGCGTCAAAGTCAAGATAGTTAGATACGGTGTTGTATCCTCAGCCTTCTTTAGTGTATCATGTAATTTCATGAGCCGGGGGGATATGGCTGCACTGAGAGGATGTGGATCCTTCCTGTGCTGGGATTCTGGATGATCATCAGAAAGGGCAGGCAGCCAACTCAGGAACTGCAGTCTCGCTAAGCCAGCCAACAGGAAAAACTCAGAAGTGGCTATGTCTTCCTTCCTCCTACAATCACAGCAGTTAAACTAACTCCCTTTAGCTCCATTAGCATGCTGCAGTTTTCAGCATGAGCTCTCAGCATGTTTGTAAAGGCAAAAATTGATGTATCATCACCTCATGAGTCAATGTATCTGTATTAGCCTGTGGATTTCCCTGATTTTCGTTATGGAAGTGCTAAAGAGAGCTATATTGCCTCTCTTGGTAACTCACAAGAGCTCCTCCTCGGTGTGCCTCTGAAAAAGAGACACTTTTAAGTCCTGGTTGTGAGTGTCTCCAGCAGGTAGAGAGAAGCTTGTGTTCCTGTCTGTTGTCTTTCTGCTGTTGGTTCTAAGATGCTCTGCTATTTTCTCTATTTCTGCCTCTCCAGTTGTGGGCCTTCAGGAAACAAAGGGCAGGCCAAGGTGTGGACAAGGGGAATCTCACATGCAAAAGCTCAGGTTTTATTCCTCCCTCTCAGCAAAAGCAGAATATTGTCCCTTGCAATACAGAAATTCCCTGTGGCTGTTGGAAACATGCTGGTCTTCAAATGATAGCCAGCTCATTTCCAGAAGGGAGAGAGGCCAATGACTGTGTTCATAAATGTCATAAAAACAAGCCACAGGATGTGTTTTTATTCTCTTCTGTCATCCTGGTCTTCACATACAATTTCAAGGCTCTGAAAAATCTGGGCACTCCCTTAGCTTCCTGGGGAGATTTTTGCAATTTCTGCTTGTCCAAAGGTGGTTCCAGGGGCTTGCCTTGTATTTTGGCTCCCAAAACTAAGCCAAACTTATTCCCAAGCTCTTCTTCCTCCTCCACAGTGTTTATCCCACTGTACATTGACCAGATGCTGTGACTGAATGCCAGGCTGCTTCTCAGCTAAGAATTACATGATGAAAGAAATAGTTTCAAGTAAAACCTTGGGAAAAATGTTGTGCAGTTTATTTGCCTCTCCCTACTGCGTGCGTTTACTTGTTTCGAGGATCCAGATGTCTCTGGATAGGGGCTATCTTTCTAAATTGTATCCTTATTTGTAAAAGCTATCAGAGAAGGTTAATGGGGATCCTACCTAAGCTCCAGTGCTTGCTTTCTGCATGTTGCAGACTCCCCTTCACTAGTGATTTAAATTACTATGGCAGTAGTGTGGGTTTTTTATTTTTCAGGCTCTGTAGCTGCATTTTAGAGGCAAAACTGGTCATACCGGAAGGTCAAAAGAATTTCCTCCTTTCTAGTTCCCAACAAAGAAATTTTCAGTGACCATTTAAATATATATCCTACCAGTTTCTGAAACAAGGTTGGTGACAGTCTTAAAGTGCATTTTATAAGGTACCTGGCTTAATATTTCCCCATCAGCTAGAATGCCCCAAACTCGCACCAGAGTCTGGCTGCCTGCAGCACGCAACTGTCCCTCTCTCACTGCTGGGGAAGGAATTAGGCAGTAGCTGGGAGGGGTCTCCTGGAACAAGTCAGAGCATCCAGTGCCAGTGTAGCATGTCTGACTACCTATCTACTAATTTCCCTGCACTGAAATGCTTTATTCTTGGGAGGAAAAAGGCTCAAGTCTCAGCCTCATTTCAGCATCATTTCAGCTTTCTCTGTTGGCACACTCGTCACATGGAGAAAAGACGGACTAGCTTAGTTGCAATTTTTAAAGAATCCTTCTTTAGAAAGAGTTTCTTCCCTAGTTCTCTGTATCACTGAGGAATAACCCTTTTCCCACTGCTGCTGCAGAGCACCAGACACGGCTTAAATGGTATGACGTAACAGTGCTTGTTCAGTGATGGCTTGACGTTGAATGGCAGCAATCTCTATTCATGCATCTTCAGCTGTTGCTTTTCCTCCTGCTCTTCTTCTCCTCCTCTCTGATCTTGTTTGTTGTTGTCCACAGAAAGAAAATGTGAGCCAAATAACGTCAAACTTGTAATATCACAATGAGTAAGAAATGAAGCAAACTGAAGTTGCCAGTTCTGTAGTATTGCTTTTAATGGATTTGCGGTGCTTGTCTGCTGTGGAATTCTTGTGTATAAATCAACCATGTGAAAAGCATTAAACATGCTGAAAATACAGCACAGGAGTTCAGATCGTATAAATAGATACAGCAAGAATTTTGCATCTTGCCAAGGACATTTTAAAATAATGAATGTGTCTTGCATTAAATGAATTTGTTCCCTTTCTGAAGTCTAGATGTTGCTATCACAGAAACTGCCATGACAGCTGACACTCACGGCTCTCCTGCTGCTAACTTGAATGGGAGCCCAAGGGTCAAAAGGACAATGCAGATTGCCTCTTGCCCTCTAAAGGGGATCCTTCTGGGATTAGGCAGGGTTTCAGCAACTGGTGTGAGGACAACCAGAGCTACTGAGGGTATCAGCCTCCAGGAATCTCTTGGCATCACTTGTTAATGCTAAAGGACATTTTTAGAAAAAGTTCATCTCTCTCAAAAGAGCCCAGCTAAAAGGAGGAGAATGTAAGACCTGCGTATTTTGCCTGCTTTAAATATGGCATAGTATGTGTCTGACTCGGCGAGCAGCTCTGGCTCCTCAGCGTGTGCTTTACAGTCTTGGTGAGAGCACCCACTTGTCGGGGGCCTGTGCTTCCTCTGTTCCAGGTTCTCTGAGCCAGACCCCAGCCACACGCTGGAGGAGCGAGTGGTACACTGGTACTTCAGCCAGCTGGACAACAACAGCAGCAATGACATCAACAAGCGGGAGCTGAAGCCTTTCAAGCGTTATGTGAAGAAGAAAGCCAAGCCCAAGAAATGTGCCCGACGTTTCACCGACTACTGTGACCTCAACAAGGACAAGTCGATCTCACTTCAGGAGCTGAAGGGGTGCTTGGGAGTCAGCAAGGAAGGAGGTGAGTGCCTTTCCTTCCCCATTGCATGAGAATGAAAGACTTGACATGGAGTTACAGCAGACTCAGGAATTGGTTTTCTCCCAGGTGATTCAAAAGTGCCACAGTTTGTGTGAGAAAATAGTGGGATTAATACCCTGCCATGCAAATATAGTTTGTTATTTGTGTTATGGCTCTGTCTTATATCCCTTATCACGGACCTTTGTGCTAAGCAGTATACAGAAACAGGGCAAAAAGATGAGCATTGCCCAAGACCCTGCTTGCGCTGTAGAAGTCCTTGGAAACTGTAGTTCAGATCAGGTCCTTTCTGAGTAATACACTGCTAACAATATTCTGTTGTCTCAACCATGTAGGTTGGATGATGTATGAGCCAGCACAGACCCAGTCCTTCTCCAGAGACCCTGTTGACTAACAGAAATAATATTTATTTTCATTGCTAAATCCAGCATACAGGAAAGTGGGTGACGCAGAGAGCAACTCAGAAAGAAAGCGCAGGGCTGTAGTGTTGCCCTTTTTCAGACTTAAATTGCACTTTAAGATTGGGAGAGAAATAGGACATATGAATAACATATTTTCCTTTCTGTTTAGTGCCTAAGCAACCAACCCACCCTCCTTCCTTTTCTTCCTCTTTCATCTTCACCTCATCTTCTGTTGGGACCTGGACCAAATTGGTATTTTTGTTAATTTTATGAAACTGTTCAACCCAAATTCAATAATTATCAGTCATTCTTGACTGTGGGCAGACTTGCTTGGCAAGAGAAGGCAAACAGGGAGATTCCAGGGGACTAATTTCCTGTGCAGGTGTTTTGGCTGTGCGGACAGCTCTTGTTATAACCGTCGTGCCAGTTGGGAAGGGTGGCTAGCTTGCTTTCTCCAGGCTTAACCTTTCCTTAGTTCTTTCCTCAGGTTTAGCACAAGTGGGAAGGGGGTCAGTGCATTTGGGAAGTTGCCTTTTCTAGGTGCTTTGCAGACATCTTAGTTACCATAATAAGTCTGTTGCGTTACTCGTCAGCTGTGAGAAGCATTCAGCTTCCCTAGCTCAGTGGAAGTTTTTTTCTTAGTCATCGGTACCTTACTGAGGAATGACGTACCAAAATAGCAACCCTGTTCCTTAATTTTATTACCTTCCCAATAAGATGAATATGCCAAATGAGTTTTATTACTATTTGGCCTGGAGTAAGACTTTCTGGAATCTGCTGCCTTGGCCAACCAACTGTTCAAAATTTAGTTTATGGAAGGGGGCGGAGGGGAAGGAGAGAAGAAAGAAAACGTGAATCTTTGAGCCTGTGTGAAGGGGAAAGAAAGCAGTGAGACATTGTTGTGAGTGCCTGATGGCCCAGCTATTTGCTGAGAACGCTGCCTTGACCTTTCATGATTTCTTCCGTTGTATGAGGACAGGATTGTGTGCAAAAAGGGGCTCTGACCTTGTTTTATCACCTACTAAAGGCTTGATGGGCCTTGAGGATCAAAGCTAAATGGGTAAGTTATGTGGAAGGAGGACCAAGGGCGGGCTAAAGGGTGGTGAGGGCTAAAAAGCAGTGGAGTGGGCAGTGCAGGGAGCAGGTACTAACATGGAGGAAAGAACTGAGGGAGAGTACTTTAGAGGTGCAGTAAGCAAGTTTGTGATGGATTTTTTTTTTCAGAAGTCATGAATTTGTGAGGTGGTAGTGACACGCTCGCTCTGCTTTCTATTCACAAGAACTTCTGTATTAAGAAATAACCAGTAGCTTACCCCTTCTCCAGCTTTCCCTTATCCTGATCATGGGTGCATGCACTCAGTCAACTAGTCTATGTATTTGCTCTCTGTTTCTTTCTCCATACCATGGCCTCCAAACATCTGCTGGGGCTGAGGTCACTGTGGGTCCAAGCCAAGAGCTAGTTGGGAACCTGTTTGATGATGTACTTTCAGTTGAAAACCAAAACTTTTCATGGAAATGTTTCTGTTTCAACAAAAGCTTTGCTGGAAAGGTTTTTTTGGTCTGCATTGGATGAGGAAGGGTTGGAGAGAGGCAAGGAAAGTCATCATTTCCCCGTGATATATTTCATTACAAATGAACTTGCCTCAGATGTTCCAAATCCAGCAGCATAAGGACGAAAATGAAGTGGGTCATCATTCCAGGTGGGTGTGCCTCCTGCGAGGCAAACTGAACACTTGTAATGATTTTGAAAATAAAACTTACTACAAATTTTGTAGGGAGGAAAACAAATGTTAAGGCTTTTGCATTTTTGTCAGTGTTTTGCTTTTGATTTTTTTTTGTGGCCAGTTCCATCCAAATACAGAAATAATGTTGCTTGAAGGAAGCACAGGACATAAATAAATCAGCACTGTTATATGCCTCTTGGGCACTAGATAGTCTAAATAAATAAGGTTTATGTGGGACAATTCAGCGGGGATATTCATAAGGACAAACCTGAATCTGAGCTCTTTCCAGCTTAGGATCAAATCTGTCGGAGATGCATAGTTCTGTCTGTCTTCCCATCCTCAGCAGGTTCTTGATGCCTGTGGTAACCTAATATGTGGGTGCTGCCAGCCAGTGGTTCTTCAGTGAGGAAAATACCTGTCCAATTCTCCAGCAACCCTTCTGCTTTTCCATCCTTATGATGACCCAGAAAGTTGCTGGGAAATCTGCTAGGTCTGGTGGCCACTTTGCACAGCTCTTGCCCCTCTGCTTAAACCAGTTGTGTTTCTATCAGGGGCAACTCAGATGGAAAAATGCTGTTCCTGGATCTCAGGATGGAGTAGCCACAAAGAGCCAGCCTTTGAGGGCTTGCAGAAGCCTGCAAATGGTTTCTTAAACTGGGGCAGAACAGGCAGAGAGGGCTTGTAGCTTGGAGTACGCCAGAAACAGTCTTTGCCATCATTTGATCTAGGATTGTCTGTTTGAGGAATTGTGGAAGGAAAACAGACTGATTTACAGCCTGTTAAAAGTCAGCATTCATCAGTGCAGTCTGCACAGTCTGAGTTAAGGGGGGAACCATCTGTGATCAAAGAACAAATTTAGCTCTATGCATTAGTCAAAAGGCAGGGTCCTTGAGGAGAGGAGATAGACACGCACTGTAAAGCTTTGCTGGAAAGTTACTGGACCCAAGATTAATAGCAGTCCAGTGATCTCGGAGAGGAGGACTGTAGATCTGAGCAATGCTTATACTAGTTGTGCTGGCTGCAAAATGCCGTAGTTGAGTTTTACCTCTATATTCTTCCAAATTCAGAAGACAAAGTCAGCATTTTGTGCATGCCCAAAGAGAAGCTAAGGGATTAAGCAGTGAAGAAATGTCCCTCCGCCAGCTGACGGGAAGTTTCCTTCTGCCGGTTCAGATCCCGTGATTGCTTTGCCATCCAAGAGCTTGTCAGATGGTAGGTGTTGGGCACGCTTCACACGCCATGAGGACTTCTGGAGTGGAACCCAGCCACTGTCTGTGCCAGCAGCCAGCTACCAAGAGCACAGTCCCAGAAACAGGATCAAAATGTCTTAATTAAAAAGGGTGGTGGTGGGGTGTAATTAAACAGCATGTCACTTTCTCCTGGAGCTGAGCAAATACTACAGAAAGAAGGGAAAATAATGGACAACCTAAACAGCAGATTTAATTCAGTGATGTTTGGGATCCTTCTTATTGGTATCTGCAGAAGTAACTGATTCTCTGCGTGCTTAGGAGGCTTCTGGGAATGAAGATGCTCTAAATCACTGCTGTGCAAGCAGCTGTGTGGGAGCAGGTAGTAGGAAGGAGGAGTCACCTGGGAAAGGCCTCTGGAGCAATGATGGTAGAAAGCTGACAACAGTCTGAGAGGCTGTGAGAAAACTGTAACCAGGTTATGAGTGAGTTAATAAAAAGGAAATTCAGAGTACATCTAATTACAATTAGATTAGAATGTAAACAAACTCCACTGGTTCAGTGCTTGTTTTTGTTTGCCGTGTTCAGGTATCCCCCTTTGGAGCTCAGTAGAGGTGCTGTAGTTGGTCGCCTTTAATCTTGAGGAAAGTTACTGGTGGTTAGTATGAATCGGGACTTCAGTATTGTGGTGAGGACACAAGATAAGGCTTGTGGTAGTGTGTTCTTCCCCCATCAAAGCTGAGCTTTGCTCAGTAAGTCTGAGGAATCATTTCTACCTATAAAAAGCTGCCGGGGTTTCCTTGGGGCTTTTCCTTTTGAAAGACACCTGGCCTAATCCAGTGTGGTTAGAATTGTTACTCAAAATAGTGTACTTGTGAGGCTGAGCAAATACTCTGCATTAGGAAACTTACTGAGTGATGTTACCCTGTAATACCTAAGGGCTTCCCAGGTGTACGTTAGTAACCGGCTGTCACCATCTGCCATCTTCCTTCCTCTCTTTCATGTCGACTGTATGGTTGGTGCAGTTGTTTTGGCGGGGTTTTGTCTTCGGTAGGTGTATGTGGCTGGCCTCTGTTTATGCTGAAGGCAGCCGGCTGAAGGCGGTACTCCCTGCCTTTGGAGTGACAGGTGATGAGCTTCAGGGTGGTTTCCCAGCACGGATGCATGGGGCCAGACCCACGGAACGCACGGAGCCCTGCCAGGCTGCTGGAAAGGTGTGCCCTGCCCAGCCTGGAGCTTCCCTGCCGTTTGTATCAACCCTTCCCGGCGACAAGCGGGCCTCACCCACAGCAACGCACAGCAGTCTTAGCCGCATGGGTGCAAAAGGGTTTTTTCGGATGCCTTCTCCCTCACCCAGGCAGCCGGCCGGGGCCGGCCGTGCGCGGCCCAGCAGCGCCCTCCAGGGGCCCGGCCCCGGCAGCGGCCCGGCCTCTGCGGCTCCAGCCGGCCGGAGGATGCCGCGGCTCGTAAAGGCCCTGGGTTTTTATTGCCAGCCCCCCGGGAGAGTCCCAATTAGCTCTGGAGGAATCTACCTCTTGGCAACAGAGCTCTGCTTTTTATACAGGGGCGCAGAAGTAAGTGAACAACAACGGTTCCTCTGATCTTGCGGGGCAGATGGCCGATACGAGGCCGGCGTTCAGGGGCCTTGAAATAACTTAGCGTGTTTATACAGTTTCTCTTATTAACAATCTCTAAAGCTTGCTTTGCAACCCATTTCAAACTCAGCCACCGCCACCTTTGTTTCCCTCTCTCTTTTCCTTCCCAGCGGTTCTGCTTCTGTCCTGCAGCCCAGCCGCCCGTCCCCCGGGGCTTCCCCAGTCTCAGCCCTGCTCTCTGGGCTTCTGCTTTTCTTGCTTTTGCACAGAGCTAAGTTTGCTTTAGCTGTGAGACGTGCAAAGCAAGCTGTGCAATCAGGTCAGATGGACGCACAAATCAAAGATAAGTCTTAGGCTGGGCCGGAGCAGAGGCTGGCAGCAGGCTTACTGCTTCTGGCTGGGAGCAGGAGTTCCCGTTTCCAACTAATCCCTCATCTGAAATCAGACCAAGCAGCTATCAGGAAATGTAACATGCTTTCGAGAGCTCCTGTAATCCCTGAGCTGTCTGTACCCAGCGCATGGTAGGAACAGGTTTATTGTTGAGGTGAGAGCCCTTGTCATGAGCTCCATCTGGTGTAGGGTGCGTGTGCCTGTATCTCATGATGCAGTCACAGCTCTGCACTCTATCCCTGCCCTTCTGCCAGGTATGAGTTCAGGTCTTTGATTTTAGGCACCTGTTTGATTGTTTGGTCCAAGCTAAAGATTTAGTAAACTTGGGTTATCTGTATTGCTTACACCTTCACTGTTTCGGCTGCCCTCTGTCTACGTGACGTTATTTTGCTTGCTCTTAGCAAAAACTGTTTTGGGAAACTTTATGGCACTACTTGCATCCTTCCTTTCTTCTTCCTCCTTCCACAGTTTAGCTTAACCTTGTAACTGTTGCTTCTTGCCCTCTGGATATCATGACCTTCAGATACTACAACATGAGGTATTTAACATCTCTCATCTCAAGCACACTAGTCTGATTCTTGCATGTGAATCTTAAGGAATGCTGGCAGGACTTGCTGTGTGCGCATTCAGAGGAGCTCCTTTGAACGTGCCCTCTGGCAGCAGACAGTGGGGAGGCTTCTTTGTCATGCCACGGCATTTATTGCCTTTAATATGGTTCTTGGATTTTACAGGTAGCCTGAGCAGTTTCCCCAATGGAAAAAGACAAGGCCTTAACCCTTTCAGTGAGTATCTTCTCAAAATGTTTCCTTTTTTTCCTGTGATAACCATGTGTCCCAAAGTTCATTCTCCCCTGCTCTCCTATGTTCACAAATATCAGTATAGAAACAGCTGGAAACCGAAGTTGTTCATAAGAGGTGTGAGTATAATAACATGCAGCTCAGCTGATCATCTCGAAGGCCAGCACTGTGTCTTCAGCTGGGGCAGACAGGACATTGCTAAGGAATTAGGACAGGATACAGAAGCTATGGGATGAACACTCTCCTACCCTATTCTCCCTGCTTCTAGCAAGCAATGATTTAGGTGATTTGTTGTGTTTACATTACATTACCCTGTGGACAAAGTCCTATGAAGACTCTTCTCTGTCCTGGTGAAGGTCTGCTCTCCTCTGTATTTTGTGGCTGTGAATCGCACCCTTCCATCAGGCATGAAGAACAACTTCTATTTGTTTTGCTTTTAGACCTGCTGCCTCATGGTTTCATTGGGTGCTTCTCATTTTGAATTGTGAGAAACAGTGAGCGGTTCTCCCCTGCCTCTCTTTCTCCTTCCACTTGTTGTTCTATAGCCCTCCAACATATGTCTGTTTAGACTCCTTTCTGTGTTGAAAAGACCTAGGCTATGTATTTGCTTAATGGCAAACGTCTTCCCATACCTCTTGCTATCCTCCTTACCTTATCTGGTCCTGATGAGATGGGCTGAACAGAGAACTGAAGATAAGGATCAGCTAAGCCTTATACATTGATGTAGTGATGTTTCCTGCTGTGTCCTCAGTTCTGAGCGTGTATTTGATTTTTGTCTGCTGCTAAAAGCTGAGCGGAGGCATTCAAAAAATTGTGTGGCTTCAACCTCTTTCCTAGTCGCTCGGAGTGCTTAGTGTAGGACAGACAATCCCCGCTCCCCACTCACGCACTGCGTTGCACGTATAGCCATTGAAGTCAATCAGCTGTTTTTATGAGCTGGTCATTGAGCACTGTGAGCACCTTTTGCAGAGCTGTGCAGTCAATTTCAAATGTGACTCTCTGGAATAATTTTGCATTTGACAATATTCACCCCCCGTGGCAGGGCATGTGCATTAGCGCCGATCCCAGTGAGGCCTGTCTGGTAACCTTGCTCCTTTCCGAAAACCAAATCCATACTTCTGCCTTCTCTTCACCATGTTTTCACCTGTAATTAATCCACAGAGCTCTTGCTCTGATCCCGTAAGAGCTTTGATTCTTTAAGAACCTTTGATGAGGGGCTTAACAAAAGCTTTTTGAAGAAACGAGCGCAGGGGCGTGCGCACCCATCTGGCTCACTAAGCAGCACCCTTGCATCATCTGCTGGAACACTAATAGCCCAGCAGGGTCCTGGGACCCCCTGCTCTAAGTACACTGTATCCCTGCCGCAGATTCAGTGGCTTGGTAGGCTTCAGAGTGCCTGGCGGGTCTCTAAGAACCATTGAGCAGCGAGACTGCTGCAGTGTGCTGTTGCAGGGGTGTTGGGGAGAGGTGGCTTGCCCTTGCCCTGCTTGCCTGCTAGGGGAGAAGGCAGCTGGCTGCGGCTCACGGGGGAGATGGTGGCAGGGCAGCCTGGCAGCAGTGGGCTTCTGCATCAGCCGTGGCAGGCGGAAGAGCAGAGGGAGTGATGTCGGGCGAGTTGTTTGCCCAGACTGCATGCCCATTTCCGAGGAGGGGGAGGGAGAGGAAAGTAGTGGTTTATGTTTAAAAATACGTCAGTCCCTAGGGCTCCGTGTGACTCATTCAATGCCTTTTTCAGCAAGGCTGTCTCATTAGCCCCTGATTGTTTTCAGCCTCACCGCTTACTCTGGGATCTCAGCCTGCTGGGGCCATGGCTGCAGCAGAGGCTGTACTGTATCTTTATCAGTCAGGTGCCCTTTTGGTTTTAATTTGCCTTTTTTCCTCACTTTCTCTGCTTCTGTTTTGTTTTTTTTTTTCCTCCTTTCCCACCCCTTTTCAGTAGGTCGCCTGGTGTAGCAGCAGAAGGCAGGAAGGGAAGGCAGGAGCCAACCCAAAGGAAAGAAAGATCCAGCAACAGACAGACAGACACCTTGCTGTTTGTGAGCAAGCATGCAGCATCAGCAACATCCAACGTAGCAGAAGTGGCACCCAGAACGTTTGCACTTTTTAATAATTGGTTTGGGTTTGGGTTTGTTTTTAATTGCTTTTCAATGCCATTATCTAATACTTTGGAGAGTGGGGGGAAGCAGGATCATGACTTTAAAATTGGAACAGCTACTGATGACATAAAATTGAGTTCACTGGGACTCAAAGAAAGAGAATTTTATATACTGTATATAAATATATATGTAAATTGTACAGTTGTCTTGTACAGGGGTTGGAAGTCACTGTTCTGTTCCTCCCTTTGCTTTTGAAGGCTGTTAGGGTTAGAGGGACACTTTGCATTTAATGGATTACAGTAATGCATTCATTTCTGCCACCAAACCATCATTCAATTGCAAACTTAACACCCTCATGCGAAAAGGAGCAAGTATATCAGCGTGACCTGCGCTTGCAGATGTACACACAGTGCCCCAGATACCAAATGCTTCTTGGGAGCAGCCGAACCCCTTCTTTTCTTACTGTAAAACCCTGTGCAGCTCACAGGCAATTGGGCTTTTGAGAGAGCACAGATTTCACCTAAGTATTGGTGCACTGCAGAGCTGCTTAAAGTAGGGATAGAAAAGGGTTGTATTAAGGACACACAAAAGTAATTTCTGCACCTGTTACAAGTTGGGCAGAAATGAATTGCAAACGCATTACTATCCAGGCTCAGAAGACGTGCTTCGCAAAGGTGTGCCATGCCTCGGGAATCTAACGCTGTAGGAAGGACGTGGGAGCCGTAAGCCCTAGTAGAGTCAGTGGAGTGAAGGCTTGCATCTTCCTCTCTGACAAAGTGTTCATCTATATGTTGTACAACAATAAAAATATTGAGAAGCCTGCTAAAAGCAGCATCAGCCTGCCTGTTGCTTTGCTGAAGAGCAAAGAACATATTTGTCAGTGCAGAAAGACACAATCATGCTGCTGGTCCCCAGGAGTCTGGTTTACTCGTGTTTCAACACTACAGCTTGGGCCATGCTCACTGGTGAAGGTCTACCTGCAATGACTGTTCTTGTCTTTGGTGGTTGTGAATCTCAAGCTCCTCTCCTGCACAGTGGTGTGCATGCCTAGCTTAGAGTATAAACTTCACCCGATCCGCTGTTATCCGTCCCTCCTGCGCTATCGCGCTCCAGCGTCACATTACAGTAACAGTGAAGACTTGGATTGAGGAGCCTGGTCTCTTGGAGGCCACAGGAACTGTTTCAACTACCAGCAGTTTTTCCAGAGTTGTTTCTTACTTAATCTCAGATATAATTGTAAGGTCAGCAGTAGGGCAGGGACACCCATATCAGCAATCCTAGGTTTGGGCAGAGTGTGACGAGACACACAATGTTTTGCTTTGGGCATTTCCAACCACTGGCAGCACTTGCCTGTTCCTAGGAAATGTTCCGAGCAGCCTCCCACTTCAGATCTGGTGATTCTTGTGCCACTTGTCTCTGGACCAAGAACCGGTAGTCAGAGATGATGACGTGCCATGCTAATATGAGATCACACCAACAATTGCTTGTAACACCATTGCATTACTGTAGAGACTGGGCTTGTCCCTTGAGGCTTTGTTGCTTTGGTAAAAGATGTTGCAACACAGCATCTTCACTCTGTGGCATGTCATCATGATGATAGCATGAGATAAACACATCACAGCGGGAGTCCTGATGCAGTAAGTTAGTGCCTTGTTGACAAAATGGAAAGTTTAAAAAAAGAAAAGAAAAAAAAATCTTTCTATAAATAACTGTTTAAGAGTAGTAAAAACTCTTCCTCTGGAGCTAAGTAAAGCATTTGGCGTGGTTGAAAACACCTCTGGAAAACACCTCTGGTAATCTCTGAAGTATACATCACACCACCATAATATAAAGAAGTCATCTCTTTAGCAAGAGCAGGTCCTGCTGCTGGATCTTCATGGTTTCTCACATACAATGTATGTGCTTTTTTGGCCTGCAAGCTCCCATCTTCTTGATTGCATCTTCTCTTTTTAAATGCCCAGGGCACATCTTTTGTGTGTTGAAATGATTTGGTTTAGTGTATAGTTAGAAATGTCCCTGTCACTCATTAATCCTGATGTAGGAGTAAAGAATGAATCCAACTGTATAAAAAAAGAAATCCTCTCCTTTTTTAATATGCTAGTTTTAGGAATTAAAATCTCTGGCTGCTGGGTTGGTGTTTGGTTTTTGGTTTGTTTTGGTTTGGTTGTTTTTTTTTTTTTTTTAATGTATAGTTGTATCCAGCAAAAGCAGCCACTTGGATGCCTATAGGAGTTCTGTCAGCCAGCCTCTGGGGCTGGGCAATGCCCCACAAGATTGCGGGGGGAGTGCAGAGCTGCTAAAAGTCACCGCATTTTTTCTTCTGGAAATGTCAATAAACAAGCCAGCCCATGCTCCTGCCTGTCACATAAATCCTTCTGCAGACCTCCTTTTTCTCATCCTTGCGTCCTTCCCCTCCAAAAGGCCTGCATTCGCGTGTAGTTTGCAATTAAAATTGGGTCAGTTCTTCAAGGAAGCCAAACAAGGGGTGGCTGTTGATGTTAGCTTTGGTATTGGTGAGTATTCATGTTGCGATGGATGGATTGGGGTCCAAGCATTATATTGCTTTCCCCTTTACTTTCACGAGACGAGTCCAAGTCACTGCATCCTGACTTGCTGGGTTTGCACGGGCCTCCGAGCAGCTTCTGGCAACACTTGTACATTGGCACGCAAGACCCAATCAGCATGATTGTGTGACGTCCGGGGAGAGGTTGGGTTCCTTGTTCTGGGTTTGTGTGTTGGAAGACCATGCAGACAGTACTGGTCCCGATTCATATAAACCATCGTAAGAGTTGTCCAAACAGTCTGTACTCGTCAGAAGAGAGCAGTGCCTCAGCTCCCCTCTTCCCTTGTTGCTTTTATTGCCAGATAACTGGCCAGTCCACGTGGCTGCCAGGCCAAACATGTCCTTATCTGGCGGTGGTAAGCATTCTTCTGCTCTGCCTTGCATCAGTAGCATCCTACTGAAGCTGGGGCATGGGGATTGTCAGCGTTGTGCCTGGAAGCAGACCCTGGGCACATCTCTCCTCATCCTTCAAGTCCTCCTGGGCCTCTCCAGCTCTACTTTGAATGACAGCTGAAAACAGCTGGGACAGAGAAGAGAACCAGGTCTCCAGTGCAAGTCATCTGCTCTTCCTGCCACAAGCAAAAATCTTTCCTTTTTTGCTGATCTTCCAAGGGTGTAGTGCGTTGGAGGGAACTGCATTACGGTGGGATTCATCCGGTGTGAAGGCACCACTTTCCATGGCCTGAGTTTATATTGAACTTACCCTGCCCCAGCACGTTTCTGCCTATGGCATTGTTTGTTAGACTGAAAGGCATCTGTTTGATTTTGGTTTTGTAATAAAATAGATAACTTTTGCTCCAGCGTCTTGTGGTGGTTTCTTGTTGAGTATTTCCAGAACTTACCTCTTTCACATACCGTTCTGTTACCTACGCAGTGCCATAGGAGAGGGAAGAGGACTTTCCTGCTCCCAGAGTCATGTGTCAGTCTTTGGTTGGGATCTGAGGTCCTTGGATGTTTCTCTCCTGTGTGTAAGCCTCCAGGTTGCAGCTGCCTGAATCTGCTCAGGCTGCTTTGAAAGGCTGTGAACCTTCAGCAGGAGAGTAGGGGTGACCGCAGAAGGTGGGACCCACACTCTCCCTAAACCAGGGACAGAAGACAGGCGCTGCACCTCACATCTCCCCATCCCCTCTCACCTTGGGAGCCTTCATACTTCACTTTTGCAGGTCAGACCTCACGACACGGGAGCCCGAAATACTATCTTCTAGGTGTTTGTCCAAACCCTTTTAATCCTCAGAGGTGACAAGGAGCAAGCTATGCTGGGAAGCTGCTGCTATTGCAAAACTATGCTGCTTCCTAGGCTCCGGGGAGGTGCTATTCATCAGAGGCTGCAGCACCAGGTCCGTGGCAGAGGAGGCCACACACCGTTCCCATCAAGCAGATGTGACCAGTTTTCTCTTCACTGTCTACATCATTTCACTTGATCACATGTAAATCTCTTGCAATTAGTAAGGAGCCCACTCATTTATTGCACATCGAAGGGGAAGCAATTGCAGTCCCACAGGGAGGTTTTCTGCTTGTATAGTAGTCACAGGCTGGCTTGTTTGTAGATGGGCAGAGAGGGGGTCTGCTAAGACTGTTGTCTTTAGATGCAAGTTCAATGATGAAAGGAGAAAATGCAGGGATGAGTGACGGGCAATGTGGATTTGTCAAGAATAAAATGGCAAACAGAGCTAATTTCCTTGTATTACCAAGGTAACAAGTTTTGGGCTAAGGGAGAAGCTGTAGTTGTCATCTCTGGAGTTCTGCAAGACTTAATTAAAAATAGGAAAAGAATATTTAAAAAAAAAAAAACAATTATT
Source organism: Calonectris borealis (assembly GCF_964195595.1). Classification (NCBI taxonomy): domain Eukaryota; kingdom Metazoa; phylum Chordata; class Aves; order Procellariiformes; family Procellariidae; genus Calonectris; species Calonectris borealis. The sequence goes on from NC_134316.1 coordinate 39,512,732, forward strand.
TGGCTATGCTTCCTGTTTCTGGGGTCAACATAAGGTACTCTGAGAGGCCTTCACCCTTCCCTGGTGGTGCAATCATTCTGTAAGCGAGTCAGAAGAACTACAAAGACCTTGCTTCTGCCTCTGCTTCCAACAGTGATATTGCCAGAAGACTTTTCGTTCTCCCCCACCTCTTTCCCCTTTATCTTTGACATAACTAACAAAATCCACATGCAGAATGCCGACCTTCTGACTTCTCAGCAGCCAGTCCTTGCAAGCCATTTCAGGCAAAATAACGTGGCAACCCTCCAAAAGCTGGTATTACATTGGCTAGCGGGATCTGCAGAAGTGGCACTCCTTAGTTTGGAAAATGCCTTGAAAACAAAGTGGGTTAAAAAAACACCACCTCAGGAACGAGGAGTATAACAGCGAGTATTTTCTGTGGAGCGTTTGCCAGAAAACCTGAGGCTGGCTGCTTCGGGAAGCGATGATGCTGTCTGCCGTTCTGTGTCCAAGAGCCTGCTTACTGATTTCCACGGCTGTTTTTGTTTTGCAAAGGCGCCTTGCCTGTGCGCACCAGGAGGTGCCCAGCTTTCGTTCAGAAAACACCACCAGCTCTGTGCTACGTGTTGCAGCACAAACCTATATCCCCATCTCCCGCAAAAGCACGAATGAACGTTTATTCCACGTTACGTTGTTCTTTCAGCACATGGGGACAGGGCTGAGGGTCTCCTGGCGCTCAGCCCAGGCAGAGGAGCCGTGGCCTCGCTGCGTGCTGAGCCAGTCGGCATCCTCTTGAGGACAAGGCACTGGCGGTGGGTGGCTCCCTTCTCGCTGCCTGAGCCAGACCTGCTCTGTGCTGCAGGCAGAGGGGTGCATGTTGGGTGTTGAGGGAGGCAGAAGTTTGTGGCTCCAGGAGGTTGAGGTTGCCTCCTCTCTGGTGCCAGCAGGAATAGCAGGCCCAGCTCTCCTGCATGCAATTCACAACTAGGTGGCCCTAGTTTGGAGCTCAGAGTAGCTCCTCAGTGCAAGACCTGGGAGTCTGGAGTGCAGATGAGTTCAGCTCACCTTACTAAAATGGACAAATTCAGTCCCAGGACAAAACAGATTCTTAATGCCTTGCTTTTTGGTATGTGAACGAAGGACTCAGAGCTGTGCGTGTCCTTCGTCCTCAGGTTAGTGAAATGAGTTCTTCTGTAGCCTCTCAGTGCTGTGCTTCAAGCAATAAAAACTGCGGAGTTTGAATGTCCATTATACAGGACGGCTCTGGCTTTGCATAGCACAAAGCACTATTGCTGTCTCCCTCAGTCATGATTTTGGCTGGGGCCACTCAAGTAATCCCTGCTGACTTCACCATGTCAGAAAAAAGTTGACACAGCATTTGGCTGAAGAGGTGGAGCTATTTCTGAAGTGACTTGGATGTTCTCACTGTGAGCTGGCAGGTTGTAACAGGCAAAGCTATATGAAGGTGGCTGAAGTTGGATCTGTTCATCTGCAGCCCAATGCGAACGTGAATTTTTGCATCTCTTGAGCTGTTACGATTGTTTCAAGTGTTCAGATGTTTGCTGCAAGCTTTCTCTCCTCGAAATGCAGTTGAATACCAGACCTTTGTAAAATGAGTTAATCTAGAGTACTCAGACACCATAAAATAAAATATCAAATATCAATGAATTCAGAAAACTGGCGGGCAGGCTCTGTGAAAGAGATGCCCTAAAGGACAAAATAGAGCTGAGAACTGATAGAATAGCTGAGGTCAAAGTCCCAGTAAGAAACTATCCTGCTACATGGGAAATGAAGTAGAGACCAATAAAGGGGATCAAGAGCTCTTCAACATCCTGAAGCATGAAAAGGAAAAATACGAAATGTGGGATTGGTGTTGGAGCATTGTAGACTACCTGTGAGGTTCCAGGGGATTTAAGGATGACATGGCATCATCTAACTAGAGATGAAGAAAAACCTAGGGAATTATAGACCTGATGTCCTAATACTTCTCTGTGAAAACTTACAAGAGCGAGCTGCTGACCAGTTATTCTCCAATCCCCTAGGTAGATCTATAAATCTGTAAAAAAAAAATGGCTGGAATGGATTTGTTGATGTTTTGCTGAGGACAAATCATGTCAAAATAATTTGATTCCATTCTTTGACAGGATAACTGGCCTCGTGGCTAGGGGGGTCAGCACTAGATGTGATATGTCTTGACTTTGGTAAGGCTTCTGGCACTCTCCCAGAAGACATTCTCGTAAGCGAGCTGAGGAAACACAACCTATTTAGACTCACGATACATTGAGCTCAGTGTCAAAGTCAGAGCTTTCTGGGGAAATCTTTCCAGTGGCTGTCCAGGGTCCAGGTCTATTGAGGATTTTCGTCAGCAGCTTTAGGAAATTGCTTCACTATAGAATTTCCCAGTGATATCCAACCGGGAGGGGCCGTGACTACCTATGAAGGGTAGGAGCAGAATGCTTGATAAACTGGAGAAATAGTCCAAGTCAACAGGATGAGTTTCAGCAGAGAAGCGTGCGATGACCTGCCGTGAGGCAGCCGGCATGAACGCGCAAACACAAAGCGAGACCCAGCAGGCAGCAATCCAGCAGAAACGACTGCTCAGAAGCTGGAAGAGGAGAAAGTGGAGAACCTGAAGGGCTTTACCACATACAAAATGCTCTTACGACAAGGGTAGTAATCAGTTGTTTTCCCTGCCTTTGTGAATAAAACAAAAAGGAAAAAAAAAATAGCAGGGCCAAAAAACCCCACATTTGGGTTTGCTGTTATTTTTCTACCTGAGATGCGACTGAAGAAGAGGAGGCAATCAAACCCCTTTTGATAGCTTTTTTAAGAGCTTATTGGACAACCGTGGTGTTGATAGAGGCATGGAGGCGCGCTGTACAGTATGCCAAGGAGGTGCCCAGGGGACCTTCTGAGAGCACTGTTGAAGCTTTTGTGTTGAGATTTTTTTTTTTCCCTGCATCTTTTCCATGCACCTGAGTTGTACGCAATAATTCTCACAAAATGGGACCAGTGTTGCTGTAATGCAAGCTTATTTTCTGAGACAACAGAGACATCTTCCTGGGAAGGTATTTATAACTTCATATCTTACAGCCCCTCCCCCCCAAAAAAAATCTTGGATGGTTTATTTCTTTAACTCACCTAGGTTTCATATCAATTTCAAAGTACTTCCTAGCCCTGTGTCATTTCTTATTGCGTTCTTCAAACTGGGCCAATTTCTGAGTGCATGCCCAGCAATGAGTAGTAGGCAGGTCACGGTTTTTCCTTTAGCCACAGCTCCCACGCAGCTTGCCCCATACGTGGCAATAGCAGCGGTACTGTCTGGGACATTGGTGCATGCTCACATTGGGGTGCAGTAGGAACATCTGATGAGCTCATCAACCTCACATCATGCCTGCAAGGCTCCGTGTCTAAGCTCAAATTGGCACCTGTGGCCAAGCATGGGGAAGGGCCGGGTTTCCCAGTTCGACATGGAGAGGGGCCAAGGGCTTCTGCTGCTGGCAGCGGGGGCAAGCATGAGTGACCCCCGGCTGCCTGCCGGGATGTCCCGTGGGCCTGGGGTGCTGGTCTCTCTCCACCACCACATGCTGCCGAGCAAAGCACAGACCTGGGCAAAGGGAAGGCAGACGTGTATGTGTGTGGGGCGGGTAAATCTACTCAGAGTGTTAATTATCTACATATTTTAAATAGCTCATTTAAATACTGGGAGGTCCTTACTCCCTTCCGCCTGTGGAGGCAAGTTGGGAGCCCTGTCTTCTCTGCTGGGCGCTAAGCAGCGCTGGCACGCAGAGCTCTGTTATTAACATGGTGGCTGCCGCTGGCACACACACACGGATGACAAAGGTCATTAAAACCATTTTTTTCCCATATAATACTCCAAAGGTTATTCTTGGTGACAAGTGCTTTTCAGCTTGTGGCCAGAGCTGGCCAGGGCTCAGCAACTGCTGCTCCCATTCGTGCAGGCTGGCTCCTACACCAAGGTTGGGGCTGCAACCACTCCCTGGCAGAATTAACCCAAAAAAGCTTTTGTCTGTTTTTTTCCTCTGAATAAAAAAGCAATTCCAGGTGAATTATATGAGGAACTGCCTGCCGCCAGCTAACACCAAAGTGCAACTGCGGATGGGTTGAAATTTCCTGGCTTTGAATGGTGGCATGTTCAAGCATGACCAGGTCTTCTGGGTACCCTTCTGTCACTATCCGTATCTATCCTACTGTGCTATCGAGAACTAGATGATGGTCATTCCTCAAAGGTCTTGTTACCAACCTTTTATCTCAACAGTGTCCCGGTACAACAGTACTGGGTGTCCTCCAAAATGCTTTCCCAAAGCAAAGTGCTATGCTGGTGGAGACATGCAGGTAGGCATCATCCCACCACAGCAGTGGGCCAGGGTGGTTGAATCCCACGCAGCTGATGGGGGCTTCTCCTTGCAGATGGTGCTGTGAGGTGAGGTTGCGTTGCTGCTTTGGGATGGAGGGTGATGGTGGGGTCCTCCCATACCAGGAACAAGTGGCTTACAAACCAGTCCAGCAGCCCCGGCCATGGAATCAGAGGAAATGTGCATGACAGAATATTTTTGTGTTTAATTTGTGCTTATCCAGAAGGGCCTTGATCTCACCAACACCACAGTAATTGCCAAAAAGGTGACAAAGCCCATTCTGAGAGCTGCCATTGCCTCCTCCCTGGCTTAAAACCTTTGCTCGCTGGCTCTAACGAAGACTTCACCCTCACTGTACCGCACTGCAGCCGATTCCTGATGCCTGCAGCTCCTGTCACGCAGCCCAACTCGCTCGGGGACGGCACCCTTTGGTCCTGGACCTAAACCTCAGCATGTGCGGGGACCGGGATGCTTCTGCAGCACGGTGGCAGCGAGCCAGCTCCAAAGGGTCGCAACCCCCCACCACCCCCAGCCCCCTCACTGAAGTTAAAGGCAATGGGTCCTTTCCCGGAGCCGGAGCTTGTGTGCTTCCCCCCGGGTTGGGAAGAGGCGTGCTCGCTGCGGGTGCTGCCGGTTCATGAGCCCTCCGACGGGGCAGGGGGTGGGGAGTGGCCCCACAGACCTGCGGGGAGATGGGCGTCTGCAGGACCCGGTGGGGCAGTGGCCAGGCTGGAGGGCTTTGCCGAGCTGTGGCCGCCCCGAGGGAGCGACGTGCAGCACAGCCTCCCCGCGGCCTCTCCGCCAGGGCCGCCTTTCCTACAGCGCAGGCGCCCGGCTGGGGGTCCTCCCACCCTGGCTCCCCCAGAGTTATGGGCTGCACCAGCCCCCCCTTTGCTGCAGAAAGGCATGTGGGGACGGCGCCGGCACAAGGCCCACTGTAAAGGGGATTTTTGGGGTCAGGGGCCCAAATACAAGCGTAAAAGGCAGCCAGTGGTGATGCTGGGTGGGGAGGCGGAATGGTAGCGGCCGAACCCGGGGCACGATTCCCTGCCAGCTTGAGGGGGACGGGTGAGTGATGCCTCTTTGCAAAACTGTTTTTTACCCAAAGGCTGAGTTTTGACTGGCATCCATGCAGTGCAGCATCACCTGGATGGCAAAACCCGTGGGGTGCTGGGGGTGCCCCCCGTGGCAGCGGAGTGGGAAGGCAGCCAGAGGTACCGCTGGCCCCGCGCCATGCGTGGCCCTTAGACTATGTCCCCGTGCCATGGCAGTCCCCAGGCACAAAGCAGCTCCTTTGATCACCTCAGCTTTTCCCTCCTGTTGTCAGGGCTCGTTATTCACCCTCAGCCGCAGCAGTGATGGGGCCTTGGCGAGGAGTGGGGACGGAGGGGAGAGGGAGGCCGAGAGGTAAGCGTGTGCCACCCAGAGCACGAGGGCTGCCGAGAGAGGCCAGCGGCTGTTACCGCAGGCTGCCATGGGAAGCTGACCGGGGAAACAAGGGGGAAGGAGCAGCGACAACAAAACCACCAGCAAAATCTCCTCTGCGCCAGGCAGCCAGGGGCAAGCGCTGCGGGGTCCTCCCGTGGTACCGAACCAGAGGGCTGGGGTGGAGCGGGGAGCAAACCAGCCAGAGCCCGTGCCACCAAGTCCAGGCACCTGCCCAAAGGAAAAGAGGAGCAAGCAGATAGCTAGACCCAAAATAAAACATAAAAGCCTCAGCCAAAAAAACAAAAAATCCCCAAAGGCACCAAACTTGCTTTTTTTTTTTTTTAGCTTGCATAATTTTTAATGAAGTAAAAAACAAAAAGAAAAGAAAGAAACACTCCACGGGTGTTGTCAGCCTGGTGCAGATCGCCCTCGTGCGTGGAGGGCCCCGAGGTCCCCACGCGGCTGGCAGTCACGGCAGCCGGTCCTCCCCCCGCGCCCCCTCCCCGCGGTCAGCTGAAGAAGGAAGCCGATGAAAAGCACGTGGCGGATACAGCACAAGCAACAGAAGAAGAGCACGGCAGCTCCCAGGCCGGGCTTTACCCAGGGGTGGGAGAGCTGGCACGGGTAAAATAAGAGCTCAACAGGCTTTATATGTCCAAATTAAAAAGCGAGATGATGATAACAGCCCTCCCCCTTGAGAGCAGCACTTTAAACCCCCGCAGACAGCATTTGGGGGCTTTTGTAGTTTTTCTTTCAGTGTTACACGTGTGTGCTCTGGGCCGGCGGCGGTGTCCCCGGCCGGCGGGCCGTGGCGGTGGTGGCCAGCAGCAGCAGCAGCTGCTCTTGGTGGCTGTTGGCACGGCCGGAGGCCAGAAGGACCGGCCAGCTTGGTGGGAGCCTGGCCTCAGGGTTTCTTGCCCATCTTTTTCAGACCCTTCCGCAAAGCCACGGCGAAGGGAGGGTAAGGAGGCAGGAGGTCGGATGCTTGTTGGCTTCAAACCCAGTGGGTTTCACCCACGGGGATCTCCCACCGGCAAAGCTCCTGCTGCTCCTCTGAGAAGGATCCTTCTTCTCTGCCTTACATGTGTACACATTTATATAGAGATACAGCTATTTAATAAACTTTTTGTATGAAAATAAAGACTTCCTCTGTCTGTTAAGGACCATCATCGCTCTCATCTAGTTACCTGCTAAAATCTTTCTTTTTTCTCCAACCTTGTTCCCATTGCTTTTTTCCTAACCCACAGACAGGTCCTCCCTGCCCCCCGGGGCAGCAGAAAGCACGGCAGCAGGCAGAGACGGACCTTCTGGCAGCCCCTCTCTTACTCGTCGCCTCCCAAGGTTTGGCTTATTATAGGGAACTTTAGGAAGAAAATGCTTCCCTTTACAGCACCTGTGTCTTGATGGAAGAGATTATCTCACCTCTGTGCCCGGCAAGATCATGGAGCAGATACTCCTGGAAACTATGCTAAGGCACATGGAAAATGAGGAGGAGATTGGTGACAGCCAACATGGCTTCACTAAGGGCAAATCACGCCTGGAAAATTTGGTGGCCTTCTACAAGGGGGTTACAGCATTAGTGGATAAGGGAAGAGCAACTACCTGGACTTCTGCAAAGCATTTGACACTTTCCCGCACGACATCCTTGTCTCTAAATTAGAGAGACATGGGTTTGACGGCTGGACAACTCAGTGTATAGGGAATTGGCTGGATGGTGACACTCAAACAGTTGCGGTCAACGGCTCGAAGTCCAAGTGGAAAACAGTGACGAGAGGCGTTACTCGGGGATCAGTATTGGGACCGGTATGCCAACATCTTTGTCAGCAACAGCGAGATTGAGTGCACCCTCAGCAAAAGTTTGCCAACACCACCAAGCTGTGTGGTGCGGTCAACACGCTGGAGGGAAGAGATGCCATCCAGAGGGACCTTGACAGGTTTGAGAGGTGGGCCCATATGAACCTCATGAAGTTCAACAAGGCCAAGTGCAAGGTCCTGCACATGGGTCAGGGCCATCCCAAGCACAAATACAGGCTGGGCGGAGAATGGATTGAGAGCAGCCCTGAGGAGAAGGACTTGGGGGTGTGGGTTGATGAGAAGCTCAACATGACCCAGCAATACGTGCTTGCAGCCCAGAAGGCCAACCGTATCCTGGGCTGCATCAAAAGAACCGTGACCAGCAGGTGGAGGGAGGTGATTCTCCCCTTCTACTCCCCTCTCATGAGACCCCACCTGGAGTACTGCATTCAGCTCTGCGGCCCCCCCAAGATAAGAAGGACATGGACCTGGGGAAACAAGTCCAGAGGAGGGCCATGAGGATGATCAGAGGGCTGGAGCACCTCTCCTGTGAAGACAGGCTGAGAGAGTTGGGGTTGTTCAGCCTGGAGAAGAGAAGGCTCCAGGGAGACCTTACAGCAGCCTGCCAGTACCTGAAAGGGGCCTACAACAAAGCTGAAGAGAAACTTTTTTTACAAGGGCATGTAGTGATAGGACCAGGGGTAATGGCTTTAAACTGAAAGAGGGTAGATTTAGATTAGATATAGGGAAGAAAATCTTCACTCTGAGGGTGGTGAGGCACTGGAACAGGTTGCCCAGAGAAGCTGTGGATGCCCCATCCCTGGAAGCGTTCAAGGCCAGGTTGGATGGGGCTTTGGGCAACCTGGCCTAGTGGAAGGTGTCCCTGCCCATGGCAGGGGGGTTGGAACTAGATGATCTTTAAGGTCCCTTCCAACCCAAACCATTCTATGATTCTATGATCTTGAAAACACTTTACAAAGAGTAAGGTTTTAACATCCTCGTCCAGGGCTCTCAGTTAAGAAATATGTTTCTAGATAGCACTGTTTATATAGATATAGGTATAGTTTTTATTTATTTTTATTACCAACCCAACATTTCAATTTGCAGCCATTGATATAATTAATGACATACTCTCGTGGTGGGTTTTTTTCCTTAAAAAGAAACTTGAAATGAAAAGGATGCCTTTTTGTCTGTCTGGTGTTCCTAAAAGGTACTCAGGATGACACAGGAGTCCTGACGTGGGTGGCAGTTTTTAAGCCCATACCCTTCAATGGCCTGAAGACCACCAGCGAGACGCAGGCGCTGTGAAAACTGGGGTAGCAGAGCAGTGAAAGGGCAGCCACGCCACAGCTCGGGGTGGGACGGCGCTGGGAACAAATGGGCACGCTATCCGGGGTTTCCTGAATTCATTTCCACCTCCAAGCAGGAGGACCAGGCAGCAAACCCACCACCACCACCATCCCAAGGAGCCGGTACTGCTTTCCCTGGCTCCCTTGCTCTCCCCAGGGCAGGCTATTCCTGGGTAGCCATTTATTTCTTTATCGGTTGTAAATTAACATAATTTTCTCTCCCTGCAGTACCACAAGCTCAAAGTTAATTATACAAAGAGAAATGCCATAGTCAAAATATACATGATACATATTATATTAGAGGGTTGGGGTTTGGTTTTTTTCCTCCTTTTTTTCTTAGCCGAGGCAGGTGATTGAGATGCTACATGCTCCAGCCTTTGTCACTGAATGTGTGTGTGTGTCTGTGTGTCTGTGTTTGTATTAAAAATATATCAGTCTTGTGATGTTCTTAAAAAAGAAAGAAATGGAAGGCGGCGAGGGAGGAAACGGATAATGGTGAAAAAGTTCTTTGACTGTGTCACAGTCTTTTGTGGCTTCAAAAAATACACGTTCAATTCCAGCACTGACGGCAGCTTGAAGCTTTAGAGTAGGTTTTTAACATTTTTCTGTTTTAGTAGTAAAAAAGAAAAAAAATAACTAAGCAGCTTGCCCCCCCCAAACCAAAAAGCAACAAGCAAATGAAAGAAAAAAAAGGAAAAAAAATCAAATTCCTGATCAGACTTCTGCAATTCCGAACCAGTAAAAATAAGAAAACATCTCCTTACAGTGGAGCAGTGCTCGGGAGGAAAGCAGACAAGCCCCTTCGGGAGAGGTGGCCTTTGGAGATGGCTGAAACGCCTTAATCTCATAGAATGGGGTCAGTGGCTGGGTTTATTGTGTTTTGTTTTATTTCAACACTTGCCATTGTTGCTTTCTTTTCTTTTGTATCATTTTGGGTGGGTTTTGTTTGGTTGTTTTTTTCCCCTCTGTGATGGTTTTGCCCTTCTTGGCACCCAGCCATCCGACTGTCTGGGCAGCGGCGGCCCTGATGGACAGCTGTCCCCTCCGGTGAAACCGCACTTCCAGGACCGGTGTCCGGTGAGGTAACGGAGGAGGGGGTCCCTCCCCCCGGCAGCACCGTCCCTCCACCGCCTAAAACCCCTTGATGTAGCAATAGGCCTCCAGGGTGGCGAAGAGGATGTACAGCAGCCAGAGGCTGATGAAGAGCAACGTCGTGGCCAGTTTGCACCCCCGGGGGCCACCCAGCTCCCCCCCGATGTGGGGCCGCCGGCGGTAAAGGAGGACACTGATGCAGATGAAGGCGAAGATGGTGAAGAGGGTGACGGAGAAGGCCAGGGTGCCCGCCGACACCTGGAACTCCTGCCCCTGCGATGCCCAGTAGATCGCCGCCACTGACCACGCCAGCCCGATGCCCAGGAAGACGTTGACGGCGTTGCTGCCCGTGACGTTGCTGATGGAGGCGTCGGCGTACACATCTTGGGTGGCCGCGGCTTTGCTGGCAAATGTGTCTGGGGTTGGGGAAGGAGGGAACGAGAAATCACTGGGGGTCCAACAGGAGAAACGGGCAACCCTTCATGTCTGGGGACAAGGGAGGCACCGGCCAGGTTGGGACACGGATCACTCCTGGGACCCTGTGTTGCCACCAAGTGGGGCGGAGACCTTGCCTGGGGGCAGGACACTGTGGAGCCTGAACCCCATCCCCATGACAGAGCTGCTCCCCTGGGGCGGAGAGCCACCGCAGGACTTTCCTCCCACCCCATCCCCTCCCCGTGGCCACCCCACCTGGTACAGAAGTGCCGAAGGCGACAAAGACGACAGCAGTCACCGAGTCCTTGAGGCCGATGGTGCAGCCGAAGTGGGAGGCAAGGTCGCCGATGACGGCTGTGAGCATGCCAATGATGAGGATGGAGACGACGAAGCAGGCCCAGCCGTTGCAGTACTCGGTGGGGGGCACGCAGGCAAACAGCACCTTCCAGAAGACCGTCAGAAAATGCATCACGTAGTCGAAGCAGGATGGCAGGCGCTCCTCACCGGACTCGTCCTCGTCCTCGTCCCCTGCTGCAAACAACATGGAAGGAGACGTCCAGCCCTCATGATGGGGCAGGTCAAGATTACGGGGATGGGCTGCAGCCCCATCCTTGGCCCCCCCCACCCCAGGGCTCCAGGGATACTGCTCTCCTGGAACAAGGTGGCATGATGCCGGCCACGACAGTGGGCTCAGGGCACACCAGGTCCCTCAGTGATGGGTGAGGCTTGGCAAGAGGGGTGCCTCCCAGGACAGCCCAGAGCCTGCAGGGCTGGTGAGTGGCAGAGCGGAGCGTTGCACCCACAGAGAGGCAGCCCCATCCCCGTGCCTGTTCCCACCCACAGGCAGTCACACAGTAGGTAGTCAGCCTGCGGAGATGCATGCAACAGCTGAGCACCACTGCCCAGGCAGACGCCGTCTCCTGAGCCCAGACAGATCTCATCCCAGGCTGCATGAACCCTGGGGATGCTGGTGTGGGTCTTCTGGTGTCCCCCTCACCTGCGCTGACGGTAATGGCCTCCATGAACTGGTCCCTCCAGGAATGTGTCCCTACAACCAAAGCCAGGTTTGTCTTCTTAATCAGCTTGTCCACGGTGCTCTGTTGAGGGAATAAAGATGCACAGCAATTAAACTGGCTGCTAGCAGGCAAGGCTGATCTTGCAGTGCACTGTGGTCTCACAGAGCCTTCCCAAACTGTTGAGGTGCCACAAGCACTCTCCTACCGGTCAGATGAGGCCATGACTGGAGTTGGGCCCACCTTCTCCCTGGACAGGCTGACCCAAATCTCACCAGAACCTGCTTCTTTGCCACCGCTTACTCCAGAGGAGGCTCCTTCCTCGCTCACTCCGGCCTCACCAGGGATAGCTTTGCTCCTGCCCTCTCCTGCACACTGGCTTCTCCTGCTTCCACAGGGCTCCCTTCACCTCTGCCTACCAGCAGCTACGTCCCCTGGCACTTCTTGTAGGCTTCCCCCATACTTTATTGCATAGCATACTCCTTATCATCTTCCAGCAGCCCTTTCCCTGCACATGTGGCCACCCCCAGCCTCCTCAGTTCTGCTTTCCGTGGCTGCTCTTCAGTGCCACACAGCTTTCCCCTCCCGGAGGACACCTGGGACAACCACTGACCTTGAACTCATAGGACTCCTCAATGATGACTTCTAGTTTGGGATGCTCGCCAAGTATTGGTTTGCCCATCTCTGCAATCCTCTTGGCTTCCTCCTCTTCAACCGTCAGCTTCCTCTCAGCCACCTCTGTGAAAGCAAGGTCAACACCAAGCTGTAGAGAGCAGCCCTGGAACATCAGGGCACCGCAGGGGATATCTGCAGGGCCTGAGCACGGGCTTCTGCAGCCCCTTCACAGTATGCTAAGCTCACGCAGCGATTTGGGGGGCAGCGGTGGGGTGTCAGACCACAGAAACAAAGGACCAAGATTTCTGAATATCAGTTAGTCACCAAGAACATACACAACATGGTTTTAATTTATTAAAAAAACCCCAAATGTTTCTTCAGCCTGCATTGGCGATCTTGGATGACATACGCCCTCCATCATCCCTGCCACATCTTTGGGGAGACCGAGGTACCAATTCATTCTGCCATCTGGCACAAGCGTCCTTTAAGACAGCTTTAATGCCCTGGCGTGTTTCCTGGTTTGAACGAACAAGAGACAGAATCTTTTTATTCCCCTTTGATTAGAAAAATCACTGTTGGCATTCTGTGTCACTCTGCCTGACCTAACTCTCAGACAGACACACACTAGCACAAGCACACAGGCACACACGTACGCGTTCCTAGCGTTTGGAAAAATTCACAGGAAGAAGTAAGGCAGGAGCCAAGTGGGTTTTCGCTTTCCTGTCACTGGATGTTTAGTTTCTGCTGGAGGAAACTAAACCAGGACCCCAGGTCAGCAGATGCCACCGTGGGGCCGGAGGGGTGCCCGTGGGACTGCCCGGGAGGTGCAGCATCCTGAGACGACTCTGTGTTGGGGTCACCTTGCTGGTGCCCCAGCAAACCCAGCGAGGTGCCCAGGGAGGTTCTGGTTGCCCAGACGGGAAGGAGCATCCCAACCAGCAGGAAGGGTGCCCTGGCACTGCCCCGGCCCTGACCCAGGTGTCCTCGCCCACCCACCCACCCAAGTGCAGGCACGTGCCGGTGGGGTCTCTGAAAAGCCTTGACATCTCAAGAAAGAAGCTGGGTTTCCCCCGGCTTTCCTGTGCCTGACCAGTCAGGGTGGACAAGCTGCAGCACGGGGCCAGCTGAGCCTGGGAGCGGGAGCTGGAGCTCTGCAGGACCTGGGGGGTATCACAAACGTAGAGCATCTTGTTCTGGCTGAGCAGTGGGTCAGAGGTGACCCAAGGGTTCCTGCAGAGTTTACAAACACCCCAGGTAATGCCTCAGAAGTGATTAATCCCATGTGGGCTCCAGCAGATCTCATACTCCGCACCAAAAATCACACAGAAATTATAAAGTCCCAGTGAACTCTAGTTATAAACTCTGCCTTCTCTTCATCAGCCCAGCTAGGGTGATTGCAGGCTGTAAGCCTTGCAAGTCCTGCAGAGTTTATAAAACATATAATAACTCCTGTGGCAGGTGACATTATTATAACCCATCACAGAAGCAGAAGCAGCTACATCCACCACTTGAAATCAATGATGTCGTACATCAAAACCATCACCGCCTAGCTCGAAGGCAGTAGTCTGGATTTGGGAATCCCCAGAAGTTTACAAATACTGAGACAGGGGAGCACAGCCCCTGGAGAGGAAGGCAGGTAATGCAGCCGGGCAATGCAGGAGGCCAGAGGGGTAAGGGGGCAAGTGCAGGCAAAGGCCAAGCAAGCACAGAGGGGAGGAGGCAGCTGAGCTGGAGAAGTGCAGAAACGGGTGAACATGGATAAAATGTTCTGCCTTATGCTACACTTGGAGACATGAACTGATGATCCTCAAGAAGAAGATTCAAGTTACTTATCTTCACTTGAGCAAGGAGTTAGATGAAATCTACATCTCTTTTTCCAAGACAGAGATGGAGAAAGTCCAGTCTCTGCCTCTACCTGGAAGTGTATGAAGATGACAAGCTGTATCCATCGTTGAAAATGCAGGTGCTTACACATCAGCTGCCATACCACGCACGTGGCTCGCTTCTGTCTGAGTTCCGCCACAACCTGAAGCTCGGGGGAAGAGGCACCCTCAGCTCTGCAAGGCGCAGCTTGGCAGATGAGCTGAGTGCGTCCTGACGCGTGCTGACAGTACTGAGCTGAGCAAAAGCACAGCACCATCCCAGCAGGGTTCCAAAGCCTGGGCTCGGGGACAGTCTGGCTCACTACAACCTTCGCTGGGAAGTAACTGCATCAGAAAAGCTGCGGTCGCAGCTGGCGGCACGTTCCCTTGGGCTCTCGCCCACTGGCTGCAGTTGCATAGCGCAGAAAGCAAATGTCTGGAATCAGAAGAGCTGCCCTGAAAACGGGGAACATCGGGCAGAATTTCCTCAGCTCAACAACTCCAGGAGAAACGATGCAACGAAGCCTCAGTCCCCCCTGTAACTGATTTGACAAAAGCCTTTGGCGCGGTAAGACAACACGGAGCCTCATGCAGATACCGGCTATCGAGGCAAGGCTGAGCTGCAGGCAGGTCCGCAAGCACACACAGTGCAGAATGCCTTCTCCTCCCCGTAGGGAGCGGTATCCAGCACGGCTTTATCCCAGAACCTGGCACCTTGCTCGCGCTGGTTTATGTACCTGTGCCAGGCGGGCCAGCGCAAGGCCCGATACCCTCCTCTGCGCAGGGAGACCTGCTCCGACTCCCGACCGTGCGCCAGGTCCAAGGCAGTCGAGCAGGCTGCATGGGAACCCCCCTGCCCGTGGCCAGAGGCAGGTCCTTCGGCCGCTGGCAGGTGGCTTCGTTGTCTCTGCAAGCCACTTGTAGATCACCTACTGATTTGATGAGCACGGCGATCACTTGCTAGGGAGCTCTTAGTGTAAATCAAGCTACATGTCCATGTCCAGGAGTGGACAGATTGCTCTAAACCTGGGGGCTGGATGCAGTGTGAGCGTGGGACCAGGCACTCCACCGAAGTGAAGGCGCTGTGGGACTTGCACTATTTCAGAGGGCACCTTCTCCATGGAAGAAGAGCCACCAGAGGCACCTTCAAGACCTAGGTAGGCCACTAGCGGTAAAGGGACAAGCTGGCCAGTGATGGAGACCTGCAGCCTGCTGACAGCACATGCACCAAGACATGAATAATGGAGGCCCTGCTGTCACCACGCAGCTCCTGAACTGGGGCGCAGAGAGAAGAAACACGGTTACCCAAGAAGGCACGTCAACGACGTCCTACGGGGGCAGCTGATTGAAGACCACTGCCAGGCTAAGTCTTTCAATGTCAGCTGCAAGCAAACTGTGGGAGAACAGGCATAGGCAGCATCTCCCAATGGGTACCTCGCAGAAATGTTAACAGAGGAAGCTTGCAGATAAATGAAAAAAGGAGGTAGTTCCTTCATGCCTCATTAAAAAGCAGTCACATTCGTGAATGTGCAACAGGAAAGCAAAGCGCAGAAACCTAACAAACTTCAAAGGTGCATCTGCAAACATTGAACCTGCCATTGTATTTTCACTGGAGCCTCTATCCTAATGTAGGAGACAGAGTCTGAGTCACGCGTCAGTATTGTGCTGGATCTTGCTCATGCAAGCGATCCATTGGTGCCACATACCAGGCTGCTGATTGTCCTCTGAAGTCAGAGCAGTGCCATTTGTGGTAGGAAGGACAAGCTTAAGAGCCCAGTTGACATGTCCATGTCCCTTGCCCCAATCTATACTCGCCATACAATTAAGGGGAGAGTTAAAGAGCAATACAAAGCACCTACATGAATCCACCACTTCTCCCCACCTACCATTTAGGCGGGGAGAGCACCCTGTAGCATGAATCAGTGCCAACCTCTGCAAAACACCAGACCTCAACCTGAACCTGCTCCAGGCCTGTGGGTCTAGCTGTTCCCATGGGATGCTGAGGACTGAGTTGAGCCCCGTGTGTACAGATCCAACAGCTGAGAAGGCATAAACTCTTGCAACATCCCAATGGCAGAGCACACTCCCGATGCTCCTGCCTTTCAGGGAAGCACTTTGGCCAGCAGCACGGTGCACCAGCCTGCCTTCAGAGCCGCAGGAGGCCACTGTCTCTGCAGCAAGCGTGGGGCATGCTCCCACGCGGGCTACGGTAGCCACAGGCCCCCACCTCCTGAGGGACTGTGTATAGGGATGGGGGTGTCAGAGGGCTCCTCCAGGAAGCAGGGACAGGTGAGGTGTGTCACACATCGCCCCAGTGCGTTAGCTGCAAAGACGACTTATCAGGGGCTGTGATAAATAAAACATAAGGGGCAGGGGGGGAGAGACAGACTTCATTTGGAAGGTGAAGTCTGTCAAGGTGAATGCTGCCAAGCTGCAGCTTAATTATTAACTAGCCTGATTTCTGTTTCTATCAGCATCAGTACCTACTTTTCAATGCAGATTGCACCCTGGACTCCCTTCTGTCAACCCCAATTAAGCCTGATAAGGTCTGGCTATGCCCAGCAAGAACAGGAGCTTGCCAGGACCTCCTCGGCTGCCTCCACCTCCTCCCTGGTAAGAGGAAGGTGGGAATAGAAGGATCCCCTAAACCCTGCCTGCTCTGGCACATAGGCGTGTGCTGTCATCGAGTGCTAGCAACCTATCTGGGCTACAGGAGCATGCACAGGCTGCTAAGGCTAGGCAAGCTGGGGCTGCTGTGCCAGGTGCTGCACCAAGGTACTCTGCTCCTCGTGCCAGGGAGCCCACGGGTTAGAAAGGAGATGCTACAAGTAGGGGAGACAAACAGGTCTGGGAAGATCAAAGGCTTGAGGAATGAAAATGAAGTCCTCTTTTGCCCAGGTAGCTGACACCCGCTCGGCACTGGACCCAACACTTGCTTGCAGGAAGCGAGGAGAGGTTTTGGTTAAACCACTCCATGTTCTCACTTATTCTGCCTCATTCAGGGTCACTTCAGACCCTTAAAGGTAGGACAGATGAGGGGGGCCAGCAGCTCCTACTTATGGTCCTGCCGCTGCTGTGCTCTGCAGCCCTGCGGGGCACGTCCCTGCCATGCTCGCTCAGCCCTCACTGGCACGAACGACCTCCACCTGCAGCTATTTGCAAAGCGCGTTCTGACCTACACAGGATAGGCAGTTTCTTGGGCTCAAACTCCTGTAAGCAGATCCCCTCCTCCTCTTACTTATTCCAGGGGAAAGGGGAGCACCGAGCAGCGTTCCCTGCTCCTGGAAGGCAGGTACTCCGCGAGTGCTTGCTAGCTCAACTTCCTTCAGACCGGGGGGACCAAATGGGAACTGGACGTTGCCTGTGGCCCTCCGGACACATCATAAATCAAAGTTAGATAAAGCGCATTTCCATGAGGTAATCTGCACCTTCTGAGCTGACACGGGCGATGGGAAGGCCCTGTAGCACTGTTAGAGAGGTAGCTACCCGTCACCTAGGCAATGCCGCGAGACTACCAGACAGCCACGGAGCAGTTTGCATTCCCTATCACTTGCTGAATAAATTGGATTAAAACCAGCAATGTATTCATGAAAGATTGCTATGAAGGCCACTTCACAGCCCTCGAGCTATCTCGTCTCCATCCATTTCTAGAGCGGGCATGTATCTGCACGAAGGTCACCCCTTCTGGGGACTGCGCTGCTAGGAAGAAATTAAAATGACAATTAAAATGGGATTTTTTTTGTTGTGGCTCAATAAAATATAATCCTGGCTAAACAAAGTAAACAGTGAGCTCTCTCCAGAGCGCTGTCAAGCCGTCAGTCACAACCAGGGAAGGCTGCTGGCTAAAAGACACTCTGGCTTTTGAGGTTAGCATATGGATATGCCCTTTACTGAAACACATGCACACGCACAAGCACCGGCAGCCTGGGCTGCTTTCTAAAAAGGGAAGAATCTGCTTACTTAGCCCTGAAAG
Source organism: Calonectris borealis (assembly GCF_964195595.1). Classification (NCBI taxonomy): domain Eukaryota; kingdom Metazoa; phylum Chordata; class Aves; order Procellariiformes; family Procellariidae; genus Calonectris; species Calonectris borealis. Next base: position 39,530,648 of record NC_134316.1, read on the forward strand.
CTATTTTTGAGGCATGATACATCCCATACACATGCCCCAGCTTCCTTACCGCTAACTGGGAAACGCTGCACATTGATGAGACGGAGGCTAAGGCACAGGGCTGGGAACTGCGCATTATTCCACTGCTGGCTCTGCCTTGAGATTGCTGTTGACACGACCGTCCCCGACAGGCTAGTCAACGGGCCTCTCTGCTCCCCAGCCTCTCCCACTGCAAAGTGGACTCAGGAGTTTTAATGCATGAGTAAAGAAACATGTTTAGAAATATTTTCTTTGATCTGAGTGAATATGTGGAAATGAGGGTAGAGAAGTATCTACCGTTTAGATAATTCCTCATCCCTTTAAAGATCTGAACCTCCTGAGCCCAAAAATTTGCAAGCCAAGGCTCTGCTCAGGCTTTCAGTGACTTTTGCAAAGGCTGGAAAGACCACCAGAGCAGCTTGTCCCAACGGCTGGCAATGGCAGGGGCAACTGGAGTAGCTACGCGCTTTGGTGTCGAATACTTACCTGTATAGAGTATACGGAGAGATCATTGCCAGTGCCAAAACAAAAGGTCATGCATCAGAGCAGTTAAAAAAAGCCCGGTTTGACTCTCAAGTCACTCCACAGCCACCCCATACCACTGTGGTCCTCTGCAGCCCCAGCAGCTGGCACTGGACACTTGGCCAAGCAAGGCTTTCAAAAGCTCTGCACAGCCTTGCAAGTCTCGCAGAGCCCGTTTGGAGGAAACAAATGCTGAGCTGAACCTGTGCCAAAGGCTCTCCCCTGCCCAGTGACTTCGCCTTGTGTAAAATTCACAGCCCTGTTTTCCCAGGGAGGGCTCTGCAAGGCAGGGGGGGCAGAGCCAAGATCTCCCATTTATCCCAGGAAAGGGCTGCTGGGACAAGAGAGGCGTTTTCGCTTGGGCTCATCCATCTGGGCATCCCAGGGCTTCTGCAAAGAGACGGGGCCACCGCAGCGAGTGGGGGCTGCCAAAGAGGTGCCACGAGAGGGTGAACGCCCCAGGGCTGCGAAGGAGATCCAGGATGCCCAGCGATTCCAGGGACGCAGCCCCGGGGAAAGGGGCGCTGCCCGGGAAAAGCTGCGCGAGCTGCTCCGGGAGGGAGGGGACAAGGAGCAATACTGACAGATTCCACTGAAACATTCAATAATGCAGGTTTTTTACAAAGATTCCTGCGCGTCCGTGTAATCTAAATCTAACATGACACGGACTAAACGAGGACGTCACTTCTCTCCCTGCTGATTAGCCGTGATTGCCGCTGAGTGACACTCCAGCAGGTGCCTCTGCGGCAAGCAGGGCTCTGCTTGCTGGCCAGCCGCTGGCTTGAAGCACGGGCCAAGCATGCACCGTATGCACAGAGGGCACCCCGGGGCTGCCCGGCAAGGGGGGCACCCCAGGGACCCCCCCCTCCCAGACAGAGAGGAGGCTTTTCTTTATTAACTGGAAAGCAACTTTCCATAGCTGGTAACCAAATTCTCCCATAACGGCTGCCAAAAGCAATCAGGCTGGATCACAACAGAGGGAGGAAAGTTATGTTATTTTAATAGAAATTATTTGGTTCCCGGGGTTCTGATCAAATTAGGCAGCTACTGAATTAAAGCAATGAAATTACTGGGAAGGAGGCTGTGCTCAACTTGTTTTCAGTCCTCCCAGACCTGAAGAAGTAACAAAGGAAAATGTCCAAACCGCTCAGAGGATTTTCCTGTAAACACCCTAAGCTGATATTTGGGGAGCTGGGGACCTCTGCCTGCCACTAGCAATTTCCTAATTAGCCCAATATCCGACGGGCTCAGGCCATCCCCTGTGCAGCAGATTTGGCATCCTCCAAAAAAGAGCAGAGACTGAAGCTTGCGTGGCAGATGCTGCTGCTTTGATTTGCAGCACAGCTCAGGCGTGATGAACGCTTTGGTTTTCAGCTCTGCTTGCAAACCTGTCAGACTCCAGCTCCTCTCTGCACCCCGCATGCCCGCCTTTATCTTTTGACAACTGTTTCTTTAGTGCAAATTCAATGGTAATCATATCTGGAATTGAAGGAATAAGAAAAATACACGGGGTGTACATCGCACCGCAGCGGGATCAAGAGAGACTGGCGTAACGGGGATTTCGGGCAAGGAAGGGGGGGCTCAGTATTAGGGGGAGAGGAGATGAAGAGTGCAGAGCCAGAGCTGAGGGTGAGGAGAGAAATGGTGCTGATGCTTATCGTGCCCTGGTAGCACAGCCCTGGCACTGGGCGCACCCCTGGGACCCCCCAAGGGCGAGAGACGGAGAGCACCCAGGTGCATGCACTGAGGGGTGATGCATGGCCTGCCCCTGCATGGGAAGGGGACCCCTGCGCAGCCCTGCACCCTCGCCCACCCCAGACAACGCCGCCCCGCGCCCCAGGAGTGCTGCCCCCCTGCAGAGAAGCCCCGTGCTCCCGGGTGCATCAGCACAACCCAAGCCCCCGAGCTGCCCGAAGAGAGGGTCAAGTCACGGCCCCGGACCAGCCATCGGATTAGAGAATCATAGAATCGTTTAGGTTGGAAAAGACCTTTAAGATCAAGTCCAACCGTTTACCCTAACACTGCCAAGTCCACCACTAAACCATGTCCCCAAGCACCACATCTACACAGCTTTTAAAAACCTCCAGGGATGGCGACTCAACCACTTCCCTGGGCAGCCTTTCCCAGTGCTTGGCAACCCTTTCGGTGAAGAAATTTTTCCTAATATGCAACCTAAACCTCCCCTGGCACAACTTGAGGCCATTTCCTCTTCTCCTATCACTTGTTACTTGGCAGAAGAGACCAACACCCACCTCGCTACAACCTTCCTTCAGGTAGTTGTAGAGCATGATAAGGTCTCCCCTCAGCCTCCTCTTCTCCAGGCTAAACACCCCCAGTTCCCTCAGCTGCTCCTCATAAGACTTGTGCTCCAGGCCCTTCACCACCTTCGTTGACCTTCTCTGGACACGCTCCAGCACCTCCATGTCCTTCTTGTAGTGAGGGGCCCAAAACTGAACACAGGATTTGAGAGTATTCCAGAGCTGCATGTTCTGCTTTGCAACCCTGTTCAGGTCATTTCTCAAAACCCCAGGGAAAAATCTGGAATATGGGGAAGGCTCTTAGACATCAATCAATCACTGTCATGTTCCTAATGCATTGCTCTTAACTAGTTCCTGCTGGACCCGAACACCATGAGCTGGCATTGTCGACAACACAGCAAAAACAAACATGAGGGGCTGACCGAAGGGGACGAAAACAGAGCCAGAGCAGGCAGAGGAAAGGAGAAAAAGCACTTACCTTGGGTGAGCAGCAGGGCTGTGGGGAGAGAAGAACACGAGAAAGACAGGGAGAGAGAAGAAAAGAGGGAAACAGTTAATATCTTAGGGGAAAAGCGTTTTTGCAGATGACAGCTGTTGGTGAGCAATGGACGTGGTGCAAGGCGGCGTGCGAGCTCGCTGGGGCTGCATGCCGGGCGCAGGCTGGGGAGCAGACCCCACCGCAGCGAGATGGGGAGGGGGCTGGCGAGCACCGGCGAGCACCAGGGTGCTGGCTCCCCAAAGTCACCCCCCCGCAAGCACAGGCAGAGGGATGGGATGCAGGCGGGGAGCAGTGAGGAGGGGAAGGGAAAAGTGGGGGGGATGGTTACGCTTGCCATCAGGGCCTGATGCGACCCAAACTGACCCGAAGGCACAGGGGGTGCCCCTGCTTCAGCCGGGAGCGTGTGGCTGTGGCGGGGCTTGGCACAACTTGGTAAACCTGTGGGTGGCTGAGAAGAGAGAGTGGCCAGGGGTGACAGGCAGCTCACTGAGAAGAGCATCGTCAGGGGAAGGTGTTGATAAAATGGGTGCTGGCCTCCAGTGTGAAACGGGGCAGGGGGTAACACGGCCAGGCATCATCCCCCCGGATGCCCTGGCTCGCCTATGCCTATCCTGCACCCCACAGGTACCGCTCCCAGAGGGTCAGGGTGCTGAGAGGAGCACGGGCACACGTAGAGCATCACCGCATTGAGTCCTCCTGGCTCTCTTTGCTCCCAATTGCAGGTCTGCCCAACAGTGCTGCACGGGCACAGGCCGTGCAATGTCATCGCAGCGGGATGCAACTGCTCCCGGGAAATGTGGCTCTGTGGTCCCGTGAGACCAGAGGTGGGAGGAATGCAGGAGAAGGGGGCAAAGTCCTTGCAAGGGACGACCTTACCCCGACTTTCCGTACAGGCACAGCCCAGCCCTCTCGCTGCCTTGGGCAGTGACCTCCCGGCCCTCCCCTGCCTTGATTTACCCTCTCCCAGAGCTGTCACAAAGAAACATCTGGCTGGATCCCTCTTAGGTGTTACCCCTAGAAAGCCACAGCCAGCATCCAAGTTTCAAACTAACTACAGGAGAGTCCGTATAGCAAAAAATACAGAACCCTCTTTGAGAGGGGCCAAGCACCAGCTCTGTGCCTTAGCTTTGACTTCTACCTGTCCTTCAAACAGCGAACCGGTCCCTGAAGACTTTGTTGCATGCGATGACGGGCTTGTAATTACTAACACTTATTATCATGCACTTTTAGTCTCAGAAGCTTAAAACTCTGTGCAAAGACTGAGTCAGTATTAACAGCCCCATTTGACAGATGGTGAAGCAAGCAAAGACAGGCTAAAGGGAACATTTTGCAAACTCAGAAGTGGGCTGGAGTCCAAAAGTGCTAATTTACCCAGGCTTGCTGGTTCAGGCCTCTGAAAAGCAGGCACTTTTATACAGAGGCACCTAATTGTATCTGTGCTGATTTGAAAGTGATTTCCTAAGCAGTTTGTCAAAGGTCACACAGCGCAGAGCCGGGGAAAGTAATCCTGAGTCCCGGCTCCCAGTCACGTCTCTGGTCCGTCGGGCAGCACCCACGGGCACAGCTTTCCCGACAGTCTACATCAACCCTTCATCCACCGATCCATCTCCCCAGCTGAAAATACCTTGGGCATTCGGGGAGATCTCCCTTGTCCGTGTGGGCAGGTAGAGGCGCAGTGAAAGGGGAAGGGGCAATGAAGAGGCTCCTTGCTGAGATCCCTCGTGTTTCAGGGTGAATTCCTTCTGAGAGTCAAAAACCTTTAGGGGGAACCATTTGTGAATAGGTTCTGCAGCACGTACAGTGCCACAGAGCCACGAGAAGCACACAACCTGCTCTGCCACACAAGCTCCTGTCCTCCACGCAGCTCTGCCTGGAAGTCTCCAGCAGGCCTGTCACTGCTCCTTGTAGCTCCATCCTGCTGCAGCTCCATGCTAACTTGTGGCCTCCTTACTCTTCCATGGTCTTCTGGTTCTCCAGACAATGTGGGGAAATTTAATTTGTCTTTTGCAATTACAAGCATTAGTACAATGGGTCGATTCGGTGTTCAGATTTAATATAATGAAATATTACTGGGCCCCTAAGCTACTGCAGTTATTAAAAAAAAAATCTTTGGTTCCTCATGTTTTTTAAAACTGTTATTCTAGTGCTCTGGGATTTGAGTTTATTTTTTTCCCCATTTGCTTTTGAGCCTGCAAAAGAACTATTCTTCTCCCTTTCACTTATGATATGATACATGAATATTTGAAGAAGCCTATAAAGCTAAGAATGAAACATCAAGAATACAGCATGCAGAAAGCCAAGGGATTATTTTATCTTTACATTTCTGAGTGAATGCTGTGCATGCAAGCAAGAAAATGATTTCGCGGACTGAAGCTTCCTTCCTGCACGTGCATCTGCTAACATGCCCTTAGCCCTGACCTGTAATGTTTCCTGACAGTCCATCTGGGGATGCTGTACCTGCACCAGCCCCGCCGATGGCTCCCGTGCTGGTCCCACCCCACAAGCCTCCCTCCGCTGCTCCCAGCCCGGGCTGCATCCCTCCATCCCTCCCCAGGGCAGCTCTCCTCCTCCTGCACTCCCGCTCTGCACATCACGCTCCTCACGGGGCCAAGCCAGACCCCACCTTATTGCTGTTGGCATCTCAGGTAGTCTCAGAGGCTTGACGCGCGTATCCTTACAGGCAGCTGCTAAAATCAGCTCCGCAGTCAAACCCAAAAGAGCAGCCCCAAGTACCCCTCACCTAGCCCTTGCACGGCCTCGGCGCAGACACACACCCGTGCCCGCAGACAGGGTAGGTGACGCTGACTCTTTCAGGAGCCCCAAAGCCTTCAGCTCTGGATCCCAGTTCCTTCTTTACTGGGATTTCTCTGCCCTGCAGGCCTGGTTTTTACTAGGCAAAGTCAAAATTGCGTGCACGAACTCTGCTTCCCCTGCCACCCCTGAAACTGGACAATTTAGACCTGAATTTAGCTGCTAAAAAAGCTAATTACTAATAAACTATTTCATCTGCATGTTTCAATGTACTTTGGGGTGAAATCCTGCTGTGATGTGCATGTTGGTGTGGGGTGCAGATCAGGAATTGAATTCCCTCCTGCTTTAACTCTACCGAGGCCGAAGAAGGTCAAACCAAGAGGAACTGGGCTTGCGATGGGAGCAGACCAGAAATCGGGCAATCCTATAAATCTTGTGCTAAATGTGTGTCCCAGCCTTTTCTAAACAGTGAAATACCTTTTTCTCCTGTTTACCTCAGAGAGAGATTTGACCATGCTGCATGCTTTATTCCGGACGCATTCTTCATTAACGTAAATCTTTTCTAAGCAATATCCCTAAAGATTCCAGGAAGCCACTGTGTAGATAAGAGGATCGTTGTTAAGGCCTGGGATTTACAGAGTGAGACGAAACGAGGGAGAGGAGGCTGGATTTTGAGGAGACCCTCGGTCACACAACAGGGCAGTCACAGGCAGCGAAAGGCAAGGAGAACACACTGCCTGCACCCCGTGCGCACCCAGGGGAGCTCAGTGACCATGCAAACGGTGGGTAAGGATCCGCAAAGTGGTAAGGATCCCCCACCTTCCAGATGTAACTGTCCGCAGGCTCTGCCTCCAGATTTGCTCACTGAGGTGAGCAAAATGTTTCCCTAATGGTCTGTGAAGAGCTATAAACATGTTTTTTTTAATAGGCTAAACAAGGGAGAGATTTTGCAGCATTAACCTGAATGCTGTTATTATTGAAGTCAATAGCAAAGCTCTTGCAGACTCCAAGAGACTCCTCTCCATCAGGAGAATCAGCAGCGTTCAGCTTAATCACAGAGCTGCAAACAAATTATTAAACCTTCGGGGAAGGAGGTAACAGCAATCTAACATTTCTTTTCTATTCCCATCAGCAGCAGATGGAAGGAGTTTCTCAGCACCTGCCCACACTTCAGAAAACTGCAGCACACGTGCTCACGTACCAATGCAACTTATCTTATCCAGGCACGGACCTTTGTACCAAGTCACATCATTTCATCAACGGTTTGATATTGAGAACTTGCTGGATCAGTCCAAGCTAGGAATCCTTCTTCCTTTGCAGTTTAATCCTCACTCTGCGACTCCCAGACGCATCCTCCCCCTGGGGCACGAAGCCTTCCCGTCAGGCGTGCTGACACTTGATTAAAAGGAGATGTGTTATGAGATTTGTCCACACCAGTTGACTCTGTGCTGGGAGGGCTGCAAGGGCTTCAGACAAAATCCTCCCAAGCCAGGACATGCCAGCAAGCTGTTTAGTAGTGCTTGCCAGCCATCTGTGCTCCCATTTCCAGTGAAGTGGTATCTTGTGGGAGACAAGCTTTCTGAAGCAAAATTTTGCATGAAGGATGTCAGTCCCTTTTACAACGCGTAACCCTCAAGACTCAGCCTTCACGCACCAGCCCTGAGGCTGAATCTTCTACCACTGTGCCACGAGCTGAATTCTCACGAGCAGGCTCCCAATTACCTTCATGAAACGTAATTTTCAAAATGCTATTTTCACCATTATCTGCCATCAGGTGAAATCTTCCAAAGTAGCCTCACTTGCCATTTGGGCTCCATCAACACAAAGGTTAACCACAACTGAAGCAGGAGACCGACTTTATCCAGGGAAAGCAAAGCAAGTTTTTCTCCTGTAATCCCGGACTGCAGACAAAGTGTGAAAGCTGATGTGTGAAGAAAGTATTTCTCCAAAACCCTGCCGGGCTGACAGCAGCAAAGTCCTCGGTCCGAGCTGTGAGCTGACACGACACCAGAGCTGCCACGAGAGCAAGAGTCAAACCAACAGACAGCAACTTGTCATAAAGGAAAAGGCTCATTTCACTGCAGGAACGCTTTAAAAATGTGCTGAAGAAAGGATGGCCAGAAAGGTGGCTCAGGGTGGTGGGAGGTTTCAAAGCCCTGCAGCGCTCAGTAGACTGGGATTCAGTTTATGTGACCACACATACTGAGGAAAGGTGAGCCAAGAAGGATTCAGAGATTCATTTCTTAGAAACAGAGAAGACAAAAAAATCAGGAAACCTGGGAAATATCCAGGAGGATAGAGCAAAGCAACATTTACCATCTTTGCCAAGCAAAGAATGGAAGTCTCTCTTTGATTTCTTTTTATTCACTTCAATATAATTAGCTTGCGGCTATCGCCATCTTTGCTAGTGTTCTTTGCATCTGATACGCCACTACTGAGTCAGGATCAGTCTTCAGCACGTCAGGCTGGCAAGATACCCATCTCAGATCTATTCTCATCTCTTGGAATTATTGGAGCACATCAACAAAAAGAGCTGCTAAAGTAAAACTACTTGATGTGATTTGATGATCAGAAAGGCTTTGAAAAACTCCAGCTGCAGAAAGCAATTGGTGAAAAAGAATAAATGGGCTGCAAGACAAAGTTTGCTATTGTAGATGTAACATTTATATAGGGAGAAAGTAAAGAACAGGAGTAAGTGGTCAGCTCTCCTTTTGGCAACGGTTAGCAACTGGGTGCCCCAAGGCTCAAAGCAGCACGGCACTGATATAATTGGGGGTGAACAGTGAGGAGCAGCATCTGCAGATGATGCAAAATGTTTCAGTCAAAAGGCTGTTTCAGCGGCTGTTATGTGTTGTGCAGGCCCTGAGCAACCTGAAGACAGGAATTCGTGTTTGCACCACCCCGGGTACCTTCCTGAGTACAGACGTTTTTCCCCGGTAAGGCGCTTGCAGGTGCAAACACTGAAAGCAATGGGATGACTTTCCCGCTGAACTCTGGCCCTCACAGAGACCCTCCTGGAGATACACAGCCTCACCTAATTGTGCAGCCCAAGACAAGGTCATTCCCTTCTACCCCACAGCTCCGGTCAGGGCAAGCAGGCGTTCCCTTGACTGGTGGCGACTGCTTTGTACCGGCACATGTATGGGACAGCGCAGCCAGTAATGCAAATCAACCGTATGGTAGCGAACCCTGCTCCCGCCTGCTATCCTCTTTCGCTGCGTGTCCATCAGAAACCGCTGCCACCGCAGCCAGCAGCAGCGAGGATACCTCAGGGAGAGCACAGGGGATTTTCATACATGGGGCTCCAGAGCAAGTTCCGCATCCAAAATAAACCATCCACACTCTGCCCCAGGCTGGTTTGAGAAGCACATATCTATTCCCCTGATGACCTCCGCCTGCCCCTCAGGGCACCACATTTCATCACTCATTTCATCACTGATTTCATCACTGCTACCTAGCTTGTGTCCTTAAGGTGACGTCCTGGGGCAAGTGCCGGCCCTTGGCACGAAGCTGTGATAGTGCAGGCACGACTGCGACAGACTGGCTGCTCTGCACGACCCAGATCGCAGATTACTTCCAAACACGGCTGCCAGTCCGCTGAGGCACCCAACACTGCCCTGCTCCCAACGGGGCCAGAAGAGATGTTTTGAAGACACTATGAAGAGCCGTCTGAGAACATCCAATACTCCTACAGCACCGGCTCAGTGTGACAGAGCTAAGTGGGGAGTAACAACAAAACGAGGACACACGGTCAAGAAAACCACGTCTTTTGCAGTGCTGGAAACAAATGCGTGGGTAGCCAAAACCCAGAGAGACTCTTCATCAAAAGCAACCCAGCCTGAACCTCCCAGGAGAGGCAGGAGCTGTGCTTTGCCCTCGCCATGTAAGTCACGGGGGGCCCTTCATCACCGCAACAAAACCACGTGAAGTCCCAGCTAGGCGGCTGCGGTTTGGGATTTTCCTCCCATCTGTGGGTGTGGGGCAATGGCAGCACCCACACAGCGCTGCAGGGCCCCGTTTGCACCCAGGCGGCTGCACTGACCTTGCAGCCCGCGGGGCCGTATCGGTCGTGCGTGTGCTTTGCAATAAATAAACCATCCGAACTCTGCCGCTGCAACGGCGCGATGACGGCAGGAACACGTGTGCGGGAGTCAGCGCGAGCGTCCCCTCCCGACGCCGTACGGCAGGCCGCACGCCTCCCCAGGCGCCTGCGAGCCCCTGCGCGTCCCGGGCTGCCTCCTCTCGGCCAGGAGCCGGCTGCTCACGCCCGCGCCCCGTGAAGCTGCTGGCGACAGCGTCTGCTGTCGATCAGTCCCGATGCTCTGCATGGGAAAGCCTCCTTATTCTTCATCCCACGCACAAGGTGCGCTCGTCAGAGATGCCACGGCGTGCAGCACTACGGAGCTGGGGATCTTTCCAGATGCCCTGGAATTTGTGTAGCGACTGTGCCACCTTGTGCCAGCAACATTTACAAATGCATTTTAATCTCCTGCCTCTTAGATTTTAAAACCACGGTGCTCTCGCTCTGACTTTTCTCTAACGAGGCCAACCAGGGCTCTGTGTCTCCTCCTCGGCATGGTCCTTCTCGTCCTCTGGGTCCGTCCGAGGGTTCGGCCTCCCCTCCGGCGGGGGAAGCGGCTGGCCTGCGGGCTCTGTGCTGCAGATCATTTAGTCTGGCTCTGATCTCCTCTCCGCCTGTTGCAAATCAGACAGTCCCACTGACTCCAGCTGATGCTGGTGTAAATAAGACACCCACAATAGGGCAAACTGGCATCATGGTCCTAATAATAACGAGGACATTTTACAGCTGAACCACCTTAAGGGCTATTTGGATTTTTTCCAAATAAGCTCTTTTATTCAGCCAGATGCAAAGTGGCCAATATGGGAAAAAGAAATGCAGGATTTCACAAAAACCAGCCCGATCTTGACTCTGTATCCTGAAGCTCACTGGTTTAGAAAAGGATGCAGGCACACAGAGAGCAGACAACTGAGCAGAAACTTCAGTGTGATGCCGCAAGCTGCCCAGTGCACAAGCAGGAGATTTTCCTCCCGTTCCTGGTGAGATGGAGGTGGGAGCCCCGTGGACGGGAAGGGGCATGAGCGGAGCGGAGACCCCGGGGTGATTCTAGGGCTGAAGACTTTGATCTAGGGCTGAACACTTTGCTGACAGAGATTCAAAGGGCTTAATCTCCTTAAACTTCCAAGAAGAAATATGAGTGTAATATGGCTATAGTGAGCAGGCACCTACACAGAAGGTACAGCACGCTATATAGGTTCTTTCGTCTGATGGAGAAAAGCAGGAAAATAACTAGTGGCTACGAGCTGAGGCCAGACAACTTCTACCTGGAAGCCGTGCTCACATCTTTACCCTGGAGGGCAATTAACCGCTGGGACATACCCCCATGGGATATGGCAGGTTGGTCACTGCTTCCCCTCGAGGGCAGTTGGACTTTGGTGAAACCTGAGGGCCTGTGCTCGACACACAGTGAAACCTAATGTCCCTCATTGCCTGCAGGAGATGGTCTAACGACATTAAACTGAATCCTCTTTGGGTTTACATTTTACAAATCCACGGATGCTATATGACATTGTCACGCTAACGCGAGCTGTGTCTATCCCGAACGTCCTGCAGAGCCGTGGATGGGAGCTCGGACGGGCCAGCGGGCAGCTGCTGTGCTGGCCAGGTGAGAGACAGGAGACGTTTCGGCAAGGGAAAGCTGTGCGATGCACCAGCAACTGCCGGGTGTTCCCATCACCTGCAGCAGCACACGGGAGCAGAAATAAGCCCGTGGGCACACACGTCTGTCTCTACTCTGTATCAGACACCCAGAAGGTGGATTTGAATTCCCTTTTGTTAAGAGCTTCTCTTTAAAGCTTGGCCCTCCCGGGCCACCCCAAAGCTAGTGAAGCCAATGGCAAGTCTCGCTCAGCGACAAAGGGGTCAAACACATATAGGACAAGGACGAAGATACATCTAGGCAAGGCACGACCATAAGTCAGGGTTTATTCCCACTATAATCCTGCTCTGCTGGGAGATCCTGGGTCTCACTGCTGATGAAGTAGGACCTCAGCGGAGCTCCACACCCTCTGCACAACAGGCTGTGATTGTGATACATTAAGGGTGTTTTCAGATGAAATACATGGAAAACCATTTTTAAAAATAAAAGCAAAACGAGATATCTCACACCTTCCCTCTTCTCTCATGGGCTTTTCACTGCGCCCCACAGGGACCCAAGAGCACCGAGGCAATGCCACTGGCAGGCAACAAAAGGGAAGGACAGGGGGACGTACGGGAGGAGCCGAAGGGGCAGCCATGCATTACGCCCTTCTCTTGCCTTTCACATTCCCCAAGGTCCTGGCAAAGGAGCAGGAGAGGGGAGAACAGCAAAGGAGTGCTCAGAATAAAAACAGATCAAGACAAGGAAACCCAATCAAAATAATACAGCCTCCGAGACTCAAGCATTGCACAAAAGGAGGATCAGAAGTAAGCTGGGCTCTAAAAGGCAGAGATGACACCGAAACAGGGTGAGAGCGAGAATACAGGAGGGCAGAGAATAAAAGTCGATCCATCTACAGGAGGTGGAGAAAAGGAGGGAAGGGAAGGAGGAGAAAGAGGGTTATATTTTCTGGATTTGGGGTTTGGAGACTTGATTCTGATTTTTTCTTTTTTCATTTTTTTCATAAAGGATCTCACACCTGATATTCCTCGTTCCATCCATTTCGGTTCACCAAGGGCAATGAAGAAATTCTCCTGCCTTTCGTATTCCTCCTCATCTACTATCTTAACCCTTACGGTTTTCCTGTAGGGACAACAAGAGAGACAACCGTGTACAGCGGGTCGGCCGGCCGGAGGCGAGGTGGCAGCAGCGGCGGCGGCGGCGGCGCGGGCTCCTGGCACGCAGCCCCTTCCCCGGCGGGGCGGTGCGCGTCAGCCTGCCTGTCGGACACGGGGCATCCGTCGCAGCTGCTCCTTGGGAGCGGGAGGGTGTTAGGGGGAGAGGGGGCTGGCGAGGGGGTGAGGAGGGAGGGAAAGGGGGAGGAGGACCTTGCTGATGGTTAGTGGGAAGCGACTTCTGCAGCACATTTTTTTCAGTGTCACATGGTAATGGAAAGGGCTGCCTGGAAATCACCAGCGACCACCCTGGGGTACCCGTTGCATTTTAGCTGGAAGATCAATTGCTTCTGCTACCCTCACAATTAACAATAAATCTGCAGGGACTCTGCTCTGGGAGCCTGAGGAGAAGAGAGAGAGAGATGGGCACTCACAGACACGATCCCCGGGGGGGTGAGGCGGGTCTCTGCCAGCGGGCTACAGCTCTGTCAGCTGCGAAGGAGGCTGATAGTTCTAATTTCCATTTTTAAAATGGCACAGCTTACTGCTTTTCCTCCTCAATAGTGTCTGCCTCTTCCCCTGACCTGTTCCCTGAGTGAGGACACAGCTTTCCCTGGGAGCAGACAGCTTTGCTGGGACCTGGAGGGGGACACAATGGGACTAAAATGCCTCCGGGGCTCAAATGGAAATACCCTGGCCCCTTCTCCCTGCGGCCAACTCGCCTGGCTCCCTCCAGCACCCCTGCAATGCCCACAGCTGTGGGGAGCCCTCAGGTGAACCAAAGCAGGGGTTCAGCTCCTCCCTGCCCTCATCTCCCGCTCCCAGAGCTGCTCCGCAGCAACCGGGCTGGGAGCTGCACAGCCTTTGCCGAGTCCTTCCCAGAAGTTACAGGAGCTGCTTCTCTGCCAGGCCTCGATTCCTGTCTTTTTTCTAACATGGGTCTAATTGGGACACCCCACAGGACCAGGGCTGGGCGATGATCTCCTGAGATGCTGGATGGGTTTCTAGCCAGCATCTTCCCGCTGACGCTACAAAATTTCCTTGGACCCTCCACCGGGGATGGCAGAAGGTCCCTCTCAAGCCGCCGCAGAAATACGGACAAGCGGGACTGCTCTCCATCCCTCTCTCTCTGCCCCCCTCGCCACTTAGCCTCTCTCCAGCCCCAGCATCACTCCCCACCATGGGTACCATGGGACACGGTGTGTGCGCACAGCAGTGTTTAGGGCAGAGCGGTTGGAGACAGAGAGACATCAGAGGAAGAGGAGGAGAAGAGGAGGAAGGAGATGGAAGAGAAGAGGAAAGAAGAACGTTAATGTTAGTCTGGAGGGCCAGTACTACACCTTTCTGTAAACTCATATCCACCATGCGGGGGCTCATCAGCTCAATGAAGAAATTCTTGGTTTTTTCATACTCCTCATCATCAATTACCTTGATGTGAACAGTTTTGCTGTGGATGGAAAAATAGTAAGTGTCATAAAGGGGAGAAGGGAACAGAGAAGCAACAGTGCAGGAAGATAAAGAATTGAATGGGGACATTAGAGAGTCAAAGTTTTCTCACTCACTGACCAAGCTCAACATGGCCCTTGAGAAAGGCTAAAGCCCCACTCCCGCAAGTGACACTGGCCAATTTTCTGCTTAACCCAAAGGCACGATGGCAGGCCACACTGTCCAAAGCCAAGTTAGACAAAAATAGCTCTGATGCCCCGGCAAACCAGCGAGGGGCTCAGGTGTGGGCAATGAGGTCTGACGGCCAGCAGAGAAGCAGGCACCCCTCACCCTGCTACCCACCACACACACACCCACGCACAAGCAGACGCACAAGCAGACGTACAAGCAGACACCCGCCGCAGGCAGCGAGCTGCTGCCTCCCTGCTGGCAACCCCCGCCGGCTGGGCAGACGTGGGGCAACCCTGCAACCTCCAGCTCCGATGTAATTCACGTCAGAGGGAACCCTAATGATGCAAGTTCATCAGCTGCCAAAGGGACAGCTTCGTCAGCCTGCTCTGAAAGGCAGCACATCCTACGTCTCTCCTTAGGCAAATTTCTTGAGTTCTTGGAGCATTTTGTAGGAAAAGAAGAGAAGAGCTCAGTGTGCCATGGTTTCTTTCACAGCAAATACGTGCCTCATGCAGAGGTCACCGTCCCTTGGCTTTCACACGCAAACAGAACAAGGGAAATGAGTTGAAGGCTCTGCCAACCCGCCACCTCCTTCCAGCCAGGGCTGCACTGACTGTCATGGGCTGAAAATGACCCCTGTGCTCCCCCCGCTTTCCTTTTCCTGCAAGGCTTCATGGAGTCTCATCCCTCACTCGTGACAGAAGGGATTGGTGCTTTTATTCCGGGCTGATCTCACACCCTCTTAAACACAACATCGTCTGCACGTGCACTGATAAGCACATACAATTACATGCTCGCATAAATGCAACCACTCTAAAGGGGCATGCGCTTGCCATCTCGGGGCTCCTGGACTTCCAGTCAGCCCCAACCCCAAGCTGGAACTGCGTTTTTTAAACAAAAAGTCATTTCCACTTAAAAAGCATTTCTCTTACCCCAAAACAACCGCCCCCGAGGGCCAGCTGCCCCTCCTGCCGCTGAATGACCTCCCCTTCCCACAGCTTAGTACCCACACGCGGCCCCGCGGCTACGACCTCCCCTGGCTCTCTGCCCATCCTCAACATTCAGATCAGTCCCTGGTGCATTTTGTGCACAACTGGGCTGGGCTGGGGATGCAAAGGAAGAGAAAAGCAGGACTGGCAACCATAGAGTCTGGAAAAATAGCCCCAAGCCTGAAATCCCTATGTGCCTCAGCTGGTAGCCCTTGGCATTAAATATACCCAGTATCTTTGATCCCACAGCGCTTCAGAGAATGAGCAGTCCATCCCTGCATCCTGGGGATGCTGCGATCCCCATCCTGGGGATGCTGCTACTGCCAGAAAATCCTGCCCAAAAATCACCATTTCTCAATGGAGAATAGGGGGGTTGATTAATTGTCATCGCTGCAGCTTGCATTCCTACTGATATCCTAATGACCACTAATGACCGTGCTTTTTTTCCAGCCCTCCTCCAATTTGACTCTCAAGTCATAACTGTTCCTGTGCTCTGACTACGGAAATCCCATTCCCTGTGCTGGCGCTTGTTTTTGGCTTGGTCCCAAACCCCGTCTTTCAAATGATGGCATACGGGATAGGGGGAAGAGTTTGACAACCTCTGCTATATCCATCAGTGCAGAAATATGCAAGAAAAATCACCTCTAATACTTCTTTCTAAGATAAATCAGCTTTATTTTTGCCAGTGCTTGTTCTGCCCATATCCTGTGCTAACGCCAGCAAGCCTCCTTTCCCTTCTCCAGACCCTTTCAATCTCCACTAATCAGCCTGAAGGATGTAGGATTTTAAATGATACATCTCTGGTGTAAATGTTGGTGCTCGGCTAAGACTTCATCGTGATGATTTTGTTGCATTTTCTTTGGAGAGGTTGACTGAATTTGGCTTTTGAACCAGATGTTGTCTGGGCCTCTGGTACTTTGCAAAGCTTGTTCAATTTGCTGAGTTAAACTACAGCTGATTCATAGCTCTGATCTTTTCCTTGCTCATATACTACAAAACAGAAGGTGGGATTTTCAAAAGCAGCCAGTGCTTCCTGAACATGGGTTGCTTTTTAAAATTCGTAATTACCATTGCTTATGGTTTTTCCATTCTAGGAGCTCCAAATTACTTAGCATTGCTTGTCTGCAAAAATTTGGAAAAAAACCCACAGACCTTGTTTCCCAGGGGCCAGCTTAGGTATCGCGACAAAGCTATCCTAAGGCTTTATGCAATGAATATTATGCATGCACACCATTTGAGTTTGCTTTCATACAACAACTTTCTTTTCCTTTCTTTTTTTTTTTTTTTTTTTTTTTACGAGGTGGCTCTCCCGTCTCCATGAGTGGTGACTGTGCACACCAGAGCCAGGAAGAAATGCTCATTTAATGAGGATGCGTGCCCGGCAGATGTGTGCTATGTGTATGGAAAAAGCCTGATTTCACGCGAGCCCCTCATCTGTGTGATGAATGCTCATGAGTTCTGGACTCGAGGAACAATGACTCACTGCATGCACATTTTGTTAGGTACAGAGAGCTCTATACACCCTACTAAGTAGTCCCACAGCGGTGAGATTTCCTTAGAGTAGTCTTTTTTTAATGTTTAAAAAAAAAAAAGTCAAGAAAGAGGAAGAAAACGTGGTGGGGATCCATAGGGAGGATGCACGGTAAAATGTTGGCTTTGCAAAGCAAGTCCCCTTGGGACAGGAAAGCGAGAGCGCAAACCCTCTGGACTCCAGACCAGCTCAGCTCAGCGGCAAACTGGACCATTACCACACACTCAAGCCTCAGGTGGCTTTTCAAAAAATTTGGTGACCGATCCAGTAAATTCCTGGTTTCCTCCTTCACTATGAGCCATAGGGAGAAAAGTACATTTTACCTGGCTCTGAAACAACAGATGAGGGGCAGAACTTCCCTAGACCAAAGCTGCAGGTACCCTGCACGGACACAGGCAGGACCTTGCACCCACCCCTCGCCCAACCTGACTGAATCCCAAAAGAGGAGGAGGTGCCCGACCTCCCCAGCTTTGCTGAGAGGTGGTGTCCTGGTTTCGGCTGGGATAGAGTTAAATTTCTTCCTAGTGCTGTGTTTTGGATTTAGTATGAGAAGAATGTTGATAACACACTGATGTTTTCAGTTGTTGCTAAGTACCCTGCTAGTCAAGGACAGCTCCCATGCTCTGCCAGGTGCACAAGACACTGGGAGGGAGCATAGCCGGGACAGCTGGCCCAGGTGGCCAACGGCATATTCCATACCATGTGATGTCATGCTCAGTATATGAATGGTAGGCGTGTTCCAGGAAGTAGCGATCGCTACTTGGTTATCGGTCAGCGCGGGTGGTGAGCAATTGCATTGTGCATCACTCATTTTGTATATTCTATCATTATTATTATTATTTTCCCTTTTCTGCTCTACTAAACTGTTTTTATCTCAACCCACGAGTTTTTCTCACTCTAACCCTTCCGATTCTCTCCCCCGTCCCACTGTGGGGGGGGAGTGAGCGAGCGGCTGCGTGGTGTTTGGCTGCCTGCCGGGTTAAAACACGACAGGCGGTGAGTGCTCAGCAGGTCCACCGCACCGTAGAAGCTTTGGGGACCCAATGCAGGAGCCCAGAGGTGTGGGCTGTGTGGTGTGGGGACCCTGGTACCACCCGCAGTCAGGATGGAGAGTTCCAGCCAAACCGCAGCTGCTGCCCACTCTTGCTCCAGAGCCAGCGCGTCGCCAGCCCTCCCCGTGCAAGAAGAAAAGCAACATGGCAGAAGTTTGCAGGGACTGTGCAGTGACACCGGGAGGTGGGTGAGGGCTCACAGACCCAGTGCCAGATAAGGGGGAGCAGTTAACCTTTCCCTGGGATTTTGCGGTGGAGGGAAGAGCAGCATCCCTGCTCCTGGGTCGCTCTGCAGCGATGGGGGTGCGGAGCTGGGCTTGCTCCCTTGCGGAAAAGTGCCGGCTGGCTGCTCCAGTGACTGTCACCATGGAAAGGTCAGCGCTGACGGAGGGCAGGTGCGGTGGCCTGTCAGGCCACCCCTCCCAGCCCACCGCAGCTGGTGGGGGCTGCCCTCTCCTGGGCTCTGCAGCTTCCCTAGCCACTGGGAGCAGCTCGCTCCTCTCCAGGGCTATGAAAGCAACCGTAACTACGGCTGCATCCTGAGCTGTCGTAAATCGTCTGGAGGCCAAAACACAGATTGTGCAATCTCATCTCTCACCTCTCATCTCACA
Organism: Calonectris borealis; assembly: GCF_964195595.1. Classification (NCBI taxonomy): domain Eukaryota; kingdom Metazoa; phylum Chordata; class Aves; order Procellariiformes; family Procellariidae; genus Calonectris; species Calonectris borealis. Next base: position 39,549,328 of record NC_134316.1, read on the forward strand.
CCGAGAGCTACCTCCTCTGAAGGCATGGAGAGCCGAGGAGATGGATGGGGAGAAGGGCTGGAGCGTAACACCGCCCCGGGAAGACATCATGTTAACGCGAGAGATGTGACAGGAGACACCGAGAGGCAGAGAGCACGCGGGAGCAGGAGGCTCGGGAACGTTTTGCTGCAAGAACATCCTGACAGCTTCTTGAAATTAATGGAGGCAGAGGCGGGCACGAGCAGGGCTGGCAGCGCAGCAGCCCTGACGGGCACGCTCACCACGACGGGAAGCGAGGGATCTGAAGCCCACCTTGCCCAGCCGAGCAGCTTTCATCCCCCAGCCTCTGGTCACTCCGCGTGGGGAAAGGAGGACACTTTCCAGCCGTCCCCTTTCTCTCTGACAGCTTCCTCATGACCAACACGTACCTCAGACAGCTCAAAAGTGGAGAACAACAGAGGCCATCCAAAAGCCCCTCCTGGCAATCAACCGCCTTCGTTAAATGCCACTGGGAGCTGGCAGCGAGGAGCCACTCTGCAAACCCCAAAGCCCCACCGCCAGCACCAAGCCACGCCATAGTCCAATCTCAACCCCCACATGAGTACATTGTGGCAAGAGCTCTTTAATTCAGGCCTCAGTGGTGTTTTTAGCAGACTGAGCAATGCTTTCGGTTTGGGCCGCAGGGCAAGCCGAGAGCCGGCGTTCCCGGGGATCACCTGGAACGATACAGAAGTCGGGATAGCTGCGCGCTCTCTCCTTTTTCTCTGGGGTCATTGCAAGCTGCCACCAACAGCCCTCAGATGACAGTGGTCCGGGCTCTCCTTTCAACATGCACTTAGAAACAATCACTGGTTTTAAAAGTTAGGGATGGGAAAGCTTCTCTGGGGAGCAACATTAAGTATGAGATTTCCCTGAGTAAGCAACAGAAGATGAAATGAATAGACATCGATCTTCTCCTAAAGGACTTTGTGCACATGATGTTGCTAAATTCCCCGTCTGGGAAGTACAGAGGATAATCTATAAAATAATTTTCTTTGACAATATGTCCGCTTCCAACACATAAGGCAACAACTGGATGGTTATTTGATTAATGTGCTAGGAAATATTGAGTATCTCTCTGTGCGGAGACTCTCATTTGCAGGAATTATTGCCAAGGAGGTTAAGAGGATGTGTCTGCGTGACTTTGGAATGTGAAATAAGGCTCAGCTCTAAAAACAGCGTAAGTCAGGAGATGTGACATAGTGTATACCATTGAAACAGGCAGGGCTGTGCAAGGGCAAGATTTACAGTCCCTGGTGGGACGCTGTTAGCCTGGATGGAAAGCAGCCAGGACAGCAAGGTAAACATCCCTAGGATAGTGAGAAGTACCAGATGATCTTTAGTAACTCATTAATGTGAATCATTAGTGCATACACCTTGGGTCAAGCCACAGCGTTCTTGACACATCTTGATACACCCAAATTCTCATCTGATTTGCTGTGGGTGCAGCAAACACATGGTGCCAGTCTGACCCTTCCCCAGAGCTCTGCATTGGGCTGGGATTTCAACATGAAACTATAGATAAGACCTATTTGCTCTGCCAGAAGATCTCATTGAGAAGTCCTACTGCAGAAATGTTGACTAGGTAAGATGTCAACATCTGAGGCAAACCAGAGGGGCTTAAATAAGGCTATACATAGTGGGGAGCTGTCTTTGCCCGGCTCACTGGGAGGTGGATATTTAACAGAGCGATGTGACAGTGCTGGCAGACAAGGTGAAGAAGCCCTGATATGATGCACATGGTCACACTGAGTTGCACATCAAGTAACCCAGGGTGGGACAAGCTGAGCCATTTTGAAGCAAAGGATTAGGCTGTAACATAGCACAGACACAGACGGGAGGTGTCTGAGGAGGAGAATCATTAGATCTCAAAGCAGATTCACTAAACTCACCAAGGAGATGATCAGCGATCTTAATTTCAGCAGGAAATCATGGTAATTTAGGAACCTCTCCAGAGTGTGACCAAGATAGACAGGTTGCACATTGGGCTTAAGCTCACGCTCATGAAAGAAGATTTTTGGCTCCCATGGGGATTATGGAGGGAGGAACGGGTTTTGAAGCATCCAGCTGCAGCCACCGGTGATGGTCACAGTTTGTTCTAGCAGCCAGGTCAGAATTAAAGGTACCTCTAAGGTCAGAGCAGACATTGGTACCAATTACTTAAGCAGATGTCAACAGGATAGACAAACTGTCAGGATAGAGTTTCAAGCAGATCATTGATGTGCAAGTTGCTGATGTATGAGTTACAGAAGAACTGGTGCTAGTACAGGAGCTGGAGACAAGCCATTGCGGGCCAACTTCCAGGAACTGGCTGTGTCATTCATGAGGACCTTGGAAGAGCAGCTGTGCAAGAGCCATCCCACTCTGTACAGCAAGCACACGGGGAACAGCCCGGACCACCTCACTACCAGACCAGTTGGCTGAAAAGTATCATAGACAGAAGCGCCCCCAGAAATGGGATTTTTTCTCTTTCGTCTTCAAGTTGGCCTATGGGATAACCAGATGATAACTAGTTATCATCTTATCATTAAAACAGGGTTCTCTGCAGTGCTAATCACTATGTACTATTCTACACATAGAATACCTATGTATTTCTCCAGGCAAGCCTGAAGCCATCCAAGCAAGCCACTTGATACTTCTGTGCTTCAGTTTCTATATCCATGCAGTGGCTATGATCCATACGTCTCACAGGGATTTCATAGGGCACAGTCCCTACTTGCTTTAACTCCTAATGTGGAAGATGCTACAGTGACGCAGCCATAAGGAGGGTGAGAGAAGAGAGCAGAAAGAGCTTGAAGCGGTGGTGGAAACATCACTTACCCTCATGAGTATCAACTTATTCTGGTTCATCCGATTTGGTTCTCATTTGAAGGGAGCTGTGCATTTCCCTAGGGCACCTCCTCTTCCTTGCTAAAGTTCCTTTACGCCATTAGGGAACCAAAAGACCTCAGAAAACAGGGCTGGAAGCAATTGCTAGCACTTAGCTATCACCCTGTCTCTGGGCAGGGCCATTCCTGGCAGGTAGGTGGTTGCCCAACTGGCTTTTGAAAGCCTCATGGTACAGATGGTTTCTTTCCCCATATTTCAACTCTTTACCCCTAGAAAGTCCTTTGTAATGTCCACCCAGACTGACAAGGTATAACTTGCTTGGGAGGGGAGGGGGAAGAAGCCTTTGGCACTGCCTCCCGGCACACGTAGCAAGGGGGGCTCCCTATGCCCCTGCTGGCCCTCCCCACACAGGCAGGGGCTGGGACTTGTCCAGGCGACCTAGAGTCCTTCTGCATGCCCCTACCCTGCCATGCAGGCAGCACACGGGGCACCTCCGCTCCGCTCCTGCGAAGGCCAGGGCCAGAAACGTCCACCTCCGCTACAGCGGATCACAGGGAGGGGGAACAAGGAAGACACCAAGGAAGACACTGTGCAAGAAGTGGCTGTACCCCGAGGCGGAGACCAGGACCCCAGTCCAAAACCCTACATGCCCCTCCGTGCCCATCTGCCCGGGACTGTGTGGGATTCTGCTCGGGATCACCAGGAGCTCAGGGGCTCTGCCTGGCTGGCTGTCAGTGCTGCAGTTTTGTCACGTTGCACCAGGTCTTCATAAGGAATAAAGGAGGAAATATTGACACAGAAAGGCAATTTCCCTTTGTGTATTCCCCATGTAATCTTGGCTAATTAGTAAATTGGCTCATGTTTCTATTAGAACTATTGAAAATGCTTTAGTAGCTGACACATGATAATTAAAGGGACATAGCCAAGACTAAAGCCATTTTTTTTTAAAGTCTTTACTTGTATCAGAAAACTTCAAAGTGTTACCAGTAAAATATGTATAGGGATAGCTGGTAAAAAAAAAAAGATTTAAAAAAAAAAAAAAGCCTAACTGTTATCCTTCCTCCATCCTGGATGGCAAAACTAAAGGGATCACTTTATGCTTGTGGTCAGCTTCACTTTTCAATTTGTACTTTTTTCTTGCCACAGCAGCCCAGCCCTTACTTCCCACTGCCACGCAACCCTGCAAACAGACACGAAATGCTGTCATCTTCACGTGACGGTGTTCACACCTACTTTGTACCAGCAATGAGAAATCAGACCCGCTAAGCTGCAGGCAGGTGAGCCCATTAAGCACTGTCACGCCTTGCCAAAAAAATCCTTAAGTACGTGGTATGTTATTCAGGGCAGCTCAAGAGATGCGGTATATCCACAGGTGCCAGCCACGGGGATCAGCACCCGAGCTAGTAAATGGCAAATGTCTCGCACTCAACTTGGAAGCCCTGAAGAGCTGGAAAAGGCACGGTAGGGAAGCACAAAAAAAATGCTCAGGGAGCTTCCTTAATGCAGTCAGTCCTGTCAGACAAGCAGATTTCCAAAGCATTCTGTATTTCACTTTGTTCAAACACAATAAAATGCTCTAATACAGAGAGTTCTTCAAGCAAAGATGCTACAATTTGGTTTTAAGAATTTCTGCAAAGAAGGGAAAACCAGTTTGTTAAACCCCCTTTCTCTCAGGTGAGCCCATGCTGCTGATCAGCTGAGTTGAGATACTTAAGTTGGGTTGTACAAGCATAATAGCCCAGCTCCAAAGGTTTTTTTCTTTATTCAGTTTAATAAAGCTATTTTTTTTCTATTAAACATTTTCAGGTTCAGCTATAATCTTTGTTTAGGTTCCTCTTAAAAAAAAGAAATCTAGGCTGATCCGTGCATCACCCTCCAGACTGTTGTCTCCGAATACTGAAGCTGTGTGTACAGACACAGGTCAGCTTTTTCCTGCTGACCCTACAAGACTTGATGCTTCAGGTTCAGGGGAGAGCAGACCAAGTCTCGACAGCCTGTAGAGCTATTTGTTGAGGTCTATACAATAAGCGCTTGTCTTATGCAAGTACCAATTCAACTTGGCAGCCCATGGAACCAGACAGTTCTGGTGGGTATCAGCCTGGTGTAGGTGCAAAGCAGTGCCAGGGGTCTGGACATGGACGTTTCTCTCCTCCCTATCTTGGGCAGGTTCCCCAGGGAACAGCTTCACTGAGAAGATGCTGCGACCTTTTTCTCTCAGAAAGGAATTTTAAAAGGAGTAAAACCTCAGCCACAAGCCCACTGTGGTCACACAGTACAAAATTTAAGAAAAAGCAGAGGGTGGAGAAAGAAGGAAGGAAGAGAATTTATTCCTTACTAAAGGTCTCTGAATTTTCCTGCTTCCGGCTTAGTCTAACACACCGCCACAAAAGCCTATGATGTCAAAACCCATCATGGATGTTGATGGCCAAACAAAGTACTCGAGATGCTTTTGTTTGCTCTAGAGAATGGCTCCAAAACTTGACAGGGTGCAGGAGCAGGAGCTCCCTGGACAGGACAAGGTAGGCTGGACTACCTCAAAGCCCCTTGAGATGTCCTGAGCAAACACAAAACTGGCATTCAGCTGGAAGTGACCCCCATCCCACCACAGCGCTCCCGAATCCCACCTGCAAGACAGTCTTCACTGGCTGGTATTAGCAGCCCAGTGCTTCAAGCTGTCGCCCCTGGTTTTAGACTTTTCGCTGAAGACGTGGAGATTTGGAAGCTATATTTAGATGTCTTCTCTATTCTCCAGCAACAAGGTTGCCATGGAGATGCTGGCACGGAGGAGAAGGTGGGGACAGAGGGGGAGAAGAAGTTGAGGAATGAGAAGTGCCAGATTCAAAACAACCCTCACCAGGCCAGGAAGGCTTTAAATTCCTTGTAGGGCAAGAATTGCTGAACGTTGTCAGTTGAAATGAGCGCCCGGCACTGCCCAACAGCATGGCCCTGCCATGCATCGCTCAGCGCTTTGTCACGGCAAGTTTGAAGAGACTCAAGTGGCTGGCCTTCGGGCACTGCTCTTTTGGGAGAACATGCCCCCATTGACCTCAGCTCGCTGCCCCGGGGCATGCGCTGAGCACCGGTCCCTGCCTCAGCTCATCACTCCTGCTGATAACCACCTGCACCCTCAGGTCATCCACCCCCAGATGTCCTGAGGACAACCACCCACGTCCTTCTCTCTGGGCACAGCTCTGGAGGGATGCATGCCACCCGCTGCTGGCTGTGGCTAGCTGAGCTCTACGCAACTTCGTTCATCTCTCTTCAAAATTCAGTTCTTTGAACTCCCAATCGATTGGCAAAAATCTTCTGATGTGGGGTGCCCAAAACCAAACCCGCACTGCCACATCACATCCCAGCAGAGACACGCTAGCTGCTGCTGCCTGAGTGCCAAAAGCAGCCCTCTGGGAGCTGCTGCCGGGCTGCTTCCCAAGCTCATACGGACTCTGTACTCGGCGGCTCCTGGCATAGCTGGGGTGGCTTTGTCTCAGACAGGGAGCCACAGCTGGGGACAGAGCTGCCCAAGGCTTCCCAGCGGGCTGGGCAGGGACATGCTGGCACACTGGGGACGAGCCACCCAGCACAGGAGGAGAGGCTGATGGCTGTGGAGACCTCAGCTTGCTGATCCCATTGCCACGGGAGCCAGGCTGTGGTGGGAGTGAAGGTGGCCACTGCCAGCAGGGATTAGAGACCCTCAATCTCCCCCATGACACATCCACATCTGCAGCTGCAGGCACAGCCCAGATGTGCAGCTGCCAGCAGAGATTCGCACCTACTGCCCACAACATTGCTCTTCCCAGCACAAACAACATAGGTGGAGACCAAGGGCTCCTCTTAACGTGGCTTTTCCCAAGACTCGCTGTCCTACACTTAATGCACTTGCAATGAAATTTGGCTTTCCAAGGAAGGTCAGAATAGTCCCCCCACTTCCCAGCGTGGGAGCTGGCATACCTCAACCCCCCACTCGTGCCTAGACCTCCTTCCTGGCTCTGCACGTGACAGCATCCCCAGATCTCAGTGCTCAAAGCACATCAAGACCGGTGGGGAGCGAAGCAAACTTCCCCATCGCACATTTCCCTCCGGACATCAGCCTCGCGAGTCCCTCTTTCCCCTCCCTCGCCCTGCTCTTCCCACACACACCCGCAGACGGTGCTTTCAGCTCAGCAGGGCTGTGTTCAGCCCAGCCATCGGAGCTGTGCTACATTCAGCAGAGCAGCAAGGCAGCAATCTGTAGGAAATTAATGAGCTGCAAACAACGCTGTGCAGCTGCCAGCCTGAAACAAGCCCGCTCTGCACGCTGCAGATACAATTATTATATATGAACAAAAGGAACTGGAGCTGGGGTGCTTTGGCTCCGGTCACAGCCTTCTTGTGACCAAGATAAGGGACAGCACACCAAATTGCCACAGCAACATCAAAGTTGCATATCCAACCATTTACACAGAGCCAAGATATTGCATCTTTATCCAAGGCCCTGTGCATTTGACCGGGGTCACCGTTTTCTTCTCTTCTGTAGCACTGAAAATAGGGTAGAGGATATTCAGTTACACCATTTCATTTCACTCTTCGGGGCTGTTTTAATTCTCTTTCTTACCAAATAAAAACACACTGGGAAAACCAAACAGGGCCATTTGTTAGCTTCTAGGAGCTAATGCCTTGGGAGGAGCTGCAGGTTCCCCGGAGGAGACCAGCCCTTCTGGGCTTGTACTTCCAGAATCCAGAGCTTTGGACCATAAAAAAGCCACCTCCTTATTCATAAACTGAACAAAAATCATGTCATCAGCCAGCTTTGCAGCAAAGAAGAGTGTTTCGGAAGGGTTAAATCTAGGAGCAGGGCAACCTTCAAGCCTCGCTTAATTCTGCCAATGACCCAGCTTCAACTCCCAAAGAGCCGGGCTGCCGGATGCCCTCCTGCCTCCCCTCGCAGGACAGCCCGGCTCAGTCCCGGACGGGAACAAGTGCTGCATGCTGGCGTGACCACGTCAAACAGAGCAAACAGACCACAGCCTGCGCAGCCCTCACCCACCCAAGTGGGTCTCCTTTAATCAACATAGTCCTCCATCATCTTACTGCTATAATTTCCAGCCTAACACTTAGCCCCATCTCAGCCTTCACATGTGGATCCAGCTTTGTGGGAAGTGCTTTTGGCAAACCCTTCCTACCAACCCACACCAGAGACAGCTTGAACTCCTCTTGAGGTCCCTGGCTGACAGACAGGAGACTCCTCCTGCCCTCTCTACCTTGTGGCAAGAGTTAGCGCCAAGACCCTTCCCCCATCCTAAAAGCTTGCCCTACCTTCATCCCAATGAGCTCCTCAACTCTTGTTCCTCTTCTTGCTGTCTAAGCCTTCCCATTACAACTCCCTCAACACCTCAGACCTTAATAAACGATGCTCTGTCTTCTCCCTTCCAAGTTCTGACAGCACCACTAAAGAACTGTTTGACTTGACCTGTCCTGACAAAGCCCAGCCGCGCTCCTGATGCACTTTGGCCGTATAGCCTATCAAACTCCCACTGAATGGTGGGTTTGCTTCTCCCCATCTGGTTAGAACTGTAACTTGATAATAAAAAATAACCATTCTCCCAGCCCTGGTCTTCCACCCAGCTTGGTGGCGGGTGCAGCACCCTTCACCCCAGCATCAGTAAACATGTCCTCGGGGGTTTAGCAACATGACACAACTGCCCTGAAGGCTAAAACCTCATGCAGACCTCTACAACAAATCCCTTGTGGCTTCAGAGGAGAGGCTGTTGTTTAATGAGCTCCCCCTCTGCCCTCCTAGCCCTCTCACCTTAAAAATGAAACTCCCTGACTCCATCAGGGGTCTTTCCCATTATGGGACCTAGAAGACTTTTTAGGGCTTGAAATCCCAAGACAAAGAGCTTCTGAAGAAAAAGGAAAAGGTGCGCTTGATTTTTTTTTTGAGCTGATTTTGATTTTTTCTGAAAAGAGGTCCCATCCCAGCTCTCTACCCAGCCAGAACATAATTGGGTTGCAATGCCATTGGTGCCTGAGCATCGCTCCCTCCCCGCTCCAGCCTCCGCTTCCTTCCAGCTCGCTTCACACGTGCCCTGCAGTGAGTGTCACCGCTCTTACAAGGAAACTGCTATACGCCGGGGAGACCGTCAGGAGCGGGAGCCTTCTGCTCTGTCTGTCTGTTTACCAGGGTGTCTGTCTGTGTTTATCAGTGGCTTATTCTATTTTTCAGATGCCGTCCCTAGCTCTGCTCCCTGCCATCACGCTCCCCCCCGCTTCCTTAGCCACCCCAGAAAGGCACTGGTGTAAAATGTATGCTGAGAAAGAAACTCTCTCTAAATGCTAAAAGCCCCCGAACCTGATGCCGATCGCCCACAAACTGGATCTGAACATGCGCCTCGTTGGTCTGAGGTTCTCCCCTGGCTTCGCACCCGTGGGTAGGCTGCACTTATCTTTGCTCTCCAGAAGCAGAGCTGAAGCAGAGAGGATATCAAAGACTTGCTTGGCTTCATAGGCAGCAATCAGCTGGAGCAGTCGGGAATGAAACACACGAGCGAGAGCCCCCCCCGGTCGCTCTGGGACCTCCCCGCTGCCAGGGAACACCCCTCGCACCCGGGGCTGCTGCCGGAGCGCCGCAGCGCTGGCTCCAGGCCGGAGCACAGCAGCCCATTTCTGTCCCGCGACCCATTTGCGGCAGCATCGCCGGCGCGCAGGGGCTGCGAGAGCACAACAAGAAGTGCCCCGGGCCTGCCAGGTCCCCACCCCACGCGTGCCCTCCTGGGCGGGTGGGCGCCGCCAAGCAGGGAGCTCACCAGCTTGGGTCTGTGAATCCAGAGCCGGGGCCCGAGCAAGACATTTAAGGCTTTCTGAAGTAGTCTAGCAGCCCACTTCAACTCAAGCGGTGCAAGACTCGAAATCATGACACTGGACTAGGAGAAACGAGGCTGCCTGGGCAAAACACCACTTGCCCTACTCTCACAGCAAGACCGAACGCGAGTTGCACATCCTACAACGGCAGAGGAGAGCCTGTGAAGGCCTGCAAACCACAGGCGCTGACTTTTTCCTGGTCCTAATGTTGAGAAGGGTCTGCAGAGCCAGCCTCGAAGCTGGAAATAACTCCCCATGGAGGACTTAGAGATGGTCTACAGCAGAGATAGCCTGCAGCTGCAAAAGCTGCCTTTGTCAGGCACGCTTTTGTCAGGTGCCTACAGAGAACCAAGTCACATCCCATTTCCAGCAAATTAGAAATAATCCTGTTTTTTGGGGTTTTTTTTGTGGTTTTTTGTGGGTTGTTTTTTTTTTTTTTAAATGTTTATTTATCAGTTGGTGCCTCCTGCAGAGACAGACATTTGGAGATCTGTGACTGGAAAAAAGGAGGAAAAAAAAAGCTTCTAATGATATTGCCATCTCTTTAAAAAGCAATGATAGTAACAGTCCCTACTAGCCCTTGGAGCTTCACATATGACTCTGCTCTGACGGAGTGTGACTGTACAGGACGGCAGCGTTGGGCTCTATTTTAATTTTAGCCCAACTGCTCCAGATCAAATTTTCACAGCCTCCAAAGAAAGAGATGGCTTTTATTAGAGACAAGATTTATTAGTTTACAGTCGAGCTGGACTCTTTCCTTCCCATGCCTCAGCAAAAATAATAACAGTTTTGCAGGCTAAATGAGGCTCTCCTGGCCATCTGTGAGACCCACTGAAGACTGAAAGATTGCCCAGGTGTAATTCAGGATAAAATCTGTTTTTTGGAGCATTTAGCACTGCTGGGATTCGATGCTGAGAGAGAGGGCCCAGCCCCATGTTTTGAGCCAAGAAATCCTGATAGTGCTGAGACATTAAAACCTCCTCTTTTTTTGTCTTCCACTGCCAGCAAACCTGATTTGAATTGACCAAGAGTGAACATGTTGGGTGGTTCTGGGGTGGTTTTTTTGTTTGTTTTTTACAGTAAGTGCAGATTTCAGATCCTTCAGTGCCTTTTGTTCCTCAGACAGGGAGATGGGCTCAAATGCAGTCCTTCCAAAAATGGAATTTTTGCAAGACTGCACCCAAGACTGGATTCACCCAGAGCATCTATGACACCATCTAGCTCCATTTCTTTCTTTATGGGGGCTATGCACTTATATCCCCCAAAATATTCATGACTAGGAGTGCAGCGCTGCCCATCAGCTGAGCTCAGATGAGTTTCTTCCACCCCTACAGGTGTTAAGGTTTTGCTCAAGTCAAGAGAGATTTGTTATCTTTAGTCTAATCAAGAGATGCCTGTTCTTTGGAGCCCCTGGTGCTCTACAGAACTATGCCACCACCCAAAAGCTTGCTTGGCCATTAAGACCAGCTCTATTCGCTGCATCTCCCCTGTGCTCAGCTCTAGCAACGCTGGGGGCTGCCAAGGGCTGCTCGACCTGAGAGCTTTCCCAAGCGGGACATGTCTTTTGGCCGGTGGTGGTTCCCGGCAGGCCTCCATCAAGGTGAGATGTAAAGCAGATCCCTGTCCCATCCCACCCACCTTATGCAACCGCCGCTGGCTAAAAATACAGCCACAGCCCCTGCAACCCTGGCCCCAGCGAGATGCAAATTTAATGAGGCTTCCATGGCAACGGGCTTCACTTTGGCAGGGACCGGGATGCAGGGGACAGGGATGCTTGGAGGGGAGAGGTGCTCCTCGGCCAGGGGAGAGCTGCATGGTTAAAAACTTGCGGCAGTGAGGTTTGAGGTTTTTTCCTTGCTGGTATTAATAAAATTGCCGAGCATTCGATTCAGTTAGCTGCAGCCAAAGACGCAAGCTGTGTAGTATTTTTAACAGACAAACCTGGACCTATTTCTGTCATGAGGATAAATATTTACTAGTCAGCCTTAATTAAACTCAATCACCCACAGGCAGAAATGTTAAAATAGGGATAAATCAAGGAGCCTGTTTCAGTCTACCAATACCATAAACATCCTTTTCAGTAAAAGGAGCTCAGGCTCCTGCCAGAGCTCACAAAATAGTGGCAGAATCGGCCGATACGGAGCCAGGAGACCTGAGGACAGCTAAGGTCACGGAAGAAGTGGCGTTGGTTGATGTTTCATGGACCATGTCCTCTGTGCCAGTGCAGGGGAGAAAGAAAAAACCCAAACTGGAAAAAAAACTACAGTTGATGAAAAATCTGGGATAAAAAGATATTGTAAGCCTGGCTTTCAAAGAAGAATAGAACTGAGACTATTGCCTCCTGTTCTCCATACTGATCCTCCTAACCTGTGTGTAAGAGTAAGGATACATGCCGGCTGAAATCCCACTTTGGTGTGCATCGCTCTAAGTATTAGATCAGCAGGAGCTGTCCTGTGGCTGACGGGGGTTTAGGGATCCATGGAGTATTTCTGTGAAATGTGGAAAGTACCTCAGAAAAGCTAGCCTCTTACTAGTTGGCTAAATTTGCTATTCAGAGGGTGACACCTTTGCTGGAAAACACTCATGGGGTCACAGATGAAAGCTCCTGTTTCCATTATAAATGTACAGTATTTTTCCAAAACGCACTTTGTTTTCAGGAATTTCTTCTTGTTTCATTTACAGAGTAATACACCACCCTGTACTGGTACATTACTTCCTATCAAAGGACCAAAAAGAATAGAAGCCACTCAAAAAATAAAGGTAAATATTAACATTTGCACTTCAGTCATGAGAAACTGAGGGATGGAAAAATTTCATGGGGAAAGGGAATGCCCAGCCTCCACCCAAATCTACGTATTTGGCGCTGGGAACATAAAAATCAAGGCCCTCAGAATTGCAGCTTGTTATTGAAAATTCTGGGGAAAATCAAGTGCCTATAAAATAAAGCACCCCTAAAATCAAGCACTCTAGCCAGGTGCCCAAACCTGGTTTGAACCCCATATATCTGAATGTTAAAGACAAAAATCACTGTTTCCTATTTCTTTTGGCTCAGCTCCTCATATTCAGGCATCTTTCAATTCAGAGCAATCTGCCCAGTACCCTTCTCCAGAACGAGCCATTCCTGTTGATGTGAAAAATCATCACTCGGAGGCACCTAAGCCTTGTATAAGCTGATTTTGTATACATTAGCTCCCCTTCGTTATGTCTTTCCTGCTAAATCAGGCTCACGTCCTGTTACAAGCCTACTGAAACACAGCATGAAACATTTCACAAACTATAACAGAAAATCATCTCTCTGCCCCACGGAAAGTGCCTGCTGCCAGGATGAAACGTGGTGTGTGTTGAACTACGCACAGCACCAAAAATGATGCCACAAATTAAGATGCCGAAGCCACCGGGGAAGTTTAGGGACATAAAATGTCATGACCCTTGCAGAAAACTGGCCACCGCTGCTTGCTAATGCAGCGGTGCCTCCAGCACTGCAGCAGCCCTGGTCCTGACCACCTGTGGTCATCAACCTGGGAAGAAAATGCCGCCTGTTCAGGAATCCCCCTTCCCTCCTTCCTGCTTTTCCTGCCACAAGGCTGCTTGGCTGCAGCCTTGCCGTCAATCTCCCCCCGAGCTGCACGCAGGGTTGATGGGACCTCCCAGGCTCCGTGGCACCAGGCTCACCCTGGTTCAGTAAAGCCGGTCTCTGGAGCTCGCTCTGGTCTCCTCTTTGGAAGGGTGATGGATATACAGGTTAGCTCAGACAGACCTGCTGTCTCAGGAAACCGTAGTCTGAACCGTAATGGTTTCCTCACAATTTTTCTCCTTTCCCCTTGAGAGGTCTATTAAAAATAACTTTTGACATGAAATAGGCCTGGGCAGTCAGTAAAACGATGCAATTCAAAACCCAAACTCATCACCCCACTGAGTTCTGAAATAAATGAGCAAACATCAAGGCTCTGCATGTCCTTCTCCGGGATGACAGATGACGGTGCGAGGGAGGAGCTGGTGCAGCATCTCCTTGATCAAAGGAAGTGCCTGGGCTGCTGGAGTGCAGCACTGGTGGGGAATGGGGAAGTCAGCCATGTCCACACCTTCACTTAGATGAAGGCCAAGATTGGTTTAAAATTACAGCACAAACCAATATCATTCCCCATAATGTGGAGTTAAATTATGAATGGCACATAGCGAGAGCATCGGCCTCTTCCATTTCAGGCTCCTTAGCTTAACCTAGATTTCCTAATCAGAGGAATCGCAGTACTGGAGATGCCACCATGTGGTCCTTGCTCTGCCTCTGCCTCCTTTGTGACTCCAAAAAAGCCACTTTCCCCGCTTGTAAAATGGGAACAAGCGCTCCTTTGCCTCTGACGCATGTCATAAGCATGAATGCATTAATATTTCAAGACGCTTCAATATATGGGGGAGAGAACGCTTGAAATGCGTAAATAAACAGAAGCCAGATTTTTAAGGAGAGGTAATACGCTTTACTAGCTCAACTAATATTGCTGTATGAGCTTCTGAGCATAAGGGATTTGTGCCGAAAACGTACTCAGTTTCAAATTTGGAATTTCTGTTTAAGCCTGTAAAAAGGTTTGCATTGACTCAAATTGCCTTTTCCTGGGAACTCACACCAATCAGCTGGGCTCATATTTCCACTCCCTAGAGACTTTGCCACTCTCATATCCTTAGGCCATCACAGTTTGCAACAACATAAATAGCTAATTAACTTTTTACTTAAAAGTAAGAAAGCAATCAAGCCAGCATCCTCATCAGCTGCTGGAAACACTTCAGCTCTCCACCACGGCTCTGGCTTCAGACAACCTAAGATGCAACCTAAACTATTTGCTGCAACAATATATTCCACCATTATTGCACCGTATTTGTAGCTCCAGTCATAGGGAAGGCAGCACACAGAGAGATAATTTGCCCTATAATCACCCGTCTTGCTACACAAGATCATATAACCTAGTGAAACAAACACTAACTTACAGGAAATGGCAAGACATGGAGCTTAATAATAATATGCCAAACCCTAAAGAAGGTTCTTGAGCATCTGTTCAATCCTCACCAGGACTGAGGAGAGCCTGCCTAAGAAAAACTCCTGTAAAAACCGACCTCACATTTAGGGTAGGTGTTAGCTTTCAGGAAATAGGTGCTCCTGGTCTCTTTAAAAGAGCAGAGCCCAGGCGAGTCTACCAAGGACATCAGAAAAGCACAGTATGTTTGGAGATGACCAGTCATGCTGCAGGAACAAGGACCATGTAAGCCATCAGAGAGACTCCCCTGCAAAGCCAAGGGCCCCACCCCGGAGAATAGGAGTGGAGAAGATGCCCCAGAGCACCCCAAAGCACCACCTCTCCTGCCTGCCCTCCTCCAGCCACGCTGCTGAGCGCTGTCATCCTCAGACAGAGTGGAAATCTTGCTTTACTATATATGCAAAATAAGAGAACACCTTTTTTGGCCTTAAAGCAACTCATGCAGGCTTTGCACGTGGGTTGTTTTCACGCCTCGCAGTGAGGCAGATAACTCTGGCAGGTTTCCACCTCACCAGGCAGCTCAGCCACCTGGCCTCAGACATCCTTCATGCTTTTTTGTGTTCTCTCCCTTTCCAGGATTTATCCTTAGGGATGCTCTTAGCAGACAGTCTTCCTGGACACTGGCCCCATTTTCCTTCTCTTCCCACCCTTCCCAGCTCTGCTCCCGGCAGTTCCTGTGCAAGGCTCCCTGGATCCCCAGGAGGACCAACGTGGGACCAGCCAGCAGCACAGAGGCAGGCAGGGAGCTGCCTGTAAGGGGGACGAAGCTGTCAAGAGGGGACAAGCTTGGTTCCCATGGACCTTCTCTCTCTGCTGGCAGGAGGGTGTCCCGCAGCGTGACACCAAGGCAGGGACACCTGGCACATAACCCGAACAAAGGCTGGGGTCGGCTCAGCTCCTTAGTCCACTCAGGAGCCCTGCTGTGTCCCCAGCTCTCACAAACCAAAAAGTCAGCAGATCTGTCAAGAATGATAAAACCTAGCCACGCACCCTTAGACCTCTGCTTGTTATCAATTATGAGGCTCGCTGGCAGAGCTTACAGGCTTGCTGTGAACAGGAAGGCCACAGCCATTTCAAGCAATCTGGTCTCTCACAGGACCCTTAACATCCCGATGCCTCACACACTTTCATGCATTTACCCTTGCAGCATGCCAATGAGATGGGAACCAAAGGAAGAATTAAGGTTAGAGCTGTGGCTCCCACCCACAGTACCCAGCAGGCACCGCAGAGCTCCTGTGGCTCCCATGCGGCGAGAAGACCCTCCCCTAGACAAGGGTTCCTGTAGATGGCAGCTAGGGATGGAAAATGATACCTCCAACCAGATTGTTCAGAGAGATTTCAGTGGCTGAAACTCCCACCCCATAAAGCAGAAGCGTGTGTAGCTCCCCATGGCTGCACCAGGCCACCAGGAATGGACCCCTCTGAGCAGGGCCACGTTGGCTCTGGACAGAAACCCGGTGTAGCCAGGACCACCGGAGTTAGAGCTGAACTTATTGAACAGGCATGTCTTTAAACCTACCAGGCCTTGGAGAACATGCTGTGGTTTTGAACCACTTGCAAACGCATCTCTACTACTTCACTGCTCTTCAAACACCAGTAACATGTGGGCAAGGAGGAGGCAAGCTTTGCCTTGTATTTGGCTTGATTTTCAAGAGCTCGTAAGACAAGACTACACCCAAAGATAGAGAGAAGTATTTTTTTTATATTTGGTCGTATGAATAGGCACACAATCTGGTGTGCTGGCTGCAAAGGGAAGTCTGTAGTAGATTACACCCTCCTTGCAGGCTGTTGTTACATTTGGGTCAGGCAACAGGAGAGGAAAGAGGGATAATAAAATCACCGCACTTTTTTTTTTTTTTTTTTTTTAAATACTCTGGATGTTAGAGAACAAGCTAGAGATGCAGTTTCTGTTAAAGCATGCTTAACAAGCGACTCTGGTCTGCATCTCACACGTAAGTGATTCTCTCATGTGAGTCCTGATCATCACCGGAGAACAGCCTGCCAGAAGTACCAAAGGTGACATATTTGTAGCGTATGTCTTGGACAAAAGCCTATCTTCTGCACAAGGTAGCTAAGAAACAACGCCTAAACTAAGTCTTATTACCCAAAGTGAAGACATCTACAGGCAGAAAAGCCCTGCTAGCTATTGTTTTGTGAAAGGGAAGGAAAAATAATCTCTGTGATGGAAGAGGAGGAAACATCAAAGACTAAAGCAGCAACAGCAGAAAACCTACAGCCTGAGTGAGAAACAGGATTCGGTCTACACAAATATCTGGCTCTCACCGTGTTCTTTTATCCCAACCAGCTCAATCCTGGGGCTAGGGACTGAAGGGAAGGTTTGCTTTTGTCCTTTTGGGTTTTGTTTTTCAATCTTAACTGCTCAGGCTAAAAGGGCACCATATATCTAAATTTTCAAAAGGAAAATCATTAGCTTGAAGCCCGGAAGAAGACACTCCTGAGAGCTTGTACCAGCTCCAACATTACCGCTAGCGTGCCACGCTCACTTCCCACCCCATGTTAGAAACCTACCCCCTGCTTTAACGTCATTTTCTGAAGAAGCTGAGCATGAACTCATGAAAGAGACCCTAGTCTGTTAAGCTCAACGGGAGGAAAAAAAAAATCTCACATAAATGTAGTGAAGTTGTGTCCACTCCTACATACACCCAAGGAGCCTGCCATGCTCCCTAAGAGTAACCTCTGTTTGTCGCAAGGTGGATCTGCACTCTCTTTTCTCCTAAGCCCTGACACAACAGGCTGCAAGGCTGAGTTTATTGCTCTGTCTGGTATCTTCTCATTTGGCTCTAATCCCCTCCAATATATGTGCAATATTTCAAATGCTCTTGCAGAGATGAGGCTCTTCTGAAGACCTGACATTTTTATAGCCCTGGCAAGCCATCCATTTCTATTTAATTTAGTTCTTGACACAAATAAATATATGCACTGAGATTTACATATGGGTAGACTGGCCAATATTTTCAGACTTGCATGCTGAGGGCTGCATCTGTACTGCAATCACTGCTATAACTATAGGTGGTGTCAAGCTACTCATGTTGGCTATCACCAGCTAGATTGGGGGCTGCTAGCAACATAGCCACAGCAGCACAGAGCTCCTCACAGGCCAAAAGCTACCTGCAAATCTGAGGATAAATTAACTGACTGTTTTGCTCTCCAAGCTACTGCAACTGTTTTAAAACTCTCAGGTCTCCTTCTACAAGATGCAGTCACAGCACAGACATATCCAGAATTAAAGGCCTAAACCAGAGGGTTTTATCCTTTCTGCCCCCCACCCGCCCCCCAAGATGCTGCGTAGACACAGCTCCTGCTTCCTCTCTACATTTATAATCTCCTTACCTCTGCTTGAGAGTTTTGGCTGTAGCTCCTCCGGACTGCTCAGTAGAGTACACAAAACCCCTGCCAGCCGTGAATGGAAGGTCTCCTTGATGTCAGGACCTAGCTGGTGCCTACACCACCACGGCTGCCTCTGTTATCACTGCAGCAGGGGAAGGGAGGGCTGGACCAGGCAGCACTTGATCTCTCCCCAGCTGGCACCACTTAGGACAGCCCCTGCCTGCTCCCACCTGGGCTAAGGGGTGGAAATCAGCCTTCAGGGAAGTGGTGGGAGGGTCTACTCAACCTCTCCTGACTCCGTGGGGCTGTGCTTGAACTCTTAGTGGGTGCTGTCTGGGTTGGTATTTTCATTTCCTAGCTGGGTATAAAATTGTTTCTTCACAGAGCTCTGTGGCTACACGGGTGGGAGATGACTTTCCTTGCTAGCAGCACCGCGATGGAAAGGGACAAACGCAAAGGGAGAGAGCAGGTTCAGGAGGCTCGTGGCTACGTGGAAGATGAACACGTAAGTGATCTCCTAGGAAAAGTGCTAGACTGGCTTTGAGAAAAACAAGGAAATAGAGCTTAAAGCTGTGAAAGCAGAGGTCTGATCAGCACACTGCCTTCTTCACCTGTCCTGTGCCCCATCAGCCAAGCCCAGGGCTCCAGATGTAATTCTGAAACCCTGCCGGTGCGATTCAGAGCTGCTCTTCTCCCACGGCTCCTGGGGAGCACCCTCCAGGCAGCAGCCTTGCGTGGGATGCTGGGCGCTGGTGTGCCTGGGTACCAGCAACCACTTCTCTTTGCTTTGTGACCTTTACTGGGAACAACAGTGTAGTGGAGGGTGACCAACTGATGAATACTTATTTCTTAATCACACAGTGAATGTTTTTACCCTGGTGTGGGTGAATGTAGTGAATGAGACGGAAACTGCACCTGGGGAGAAACAACCACAGGCACTAGTACATGCTGGGGGCTGCCCAGCTGGAAAGCAGCTTGGCAGAAGAAGACCTGGAGGTCCTGGCGGTCACGAAGTTGACCATGAGCCAGCAATGTGCCCTTGTGACAAAGGCGGCCAATGGTATCCTGGGCTGCATTACAAGGTGTATTGCCAGCAGGTTGAGGGAGGTGATCCTTCCCTCCTACTCAGCACTGCTGAGGCCACACCTGGAGTACTGTGTCCAGTTCTGGGCTCCCCAGTGCAAGAGAGACATGGACATACTGGAGAGAATCCAACAAAGGACCACAAAGATGATTATGGGACTGGAGCATCTTACCCATGAGGAAAGGCTGAGAGAGCTGGGGCTCTTCAGCCTGGAGAAGAGAAGGCTCAGGGGGGTCTCATCAATATATATAAATAACTGAAGGGAGGGTGCAAAGGGGATGGAGCCAGGATCTTTTCAGTGGTGCCCGCTGACAGGACAAGACACAATGGGCACACACTGAAACACATGAGGTTCCCTCTGAACATCAGGAAACACTTTTTTACTGTGAGGGTGACTGAGCTCTCGCACAGGTTGCCCAGAGAAGTTGTGGAGTCTCCATCCTTGGAGACAGTCAAAAGCCATCTGGATAAGGTCCTGGGCAACAGGCTCTAGGTGGCCCTGCTTGAGCAGGGGGATTGCAACCAGATGACTTCCAGAGGTCCCTTCTAGCCACTTTGTGATTCTGTAAATAAGCAGGACGCTAAGATGTCAAGTGCTGTAGAAATGAGCAGTGTGAGATTCCTCCCTCCAAAGGCATAACCATTCCCCAAAGAGCACAACAAACCAGAAATGGCCCAGCAATGGTGGCATATGCTGGAAATACCGTGAGAAAACGAATACAAGCAGAGTACGTGCAAGCTGATGCTGTGTCTGGGACTCGTGCAACGGCCTGTAAGACTCGAGCTGACAATAGCAATAATGTCTCTGGCTGCGAGCTGGGTTGCACTGGCCTGCATGTGTGTAATCAACACATTGGTACCTACCTCCTTCAGTCCTGAAAATGCTTGCTATCCCACTGGATAAACACAGGGAATGGTCTTCCTGCTGCTCCCCTGATACAATGACATGTCCACAGGGGAAAGAGGACTGGCGGCCTGCTCTGTTCTGAGATGGATTAAACCACTGGCTGGACTTCCACAAGCAGATTAAGGGAAATGACTGCCTATCCCTCTGTTCTGAAAGGAAAATACAACCTGCTTGTTATGAAGGCTGAACATTGTTGAGAGAAAAGTCAAACCTTGCACTCCTGGGATCTTGAACTAGAACGGCCAATGCAGAGCAGTAAAAGGATGTTAAATATTTCAGTGATTGAAAGAATGTGAAGGCTCTTATTAAAAATCCATATGGCAGACACTGGCTCTTAGACTGTGGTCTGTGGGGCACCGGTGGCCTGCAGAGCGTCCCTACGTGGTCGCCAGACCAGCTGCTGTCGCAATGGCAAAGCATCTGTCACTTTTTAAACAGTGACCTGCCCTGCTCTTTCTGCTCCCGTCCAAGATTCACAGAGTTTCCCAAGCCTATTTTTGACCAGCTGGGCTAAACGAGAGCCTGAGCCTGTCTGTCTGCACCAGGCTCTCCTGCGGCTCCTTTTGATGGCTGATTTGAAATGTGTAAAGGGAGCCACAAAAAATGCCAGGCAGAGTACTACAAACCATGCAAGAAGCACTGCAACACATCTATCAAAGGGTCTGTAAAGAAAGTAAGCAAAGCACAAGCATCATGTTGGGCAGGGTGCTCTAACCAGGCACCTGTGCATGCTGCACTGAAGACTTTCACCTCATACTCTTCCTGTGATGTTCGCTAATATTTCCTTTTTAAATAATTAGCCCTGGCATTGTATTTACCTCAGGGAAGGAATGGGGTCAAGAACTGAGAGGTTGGAAGAGGAAGATGATGGGGAAGCTAAAAATGTCAAGAGGATCAGCTCAAGGAAATCCCCAGTTGCCATCCTGGTGGATGATTTTCAAAAGCAAAAGAAGAGAAATTCCCAAACCCCCTTCATTTTCAGCTCACTTTGAAGAGCTCCCTTACATGGTTATCCTGGAGAGATGCATCTCTGATAGAAAAACCTGACCTGAAATCTTGTAAGAACAAGGTCACTTATGTTTCTTTAACTTCAGGGCCAGAAAATCCACATGAGCAGCCTTCATCTATTCAGGGTCTGCAGTCTGTGAGTGCCTTCTAGCCCTTCATTAGCAACATGACTAACGCTTGTCACGTGTGCTTTGTTATCACTCCCATCCTCCCCGCGGGCTCTGGATGCAGCACAGAGTTTTGCCCTGGTAGGGCTTAGTGGTTTGCTTTTTTCAAGGTACTTGCTGCTGTGTGGTCCTGTCAGCCACAGCAAGCTGCAGAAAGGTACACCCTGCATTTAGAGAGGGAGGTGGCAACGTCTGGGGAGGTCCTGTGGGAAGTCACTCTGCTGCCTGGTATGGGCTGCGCCTGGCAGAGCAAATGTCACGGCTCCCTGGCATTTACAGTTCAAGCCTGAGGAGAATTAACCACAAGCATCGCAGTAACGCGTTATCGACCTGAGCATGGGATTAGAGTGGGAGATGCCTCTTGCTGGAAGAGAGGACACCTATGCCTAACAAACCAGAGGATGTGCCAGGACGCTGTGCCAAACACCTCATGTGCCTAAGCACAACCAGCAGGGCTCTCCAGACGATGGTGGGACAGTCACACAGTATTTGGGACATCAAAACAGGCCAGCTCAACACTAATTAAGTCTTGGATCTCCTTCCTGATACACGTAGTTTTAAATCAGGCATCTGAAAGAAGTCAGGGCTGTTATGAAGGGGATAGCATCCACGGGTAGCATGTAAAGGGTTTTGTTTCCTTCTCCGCATGGGCAAACGACATTGTGAAAATCCCAGCTACTTTGATTTGGTGACCGGAGGCACTAGGTGACCTTATCTCTCAACCAATTTTTGCGGTGGCTCCCTCCGTCTCCCCCCCCCCCCCCCGCCCCCGTGCTCGGGACGGCAGAGCAGCGCCGCGGGCACGGTGAGTCAGCAGCCCCGCAACCCCCCTCTCATGGAAATGCTCCCGCTCCCACGCCTCGCTGCTCGCAGCTTTGCAACTAAGACGGGGCACCCCAGCTTTGGCAAAGAAGTGCCTTACAGGAGGCAGGTCCTCTAATGCAGCCAATACACCAGTCAAAATTGCTCCCTCTGGGCCAGGGTATATGTAGAGAGCTGGTCCTGACCGCAGGCAGCCCGCAGGAGCCTCGCTGCAGGCTCCCCTCTCCAGTTGCCAGAGGGATGAGCCACCTTTCCTCTGGCTCGCAGGGCCTGCAGGGCTCTCCAGACGATGGTGGGACAGTCACGCAGTATTTCTAAGAAGCTGAAGTCGGTCAGTGAATGAATGGTGTTTTTTGAATTTCTCTGCCAACGCTCCTGGGAGTAAAATATTATTATAGCAAGGAAAAAAAATGCTCTCTGAACTTTTGTTGCTAGCATCTGAATTGAACCCCACTCCTGAGATTTCAAAGGAGTTTCTTCAGCTTTTTAACATTTCACTGCTCTTTGCATTTCCACACCTGGACAGTGAAAAGGCTAAGTAGACTAACGCTGTTTTCACAGTGTGCGGATCGTGTTCAGCATCATCCGCAATGCCAGGCCTCTTGAAGTGAAGTTCCAGCCTCAGCCTCTCTGAAGAGTTCTGAACTCATTTAAACACTCCGATTCTGGCTATGCTTTTAATCAAATTCTTTAAGATCACCTTTAGGGCTGGCTGCCTTTGTTCTGCAGCCAGGAGCACGTCCCACGCCTTTATGCCGCTCTGACTTCAGCCATAGGCAGTGGCTCTTTTCAGACTGAGCAGCACGAATCACTAAGGACCAAAACCAAGGCTTCTGTATTTGCTTCGTATGGTACCCGCTAGTCCTGCAATAATGAGGCCTCCGCTGCATTTCCATCACAGCTCAGCCATTGTGCACCACTGGTCCTCTAACGAGGATATTTCTGAGAGAAGGTGGGCTGAACTCTGCCCCGTCACTGACGGTGGTGGTGTGGCTTTTTGCCTACCTCTCTCGATGTCCCCCATGAGGTCTGGATGCCTCTAAAAGGGGTTAAACTCCCTGATGGACTTCTGTGGTTTCACCTCCTCTCCAGGCTGGCAACCAGTGTCCTTTACTGGCCGCTTACCTTCTCACCAGGAAAGCACGCTCCTTTGTATCTTGCATAGGAGGTATTGAGAATCTCATAACATTGACTCAAGGAAATATTCACCACAGAACTACACATACTACTTCCAAGTAGTTCATATTCGTTCTTACTGACTTTGTCCACACAAGAAATTGTAGCGGTTTAACTAAAATGGTGTTAAAATCTGATAACTGGTGCAAAACTTACTTAAACTGGTGCAAACCACAGTAAAGACACTAAGTAGATCCTTATGTTTAAAGGATCATATAACATATATGTTTAAAGAAACAACATAATTAGTTAAAATTTTTTCCTTAGGGTACAAACAAGCTACAAGACTAATCTAGTATTAACATCCAGATTTGCAAAAAGCAATAACCTGTTTAAGGGTTATCTGTGCCAGATCTGACTGTTAATCAGTCTCTTAAACAGCAGCATATTATGACCACTAATAGCAGAAATGGCTATATAAAACGTAAAAGTATTAATATATTCCCATCAGTCTTTAAAGATCCAGCTTATACTTTTGAAATTCACGTTGGCCTCAGAATTAGACTCTACATATCCATTCCCTGCTGTAAACTCAGTCCTGAAACCAAAACTGTCAGTGGCATGGAGCTTAATTTGATCTTGTGACTCTCTCCGGTATTTGCTGCTATGCTAACACATTACATGCTGGACAACATATTAAGCTGTGATATAACATCAGGGTCACACAGAGATGAGTAAGAAGCAATATGAGAGTCAGTGAGTACCCTGATCCTTTGCTGCTGCCCGTGCTTTGAGTTATTCATATCCTGCAAGGGCAGAAAGATGATCCGGATTTCTGCTTAGAAGCCTGAACCGTGGTGCGATAATCAGACTCCAAAGGTTGGTTTTAGTCCAGCACAGAGATGACTGCTGAGAAATCACCCAGAAAACTCCGACCCAGAGGGCTGGGATGGAGAAGAGGGAGAGATGCACCTGGTGTTCAAGTACAAGCAGCCCGGTGGGCTGCACGTACGAACCTTTGGCAGCTCATATAAAGCAGTCATCTACACATACGCCTACTCATCCCTGTGGTGCTGACTTCCAGATAAGAGGCAGTGCTGCTCTATAGTACAAATGATAGGTGTGGAGATACACACAGCAATGCATGCTAACAGAGTGTACCCACACCGATACCTACATGCTTAAACATCATCCTCATCAGGAGACACGGGATCTCCCGCCCACCCACGCTGTTTCCTCCAGGAGAGGATGTGCCGGCGTGCCAGCCTGCAGTGCCTTCGGCGGCAGCATCACCCACTGATGGGGGACGGAGGGGGGCCAGACTGGGGCAGGGGGTGAACGTTAGGCAGAATATCTTCTTTCCTCTTTGTTCCTGCCAAGGAGGTCAGGGTGAAGAGGAAAGGAAGGGAGGAGGAGGCAGAAGGACTCTGGATCCGTCAAACCGGGTGGTCTCCACAGGCTTGGCCTTGGACAGAGTGATGGGAAACTAGCATATTCAGAAAACCATCCGTTTGGCCTAAGGTCTGAGGATTGAAACCAACAGCAGGAGAGAAAAACAAAGGAGTCTGTGAGGTCTTTATGATATAGACCCATCCATGCTGCAGTTACACTCAGATGGAAGGGCTGAAAGACAACAGCTTGGTACCACCGTACAGATGGGGCTTCATTGCCGCTCCACCCTTCTCGGTGTGAAGGAGAGGGACAGGTCTGAGCCACAGAAAAGGAACTATACCTCACAAGGGGAACAGCATTAAATTCCACAAACAAACAAAAAAGAAAGATAAGAAGCAGCCTTGTCCCCAGTGTCTATATCAGACAAGAGTTTGGGCGAATGGGTTATTAATAACTCCAAGAAAGGGCTCTCAGAGAGCTCTTTCCACAAACATTCATCTGGGATTCCTGCCTGGGAACAGACAGCACTCATGCAGATTCCTCCTCCCTCCTATTGTCATTTATTTAGGACTCCTCTTTGAACAACCTATCCTTGGTCACCCAGAGAGCAGAGCACTCACAGAGATAACCATGGTGCATTTTCCAGATGCAGAGCCAAACCTACTGGAAACTCAAAAAGACTGCAGATCTCATGTTTTGATTCCTTATTTCAGAGCAAGGATGCTCAAATCTGGATCTAGAGCGGCCAGAAATGTAGGGCTGTTGGTCTCTGGGTTGCTCAGTTTGGACCAGCACGTGACAATATTGGGTCACTGCAGAGTAAAGCAACCCTGGCTTGCGTGGCACTGGATGCAGCGACTGCTGGAGATCTGGGCCAGGCACTGAGGGACAGACCTGAGAGCACTCTCTGGAGCATTTGGCACCTGGAAGACTAAGAAAAAAATTCTCTTAACAAGCTTCTCCCTCCTGGACATTTTTGGCTCTCATGAATGTGAAATAAGCCTTTTCTATAAAGATGCAGATGACACAGCTGGCAAAATCCTTCCTTGAACATGGTCAGGGAAAACTAAGGAAAGGGGAAAAAAAGCCATTTCCGTGGGTTGCTTTGGTCCTCTTTGCATCGCCCACCGCGCAGGGCCTGGAGCGAGCTGCCCCACCTCCCTGTGCTCCAGGCTGGCTGGCTGATGAGACCTGCTGTGAAGGAGCAGGCTAGAAGCAGCCTCAGTAGAGCCTCCCAAAACCAGCTCTCCCCCAGAGCCTCAGCAGGGACATTCGTCCTCTCCTTCATCAGGGAGCTGCTTTTCAGCTGACGCTCTTGCCCCCGGTCCCCGCCTGAGCTATACTGCAGGCGTGTGTGCATCGCAGCTGTGCCTGGCTGCACACACCCCATCGACGCAGCCCGGACCCCAAGCCGCCCCCATCCCTGTCTCATCACCACAGACCTCTCCTCCCGCACACCACAGCTTTTCCACTACCGGGCAGTGCTCAACCTGAGCAGCTGATGTTCACCACTGACATTACACACCACGGAGCCCTCCGGGCAGCTTGTTCTGCCTTCTGGGCATCAGAGAGCAGGACGCTAAAACACGTACGGTCCTTTCTGCTGCATCCTCCCACATGCCCTGCCAGATGACCACCCGCAGTGGTAAGGCAGTCCTTGCAACTCAGCCTTGATATTACTCATCCCTGGTTTCCAAAGGTGATGTCCAGTCTGCGAGCGGGCGAGCCTAACAGGTCAGTAAGGCATCCCAAGGTGCCTTCAGGAAAACAGGGCATCTATAAAACATAACTGCGTGGAACATCAGCTGTATTGCACATCACCGTGCTAGCTGCTTCTTGCTCACACCCAGGTAAACAAAGAAGCCAAGAGTGCGCGGCCATTTCATTTTATTAATTAAAGTGACTGGCATTTATACAGCACCAAAGCACTTTGCAAATCTTAATTAAGCTTCGCAGCAGCCCTGCGAGGTGAAACGTGTTCCCATTTACAAACAGCAAAAAATGAGACACAGTGAAGTAAGCGACCTGCCAGTGCGCTCAGGAGCTCAGTGGAAAAAAATGGGAAAGAATCCAAGATCCTGCCACCTTCCCACCCCTTTCCCTAGCTGCTGCTCCCCACCCCATGCTGCCCCATGGCTTTAACCCCGGACACCACAGGGACCTCTAGCCCAAGCAGCCACAGGCGGGTGGGAGCCACACCAGCACAAAAGGCTGAAATGTTCTCCCATGCCTAAGAGATGCCTCAGGGATCTATAAAAATTTTATTATTTTTCATATATTGAAACAGGTGGAGAATCTACAGCCAAGGCTTCAGTACGTCTCCAAAGTTCATTTCACAGTGCCCAGGGCCACTGATTTTTATTGCACTAACGCTGGAGAAGGCTAATACTGGGTGTCTGGGCACAGAGTTATTCCCGCTGAGGAACGTCCCCCAGCAGCCAGGGGAGAAGCAGGGAGACCCTGTCCTCACCAGCTTGCCTGCTCTTTCCCCGGGGGGAGCCCCCACGCGTGCTCCCCATGGTCGCACCGGTGCCGGGGCAGCACCAGACCCCGTGGGGGGCTCCCGCAGTGGCCCTGCCCAGGCGCCGCAGCCATCGGCATTGGGGGACAGACAGCAAGGTGGCCGAGGTGCGGAGGGGTAGGGGGGAAAGGGGGAAACCCACCATTTGAAACAGCATTGGGGGGAGTCATGTTGGTTCGAGGGGAGCAGAAGGAGTGGGGAAAGTGATGTTCTGTGGCCGCGGCAGGGATCTGTTCCCATCTCTCTTCGGGCAGGACCTTGTGCTGCGAGAGCAGTGCTCTGGAAGCGAACGCCTGCCTGAGGGAAACAAGCCTGACAGACATTTTGCACAAATAATTGAATTATTTTTAGATGCTCAACACATCCACTCGTAAAACAGCTAGCCACGCAGAGACAAACAGATCTCGCAGCCCCTTACTAGTCCACTGAAACAGCTAATCTCCTTAACCCTTCCAGCTCTAGAATAATGGGACACACATGATTTCCTTTGCAAAGGCATTGTACCTCGTTACTTCTACCCCAGACACTGTCCCCAAAGGAAGATGACCTGCAGGAAGGCCTTTTTTTTTGTCTGTTTTTTATTTTATTGAAGGGAAAGGCGGGTCCCAGCAGAGAGGGACCAGGACCAACCATGTGGGGAAGTGCTCCTGCAGCAGAGACCTTTCCTTCCTTCCCTCCTTTGCTGTTTCTTGCAGCTTGACATATGCACGGGCATGATTCATCCCTGCCAAAGCGAAACAGGGTCACGAGCAGCCATCCCAAAAGCATGATAGCTGGGTTGATGGAGGAGAGGTTATTGTCCAAGTTTCTCTAAGAGCCCCAAGCTTAAAAGCCAAAGGCTTGGTTTGGCTGAGCATGGAAAAGAAACCCCTGCAGTCACCTTCTGTTTTTCTTTGACTTTTCATTACTTTCGCTAGAACAGTCTGAAGCATCTTATTTTGAAAGACAGCTCTGTCTCAGTGCTCTGTATATACCGTTTACGCTCAGTTCTGCTCTCACCCTTCCCAAGAGCAGGGGTAGGATCTGATTCCCAAGGGCTGTATCGTCACCTTTTTGTCTACAATGCATACTTTAAATGCCAGGTCTGTAAAATCTTATCAGTTGAAGTAAACCTGTGAGATAAACAGCATATGGAAAAAAAGATCCCCAAATATATGCATATACACACTCACACAAAGCTCAGGGGAGATGGGTCTGTATCTTGGGCTTTCTTTCCTCCACATAGCCAGGACACAAAGATAATATCCTGATATTTCAGTGCTCCTGAGGACATATCCCAACAAATATGAGTTTGGTTGTATTTCAACCAGCTCCATCAGCAAATCTGCAAAATTCCTGCAATTGGGACAAAAAGGGTCACACAACATATTCACAGTGGCAAACAGATATTGCTGCATCCAGAAGAGATGCAGGAATTGCGCAGTCACGGATGCTGGTATGGCTGTATCAGTTCTGCTGCTAAATGCTTTGGAAAATCCTCTCAACTGCTGCAACAGAGAGAGAGTCGGGCTTTTCTACAGCCCTCATTGCTTAATACTTCCACACAATCACATACCTGGGTGAATTTCCAGCACGGTTAGGGTGTAGAGGCACGGGGGGGGAAATATTTCTATGTCTCATGAAATTTGCATAATGGATCCACAAAGGGCTATGATTTATTTTAACAGCATGCCCCAACCTGAGCATATCCCTGCCCTGCTGCAGGGAGAACCTGTGCTGAGTTCAGCCAATCCAGCCCTGCAGTGGCCCAGCAAAACCACTAATGAACCCTGCCAGTGCACACCAGTGCATACCAGTGCAGAGGAGAAGGCCTGGCCCTTCCCAACATCTGGCCACAGCACCGCAATCCTGCTTTATCAATAAACACCCACCAAAAAGTCTCAAAGTTATCTGAGTCCAAGCTCAGGCCAAGGTGCACTGAAGCGAATGCCAAAGTTAGCCCTGACTTCTGCAGAGACAGCACAAGTCCCATAGTTGGCAGTGGGTCTGCAATAACAAATCTAATTTATAGATTACTTTTCCAAATTCAGCAATATTTTCAACATAATTACAGCAGTACGAGGCTCAGTGTTCAGGTCTTGGAAGATCTTTAGGCATCCTAGTATCTGTGCATGTATACTGTTACCCTTGCTGCTGTGGCAAGTGAATCCAGTTTTGCTCTTTATGGAGAGCCTGTTTGCCAACAAGTGGTTTTACCTACTCTGGAAACCTGGACCTGAAGAAAACCCTCTGAGATGCTGTACCAACAAATTAAACTGTTCCCTCTGGAATGACTACAGTTTTTTTTCCTAACCTGGGGAAAAAAAAAAAGCCACCACTACAAGATGGTAGTGTTTTTTTTTTTTCCCCAAAGGCTTTTCCATACTATTCAAAGAATCACCAAAATGGGCGAACAGTCTAACGAACCACAGATTTTCCACCAGTTTGGAGAAGAGCACAGCAAAGCATCTGCCCTGTCCTTCCCATCTCAGTTTTGTAAGACTAAGGCATCTAAGATTTCAGCTTGTTAGGAGTGTCTCACCAGCAACAAAGTAAAAATTAAGGTTAAATTAGCATTAATATTTAAAATAAGTTATTCTATTCCATGCTTCTCTGTTTGTGAGGAGATCAGGGTAATCTCTCTGAGAATTTCCAGTCGGCTTTCCTGCCAGGGTATCTGCTAGACGGGAACTGATATTCTCCAGCACTTGATCTTGATCAATATTACAGCACCTGGAACATGGTCGAGATGCACAGTTTCTTCAAAGAAGTCCTTGCTTGGGACTCCTGAGTGGGGAACGTAGTCGGATTATAGCTAAAAATTACAGATTTTGGAGCAAGGAAAGGTCCTTTTTCCTGCTCGCCCTTTCCAGCAGCCTGCCCTGTCTGGGGGTGTCCCGACACGAGTGCTGCTCCCCCATCGGACTGCACACCCTGGCTCCCCACACCTCTCCCTCCTGCTCTGCCAAAGCTGGCCCGACAAGCGCAAAGTCTCCTCCCCGCCGCCCCGCTCCCTGCACAGGGCACAGGGCTGCTCGCCGGCAGCCTGGGCTTCTTCCCACACTTCCCACCGACCAGGGCACCCCTGACACCTTCTGACCTTGCCCGCAGCTAAAGGAAATTGAAATGTAGAAGCTGTGACTCCTGAGGAGAGCAAAATGCAATGCTGCCGGCAGCTCGCTGCTTCTCCAGCCTTGATGCACGGCTGGGATGACTGGGGAGCAACGAGCTAGACACTTCCCTGCCATCCCTTGCCTCTTTTATAACCAGATGTCTCCCCTGTGAGACTGCAATGTTTCCCCACTGGAAATGCTCCCCCCTGCAGCGAGGGGGAATAGTGCCGGTGCACACCAGCCACTCTCGAAAAGACGCGGGGATGGTCTGGCAAAGGGACGAATAGTCCTAGGCAAAATCAATACTTGGTTGAAGCCATGCAAACACCCCTTTAGTATAACTGCTCAGCAGCATCCCTAAAAGCAAGCCTCCCCCACATGCTGGGTTCCCTCAGAGGGTGCCCCAAAGACAACCTCGCATCTCCCCCACAGCGATCCTGTTTGCACCCTACGGAGGCAGTGGATGCTTGGCCTCTTCCCAGGAAGGATCCCCAGCCGGTGCCGACCGAAGGCCACCTGCCCGGGACAGCTGGACCCCCACATCCCCAGGCACCCCAGCACGGGGACAGCCCCAGCCCCAGCCCGTCCCCAGCCCCAGCAGCCCATGTGGGCGTCTGGCGCACAGCGACTGCTCCACAGCAATTAGGTTGCGGTCAGAAACAAAGCGATGGCCTTTGCCTGGAGGTGTTGGGGCCAGCTGGTCGAGCTGTGCTAGTGTACTGCTGCACACTGACCCTCTCCCCTGGCCCAGCAGCCAAGTGGCCCGAGCAGCCGGCTCTGCGTAGGTGAGACTTAGAGAGATGCCCCGGAGGACACTGGCCCAGGAGGGGAAGGAGAGAGGCTTCCATGGGGTATGCAGCAGAGGGACATGGGGACCTGCACAGCCACAAGCAGTGGCACAATGTCTGCTCCTGCTGGTCCAGGCACCAGCATCTGGTGGCCACTGCCACTGCGCAGGAGGCAGCTGAGGAGCAGAGACACGCAGCTGCCAACAGACACCATGCCATGCTGCAACAACCACCCACCACCCTGAACGGCGGTGAGAGCAGGACACAAGCCCTTCACAGCGCCTGGCGTGCCGGGGCAAAGCAGCTCTCCAGAGGGACCTTCTCCCACTCACACCCTCTCTCCCAAGCCAGTGTACGAGCCCAGGTGTCCAGAGATGAAGGTACGAGGCACAGGGTGTCACCACACATTGCAGCGGTATTAATCAAATCCTTCTCAATTTGTACTGGAAATGCAAAGCCTCCCCCCCGGCACGCAGCGCTGCCGGTGAGGTGCCTGCTGCCTTCACAGCCCAGGTGTCCCCCGTGAAAAACCCCAATGCATCAACTCATGGGGGTTAAACAGCACCAGGCCACCAAAGGGTTAAAGCCAGAGAGGCTACTGCAAAGTAGATATGAGATGAGACAGAGCTCAGCCTGAATACACTGGAGGGTAAAAAACTCAGGGAGGCGTTTGCTGAAAAATCTGAATAGGATCAGCCTATGGGATCCTCTTTTACTCAGAGGTCAGTGCCCAGGTATCAGCTAGCAAAGGGGCCAGGTGCCCTCCCTGCCCCAGGCTGGCTACAAGATGTCCCCTACAGCCCTGGGGAGCCCACAGCTTCGCCTCTCCTCCACCTCCTCTTTCCCAGCAGGACCCAGGTGGCTGCTCCCAGGCTGGAGGCCTGATCTCGCCTGCCCACTGCCCAGTGTGCCCGCTGGCCCTCGTATGGGGCACAGGTGAAGAAATTTCATTCATTGCAATGGCTGTTAAACAAGATCCAACAAAGAAGCTCCACTTGCACTTCTTTGGCTCATAGCGTTATTTTATTGCATGGAAATAAGCCTGCAGGGATCATTTCATTTATGCTGCTCAGCACTACCAACTCCAATAATGTGATTCCTCGTTTGCATCACCAAGGGATGTAAATTTGCCCCAAAGAGCCCATGATCCACCCACAAAACTCTCTCATGAGCCAGACAGAAGAGGAGCAGAAGGAAGAAGATAATGGCTGGGACAATCTAGAATAACAGGGAAAAATCCAGGAGGAAAAGAACCGTGAAGAAAGGGAGCAGGAATACTCTGCAATGCTACCTTACAGATTCTTCAAGTAAAGCTGAAAAATGCCATATTTCAAAAATCCCCCCTGACCTGGGCACGCCTCTAGCCACTGCTTTTTGCCCCCGGACCCCTGCTGCATTCACAATGAAACGTGAACAAAAGCTTGGAGAAGAGGCCTGTGGAGCGCGGATGCTGCAGTGTCACAGCTTATCACAGGGAGGAGAAAAAAACACCCCAGAGCTCTGACAGCTCAGCTCTGCATGTCACATCAGTGTCTATTGAGGAAAGCAGGCACAGAGATGTCTCGGTACAAAAAACACTCTACATGAAAAAAGCCATGTCTGTGGGAGCTGGGGGAGCTCAAGGGCCCAGTGGAGATATTTCAGAGAGGAATGAAAGGTTCAGTTTCAAGCTACCTAGAAGATTAAAGTTAAAATGACCACGTCTAGTTGCACAGCTTCCTACCAAGGACTGAAATTCCTTTTCCATCACATTTTCCACAATATTGGTGGCCAAAGTATCATGCATGATATTTGTGTTATGGTTAACACCCTTCCAGGAGGCGGGGAAGCACTCGGGTTTGGAGCAGCAGGCTCGGGGCAACGCGTGCATCTGAACGGCGACACCAAATTTTTGTGACCCAAGCCTGACTATCCAAGGGAGTAAAGGGCACCCCGTGGGCTCAGGTTCACGCAGAGCTTGCTCCTACTTAGGAGCCACTGATGTGGTGGCATCAGCATCCCTTTTTTGCACAAAACAGCTGCAAGTGGATGCACACAAATCCCAGCAATGCATGGTGCATGCAGGACCTGATGAGGGAACGAAGGGAGAAAAGCTGGGACTATTCCTCACCACTTGGAATTTGGAGACAAAATAGTTACAGATCCATTACAGCATCCCTCGTCCTGCCTGCAGTTCCTGGTCTGACTGGTGCCATCACAACCGCCGTACAATGTTGTCTCCTTTGAACTTCAGGCATTCACCACGTAAGAGCTCACCACGAGAACTGGGACAAGATGAATGTTTTCAGAACGGTTTCCTGGGTAGTTCAGAGGATTGCCAGCAGATCTGAGGGACTTTCATCTTGAAGTTGTTGGTTCCTACACAGCCTCAGTAGGAAGGCACACTGATAGCTGATCGCCAACTTGGGGTCCATCTCACATACGATAAACAAGTACGACATCTCAGAAAAAAAGAGCAAGCTTTAGAGGCAATAGACATGCTGAGCATACCAAAGATATGCAGTTAAAAATAACTAATGCTAGAAATGCTGTGTAAAGCAAACATTACACCACTCTCCAAGAGTGACGTTTTTGAAGATACTCGTGGAAGCAGTCCTGTAGATAGCCACAGTGAAGTTTTGTGCACTTCCCTATGTCTCAGAGGAACAGAAACAATTTTGAGATCTCTGCTTGATATTTGTTGTCGTGGTAATGTCTCTTAGAAGTGTCTCCTGAGATCTTAAAAAAGGCAGAGAGTGAAGGCATCCCAGGCAATCACTCTACCTCTTCATCTGTTGTCACCACCAGCTGTGCCTGCTTTTCCGAGAGGAAATGCCAGCTGGAAGTCCTTACTTCCCAGAATGTGCCAGACAGGCCCTGTCTTTACCCTACCTCCCACAACAGAATAGCAGACAGCTGCCACATCGAGCAGGTGACCTGTTTGATTCACCTCGACATCCTGGCAGTGCCCAACTCCAGCTGTTTTGGGCATGGTGCCTGCAGCACGCCCACCTGTGTTAGAGGTCTCTAAACAGTCTTCGCTTTCTCCTGGCACTGGCTGGGATTCAGCTCCTGTCTTGAAGCTTGAGGACTCCCTTCCATCCTAATTTGTACATCTGCTGATGCAATCTTATTCAGAGAAATGTCTAATTCATAGAAACGTTGTTCACAAATGGGAGCAAAAGGCCTTGTGCACTGGAGGAGAAGCTCCTACCAAATACAGGGTCGCAGCAGAGCTCACCCTCTCTTCCCGCTGCAGCCCCATCTGTCACGGCTTTGCTACTCTGATGCCATTATCTGCCCGACCATGTCCACCTCTTCCCTCCTCCCCATCCTTTTCACTAGTCTCTTTCCTCGGGCTATCTCCAGGCCCCAGGCAGATCCCCAAACCGATCTAACCCATTCGGTTTGAGAAAGAAAATCTCTTCTCCCCAACTCCCCTCCCAAAAGGCCCAACACTCTCTCCAGTCTCTTCTCAACTGTCTCAGTGTCTCTTCAACTGTCTGATTATTGATGTTGCACAATACTGAAGCCAGATTTGGCACCTAAAGACTCCTCCAAGAAATAACAAGCCCCACCATCTCACTCAGGTGACCACAGGACAAAACAAGAAACTCTTGCTCCTTTCCTTCTAGGATCTCTGGGGAGTTGTTCACACATCCCTTGCTCACCCTCGGAAGCTCAGAGAATTTTCGGTACAGATTAGTCATACCCGGTGCCTCAGGTACTCTGCCTGCATGCAGCTTTTTGGGTATAGAGGATGCGGTTAAGGGACGGCATCCCCCATCTGAGTTCTCAGAAGACTTACACAGCTAAGTCCAGGCTGTGTCAGCAGCACAGCTAAACCAGAGGTGGCAATTGAGTCACCTCCTCCAAGCTACCTCCAAAACCCTCACGGACACAGACAAGCAAGGGTGAGACAGAGAGTGAGAGGAAAAGCAGGAGGAGGGAATAAGGAGGGGTGAGACCCAGGAGATTTTAGGGAGTTGCCTTGTGCTGTTCCTGAAGGGAGCATCACACCTCTCCAAGCTTACGTTTGACTGGGAGGCAAGACAGAGAAAAGGAGAAGATAGGTGATGCTGGCCTGGCCTCACAGGCACCCCTCTCTGTGGAGCACCGCTGGCATGGAGACAAACTCCTTTGATTCCATGAGCTGTGGACGCAGTCACGAGCCCATCCATGGATGGAGGAGGTCCCACAGCA
This sequence comes from Calonectris borealis, assembly GCF_964195595.1. Lineage (NCBI taxonomy): Eukaryota > Metazoa > Chordata > Aves > Procellariiformes > Procellariidae > Calonectris > Calonectris borealis. The sequence goes on from NC_134316.1 coordinate 39,584,463, forward strand.
AGGGGTGGCACTAGGAGGGGACGCACCCTGCCAACCCCTGTGAGCGTGGCTGTGTGACACACCAGCATCACCGCTGCGTGGGGACTCACCAACAGCTCTGCAAACACCCGGGGCACCACAGTGCCGCCCGTCACCCCTGCCGTTTGCGGCTGGGGAGAAGCGTGTTGTGAATGTGCAAATCCCAGCCCCAAGATCTCCTGGGTCTGTGAGGGGACCAGTGCCAAGACAGCGCGTGTGAGAGCAGCGGAGGGCATGTCCTGCGTGATAATCTCCCTCCTGTCCTCCATCCAGGGAAGAGCATACCTCCTTCCTTACTCCATCTTCAAAGCAAGGCTTGGTAGGAATACAACATCCCCTCAGACACACCAGGAGGTTTCCTAATTAGCCAAATGATCTTCCAAATATAGGATTAAGATGTCTGCCCCAAACCAGTAGTATATTTCAAAATATTATCTGAACATTAAAAAGGGTATTTTTAGCATGTTACAGATTTCACTGTTCTTCAATAAATTTAGAGAGCTCGACAGGCGTTAGGGAAGTCCTTCCTCCCCCAGCCAGAGGGGTGACAAAGACAACTCGGCTGCAACAGGAGGAGAAGGGCATAGGGGTCATTCGCAGCAGCCGGCTAAGGCTGAATTCAGGTATATCAGGACAGAAGGATCTCCAACAGCTTCATAATAGAGTGTGTATTGAATAGTCCTTAGGCCTGAGGGCTTGTGCGCAGCAGCCAGCGCACCCTGGCAGAGGCAGGAAAGCAGATGTCCTGGAGAACGTCGGCAGAGGCCAGAAGGGAGAACAGGAGGACTTACAGTGGCACAAAGCTGAGAGGAAGGGGTGAGAGCAGCCACAGCAGGCATACCTCAGCCTCACCAAACAGGGAAGGTTTTGCTGACCACAGTGCTAATTGCAGAGACAGATGAGACCCACTTTTGACTGGCTAGGAAAGGAGGCAGAAATAAGGGCTGGAAAGAATGATCCACCAGCATGGGCTGGTAGGACCTAGAGAAGGTGGCAGAGACAGTCATGGACCAGCGGTCCTGGGACCAAATCTCTCTCTCCACACTACTTAGAACTGGAAAGGCCTCAACTGGAGTACAAGGTCCAGTTCAGGGTGCTGCACCTCAAAAGAGACATGGACCAAACGGAAGAACTCCACAGAAGAGCAAAGAGAACAACTGTAGGGTGAGCAGGGCTGGTTTATTTGAAGAAAGGTTAACAGGAACTAGGATTACCCTACAGAAAAGAATACGGGAGGGGAAGTGCAACTTTCAGGCACAGCATTCAAGGATGTAAAAGGCTTATTTAGGAAGAACCAAGGGAAGAAAGGATCTGGGAAAAATGTATTTTCCATGTCCCCAGTGGTCAGAATAAACAATATGAGGCTGGAGTTGGAGCAAGGTCAACTTAGCTTAAAAATTAGGAACATCTTTCTAAGGGGTTAGAATAGTGAAGACCTACAAGAGATTGTCTAGGGATACTGTAGATGCCTCTGCACCAAAGATCTTCAAGAACAGGCTGGAAAAACATCTATCAGAAATGACACAGGTGCATGTGGATCTGCCTTAGGCTGAGAAGATGTGGCATGGTGCATCTTTTAGGTGGCCATGTTATGCCCACGTTTCTCAGCTGAACAAGCAACAGTCATTGTGCTTAGCTTGGAACAGCGAAAGAGGGATATTCCTCTCTTCAGATGGATCATCTCTTGAGCTTCGTAGACTGTCGGCCTCCACAAACTGAGCTTTTTCTCCACAGGTAATTCACCAAGAGCCATCTCCTTGCCTGCCTGCCCTCCCCTGTAAGACAGGGCACTGCATTGACTGCAGTTGTTGGGAGGTAGGCTGGCGCTAGGGAAGTGAGAAATCTCTTCTAAGTTAAAGCAGGCATTAATGTTGACTGCTGGTGGTAAATTACAACAGCAGAGTAGTGGTATTCTCTTCTATAAATACCAGAGCCAACAGAGGATGAGCAAGAAGGCTAATTTGAAAGTTGGCTAGTTGGGAGAAGAAAAAGTCCTTTGCTTACCCAGCTTGACCTCAAAAAGCCAGAGCACTACACTGTGTCCACTGTGGTAGAGATGCTGTCAATCACCTGCCCTGCCAAGACATTTGGCCCCACTGTTCAGGTGAGACAGACTATGAATTAAGGATGTGAGAATTGGTTTCATAGAGCTGAGATCCATGTCCATTTTTGTAGCATCACCAGTTTTAGAACATCATTAAGAATCTGACGTTTTTTACATTTACCTCCTATTTTTTTCCATTTTCTCTCGCCAAAAAACTGCCAGATCCTGGCCAGAAATGCAGTCAGTGTGCTGGAATCTAATTTGAAAAGATATTCTTGCTTCTAGCTGAATTACTATAAGCACAAGATTTCACAAGAGAAACAGGAATGTCCCTTCTAGGTGTGGAGCCTCATACAGGCTTCATAGTCCAGTATTTATCTCTGGGGAAGAAGAAATGAGAGGAACATAGGGAGGGGACACAGACCTCTGTGTGGGTCTCTCCTGTCCAAGGATGGGGGGGTCAGACTGCAAGGATGCTTCGTTATGGGTGCAGAGCCACGTTCTGAAGGGTTCCTTAAGGTGGTAATTAAGGGAAATTAAAGCCAGAAGGCTGAGATACAAACCACATCAATACCTTTCATGCCACGAGTTATAAAAGCTGGGCTTTCTAGCTTAAATACTAGAGAGTTCCTTTGCTAGAGTAACATTTTGCCTCTGCTGCTCATTTGAACAACACCAGAGGAAGTGACTGTCATTACTGAAGGGGCCACAACTACTTCTGTCATCACACTGAGCCAGGATTCATGCTCCCTTTAAAAGAGCGCAGGGAAGAGCTCACAGAAGCAGAGATGGAGATTCTCATCTAGCCTGGAGTGCTGGACTTACGGGGGTGGGGTGGGTGGGAAATTACATTCATTGAGAAATCCAAGGAAAGGATCTCTTACAGGCAGACCTCTCTACTGTTTGTCTGACCCGGACTGCAGACTAGAGGTTTTATGATTTACCAGCAACTGAGGACAGCAGTCGTGCCTTACCCTAACAGCAGGATGTTGCTAGCTGTAGGGATCCCTGGACTTCACCTTGTTGACACAGTTCTGATGGGCTATGGCAAAAATAAAAGAGATGAGACATTATCATTCTTCCCAGCCCAGAGGAATCCAAGTGACACACATCCCCTAGCCTGTTCTTACTGAGGAGTCTGAGAAAGCATGTCCGAAAGAAAATCAGAGGGGGATGTAGCTGTTGTATGCATGTGCTCAAGTTAAGAAGTGCAAGTGTTACACTGCAGCCTTTCATTTAAATATGACAAAGTGGGAAGATCTGCATAGACAACCCCGGTAGATGTACTGCCTAATAGCTTTTTTTTTTTTTCCCAAAAAAAGTATTCATAAGTATTTCAAATATTATTTACAATGTTTTGGTGGGTATTATATACTTATTTACCACAAAATCATACAGCGTGCTCTCTCTGAAGGCTGCTGGGAAGGACTCTCGACACGTACACTCACAGCTGACATCCATGTGATGACCCTGAGGTTTGACTGCACTAATGCTTTCTGGGAAGCTCACCGGCGCCGCGCTCCAGCTGCGGCGCGGGAGCGGAGGCACGGCGCAGCGCTACCACAACTGTGTCCCCTCTCTCCCACACCTCCAGCTGCCCAGGCTGGACCCCACAGCACTCTCGAAGCCGTAGCCCACGGCCTTCCAGGACACACAACTACTGATGCCGCTGCCTTTGCTGCAGCCGTGACGGTCCCCTTCCCACGCTGCAGGAAGCACTGGTGCCGAAGGGCAGGAATCTCATGGCGGAAATTCGGGAGAGCCCCTCACCAGCACTGGTGGCCACCTCCTCCAGGCAGCATGAATTTTACCTGTGCCACTCCTTGAAACACAGCCATCTAATCTATTTTTCTTTTAAATCCTCCAACGACAGAGACTGCACAAGTGCCACAGGCTATCCACTCTGGAGTTTAAACATCCCAACAGAAGCAGGGGAAGAACAGGGATTTCATCGCTATCGCAGCGATGCTATCACCTCTAATTAGATGCTGCCGTGTGCTGCGGCACTGGGGGCTGCCGGGACCAGCCCTGCTAGGCTGCAGGGAAATGTGCCACGCACCAGCCCCACTGATTACACACACTGTTTTTGAGAAACAGAGAAGAATTTTTTAACAGGAAAAAATTAAGCCTAAAAAAAGATAGTTTGGGCTTTGGGGCTGTAGTTTTTAAAAAAAAAAATTGGCTAAAAATTTACTTTTCTAAAACGAAGCAGCTAGCTGGTAACCTCCTGGAAGCCAGGCAGCCAAGCATCGCATCGGTACCAGCCAGGACGTTTCAGGGCAGGTTTTTCTTCTGTCAGATTTATATCACTCCCAGATTGCTAAAGATCTGCAAAGACACACTGACCCGAGCCCTGGAGAAGCAGATGACCCGTCTCGCTCTGCTGCACCAAAGCTGTAAGCCCAGCTCCGTCTCGAAGCTGAGCTCTGTCTGCTGGTGGGTCTGTGGAGCAGCAGTGATCCCACGGGGACCGGGCTGGATCCCCGCCGGGGACTCGGCGCTCTGCTCACCAATGCCAGCCCACCTCCCGCTTCAGATTTACTGCTACTTCTGGCAGTCAATACAAGCCTGCAATGCACTAGGCAGGAAACCTCCCCTCTCCATCCCTCCCACCCTTCCAGCTAGGGAGATCTGGCAAGATTTATTACAGCAATAAAAACAAAAGAGACGGAAAGATACGGGGGAGTCTCCAAGCCAGGCAGTGCTTCAATAAAGCCCAAGCAGGCTCTTGGGGGGATGCTGATCTCCAGGAGAGACCACACCAAACGGCAGCAAGCAATTAATCTGCTGGAAGAGGAAATGTCAACCCACGCTCATGTGATACCCCAGCAGGAGGGCAGAAGAGAGAATTCAAACAGGAGGGAGTATCAGGCTCTGGCTTTTTAAAGCCCCTGAGCGGAAGAGCAACCAGATGGGACGGGAGATGCTCAAGCAGGGGAGTTGGGACGTAGCTGCCCAAGAGCGCTTCCACCCTCCTACTCCCATCACTGCATCTCAGGCCCAGGCCACAGTGATAACCATTCCTCTGGTCCCAGAACTTCACCCATCGCACAGCACTGCCCACTCTCCCGGGGCAGGGTGGCTCTGAGGGGCTGCACAGTTCCCATGTCACCATGTGCCTTGCGCTGCTGCAGGCAGAGATAATACGGAAACTCCTCTGCAGGAGCCTTTTGCTCACCTCTGCTCATACTTGGCAGGAGGGACAGTCAATAAAACCAAACTCCAGTCACTCCTTCCCAGGCCCTGGGATCCCTTACCAAGGCCCTCAGTAGACAGGACATGAGATCAGGTCTCCCTGGCTCGGGACAGGCACCATCCAGGGCTTGCAGCTCCTTGCCTCCCTTCACAAAGCCCCTGCAAGTCCACATGCTCCCGCGCTGGGACCTACCCACAGGCAGCCTGAAATGCCCTGGGAAACGCACTCCCCACCCAGATCTCCGTCATCCTCAGCACCCAGATTGGCTCCTCGTGGCCAGGCTGGCACCCACCAACCTTCTCCCTGGACAGATGTCACGTGCAAGGGCTGTGGTTTTGCATTTAAAGAGAAAGGAGAGAAACCCTTTGAGCCTAAGAAAGAAAGAAAGAAAGAGAAAATGCGTTCCTTCAGGTGGAAGAAGGAGGGAGGGGTTTGTAGCAGAGAAAAGCCCTGGAGTGCCTGGAGGTCTCATTTTCCCCTCCGCAGAGCGTCATGGTTTAACCTCACAAAACTGCCTCCTTGCCTTAGTTTCACCTGCAAAACAGAGTGTTAAATCTGTAAGGGATGCTAGAAAGTGCCACTGAGGAGCAAAGTTGCTGCTCTTACAGATGCTGTAGGGCAGGCTCCCTCCCTGCCTGCAGTCGGGTCCCTGCCCTGCTGCCTCCCGACCCAGACCGGGCGGCTCCACGGCGGGACATCGCACTGGGGCTCAGATACTTTAAGAGTCCTTTTGGTGCTTGGGATTTTCACACCCACAGAAACAGATGTTCCCTGAGATTAGCCACCAGTTATCCTGAAATTACTTTTAACTCAAGCCTGGATTTCCACATGGTAAGGCAACAAGAAAATCTCAGTTAAAAGCTTTCCGTACCCCAAATCTTGCCCCAGATACAGATGTGCATTCACACCTGCATTTTCTGGCAATACAGCAACAGGGTTTATGCCTGCACGTAACCAACCAGTACCTCCTCAATGACTCTAGATAAAGTGGGCCTAAGGGTCTACACCGGGGTTGTGTTGAGCAGCCCCTGTCCCATCTCAAAGATCTCAAGATACAACAGCAGCTTCACTCCAGGACCGCTGCATTTCAAGAGAACAGGAGGGAACACAGGGTGCTTTGGAAAGCACAGCACTAAAATACAGTAACCCCTTCCAACACTGATTTACTTGGTACTGTTGACTAGACAAAAGCAACTACCAAAAATAGAGAATAAATAAAGGAGGAAGTGATTTTCAGTCCTCATTTTCAATAAGTAAATGCATCTGTGCTCAAAGCTTACTGTGCTCTTAAATAATTGGTTAATTCTTTCCCCCGTGCAAAGCTCTTCAGTTCACCTTTAAAAGAAAGAGATGGATGATTTAAAGTCCAGCATCCCAAAAGCAAATCTCCGCTCCCCACGCAAGAGGCAATAATTCAGATGGCAGATATGCTGCCATCAGTCATGCTTCTCATCTTCCCAGTGCACCTTTCCTGTCACTCCCTGGCAGGGGGAAATGGATGGCAGATGCTCCCCGCTATGCCAGTTTTGGGGGTGGGAGAGACAGAAGAGGGGTGACCTTGCAAACCCTGCCAGGAAGTCACACGTGTCTACCTCAGAGATGGCTGGTGGTCTTCTTCTGACTGCCTGACTTTGCTAATTAGATGCTGTGAATGTTAGAGGGAGACATATTTAGCTCCCCAGAGCGTGGTTAGTGTTAGGCGGACTCTGTCATTTGTTTTTTGTTGTTGCTGCTGGGTTTTTGGTTTGGGGTTTTTCCCCCCAATGGTTCCCATATGAAATAGGCTCACCCTTCCAAGTCAAAGGATTACTATTTTTATTTATTTGTTTATTAACTGCCACTTCTGCAAGCACAGCCTAGGATGAGAGTCAGACAAGGTCTCGTCTGTCTTCCCCAGTAATAAAGGCCTTGTAATTACGCAGGAAAGCCCGGTGCTGATAGACGAGCCAGAAGGCATCCCAGTCTATTTTTCCACAGCTAACCTGTTTGTGGAAGACCAGAATAGCTTACCCATGCTGGGTAAGCTGCGCGAACAGAGGCGATTCACACAGAGAGACTGGCCCTTGGATAACATTAAAGCTGCAAAGTTGGTGGAGAAGGAGAAAGGACGATTAAGTCCTGTATCCATCATGTCCCCCGTGGCTCTGTGGACAGCCCAGCTAGGGAAGTACACAATGCCACGTAGTCAACATCATGTTGGCAGCTCTCCCATAGCCACCAAGTCCACCTCTAGCAGCACCCCAGCACCACGGTGGGAGAGCCAGCCACCAAGCCTGGAGGAGCCCGGGCACCATTCCCCACCGCTCTTCCAGCACTGGCACCTGATGGGGAAGGGGCAGATCTCAGGGGCTGTGCCCTCTCCAGCAGGCTGGAGCGGGACCCCTCTCTGCCAGGAGCAAATTCATACCAAAGCCCACAGGGATTTTCACAAGGCTTCGAGTTGCCACATTAGTCCCTGCTTACTCTGTCCAGCTGTCTATTTTAAACCAAGCACAAATGCAGTCCTTCAGCAAAGAAATGCTCCTATCGATCAAGCCTCCGTCTGAGGAAAAGACTATTCTTCTCCCCTTACCTCTTCGAACAAGCCCATTAACTTTACTCCAGTTATCAAGAGACACCTCCTGCCTGCGGACATGTCCAAGCTAGGCAGTATCCATACCAGGAGAGTGGAGAAAGTACAGGTCCTCACAGTAGCACATGACCTCATGCAAGTGATGAGAAGTAGCTCAGATTTCAAAAGTTATCTGTTTTAATTACACACAGTGAGATTTATAACACAAGTAGGAACATTTAGATAGTTGTTCAAACATTTCTTTCTTTAAGAAATACAGTATGGAGATTGCTAAGCTGGCAATGCCCTAAAAGTAAAATTTAAAAGATCTTTCCTTCCATCTGAAAGAAAATGTTCTTCTGTGCTTAACACATAAATAAATATATTAGACCCAGGGGTGTAATGCAGCAGGTGATTTCACTCATTCAGTCTAACGCCAAGGGATAGTTTTCTGCATTACTACTGAAAGATGCTAAGCTGTGAGCTAATGTGTAGCTCGATGAATGTACTTGAAAAACCTATTTGGTCCCCAGAAGGAAGAGATGCTCAGTCTAGTGTGGACCATGACACTGAAGATGCCCCACCTTAAATGAATTTTGGATTCTGCATCTCCTGATCTCAGCCCATGCCACTGGATATGTCTAAAGACCTGATCCTACACAGAGCTCTGCTGAAGCCAGTGCCCTGCCATACTGGCACCCAATGCAGGACAGATGCCTTCAGCTTCAACCCTACCTGCAGCTGGGCAGGCTGCTAAGGCAGCGGTCTCTTCTGACTCGGTTTCAGTCTTCTTCAAAAATCACTCTGACTCTTCCTACATGTCCCTTATTAGGGCAGAGATGCTCCGTTCTGGGCCTCCCTGGAACAGAGCAGTGCAACAAACAGTGACCAGGGCCAAGACCCAGGGCAAGAGACTTTCCATGGTAATGCAGCACTAGAAGAGGTAACGGCTGCTACATTACCCCCATTTTGCATGTGGGGAAACTGAGGCACAGAGCAGTGATGTGGCTTCCCAACGGCTGCACAGCAAACCAGAGGCAGGTCCAGGAGAAGAAGCCAGCTATCCCCATCTTAGGTGCTACAAAGCAATGGTTGGAAAAGGGAACCAGCCAGGCAGGTCTGCAGTAGCCACAGGCATGTTAGCAACAGATTTTTAAACAATTTTCCTGCTTGCAGCTGCCTCAGCTGCTCTGTGAGCACTCCCAGCTCACCAAGTCTGGCCAGTCAAACCACCACTGCACAGCCTTTATGCTAAATCGGGAACCTTGGTCCTGGGCTAGACTAGGTGCCCTCACACCCCCTTTCACCACTGTTTTGCCACAGGGACTGCTAGTAACCGAGCAGAGCCACTTCCTAAACTATTCCCCTTAGAGCTGCACCGTATAAGGCTGTTAAGCATGGCCAAAATGGGAAAAAATCCCAACAGAAATTTTATCTGGTCTAATACTAGCCTTCTCGGTTGTGGCGAACAGAGACATAGTAAAGGTCTGATTTCCCTTTTTGTCAGCAAAGGTGGATTTTGCCCTGGCAGTTGCTGGGAGCACAGCACAACAGACCCATGTCAGGCTGAAACCCAAGCTGCGACTCACTGCCAAGAAGCTCTGCTGTTGCCAGAGCTCGGGGGTTCTCCTGGGTGCCCCGGTACGACAGCACAGTCCCACACGGCGATTCACAGTGGTGTTTGCTGGTTTCTTTGAGGACTGTAGACTTACTGCGGCCTGTCTGCTTCCCCCAACTTCCAGGCTTAGCAGGAGGAAGGACGTGTGCTCCAGACATCACATAAGTAAACTGCAATCCGGCAACACTGGGAAGAGCTCATGTGCCTGGGGACGCTCCAGAAAATTAAGCTGAATTAATTAGGAGTGGGAAGTTAAGGCATGAGAAAGCCCTGTGTGGACGCTCACGCTCTGAAGCAACATGACCTCAGTTCAGTTTAGCTTAATCTTCCTGCAAAGGCAATTAGGCTAGAGTAAGGCCCCGGGAATGAGATCATCCGCACAAGGATTTAACAGACTTTAACTAACGTCTGCAGGCAATCCCTCAGTCAATAAAAATACAGCTGGCCCAGCGTGGTTTTGAGAGACTCCAGTCTGACTGTGCTCAGTGCACGGCCACCAACTCAGACACCAGTGGCACCGCGCTCCGGTTTTGTTCCTTTTTCAAGTTTCCCCACAGTTTCTGGGCATATCTTCATCTCTATGCTAAGCACCAAATATTGTAACAACTACCAGAAACTTCACGTCCATCCTCACGCAGAGGCCATAGCCACCATGAGCTTCCTGGAGAGCAGCATGGCCATAGCCTGGACTCAACCACTCCAAACCAAGTTGCCACCGACACAGCTACAGGGTGTTTAAATAGCTACGAACCACTGCAGCCACGCTCTACCCTGCCAGCTCTGGTCAGCAGAGAACATTTCTACATGCCAGCCTATCGCTATCATTTGGATGTTATTTTATTATTTTGTTGCGCTAAGACAAGCGCTTGTTTCTTGATTGCAATAGTAAATCAAGAGAAAGATGCTTGTACTCGGCCATTTAAAAAAAAAAAAAAAAAAAGATCCCCACTAAAAAGCATGATTTGATTTTGTTACAGAAAGTGATGCTTGAGGTTGCGGTCTTAGCTCAGCAGCGTTCTGGCACATGTACTACATCAACCAAATTAAGGGGCAATATCAAGGAGAACGTTATGATGGCAGAATTAATTTTGTCCCATGGCATGACAGAGATGCTTACCCAAACGTAATTCTTTCTCTTTATACACGGTGCAGGCATCAACGACATAACCACGTCTCGTCATTTAAATACCACAACGCCACATCATATCGGTAAGTGCAATACCTCTCAGTACAGCAAATCTCTTTATGCATTACAGACAGAACTTCTCAGTGTCATTCAGGAGAGAAGAGTTTAGTACACTGCTCTTACACAACATACTAGAAATTAAATATAACAGCACATAATAAGAGAGAACCGCTGGAGGCATATTTAGGCCACCTAAGTTTTGCAGCTAAAATAGCTGTGAAGTTAACTGTTTCACCCTCCAAAGCGGAGTGCTAATGGACAGTGAATGGCATAATACACAGCCATTCACTTGGAAGGGAATTTTTGCCTAAAAGGCTTAAAGCAGCAGCTTTCAGCCTGCCATTTTGACGGCAGACTGCGGACTGCTCCTGAGGGATTCATGAAAGGTTATTGCGAAAAACGAGATCGCTATACACTATAAACCAAAGTCAGGTGTTTCTAAAGGGGCTCATATGTCCCCCCCTAGAATATTTTGAAGGTGCCACAAATTGAGAAGGGCTGAACACTCTTCCATGAGGGACAAAGTCCTTGTTTTATCCTACCTGCTTTGCACCAGCATAACTTTCTCTGTGAGAAGGGAGCATCTTCTGATGTATACCATTTCGGCAGAAATTACGAGAGAATTAGGCATAAGTCAATTCAGCTGCACATAGCAGGATCAAGATAATTAAATTGGTGAGAGTACAGTGGACAGCAAAAATCCAACAAGGTGTTTCACATATGAAGCTCTGCGTGTAGAAGACACTGAGTGTACATTTGATTGTCAGATAAACAGTTTGTAATTGTGTAATGAAATATCATTTTATAACTATACACACTGGGGGCAGAATTCATGTTCTGCTTGGCATTATTGACTTCTAGGACTTAATCATGCAAATGGAACATTCTCTTAACGAGATTTTTTTAAAATAGCCTCTCTTGGGTTTAAATGGAGAATGCAAGAGAAGAAAGGCGGCTCTCCATCCCAGGGAAGGATTTCACACAAAAACACCCTCCACTGTATGTGCCACACGCTCGCCCCGGGCAGCTGCGCTCAGGAGGGCCCGGGACAGAGGTGCACCCTGCAGATCCCCTGAGCGAGCACCCTGCCCAGGCAGCCTGTGCAGGCGTGGGTTATCGGGGCTCGGCGTACCCACGCTCAGCTCCACGCGGTTTACTACAGAAAGAACGTAATCCTAACAGTGGAAAGGAAGGCTAAGGAGAAGCAAAGCAGGAAGGGCTGTAACACATGGTATTCATGAACATCTATATTGGAAACTTAGCTGTGTCCAAAAGTCTCTGTTTCGTGCAGTTCCCATGGCTGAACACAGTTCAGCAACCACTTGTGCAGAACAAAGCTATGTTCTCTGCCTGATGCCAAAAGTGCCATCAAATGTCTGTCCTGCTTACGTGTACTGAGCATTAAACACCATTTAGCTGGGCCCGGCAATGTCCCAATTTGCCACTAATGGTCCTGCGTCGGGGTGCAGCACTCCGTGCTCTGCACGGCTAAGTAGCGATGGGAGGAGGTAGCTTGGACCTCCCAGCATCAAGTCTAATTCAGGAAAGAGCAGAAGGGAAGGTGATGGTCTCTCCTCCGTATTCCAGCTTCCAGTCACCAGGAACTTAGGGACCATCTGCACCCTAGTCTGTATCCACCACAGCGTGCTGAATACAAGGGGCTGTATGAGAGCCTGCCCTTTCTAATCTCCTAAAACTCACTTACTGGAGGTGACACCAATATTATGTATGATGTTCCTCAGCTTTTCTTATATTGGCATTACTTGCCAATCCTGGCTCCTTTCTCCAAGGACTTTTAAAGCATATGAAGCAGAGGTGCACTTGGAGGCGAAAACACAAGCGAATTGAGAAATGAAGGAGGGCTAGAGAAGGAAAGGAGGTAAAAGATGCATGTAAGAGTATACGCAGAGAAAAAGAGAGAGAAAAAAGAATACGAAACTCCATCTGGCTTCTTTCAAGAAAAATGGAAGCTTGGTCCTATTCCCAACTTCACAAGCCCCTATTGTTTTATGAAGAATCAGTATTCAAACAGTGAGGGCAGTGAGCCCCACTGTACAATACCCAGTTGTTCTCCATCCTCCCCGGGCATGTTTGATGAATTCAGTCAATGCTGCTAACCTTAGGCTGGAGCGTGGGTGGCTCTGTCACAGGATGGCACAGCTTACACAGGGCCAGGGCCAAAAGCACCAATTTCAAGATTGATCTCTTCTAGCATTGGTCCGATAGCACAACAAGCTGCCATGCTGATACCCAGTACCCAGAGCATCCCCTCTGGGATTTGCAGGCTGCGATTAGCAGTTGAACATGCCACCTTCCCTGGGGCTGATGAAAGCACCTCTGTCCCTATTGATTGCCAATCAATAGCCACTTCCCATCTCTCCCTCTCAGTTTCTGCAGTAGCAGTGTTGGTAATCAAATAAGAGTGGCAGGCTGATAAGATCCTGTTATCAGTGCACCAGCAAAATGGGATTCTAGATCTAACCTCAGATGCCACATTTCCAACCCTGATCACTGAGATTTAACCCCTCTGGTGACTGAAGTACGTAGCCGCAGCTGTAAGACTTGCAAGAAAACTTCCCAATCTCCATCCAGGCCAAGAAAGCCAATGGAAGAGCCAAATTCCTGCTCCCACTGAAACCCAGGGAGAGCAGGAATAATTGCAGGAAGGGCCCCTAATGGCAGCGATTACCGTTTACTGCATCTTCTCATTGCTTCCTGTTCTACTTCCAACTTACTGCAAGAAACAAAAACGCTGTGCAGCCAAAGGGGTCTAAACTGCCATTTTATTCCATTTTTCACAAAGAAACACCACCAAAAAAATTGAGGTTCCCAAAGAGTATCTCACACATTCCTCTACTGGGCCTGGGAAATCTCTACACCCTCTCAGCTAGGAAAGGAAAGTCCTTCCACTCCACAGGGGATTTAAATATTTCAGTGCTTACTTGCACTCCAGTCCTGGCAGACTTTGGTTAAAACCTCATGTAAACAGCCCAATTTCATGGCTATTTACTGACATGTCCTCATGGCACATGGCCATCTAGAGACACCCGGGCTGCCTGAGAAGGGAAGCTTTAAATAAGCTGCCATGACTGCACGGCTCCTGCTCTTTCAACCGATCAAGTCCAAATGACATGGAAATAACTTTGCCAACAAAACAGCAAATACCAGCAAAGAGATGGTTAACACAACTCCCTCCGCCTGCTCTAACTGCTGGAGTCTTTCTATCACAGGAAAGAGGCTTGAGCTCAGGCCCTCAGAGGACTACTCTATTTAAAATTGAATGTTAACAGAAAAAAGAAGAAAAAATTCAACCAGACATCAGGGTTGAAAGACAGCCAGGCTGGCTGTTGTGTTACTCCACATGAAATACATGATTTCTGACATCTCAAGAACATGGTGCTTCTTCCCTCCTTATCACTAGCACTTTTTTTTTTATTTACTATTATTTCTAGAATGTTCCTCCTGCTTTTTCTCCCTTTCTGCCAAATCTGCTACAATGCCAGTGTCTGGAAGAGAAACTTGCGCTGGGGTCACCGCTGCTGGGCCCCAGCCAGTTTCACACCTATGACACATAGCCATCCTGCAAAGGGACATCCTCCAACGCCGCCCAGGGGGTTCAGCAAGGAGGACACTTGCCGGACTGGGATTTAAGCTGCTACCACAGGGCTGTGCTCTCCCCGGGAGCTCTGCTACGTGTCTAGTAATCAACACCTCAGCTGGTCAGCATCTAAGAGCACTCGCCTGTTTCAGATGGGAAAAAGGCACAAAACGGACATTGGGTGGGAAATTCTAGCTCACCAGCTTTGCCTGGACATCCCCCAGAGCAGGGGAGAAGGTGGGCAGCTCGGGGAGACCTTCCCTTGACATCCCAGTGAGAGCCAGAGCTGCTTGCATCTTTTACAGGGAATAAACCTCTGCCACTGCCTGCAAAATCCCAAGTCAATAGCAGTGACTTATTGGGCTACTATCTAAGACGTGCTATGCTGCTGACTCACATCCACAGGGACCGCCAGGTCTGTGGGGTCTCACGGGGCCCACCCTGGGCAGCAACAGCCACTGAGACAGGAACACCAGGGGGGCACATAACTGTGTGCATGAGCATAACTTCTGGGGATCAGTTACAGAAGGGTGCTTAGAAATTTGTAGTTGAACATCAGCATTGCATAGGTGTCCAGCACTGTGGTTTCTCCACTGTGTTGCTGATATTGATTCTCCTTATATAGTTCACTGATTGCTGGTTAATTATACATCACCGATAAATCAATGCACCACTTCAATCCTGATTTGGTTTAAACTGCACGTACCGAGCAGTTTTTCCCTGAGCTCCTTCCCTGCAGAGCCACTCCCAGCCAAGCTGGCCCCCAGCCCGCACCTGGGCGATGGCTGACCCCATGCCAGGCACCAGACCCACATTTCTCTTGCCCAGCTTCCCGAGGCCCCTGTTGGCCCATTTCTGCTGCACGCCGAGGCCCCTCCGGCCAGCAACCCACACTCCAGTGTACCAACCTTCCCCTTGGACCATGGTCTCCATGGGGCAGGGCTGCATGTCACCCCACCATCCCTGGCGTGGGTGAAGATGCTGAACTGTTCAGGCCTTATGTTGACTCCTCAAGGTTGTGACTAGGAACTGGCTACCTGTTAAACTTCAAAGCACTGACACTACCTTTTCAGCCTGACAGACCGGACAGCTTTTTAATCCATCTTGTAGTCACCTATCAAGGCCATATCTCCCTAGTCTGGCTATAACGATGCTATGGGAGAACACAACAAAAACTAAAAGCCAAGGTAAATGACACCCACCGCTCTCTCCGTGGCCACCACTCAGGCATTTCATCACAGAAAGCAATGAGGTTAGTCAGGCATGATCTGCTATGGTAAACTCATGCTGACTCTTCCCAGCCACCTTCCTGCACCTACAAATAGCATAGTCTAACATATATCCACTACAAGTTGGTTGTCCTTTGCTGTAAAAAAGCTTCTCCTTGTAGGTTCTTAGGCTGGTCAAGGCTAAAAGCAATTTAAAGTTGCTAAAGGACCACAACAGTCTCTGGAGAGAGGCTTGGGTGCCTAAGGGCTTATTGCAGAAGTTGAGATGGGCACGTACCCACGTCACACACTCTGATGTCAGCTAATGAGCAGGCTGTGAGCAGGACCTTGCCACCTTTATGGATGGGTCTTCAGTCTCCACAATTCACAGAGGTACTCACCAGGGTCTGGGAGCAGGTCCTTACTGGGGACAGTACGGGCAGCATGAGTGGAGGAGACAGTGGCATCACCTCCTGCCCACAACATACGTGGTATGCATGTGACAGAGAGAGGGGACGGCGTGCCCAGTTGTTGCAAACAGGTTAAAACAGATCAATGTTTCCTCAGCTGCTACGGGGTTAGCAAGTGGTTGATGTTTTAAATAGCAGGGCTCTGGTGAAACACCACATCCCTGCAGGAGCCTCACAGCAATAGCTGACATTCAGATCCAAGCAGGCTCCTCAGAGAGAGCTGCGGGAACCCAGGGTGGCGGGGGCAGCAGTGCCACCGCACGACGTAAAGCCCACCAACCTCTCTCTATTTCCCGCCTGGGCACAGCGACTGAAGCATCTCAGAAGCGACCCTGGACAGGCCACCCCAGGCAGGCTTTGTCCCAGCGCCTGGTGCTTCTTGGTGGCTGTGTGGGAAGCAGGCTGTGACTTCCACAGCAGCACACATGTTTTTTCCTGAAGAAAAGCATGATTTTGAGTCCCTGCACCCCAGACATGCCGACTGCCCTGCTCTCCAGAGTCTGTGTTTTCAACCGAGCACCACACAAACTCTCTCTCTCATCACCCATCCAGCACTGAAGGATGCTCAGCGCCCAGGCGCTCACACCTCGGTCACTGCACGCTCCCCAAGAGCAGCACACCCCTCCTCGTGGGACGGGCACGCTGCTGCCGACCGTGCCAGCCCCAAACCTGCCCGACCCGGGCACTCTCTCACCCTGACCACCCCCTGCCCATGGTACCACCGCTGCAGGCTGCCAAACACAGCCTGCCTGCAGGCACTGGCTTTTGCTTGGTAAATAAAATGATCCTCCGGCCCAGTTTGAGCAATTTGGAATCCCTCCGTATGAAAGAAGAAATACAAACATAAAATACCTTTAATTGATACAAAAAACTGCCTGAGTTAACCAAATAATATTACCTCAATATTCCTCAGGTACCCTCCACACTCGTCTACAGGAGGTCAGACAACCTTGGGTCCCACCACCTTGTTAGAGAAAAAGCATGGAACTGTTTCTAAGGCCAAACAAAGCACAAGCCAGCTGGTAAAAGGGGTTTCCCTAGGAACAGAAAACAGAAAAGGTGTTACTCCACAACGATTTCCTTGTGCAAATGCAGCTGAGCAGTGAGAGTTACTCCAGAGCTGTGGTGCAAACACAACCCTAACGCAGCCAGGGAAGAGCCCGCCACAACTGTTTGCCCAAGTCTCTCTCCCGTTCTAGACAAGGATATGGTGCTTGAGAGCCACCAGGATTTACATGGTGGTTCAACATTTTCTTTCACGCCAAATCTCTTGCTTTGCTGTAATGTTTGGAGTTGGGGATTGTCATTACAGATACCTAAATGCCAAGAAGGAAGGAGAAGATGTGCATGGGGAAGAATACTGCTTCTCTCTTCACTCCAAGTCATACTCAGTTAAAGGCAGTGCTGCCTGAAAAAGATCAGATGGCTTCCCAGTGTGACCTGAAGCATTCACTGGAAATAGGTAGTGGGAGGAGGTAGGCTCCAAGGTGCTGTGGATTTTTTGGGGGTTTGGGGGGAACACAGGCAGAGTAGACACAGCAGCAGGGAAAGTGCAGGAAGCAGAAAATGGCTCCTCCTTCCCTTGGCTTGCCTCAGCAAGGCTGAAAGTTTCTTCTCCTACCAGTTAGTGCAGGAGGAACTAGGAGATACATTTCAATCCACCTCCAAGACATCCCCACTGAGTCCTGGTTGAAGTACTGGCCTTGCAACAAGGAACCAAGCCCCAGCCCCACGTTAGGGGAGAAGACCGAGCCCCGTGGTTCTCAGCAAGTAACCCTCACGCATTTCTTTTTCTCTTTACAATCACCTTGTTCTCTATCTGCCTTCCTCCAGAGTACTTAGCAATTCACAGCTAGCTCCTTCAAGCCCTGGACATACCCCCACCAGGGCCCTGCTGGCCAGTGATTCCCTGTGTAATTGTACCCAAGGAAAGAACAAGGCCATCTAAACACACCTCTGCTCCACCTTCGGTGATTCCCCCCCAAAACGCCAGTCAAGGACACACATTGGGATTCAGATCCATTGCCTTCAAGTCAGCACAAGGTTCTCCTGCCTCCTAACGGGAGCAAGCCTCACTCACCCGCTGCCTCCATCATCTCTCAAACGTCTCTTCCCTGCTTCCATCTTGTATTCCAGAGGTGTCCAGCTCACTCAGAGCTCTGGGATTTGAGGGCAAAGAGACACCTTGACACTGACAGCCAGCAACACAACAGTACTCACAGCAACTACAATCTTGTGACAGGCAGACGGGTCTAATTACTGGTGTGGGTGGACAAACCTTCTGGGAGAACCGTCTGAAGCTGCTGACCTACAGGAGGGTTGGGGCAGTGCAGTCTCAGCAGTGCATCGTCAGACCTGTACGGACTAGGGGTATCCTTCCATCCCGAGGCAGCCAACACTGTTTCCCAGTTGACTTCTACTGTGGGGAAGGAAATTCCTCCACATGATTTCTTTAGGTACTCAAAGTCACTCCAAGGCCCCACCCTGCCCTCTCTCTCTGGTTTTCTGCAGATTGATTTGAGCTGATGCCTCTGGTGAGAGTGAATTGGAATTGCAGTATCCCATGGAAGTCCCCTATGCGGTGGTCAAGTTCGGTGTTCCTCATTTCTAGCCTTAAACCGTTTCAGATGCTGTGATGCTGCGGTTCACACCGGAGATGGCTGCACTTCAACTGGCACTACCGTTATTTCTCTCTCCAGAGCATATCAACTTGTATCAACAGGGTATCAGCAGGAAGGTAGGACACTGCCTAATGTGGAGCTCAATCACTTCAGCACACTCTGTATCACAGGCTATTACTACCCAACAAGGGGCAAAAAGACAAGTTTAAAGGGTTAAAGAAAACCTCCCATCCTTCAAAATTCCCGGGAAGCTTCAGAGACCAAACCAGTCAGAGAGGATGGCGAGGGTGGAGGCGAGCAGCCCTGGTCGGAGAGGTCCAAAGGTTGGGAAGAGGGATATGGGGGCGGCGATGCTCACATGCTGCTAACAGGTTTATTCCGCTGGCAGGGATTCCTTCCAGAAGCATTTGGGTAAGTGCTGTACACCGCCGAGTTCAATCTGCGCTAAGCAGATTAGTTCCTTACCGGTGAAAGGTTCTGGGCAGCAGCAGAGAGTTGCTCACCATGTGATACAAGGGGACTGTCATTACGTTTCATAGATATGATATAATTATACGCTCCCTGGAGGATACTTCTAATTGAATTATAGGGTGTCTCACAAGTATTCTGGGCAGTGGTTCGAGGAAGCTCTCACCGCCCAGAACAAGACAGAGATACCCTTTAATTCCATTAGAGGTACCCGCTGGAGCTGTTACTCTATGCGGGAATTCGCTTAAAAAAAATCATCTCCCCCCAAAATCAGAAGGGAGGTGTCCTTAGCAGAAGTTTGTTGTTGCTGCGTACTTGTTCCTCGGGCCTCCCCTCCGCAAGCTCGCAGCCCCGTGAAACTCCCTCGCCTGCCACCCAGGACGGCCCTGCACCGCAAGGGGCCGAGGGCAGCGGCCGTCCCCTGCCCGGGTGGCTGCTGGGCTCCCTTCCCAGCGCGGGGTCAGGAGGTACGGCGCCGCGGGAGGTGTCACATGCCAGGCTGTTTGTATGGGGGAGGTCTCAGCCTCCTCAGAAAAGACGCTGAGAAGCGGTCCCCAAAGGCAAGGCATTAATAATCCCAGGGCCAGGCCAAACAGGGCCTCCAGTCATGACAGCGCACGCCGGCGAGGTTCCCCCCTCAGCCTGCCCATCCGTTCGTCCTGCCTTCAAGTGAAGAGCGGTGAACGGCTACCCTGCTCCCTCAGAGACAGCCAGAGCGACCCCGGGCAAGGCAGCTCGCTCCCCCGAGGCTGGCCAGGCTTCCACCACTTGGGCACCCAAAGCTGTGCTCCCAGGGGCCTACTTCAACCCTTGCATTTTGCTCTCTGTTTTAGTCCAGGCTCATGCAGTTTTCCCTTGCGAACCAGATCTTCCCAGGGGAGCTGCAGCACCCGGCTTGCAAAATCAGCTGCCCTGCTGTCCCCGCGCAGCCCGCCTGCGGGCAACACACTGGGGACCGGTACCCCTAAACCGCCGGTAGCCGCCTCTGCACCACGGCACCTCACCTCCTCAGGCTCCTGGCCAGCCAGAAGCACTGCCCAGGGACACATGTGTAACCTACTGCTCCCCACAGAGCTCAGGGAAGGAAAAAAACCCACCTGCCCACATACGGATGTTCTCCCAGCACCAAAAGCTCCTTCGCCCTTTACCCTCTCCTCTGGGGGCTGTGCACCAGGGAAACCACCCAGCACTGCTCCTCTCCTGCTCCGACACGGCTGTCTACAACTTACTGTCAAGCCAGGGGAGATGTCACATCTGTTATGCCTTTTTTTGCTGCTCTGTACCATACAAATGATGGGATAATCAGGCCCCAGAGCCCATTTTTTTTTTAGTCACTTCAAGGGAAATCCAGCACCAGCTGCCCACCACAAAGTCTAATGACCTAGTGAAGCTGCCATCAGCTCTGACTCCCACGGACTATGTCTCGCACCGCTCCACTTGTCAGGCCGCAAAAAGAGCAAGAAAGACACTTACGCCAAGAACTTGCTAATTATAGAAAAAGAAAACCTTCCTATAGGACAGGCACCACGGTCACCACGGAGATAAAGCACACACAGCTCCTCACGCTTCCACGGTGCTACAGCCTGGCACGCCAGCAGTAGCCAGGCATCTGATCCACTCCACCCGGCTACAGCTCTCAGGTATTGCTCTGCAGCATACAGCTGATCAAACCCTGGCAGCCCAGCTGCTAGGCAAGCAGTTATTGCTCGTACAGAGTCCGTTTGCTGCTATTTTGCGTTATTCACAGCTCTGCCCACCGCCGGTGGTGTGAGCTAACAGGTCATATCTGGAAAAAACTGCCAGTTCACAGGTTCTCCCTGCCCAACTCCACTACGGAAAGACAAAACTACTGCGAGCTATCAAAGCTAACCACAATCCACCCCAAAATAAAGAAGCATTTCTGACGTCTTAGAAAACAGAGTGCTCAGTGCCTATTTAGTCTTGCACAGTTAATACACTGGTCCTGGCACATCCTTCCTAAACAGCACCGTGGTCCAGTTGTCTTTACTAAGGGAGGTGGAGATAGCGGTATTAAGCAGATGATCATCTCAAGCAGATGAGGTAAAGGAGAGACCAACCCAGGAGGGAAGACAGGTAAAGCAAAGATAAACAGAGCAGAATTTCTACATTAAATATTGATAACTTTATCATGCTTTTTTCTCTGAAGGATAAAAGCAGAGCAGGACGGCGCTCAGGTGGGGATTTTTATGAGGGTCGGACCCGTTTGGCTTGCTTATCTCATGGAAAGAAAAAAAGAGGCACAAAAGGTAATTCCTACCCCATTTCACTTTAACAACATACTTTTACAGAGAGCACCAAAGAGGCGCAGCAGCAGAAAAACCATCTATGACACACTCAGCACAACAGTCGCAGCACAGGCAGGAGCAACCACTCCTGGAAACTCTGTTTGGAGAGGCGAACGGGGGAGAGAGAAAAAGCCTCTTTCCCCCCCAGCACCTAAAAACACCAAAGGAGATCTTCCACAATCTAACGGAAGGACCAGGAGATCAAAGCCATGGCTTTTGCTCACAGGGGGTAGAGCATCAAGCCCTTTATACCTGGAAGGACTCCACGCCAGCACCTGGAAGGAGAGCAGCAGGACATAGTGGAGGCTGTCAGGGATCTGATGTCCAAAGGAGGGCTTCCAGGCGCTGCAGTCCAGCCCTGGGGCTGTACCACACTCCATTGAGGCTGCTCAGGCTTCGAGGCAGCTCGGCAGATGTCTCCATTGGCCTCCTAAGGACAGGTCCTGCAAACCCTGGCAGGAAGAACTGGTCCTATCTGATGTTCAGAATTCCACCCTGCTGCCCTTCCAGTGGAACCCACCTAAAAGACCCGACCCGCCGAGCAGCCAGGGCCTGCTCAACACCAGGACTGGTTCAGCTGAAACGTGCTGGCACCCAGGCAGAGACTTGAGGGGCCTTGTCTGTCAACAGCCCATCTGCTAAGACAGCTGTAAATATGTACCAGTCCACATTCCTCCCAGCTTTAAATCTGCTGTTTTCGCTGAAGCTAAATGGAGGATGAACCTGGTCCCCGGTGCTTCTATCAGCTAGCATAGCAAATTCTCTTATCACCTTTTATCCTGACATGAGGTAAACAAGAATCAAGCCACACTGCTAGCAACAGGTAAATCATCTCTTATTTGGAACAGCTGCTACCCTCCACCAGGATCAGCTGCTTCTGCTTAGCCACAACAAAAACGTGCTGGAGGACCTCTGGCTGGGGAGATTTTAGACTCTGCTGTTCTCCTCAGCTCATTTAGAAAAAGATAAGCCCATGTTTAACTCAGAAACTTTGCTGGCACTCTGATCTGTTAGAAGTCACAGGCACATTATAATGATGCTGTAAGTAATGTTCCCACCGTGGGTGAAAAAAAACAGAGCACGTACTTGGAGTGATACATAGTCTATCAAGCCTTGCCACCAGCATCTCTTCTTATCCCCTGAAGCTGCATCATTCAAACTGTGCCTTCTCCTCCTTACAGGTGGGAAACAAGTATGACCTGTGTCTCCGCAAACCTGTGTGTAAAGGGCGTGATGTCTAAGCCACTCGCTTGCAAAGGTGCTCCAGACAGTAATGCATGAGTCAGTGTGAGCAAAGGAGGCAAAGCTCACCCAAGCCACAGCAGACTTCTTGTATCTTGGACCAGTTCTGGTCTGTTGTTTGTTTTTGAACCCAAACCTTGGTTGTGACACTTGGCAGGATAAATTTCCCGGTGTTTGCTCTAAACTAGGAATATCACTGCCCTCTCTGATATCTCCCAGAACATCCTTTCCAAGGGCCTCCTACTTCAGGAACCCATGAGCTTCCCAGAGGCTTCTCTGCTAGATCAGAGCACACACCAGCTCTGAAGAGCCGATCTCTACCACATGCCTCTCTTTTGAGCTGGGGTCCCAGGCCTCCCCTGTTTAATGCTGTCACATAAACTCATACAAATGCCTCCTTTGATAGACAAGACGTCACAGTCTCCGAGAAAGGATATTGTTTGTCCTTCTTCGTGGACAGATAGCAAGTATGTCCCCCCGACACCTGCCAACAGGACTATCTGGGAAGGTAAAGGTCAGTTCAGGGCTTCTCTTCTTCCCAGGATGGTGCCACGGTCTCACATTTCTGCAGGCTGATTTTACAAACGCTCCAGAACAGTCCCCTGACACCTTACACTAATCCCTGCAGGTCACACCACCTAGACCTCACGGCGGGACTACAGCAGAAACCCAGAGCGTGGGTGTGTGCGTGTATAAAGGACTTCAGTTAAATTAGAAACTGGCACCGTTAAGAACACTGACATAAGAATTTCACAGCAAGAAGCAAATACAACAGCCTTTCACCACTGGCAACATAGCGGGGGAAAGTTTTTTTTTAACTGGAGGACAGCTGCTACTGTTTTCCCTTAATCCAAATTAAAACAGGAACCAAGAAGTTCTAATTTCTGTGAAGGTGTAGGAAGAGAAAGCCAGAAGGAGCTTACCCACTGACAGAAACAAACTGGAGAAGAGTTTGGAGGATTCAATCTCAAGAAGGCTCTAATGGGAAAGAAGCATGTCCTGAGGGAAGGAAACCATCAGCCTCACACAAGTTCTCATTGCCTGGAGTCCCACTAATTAGTCTTAATTTTCTGAGGGCTGTTCTCCTCAGAGCCCAGAGCCTTAGGATCGGTGCATGGTGTACGAGAGCTGTTGAACTAGAGTTCACACTAGATTACCAAAATAATTTTGTAATGACCTCAGTCATTAATTGGAGTCATCACAGCTGATAGAAATAAACCAAGGTCTGCAGATGCAGCACACCTCCATGTCATGTGACCAAAATTTAATTTAGGAAAATGAGCACCCAAAACCGCAGTTACTGTTGACAGCTTGGGGGAATAGTGAGATATTGCAGCTACTGCCTATACCTGTACCAACCTGATTCGCAGTAGCTGGGGGAGAGGTCAGTGAATCTGCATAAACTCACTGTAGTTCCGAGTAATGGGAAATTACAAGCTTGACGTACACAGACCTTCTGGATGGAGCACAGGCCAGCAATCCAGGGAAATCAGTTTTATTCCTGTCTTTGCTTCTGAACTCCTGGGTAATCCAGAGGGAAAAAAGTCACTTTCTCTGCATTTTTCCCCTCATTTGCAAAATGGGAATAATGTCCCTCGATCTCCTTTGCAGAGTGCTGTGAGATCTACTGATAAAACACCATGCAAAAGAGCTAAGTATCATTAATAGCATTCCCCTCAAAATGCCACAACCATGACTGCGTAGGTGATCAAATTAAAAAATTAAGTTGACAGTTTCCTCAAGCGCTGAATGGCAAAAAGGAAGGACAATTAATTACACCAAACCTCAGTCTGACGTCCTTCAAACAGAAAACCACCATTCACCTCTCTCCACTATCACCTTCACCAGGTCTGCTGGGGGAAGCTAACAGCCGCCACGGCAGGACCACGAGCAAGGGGTTAGGGCCCAGGTATCTCTGCATCCTGGTGAACAGGAGAGGAAGAGGAGGAGGAAGGGATACTGGCCTTCCCACCACACAAGGGAGGCACAACACACAGAGAGAGGGCAGCAGCAGCAGCGCATGGTGGTAGCCTGGGGCAGTTGTTGGCCACCAGCCTCGGGGCACAGCACCAACCTGAGCTTGACCCGGACAGGACCAGCTCTGGCCTTCACATGCATACATACATGCACAGCCCATGAGCCCCGCTGCCAGAAAATGCTTCAAACCCCTAACAGGAAGAAATGCATGTGGTTTTCCACTGCTCAGCGTCATGGCAGCACTTTGGAAGTCCCGCCCCGCCGAGCTAGGCACGCACTCGGAGAGAGCCCGAGGCTCACGGTGACTCCGTGGAGCAGCCGCAGCCACGCACGCAGCAGCCCGGGGGCTTCTCTGGGGAGAAGCAGACAAGGAGAGGCAACGTGCAACTTGCACGCAACGTCCTGCCCAAATCCTAAAGGGAAAAAAAAAAACCAACTCACTGCCTGTTGAGGCAGGCTTAACATGTTTGTCTGCAGCAGCCTCTGTACGAATGGAGGAGACAGTCCTTCTGTTATCGAGAGCTCTGCCTAAGACACACACAGATAAGAGACTGGGTTTCCACATGTTACCAAAGTTCAGCCATGCTAACTTTGTGAAGAGGCTTTGCAAGCCATTTAATACCAGTTTAATACCACAGCATCTCTCAAGACCTGGTTCCTTCCTGAGCCGCAGGCAATACTCTGAGCACTACGGACTCAGGGCTACACCTCTAGCAGCCTTCAGGTCCTGCAAGTAATCGAGCAACCAGCAACAAAAGCAAGTAGCAAAGTAGATCTCTTGGCCCAAACTTTAACTCAGTATAGCTGCTGCAAGTGACATGGCCACAGCAGAACTTGTCACTTTATTTTCTAGATGGCATATCAATTAATTACTGGTAACTTGTGTAGCTTCCTAAACTTTCTAAAGCAAGACCTAGACCAAATTTCCATATGAATTTAAAACAGTTTTAAACAGAGGAAACAATTTAAACACAGACAGTTTAAATTAAATTTAATGATTTGCTGGGAGTTCCCTTTATTATGCAAAAAGAAAATCCTTTAAAACCCAATTCACTTTTTGCTGCTGGCTCTTAATGATTTCTTTATTGCTTGGACATGATAAAGCAGCTGGGTCAATCATTCTTCTACATTTTCATACCTCCAAGAACCTAACATTTATTTCCATACAAAATCATTTAATAGAAAAGTGTTTCGTCATCTTCGGAAGAAAAAAAAAACCAACGAAGTTTTGGACTTGATTTTTTGAGAGTTCCCTTTTAGTCAACAAGAGAGCTAGGATTCTGCTTCAGCTGCTTAGGTCATATCTGACCCTCACTGGAGCAGGAGTTCAGAAATAACAAATGTATTGAAAAAGAGGAGCATAATCGAGTATTTGAGACCTGATCAATTCCCTTCTCAACAGATGACAGCATTCAAGGTTATATGGCTTGATTTATAGCTATCCAACACCCATACGCACCCATACGCACCCATACGCACCCATACGCACACAGAGGATGGGTCCATATTTCAATAATAACAGCATTGTTTCAAGCCTCCTCATCTCAGCTTTTCTTGTGCTTTCTCTCGTGCTCCCACCCAAACGTGAGTAAGGAAACTCTGACCGTGTTAGTCTAGAAAGAATCACAGAGGCAAGAAGCAAGACCCGGTGGCAGGATCCATTTCCCTCTCATTCTGTAACATTTGCATCAACTCAGCTTTTTTTAGTCCCACATATTTTAGGGAAAGCCTCTTAAAAACAACCCTGAGATAAATATAACAAGATAAAATGAACTAACTGAAGACCCCTTCTCTATTTAGTTCTCAGGAAAAGTGCTTATCCTTGGCCCTGGGGATTTGGTAGATGACAGCACCTCTCCTATAGTTTAATCTCAAGGATGCTGTGTAATCCAGTGCCCCTCAGATTAATCTAACCATTGCTACACTTACAGATGCCAACCTACAGACTACTTACAGATCGCCTGCCGCTGCAGAATGCAAGCTGAAGTTTCTAAATTCGTGTGTCAGAGAACAAGCTGAGAGCGTGAACTGAAGCTTTTACTCTCCTCCACTTTACACTGATCAGTGCTTCTTTGTGGCTGCAGTTCCGCGGATCCTCAGCATACATACATAGCCACAGCAAAGCTTAGCACTGTCTTACGTGTTTGCAAGATGCTGTTAATTCATCTCCTTCCTCCATGAGTCAAAAAATCTTTTCAAAGTGACTCCACGAGGAGCATGACAAGGTTGATGCAGTGAGGTAGGCAGGACTCCATGCACGAGCAGCTCCTACACCAGCATGGAAACTAGAGCCCAAGCTTCACCTTTCCTAAGCGAGGGCCTAATCAGTAGGCTGAAGTGGGGAGCAGGTAACTTCTCACTGCTTTCTGACCCCCCGTCCTTAGCATTGTCTACTGACCATCTTAATCTTCCTGCTTTCCCCTCTGTTCTGCCCAGGGCTTTGTGGACGCTCAGTCCCTGCTTCAGTGCGCGGGGGACGTCAGTACTTCGTGGTGGATCCCCCTTGGTGGCAAGGCATTTAAGAGGCAGAGCAGATGTTCAGCCAGGCAACCCCCTGGCAATCTGGTGACCCAGTGTCTTCATACAGCCTCGTACCAAGTATACCATGACCAGTCACTCATACGCTGCCCTCTGGGTCAGCAAAACTGCCCCAAACACCCTATCCACCGATCTTCCCAAACTGGGCTGACCAAAACTAGATAGTGTTTGTTGCAATACTAGCATTATGGGTCTGAACTCCAAAGTCAGACCTGAATCACCTCAAATTTGTTTGCAGCCTAAATATTTGCTCAAAATTATTTTTCTGCATTCAGATTTAGAAAGTAAAAAAGGAAGACAAGATTAAACCCACCCATTACAGCTTCCAGGTTTCTACAGCTCTTCCACCTGCACCTCAGAGAAGAGCTGGCAAAGTACAGCAAATTCAGTGTGTTCACTGAATTTAAAGGCCAAGGGCTGATTACTGAAAACTACCTTCAAATGTTTCCAGCCCAAAACTCCATTCCCGGAAGACCTGGAGATTTAAAATGAAACCTGGGAGTGAATAAAGGCAGCCTGCTGGCTGACATGATCTCCCTCCTTGTTAGGCTTATTAGTTTGATTAAGTGCTATGTTGAGCCAGCTACACTAATTCTAGCTTCAAAAGAAATTAATCTTTGCTAGCCACATGGTCTCCACAGCCACTGTGGCTAGCAGGCTTTGTTCCCAGCAGTCTTCTGATGCAGAAGTGAAAGTCACATTAATGCATTAGGTGTGGGCACAGTTTTAAGTACACCACAAATGTCTCATCTGTGCTCTAGGGCATCTTCTCTGGGTCACAAACCACAGCGTTAAGCAACCTACACATACTTGTTTTCTGGACTGCCTTCATCTTCATTAGAGTCTGTCCCACAAGGATGCACATGGTCCTGCTGAACGTGATTTGTTTTAACCCAAGTGAAGCAACTATGTGGGTATGCTCTGACTCTCTGTCACGCTTTTCAAAGACAAAAAGAAGCCTTCCATCAGCTGGAAGATGAAAGGGGGTACAGTTTGGAGTAAGATGGCTTATGGGCTTATTCTCTGGTACCCCAAACCTGCTGGCCTTTCACTGATGGATCTTTTTCAAGCAAGAAAAGTCTCTTCTCGTCAAGACCTGGCTGAAGCAAGGTAGTACCCAGTCTATTTTAGGTAGTCTACTCACAGGAGACTATAACCACGCAGCTGACATTCTTCTTCACTTTCTCTAGAGAAATCAGCTTGCGGCTCAATTAAGGAGACTAACCTGCATGGCCCATCTCCCTGAAGAGGCCAGATGAGGACAGCTGATCCTCTTCCATCTCTGATAGTGGCTGAACCCAGCCACCAGGAGCTTCTCTTCCTTTAATAGGAAGAAGACGTACTTATAATCAAGCATCAAGACTGCAGATATTAGCTGGACTAAATGGTTTAGTGGGCTAAGGCAGAAAGTGCTACTGAATTAGGGCATCCCTACTCCACAGCATTTAATATATTAACATCCTTTCGGGTACTGTATTGGGAGGCTTGGTACAAAGATTTCCCTTCTCTGATGCCGGTTGCAAGTCTGCACAATTTCTCCTTTGATGGCTCAAGTGATGAGGTGTTAACAAGAGGAACCTCGGCACTTAACACTAGGGAGTTTTAGCACTAGGTTCACACCTCCCTCCCTCTCCCTACTCAGCTGAGGGATTTTTCTCATTCCCTGCTAATGTTAACAGCGGGTACTTAAAGCAATTAGACATTATCGCCTCTCTGGTCTTTATTACTTCCTAGCTTCCTATCAGCTACTTCGTACGCAATAAAAGAGCTGAATTAACAGGACTGGTGCAGACTATTCTGCTTCCCTTCTTTACTCTGTATGAAAACACTGGGTCATGGAGCCACATGGACAGGCTGTGAGCTGCAGTGCTTTAGACCATTATTGCCAATTGCCATGGTATTTTACAAGGGGAAAAACCACAGGTAGTAAAAGAACAGACGAAGGGAGATCATAGAGAAGGTAACATGGGGAATATGGGTAGACCATAAGGACGTAAAGGCTGGAAGGATTTCACAAGTCCAGCAGAACAGCTTGCAGGTGTGCCTATGCTGTGAATTAGCTGCCATAGGGACCTGCAAGTTGCACAGGCAGCCTAGGGACACAGGTATGATCTGTTGCTCCTGTGAAAATAAAGCTCCATGTCTATTGAGCAGCTCTTGCTTGCCTGGGAATAACTGTTGTAAACTTTTCGTCTAGGGATTGCAATAAACTCCTGTGCGCTCTATGTTTGGTGTTCAAAAAGAGGCTTTCCCATACTTGCCCAGCCAGATAAAAGCTCACCCTTTTTCTTCTCTCTCTACCTTAACTCTCCATTAACCCTTAGCTTTAGTACAGAACCTCAGAGAATGATATATTTTCCTCCTATCCCCCCCCACTCCAGTATTTCTAAGCCTCACTTTGTCATTCCCAAGAGGGAAGGGACAAGAGCTCTGAGCTCTTAAATCCTGCTGTCGGTTCTTGCCTGAAAGAGGTAAGTAGGGAAACTGAAGGAAAGCTGAAGAAAGGAGCCTGTCCCTTGTCAGCATTCACCTGTAATGGATGCAAAATGTGGGGTTAAACACCAAAACTAGACCCAGGAACAGAAATGAATGGGGTACTTACACAGTTTCATCATTCTTAAACTCCAACTCCCCGTAAGTGTCTTCAAAGTCTTCTCCACCTCCTTTCGCTGTCCCTTCTACTGTCCTAAATGGCACTATGACTGTACCCCGAGCACCTGATGTCCTTAGAACTTTGACTTCCATCACACCAATGCTTTCACTGACATGTATAACATCACACTCAAATGTGAAGATGCCAGCATGGTCATCATCCAGTATAGTCACTGTGGCCACACAAGGAGAAGCCAATATGGCCTTTGGGTACGGGGAGTTACTGAGCTCTGGAGGTTCCTCACTCTCCACCACACGGAGGTTACTGAGCCGCACAAAGAAATGCTCATCTTCCTCAAAGATGTCATCATCAATAATTCCCACTGAGAACTCCTTCTGGGTCTCCCCTGATTTCAAGACAACAGTCCCCTCTGTGAACTCATAGTCAGCACCAGCATTGGCAGAGCCATCCTCTGTTTTATAGTCCACATAGATGGTCTTGGACATATCCCCTCCTTTCCGCACCACTGTCAGGAGAACGGCACCACAGTTCTCAAGACACTGGTAGGAGCACGGATCAAAATAAATTTTGGAGATGAATTCCTCAGGCTCATCTGGCCGCACCTCATGCAAGCTGGTGCTCTTCTTGGCTTGCTCAGCTGCATGCTTCTTCAGAATATTGCCAGCTCCCGTCATCATTCTGGTAGCTTGAATGCGATAAAAGGCTCTGCTCTTTTGCTGATGAGACAAGGCATAGTAGTTAGCCATCTCTACCAGCTGGTCCAAGTCCTTTTCTGGGTGCTTTTGCTTCAGGTCCTTAAGGATCCGGATCATCTCTTTGCGAGATTCATCTACCTCTTTCCCTTCCACAGTCACTAAATTTCCATCCAGAAAGTGGGAGTTCATCATCTTGCCATCCATCTCAATTCCCTTAGGGTGATCACCTTCTGATTCTATGATAATGCCCCTGTGCTTGTCAGTACGGTACTTTTTGTGCATATACTTATAGAAAAGCAGACGTCTGTCTGCTATCCAAGCCAGAAGGACGCAAAGTGGAAAGAAGAAGAGTGTGAGCAGACCTTCCCAGACCTGGACCACACCTGGAGAGAAGACAGCAAGGATCATGTACAACCAGATGTAAGCAAAGATGCTCCATGCAGCTGTGACAAAGAAAACCCTCAGGTGTTTTATCTTTCTGGTTTCCCCATCAGGGATCACATAGACACAGATGGCAATGATGATAAACATATTGAAAGCAGCGCTGCCAACAATTGTAGATGGTCCCAGGTCTCCAGCTATGAATCCATGCCCACACACTTCTATCAGAGACAGAAGGATCTCAGGAGCAGAGGAGCCCAGAGCCATGAGGGTCAAGTTGGAAACAGTTTCATTCCAAATCCGAATGGTGGTCGTTGTGGTCTCTCCATTGGGTTTCTTAATCGTGATTTCTTTCTCTTGTGATGTAATGACCTCTATAGATGCCATGAAACGATCTGCAATGATGGAGACTCCAAGGAACATGTAGATCAGTGCTACAAAGTATACGATAACACGGGCAATTTTGTCCCCAAGGGATGGGTTTTCTGGGTACCATATTGGCAGGATAACACCTTCCTTGCAGTCAAAAGATCCTGAACACGAGCTGTTTTGTACTGAACTGGTTGAGTCTCCCGTCAGGCCAGCATCCACCTGCAAACCATGCAAAAACAGCACAAAAGTAACCAGCCCAAAATGGAGGAAGGCCGAGGTGACAGGCTGCAAGCTTAACCACGCCATACACAAGATGCAACTTCCACTGTGTAGATCCAAAAAGGCCGAGAACCTGAAACAAACAAAACAGAGAGGGGGGAGGGAAGCATGAGAGAAAAGGAAGATGCAACATTTACCCAAACGCACTTCAGTATCTCACCACTGAAGAGTACTGGTAGAGATGCAGGGGTTGTCTCTCTGTCACTTTGAAGAAGGTATTTAGCAGGGACTCTAACAAACTGCAGCATTTACATGCCCAGCAGATGAAGATCAATTGCTAGAAAAGTAACTCAGAGGAAAAATGTATATATATAGTAGCCCACTCTTGACCTACAACATGTGCAATAGGAGTACTGAGTGCTCAGCTGCCACCGATCACCGACCGATGCCATGGCGTTCCCCAGCACACAGCACTTCAACCCAGCACAAGAAACCAAATCTAAAGGCTTCCCTGTCTCACCACCCGGGGGATAAGACAAGTCGAGGAATCCCTAGCAACATAAGAAGCACCATTAAAGGCCAGTGAGCAATCTCCAAATGAAGTCCATTTGTTGGACATAATTCAGTTACAAATTACGGAGTACCTTGGCGGCCAAACCATCCCCACAGCCAGCCCCTCCTAAAAAGCTGCAGATTCTCCAGAAGGATCCTAGGGCTCCCCTGAGCTTCTGAGGCACAAGGCCTCCACATTAGGAGGTAAAGATGTCAGCCCAGAAATAGGGAAGAGGACTCATGCGCTCGGCAAAGTGCCAAAGGCCATTTTTCACTAGCCTTTCCATTGTGATCTGGACAACCACATTTTACGTCAATAATCCTGCTTTTAAATGGTCACAGACACCTACAAACCCACCACAGTTAGAAAGAGCTGTGCTCATGAACCCAGAAGATAGAGCGAAATGCAGCTACCCACCAGCATTCCCTCTGCATCCCTAAAAAATTGATGTATTTTCAAATATCCTCTAAAATGAAAGTAATCTCTAACCTAAAATACCATGCAAAAACAAAGGAACTGATCGATGTATCACGTACATTGGGCATATCACTGCCCCATAATGTCTTCTATTACTTATGGACTACATCGCTGTAGGGCTTGCACCACTTAAAATTGGATTCTGAACCCTTCACATTGTCACGGATCACACTATTCTCCTTCCTTTATAACAGGCCACTGGAAGAATTTGGTCTCAGGCTTAGCTGACAAATCACGTTTATGAGTCCAGACACAGCCAAGTATCTCACAGGAAGCATCAAACTTAATAGCGGCATTATCTACAGCACTTGGAAGGTTCAAGAGCCTTAACTCCCACAACTTTCATTGAGGTTTGTCCTGCCAAATCAGTAGGGCTGGGATTCATTTCCCCTACTGTAACTATCTAAATCTTGGGCAGTAAGTTAAATGAAGTCACTCAGGCTCCCTTCGTAGTCAGAGGAAAGAGACAGCTGCTTCCAGGGGACGATCCTTCCTGTCCCACCCTGTCCTGACCCAAAAGAGGTATTTAAGACCCACACCTCCAGAAGGGATTTTGTCCCTTCCCATCTCTCTCCATGGTCTATAGAGGGTCCCCAGTCAGCCAATTTAGAGCAGATTAACCTTCAGGTGGTGGCAGTTTGAGGAGATGAACTGGCCCCTGAGCCCTTGAGGAGGTCCCTCCCCTCTCCCTTGCACTGTAAATATTCCAGGCAACATTTTAATGTTACCAGCACTAACAAATGCATCTCAAATAGCTATTTTATCATCATGTTGTGTCGCTCGCCTCTTTCCAAAAGCGGGTGCAGTCTTTCCGATATCAACAAAAACATTTTCAACTTTCAGATAAAAATCTATAATGACAAGCGAAACAGGAAGGAAAGCGTGAACAAGGACTGCAAATGAACAAACCCGCTCCTGACAAAGCATGGCAGAGGGGAGAGAATTGATCACGCAGTACCAGGATCACAAATCCATATCTGACACCCTTGATATGAAAAAACAATACACTTCTTCATGCTGCCTGGACTAATTCAGAAGAGACAGATTCTCCCACATTAGCCTACTTATCTTCTCTCTCCAGTGCCTACTTATCTGCCTGTCTGAGTCCCCGGGGATCAGAGGGACCTCAGCCCCGGTGAGAGCTGCTAGCCAGCCCCAGCCCCAGCCCCAGCCCCAGCCCCAGCCTTTGAAGCCTCGTTAAAACGTCTCGCTGCCTGCTTAGCTCAGGGTCACAGGGAAGACTGAGCTACCCAGCACATACAACCTGCGTTCAGTTTGACACTCCCATCGTGTCTTCCCTCCCACTCCGCATGGTATTTCACCAGATCTCTGGCTGCAGGATGTAGGGAAATCCCTGAGAAAGGGCCAGGGAACACGGGCAGAGGGACTATGAGCTGCAAGGCAGATGTGTGCCCATGCACAGTGAAGATGACACGTTCCA
Organism: Calonectris borealis; assembly: GCF_964195595.1. Lineage (NCBI taxonomy): Eukaryota > Metazoa > Chordata > Aves > Procellariiformes > Procellariidae > Calonectris > Calonectris borealis. The sequence continues at coordinate 39,618,256 of NC_134316.1, forward strand.
GGTGCCTCTGACTCGAGGTGCACACAGAGACCAACTGCACAAGCACAGCAGCTCCAGAACCACCCTGGGCACATCAGATCATCCTTTTCCGTACTGCAATTGCTGGCAGGTATCCACCAACCTCTTGACACTTCCAGCTCCCAGCTCCTACTTAACAGTACAGCAGCCAGTAGGTGCTGTGTCTTCCAAGATCAGCCATGTAGAAACGGCTGACAGAAAGACAGGAGTAATTTCAAAAACATCTACGTGACTCAAGAACCTAAATTTGGTTTCAAAAATTACTTAAGAGTCTAAGTATCTCTTAAATTCAGAGCCTTGTCTAGGAATAGTACAATAACTAAACTGCCCTCTGGAATAAATCACTGCTACCACCAACCTCCCTCTCTGTGGGACAACCGCCTTCTGTAATTAACACTATCTGTCTACCTTCTGTAATGCCGTCATGGTTTCTATTGCTAGCCATTCCTCAACACACTCCAGGACCTTGCCAGTCCTGCTTAAATTTTTAATTTGATTTTAAGCGGAGGGTAATTTTATTATTAGTCCTCAAACTAATCGTATATTATTTCAAAAACCACCTCTAGCAGGATAGCCTCTGTTTATGTGTTCGGACTTCCAAATTCAGGCTATGGGTTGTAGACTAAAATCTCAGAATTCAGGAATTCTTTTCTTCACTGGTTTTCACTTGCTTTAACAAACATTTTAACGTTAAGTGGAGGTCACAATCATTTTCTAAAATGATACAATAATGATCTTATCCCGCAATTCTTTGACACAGATAAAACTCCCCAGTGGGATCAACAGGAACTTTGCCCACAGACACACTGTCCAATAAGATCTTAATATGCGTTCATGAACGTGAAAAGCATTAACCTAACCCATCTGAAAAACACAGTGAAGCATTCTTACTGTCATCCCCGCCCTGGGAACTGGCGCAAAAGTGCTTTACAACAGAATAAAACTACTACATTTTAAAACTGCTATTAATAAAACGTTGAGGTAACAGTTTTAACATTCAGATGACAGAGGACAGAAGAGTTAAAACTCATTCTGTAGCTCTAGGTCAGCAAGGTTGCTTATACAAGGCACAAGTTTGCCCTCAGATATATCTACTCAGCTCAGTCCAGAAATCACTGGAGGGGATCTACGTCGCTCTGGCCTGCCCAGAGTGAAGCAGACACCTCCCCTATCCCTCCTCTAAGTAGCAGCATTGATCTCAGCAGGACTAACCCTTCAGCTGAGTCCTGCCCTGAGGATCGAGCCTCCAGGCGGGCTTGCAGCACAGGCCTGAGCCTTTGCTAGTCACCCAGGAGCCGTCACGGCGTCACTCCTCCGACGGCGGTGCGACAAAACAGATCCACATCTGGGGCAGAGAGGTGTCATTCCAGCAACGTCACTGCCCTGGCCCTCTGGGATGCAAACAGCAGGAGGCTGCTGCAGCCACAGTCAAAAGTCAGTTGGCATTGGGTGGTGATCTTTGGCTTTATACCATGAGGATCATAATTTCCACTGCCTCTTTGCTATCAGATACCATTTTCTCCCCCAGGTCTCTGCCCCCTATTACTATCGCATTGAATACACGCAACAAGGGCAGTGGTACTGAGTGAAGTGTCCCCTGTCTGGTAGGGTAAGTTCAAAGCACACAATCAATGCAAAAGAGAGACAAAAAGCTGAAAGCATCCATGCAAGAGAATGAGCTAGTGTTCAATAGCAAGGCTCTGCATAACAGTTATTTTAGCAGGGGGAATTCCTTCTTCTACAAGAGTTGACAATGGCCACATGATCCATAAATCCATAAATAGAACCCATAAATAAAAAGCTCAGTTCTTGAAATACTTCTGGAGACAGTCCAGAAAGTAGCATGGACCACGCTTGCCACAATTAAGCCTGCAATAGAAAACAACTTTTAGACAACTATCAAGCTCCTTACATCTTTTATAATAGCTGAGTTTCAGAAGGCCGATGGTTTGTCTGCCGTGGACCTACGGCGAGGTAGAAAGCTGGGAAGGCTATGCCGATCCCTTATAATTTAGCTTTTTGTATACAGCTGCTCACATGACTCCGAAGGCAAGGCTATTTTCAAAAGGAAGCATTCACAACAAGAAATGAAATCAAGAGGCAACATAACACAGTGCTGGCTGCTAACGTAACCTCCGCATACCAAGTTCCCAAGATCAACTGCTCAGTAAATACAAAACCAAAGGCAAACCTCTAAGTCCCTATTAATTTCTTATTTAGGCAAAACTCCCCTTAAACCATCATAAAAACCTTTGGATTTGACCTGCAAATAAGATTAGGTTGTCTGGCACCTCCCTCTCCTTCCCCTCTCCCTCCCACCCCCCAAATAAACCAGACACCCGGCGTACATCTGTGCCAACACATCCTCTCTCCCCCGACTCTAGGCTGGCCAGGACAGGCTGCCGATTAGATCTGAGCGCGGGCTGAGCCCCGTTCAGGCGTGGGCGCTGCACGAGACATCTCAAGACAGAAACATCTCAAGATCAAGGGTTTTGTCTACTCGACAAGCATCTGTCCCAGAACAGAGCAGATACAGCGCTGCTATTAGTGTCGTCTTATAGCCCCGCTCCGAAGCTGGAGGAGACAGAAATAAGGTCCAGCTTAATAACAGGGCCTCACATTCCTCAGCTCCAAAACACATAAAAGCTTTTTGATTGAGCACATTATTTTTTTATAAGCATCAGCAAAAATTGAAATCATAGCCTTTCTGCCAAAGAACACATATAACTGAGTTTCAACAGAAGAGGTATTATACCTAATTCACACTCCTCCCTCCCCCAAAATAAAAGCATAACAAAATATTTAATACAAAACAAAGCATATTTTTCAGTCATCTCCATTCCAACGCTATTGAGCCCTTTGCTCATCGCTACAAGAGTACCCAGGGTGTAAGTTAAGATTTACCTGCAAGCCAAAAGCCAGAGCAGTGTAATTAATTTGCATTTTATCACTCAAATGCAAATTTCCAAGCACAGATCTGGCCTTAAACTATCAGACTGATGGCACGTGCCTATCCGATACGAGCAGAACCACAGACCCCAAGCTGACTTCACACAGGTTATTGCTCCCTATTACCGCACCAGCTAAGTTTTATGAGGAAAAAAGCACTGTAACTCATGCTTAGGCCATGACAGACCCCTCCAGTTCAGCTCTACGGAAAAGTTATGGCGGGGAGCTGTAGGTGCTTGTTGCTTTGCACTTCACAGCAAACATGCCAAAACCCAGAATTAGCCGCCTACAGAATAACCCCCTCGGTATGTGTCAAAAGCAGCCTTTTCTTCTCTCAAGATCATGCAAAAGTTACCACAAAAAACCTAGCTCTCGTAGCAATCTTCTATATTTACAAGCTGGTGTCTCTACTAACTTGAGTAGTTCCTACCTTCTAGCATGGTAAGTGGGCGTTAATTGACATAACGACTCAAGTCTACTAATTCCTTACAGAAATGCTGCCGTGCTGGGATGCAGTTACATTCGGTGATCGCAGGGGCTGACCCAAACAGAGCACAAGTGTGTGTACTTGTGTTTGGAGCAACCTCCAAACACTCAACTTGCCCTGGGGAACTGGTCCATGATGGTTTTTCTGTAGTTTAGTATCCTTGATGCTCCTGGAGAAGCAGTGCCATAAATAGCTAACCCATAAAGATGCCCGTACTTAACTGTCCCCTTCGAATACCGCACCAGCTGCACTTGACTGGCCGGGCATTTTATTTCCTCGCTCTCACCCCAGTTGAAAAATATCTGTACAGGATAGATGGATATATATGGATATAGGAGCTGCGGTTTATGCTCTGTGCACAGACATGTAAAGGAGGAGGAGGCAGACATTGAAGGAAACCCTTTGGTGGGCGGCCACAGCCACGCTCTGAGAGCCATCCTTATTTATGGTGCGGGCTAGCGCAGCCTCCTTGGGAGCCGCGGTGCGCTTGCTCTTCCATTCCCCATACACGTCCATACGTCTGAGATTCCTCAGGCTAAAGGACAGCGAGCGTTACCCTTTTCATTTTTTTTCCCCAGAACTGTAGCCTTTTTTACATTCAGAAAACAAAACCTGGTATTTAGGCTGACATATAGATTAGTAGTGGCCATCCTCCTGCTTAAAAAGCAGTATTATCTGCTCTGATATAGATGAGGTTTTTTTCTTTTCATGAATGTTACACAATCCCACTGTTGTTTTTCTGGGACTTTCAAGTGGCCAGTTCACACAGGAGATACAGGGACCTCTGGGGGTCAACTAGTCCAAGCCCCCTGCTCAGGCAGGGCCACTAGAGCCAGTTGCCCAAGACCACAACCAGTTGGCTTTTGAACATCCGCGGGATATTCAAGGATGAAGGATGGAGTCTCCACAACCTCTCTGGGCAACCTGTGCCAGTGCTCAGTCACCCTCACAGGAAAAAAAGTAAAAAAGTGCAGGTATGGAGTCCAAGCCTGCTCGTGACAGCGACATGGGGTGGCAGTGCGCTCGGGGCGCTCGCTGCAGCTGCCCTGGGAGCGCACTGCAGCGCTTCGGTGGCAACCGCACGCTCTTTTGGCAAAAAGTCACTGTCCTGACCTTTTGGGAAGCCTCCATTGCACACTTAGAGGCAGATCTTCAAACATCAGTCTTTTTATTGCGTTCAGAGGTATTTCTAAACACAATTAAAGCCTTTAGGTGCTTGAATACCAGTGCATGTCTGCAAACACCATTCTTTGCAGTCTGAATGGCCCCAGATCGAGAGGGCAGGTATTTTGAAGCGCCCTTGATTTTATGCCTATGATGTGAAAGGCCCAGTGAAGAGGCTGGAAGTCCTTCCTTTGGGGTGGAGGAGGCTGAGGGAGATACAGAAGTGGAGTTACTGGGTCACCCGCTTGGTGGCCCCCCTGCCCGTTCCACAGACTGCAGCTGATGGAGACAACCCGGAGCAGACAGCCACCAAGGAGTGGGGTTGCAACAGGCGCTGACGCCTCTGCTGCGGCCTTCAAGGCACTGGTTTTCATCGCTCTCTGTCTTGCTGGTTTATAAAGAGCAGGGGAGGGGAGGGGGAAGGGGAAAAAAATTATTCCAGCAGTGTGAGGAAAACTTCTTGTCAGTAAAAGACATTTTATGTACTGCCCGTGGCAGCACACAGGGTGTGTTATTTACTGCTCCTGCTTCACGGACAGATTGTACTGCTGGTTCAGGTGCCACCATCAGAGTGCAACTTATCACCTAGTGACTCACAGCATCCTAGAGGAAAGATGACAGCGGCAACTCGTGACATTTCTTTAGCACTCTGGTGACAGATCTGCAACAGCTACAATTAAAGACCCTAGGATTTGTTGTCAACAGCGCATTTGTGCTGCAGAGCCAGTAGTTATTTGTACACAGAGGCGGGCTAAGTGGTAAATAAGAGGGGAAAAGGTGTTGTAGTCCTCTCTCTTTAGATCCAGAATTAGTTAAGAAAAATACAAGTTTTCTGACAGAAAACACTCATTTGAGGCAAACAACACAAACCATGTGATGTGTGGGATTTGATGCAACAAGCATCCAGGCAGGGAGCCCTTCCCCTGCCGCCTCCTGGGGCAGCCACCAGCGAGCCACGCTGGGTGCCAACCCCGGCAGCTGGGGCACACGCTGCTCCCATCCGCCAGAAATGGGCCTGTTCCTTTATTAACTTCTCCTCCAAGGAAAAAGAAAATTCCTGATTTTTTTTTTGGTCCAAATACAGCAAAAAAAAATGTTTTTACCAAAAATGCCACATGACGCACAACAAAAATTATGAGCCCTCCGCAAGTCTATCCAGAAGGGCTCGTTCCTGGCTTGGTGAGAAAGAAAGTATTTTAAAAGTGAATGAGGGCAGAAGCAGCACAAACGGGGCAGTGGGAAACCGGGCAGAAAAGAGGGAGGGGAGAGGAGAAGGAGAAGGCTACACTTCAGAAATCATCTTCACTGCTGCGGCAGAGAACAAGTGGCTTGTCATTTGTCATGTTAGACTGAAGACTTCTACGCTCCTCTGTGCAATGGGCACAGAAATGGAGTAGATAGGAAAGGCTCTCGCTTAGCCCAATTAGCACAGGTTTCAGACCAGAGCCAGAAGGGGTGTGTGGTCCATGCCTCGGGGGCCACCACTGCATTGTTCCCCTTGTGAACATTATTTCCTAACACTTTGTCCAGCCCGGTTTTAAATTACCCAAGTGATGGCATTTCCACAACTTCCCATAGAGACTCTGCCATGCTGTAATTTATCTCAGAGGTTTTAGCCGTCTTCCTTATATTTAGGATGAAATTAAGAAAATTTATGCTGCTAGTTCTCATTATCCTGTCCTTGGAGCACTCTCAGCCATTCTCCTCCCTGCCTGAGATTTACATGCTTCAGATACTTGTAAATAGCTGTTCTCCTCCGCAGTTATTCTTTGGCCAAAGCACACAAATTTATTTTAATCTTTATAAATTAGCCCAGGCTGCCCTTTAATCATTTATCTTGATCTCCTCTTGGTTCTCCATCTTCGAGGCGGTCAGAAGCAGCCGGCTATCTTGCAAGCATCATACCTCAGTGCCTGTTCCCATCAAAACCAGCAGCAGATCTGCTCTTGTTGGAGCAGGCAAGCCGAGCCGGGGCAGTGAAGTCTCACCCCTCAGCTCCGCCGTACAACAGGTTTTCATGAGGTACTGGGCTGTTGCGAAGATTAAACCTAGATTGCTATACACAAGCTTGCACACTTTTGAAGGTCTCTCCGCCTGTTTGCTGCGTCCCCAGCGTGGTGGGGCTTGCGTGAGGAGCGCCGTGCTGACTGGCATGTGTAGAAGGAAAGCAGAGATTTCTAGAGTTTCAACCAAAAAGTCAGGGTCTCCAGCTGAGAGGAGGGAAATAGACTGTAACGCGCTCACTGCTTCTGCAGATCTGAGCACAGCAGGGGACGCGAAAAATGCACTGAGCTATGGGTTATCCTCAAAATACCTCCCACTTCACTTGGAAGGTGTCAAAACCTGTAAATTCACCCATTTGAATACAATATCAAATAAGATTCCACACAGCGCTCTCACCCTTTACTGACACATATCCCCACATATCTCTTATTGACAATTTAGATATCTTAATCCTTCGGTGTTTCTTCAGCTGTTAATTCTGCAACTGCTATAAAAAAAAAACCATCGCATCTACCATGATTAATTCATTCTTCATAAGTCCAGGCTGTTTATTGCTCTTTGTTCATTTATGCAGTAGCTGTTTACAGATTCTCTCTTAATATTAGCTCCGTTATTTGCTAGAGACTCAAGTCATATTTACCATATGGTAATTGCAGAGATGACATGGACAACAAACAGTGGAAGCTGAGCTGCTACGGCAATTACAGTAAGCAGCAGCAGTCTCCAGGCTATCTGCTGCCCCACCTTCATTTCTTCTGCCCCCTCCCTCTGATGGCTTTCCTTGTGGGCTGTATAAAGCCATATGCCACTCTGATCTCTATAGCACAGACAGGCGGAGATTTGTTCTTCACTGTGGCATCAGCAGACAGGATTATTCACCTTTTTCCTTTCAGTCTGTGTTCAACTGCAGGTCTGCCCTCCCTGGCTGGCTGCCCCACTCTGTCCTGTCAAGGGTAGGTAATCCAAAATATCATCTGGAGCTACCAGATGACACCCACATTTTCTCTCTCACTGTTACAACAGCACTAACTTCCTCCTCTGCCCCATGGTCTCAATGTGTCTCAGATATTTCACCGAGAGAGTCGCAAAGCACCAGATTTCACAGGGTAGTTAGAAGCTTAATGGAGCAGCTCTTTAACCCACTCGGACACCTTGAAACCACAGATTTTCCACTGGACACCTAAACATGATTTAAAATTCCTGCAGAGAACCAAACAGATGACTATGAGAGGCCACTGCTGTCTTCTCCAAAGAAAGACATGTGGTTTATTACTTGGTTCCTGCCAAGAGCACTGGGCAGATCCCACACCCTGGCATAGGGCTCAGCCAGGTAAATACGTGACTTGATCCTTCAAGAAAAGTCAAAAAATCAAGATTACCTATATGTGTATGCCACTTGGGAGCGGTGCATACAACAAAGGACCTTGTCCAAAAAGGATGAGGCTCCTCCCTCGCCATTTCTAACATGCCTGCAATGATACTGCTCTAATTCCCAGCAGTCAGCAAGTCTTAACTTAGATACTGGTGAGGAACATTTGAAAACTGGATGCAGGGCATCGTGTATCAGAAGAATTTCCTAGCAAAGTACATCATAATCATGGTAGTGTTTATTTCCAAAGTGGAAGAAATAGCATTTGCATTGTATTCAGAGCCCTACTTACACCAGCTTCCCTCCCTTGACTCTCCCCTCCAAAAGCCTCCTTTTACACAAAGTCATCTTAAAAGTGAGGACTAACTTTCCAGCCCAGTCAACTTGCATACTTGCATCAGCTGAAGGCTGGCAAGAAAGAAGAGAGAGAAGGACCTTAGGACCAGATTTTCTCTGGCATAAATCAGCATAGGTCCAATGAGCCCAAGTCAGCAGAGCCAGCTTATTCTCCTGGAAGAGCTGCCTGAGGAGCTTTGGCAACATTTCGTATAACATAACCTCCAAAAGGAAAGCTTCATCTATTTCCTCCTTGCAACTCACGTCACACACATCAGTTGGGGGGCATTTTCCTGCTTCCTCCATACCAACTGTATTCCTGTCCATCCCACCCTGGTTCCTCCCTCCTCCCGGATTTACTACAACTAGTCCTGCCAACAGGAGCAGCTGAGTCATGGGAGATGACCACAGCAGCCAAATGCACTGAAACGAGACAAGAAAATCCTCCTTCCCCCCACAACCCCAGACCCCAGCAAACAAGGCCTGGAGCCTCTCTTCTCCTCCATGTGCCCAGTGTCACCTTGGATCAGCATCCTGAAGTGCCTCATCCTGGGGGTACAATGACAGGAGTCACTGGCTTAATGTAGGTGCTTGGATAACATGCTCATCCCATGCAGCCACCCACCGTATGGTCTATTTAAGCCACCGACGCAAAGAGAGGGGACAGCCTCTATCCTGCCACTGAGAAGCACAGCATCCTTTATTGATGCTAGTAGTCCCACATCTCCATCAGTTTTACTGAGGAGCTGGAGTCCCCTTCAGGCACTGCAGAAATTATCTTTCCATCCATTTCTGCAAACAGAAGATTAAAACTGAGATGTGCTCTATTTGCTTTGAAGTCCAAATCTCTCCTAAGACAAGGCTAAAGCAAGAAAATTGCAGGGTCCCTGCTTTACTGGGAGTTTTAGTGGAGGACTGACTTGAGTAACAGCTAAGGCAGGAATGAACAGCCTGTTTCCACAGCCTTCCTCCACACTCTGCTCCCATTCCCTGCTCCCTCAGCCCAGAAAGCCTCTCCTGCCCAGCCGTACTTCTGTGGTGGTGCCCCGAACCCAGCCCTGCATGGCAGAGCTGATGACAGCAGCTCCTGTCATCCGGGAAACCTGTCACAAGTGATGGAAAAACCCGCTTTGCCCAGAACAAGAGCAACAGTCCCCAAACACCAGTGGGTGAGGAGCAGCGGGACGGGAGAGTGTTACCCCCGGCAGAGCCACCACCACTATTTAGTTCAGGTCAGGGACACAAACGGGTAAAAGAACAAGCACAAAAGGTCTTTGACAAAAGGGCGGTCGCTTTTAAAGACAAGCAAAGCCTTGAAATGAATCCATTTTGCTGTGGGAGCTCAATGAGCAGAGTAATGAATAAAAATGGGTTTTCAATGAATTTGAGCCCTGTATCCCAACAACCCTCCACTCTGCAGAAATCCTTCCTCTGCCCATTCTCCCTGCCCTCTGCTCTCCCTGCAGACACGCACACAAACACTTCCATGCCCCTTCCCCTGACCCTTCCTCCCACAGCAGCCGCTGTGGTCCTTCCCATACCCAGCTACCAGCCACGCAGGAGGCAGCACGTACTGCAGCCCCTTCTGAGCCCCCTGTGCTGGCCAGCCGGCCAGCAAGCCACCAGCACCACTGGTGCACATTTCATGAAGTGCGTAAGAACATGGCAGCTGAGAGACCACCACCCTTTTTTCCGAGGTGATTGCAGCCAGCCCACCGTGCCTGATAGCTGTTGGCTCCCATACAGATACTTGTAAATTATGGCCGTGCCACCTCTTCGTGCTGTGTTTGCAAGGGTCAGTAGATGAGGTTTCTGGAATCCTGCATGACCAAGCGCAACTCCCAGGTCCCCTCCCTCAGCCTTCTCTAGGAAATCAGCTTTGGTCAGAGGGACAGAGCGGGTCAACCAGGCCAAAAGAAGTTCGAGGCTAACACCAACAGAAAGCTCCCAGACTCAGGGCATTTTATCTAGTGAGCACTGGAAACTTTTTAAGTTCTATGCTGTGCATCTGTGCAATCTGTGGAACTCAATGCCATAAGAAATAAATTAAGATAAGTACTGGAAGACTCAAAGGAAAACCAGATGTGCATGGAAATACTCAAAATATCCACAGGTTCACCAGCCAGGATGCATCCCTCCTCTTGTTCCAGAGCATATTTCAACCACTTGCTTACCAGTTTTTGTGAAACTCGCTAATGTGCATGTATGGTGAAAGCTGGAAAGGCCCTTCCCAGCTGAGCATCTGCGTCCTGACTGGGCCAACTTTTGTTTTGTCCCAGCAGCCAAGCCCATACGGACCTGAGAGACAGGCAGAGAGGACAAACGGGGAGTTGAACATGTGAGGGATGCTGTTAGAAGACTGGGAAGCTAGAAGGCATGGAGTTGTTGTGGGAAGTGAGGAGTTGGGGCAGTTACTGGGGAATCATGAAGAAAGCTATGTATTTAAGAAGAAAAAGCAGAGGAGGGAAAAGGCCAGAGTCGGGGAAAGGAGGAGTGGTTGCAACTCACTGGGATGCGTGAAGCAGCAAGGAGATGGATCTAGGCAGGCAACAGGCAAGCCAGCAGATTTTTGGGAGTGATGTCGGTGCACCAAGTGCAGCTGAGCATCTTCTCACCTTCAGTCCACCGGTGCAATTCCCCAGAGGGGAGGCAGCTCCGCCGTGCTCTGAAGGTTAAGCTGTGCCTTCTGCCTGGCACAAGAGCACAGTGCAGCCAATGGGTAAAACTGCCTACCTACTTAAAAGCAAACCCCAACACTGCCAGGAGGGACAGGCTTTATTTTTAGCTGGGACACCAGCAGGGTCACTGCTGGTGCTGCATTCCCCCACGGAAGCCAGGGTTTCATGAAGTGTGCTGTGCGCAGGGTCGCTGCGGCGGAAACATCTGTCAGGTCAGCTTTGGGGAGATGGATTATTTAAGCTAGAGAAAAGGAAACATTTACTAGAAGAAGTGAACCTGAAACTACTCTGGAAGGTTAAAATGGAAGGGAAAAATGATGCTTAAAGAGTGAGACCAGGTGCTAATTTATGTGAGGGCAATGTCTACTGCACCCATCTCCAAGATGCTCAGAGAGAATACCCCATCAGGTCTAACTCCAGCAGCACCCCCGCCGCTTGCCTCCTATAACCCAAGCTTTGGAAGGCTCAATCTTGTCTGGGGGCTGCCAAACCAAAAGCAGCAGCATGTCATCATCCCTCATCGGGATCCTTCGCAAAGGAAAAGCACACACAGAGAGACCCACCTCGCCTCGCACTTTGAAGACCCCAACACGGAGACCTCCACCTCACTCTGGTCCTCAGGTCCACCCACGGGGGCCCCCATTAGCCTGGAGGCAGGCAGCTCCCCCAGGACTCACGCGCTGGCTAAGCACAGCACCCGCAGCGAGCGCAGGGCAGCAGCACAAAGTTAGCCTGCTGCGGCCCCATGAGGACAAGGAGTCAGGTCCTTCCCTGCTAGTGGGTTTCGTGGGTGCAAACCTAATAAAACAGTTGGCACCGCTCCCACTTGCACTGCCAGGGAATGCAGTCTGGAGGCTTCAACATGGAGAGATTGTTGTTGATGAAGTGCTGAGTGCTGGTGTGAAGCTTTCAAGGGACCTGAAAGAATTGAGAGCAGAGGGGAAGTTCTCATTTTATTCTCTTCTTGAGGAACCTGAGTCCATTTGGCATGTTGCATCTGAGAAATAGCTTGGCCTAGACTCTCTGCATTTTTTTTTTTTAATCAGGATCAACCCCTGTGCATGTTCTGGGGAAGATTTTGTATTAAAAATTATTTTGTCTTTTTTTCCGGCTGATTCTTGTGCCTCTTAATAGCTTAAGGAGTGCTTTGCAGACCCCATCACTCTTAGGTTCTTTGCAACTAATTTGCATTCAGGACTATCCATCTCATCGAGAGCAGACTTCAAGGCTGAACCAACTCCAAGCCTTAACTGCTGCAGGCAATTCAGGCAGCAGCTTTAGAGGTGCAAGCAGGGCTTCTTAAGCCAACCTGAACATTTTCCACCTCTGGTTGGTTGTTCCCGCTCTGCACTAGCTCTCCCTTTTTTGTTGGCGTAACTTTTGCATGGCTACGCCATGAATAAGGACGAGGAACCGATGTGGCTGAAAAGCGAGCTGAACCCACCACCTGGCCACACATGCCCCTCTCCAGCACCCTGCAGGGGGTGGGATGGGAGCAGGAACAAGCAGCCAGGGTGGGAAGGCCGTAGAAACCAAGGTACAGATGGCAAGCATGGCAGAGGCATTAGCTGTACGGGCAGGGCAGGTTTCCCTCTTGCAGCAGTGAATCCTGCAACACGTCCTGGACCATTAAACAGCCTTGTCCTGCTACGCAAAGCCAGAGACACATCTCCACCTCCATTTTTCCCAACCAACACGCGTGAATATGCGTGTTCAAGGGTCACTGAGTAATCCCAACCAAATCCACAGAAAAGGATAAAGGTGCTTATTAAGGTGAACTTTAAGATCAACATCAAGATATTACTTCCCACCAAGGAAGGTCCATCTCAAGGTGGTAAACATCCAGGCCTTAATGCCCCAAAACAAATTTTCCTGACAGCAAACAGTATGAAAGGCAAAAGGACGGCTTCTTCACACAGAGCACTACTCCGAGTCCCCATCCGTCGCCAGCCGGCGTGGGCCAGCAGTGCATGGCGGAGGCAGCGCTGCCTTCCCCAGTTTGGGTGTGGGGAGCTGCGGCACTGGGGCAGCGCGGGGTTTCGCAGCCTGCCTGGACGCTGGTGACAGACTCTCTCCTACCGCTACTCGCATTGCGGGGAGCTAGGACACATCCAGAGAGAGCTGCAGCCCGAGCGCAGAGCAAGGTGCAGACACGCTCCAGCTCTCCCTGCGTTTGCCCCACTGCCGCCCGGGGAAGGACGCCAGCTTTCACCCGCACGCCGCACCGGAGCACGCTGGCAGGGCGCCTTGCGGTGTCGGCACTGGAGGCCCCTGTTCACTCCTGGACATGTCACCTTCAACACAGCCTCAGCAGTCAGATCTAAGTGCCCTCTCACAGATACATCTCTGCATCGCTACATTTCTCTTGATTAAAACGGCGTTCTGCTTCGCTGCTGGAGTTTGCTTTGAGACAGTCTCCAAGTACCAGCCCAGGAGAGGGTGACGACGAAAGCAGTGCAATGCAGTCTCATATGTCTATAGTTTCTAAAACTCTTTGACACCTCCCTGGTTGCAAAACATGCCCAGCAGCATAGGATATTTAGTATTTCTGATTGCTCTTGACCTGGCTGCCTCTGCTGCTGTCCTGAGTTAGGAGGCTTAGGTAAAAAGACAGGAGAGTAGAAGAGGGCAGCAAACAGAGCAAGTCCAGTTTTGCAGCCTTGAAATAATCTGCTAGCGAATGGCAACGCTGAATGGAAACAGAAGCTTCTCCCTGAATCTGAGTGCTCTGGAAAAGCTCCCTGTTCTATTATGATGGAAAATCCTCATTGGAGTGTTTAGTTAGAAAACAAGCTATCATAAAAGAAATGTTAAGAGCCCTAAGCTCCCCTCTCCCATGTCAACTGTCAGAGACATCAACGACAGCTCAGCTGTGTGATCAAAGGCTCCGGCAAGCGGATTTAAAGACAGAATTACCAGAAAATTGAGAGTTGAAGGAGCATGGGGGCACGATCATCACCTCTTTATAAATGTGTCTTACGGGTTGAACTAATTACTTTACGATGTTGTATCACAAGAACGACAGCACCTGGGTCTTCTCATTGCAACATTGGCAAGATGGGGTGGTGGTGGTACCTTCAGAATGGCATGACACATGCCTGCCGCCTGATGCCTTGCTATTCCTGCAAAACCCTGCGACAGAAGTTCCTAGAGGGGGCATTGGGAAGCCATCGTGCGGAACTTTGCGCACATACCTCCACAATGGCCCTCAACCAGAGCTTGCAGTTTAAAGCATTAAGGCAGAGAGAGCAGAGGGGAAGGAGGGAAGCCAGCTACTGCCTGTACCATGTTAGTCCCCAGGCGGCCCAGCAGCCCACTCAAGCTGCAGGAGACTCGAGGTGGTTCCCAAATTTCATTCTGGAGGTGAGCAGGGGCAGGGAGCTTGTCTTCAGTCTCAAACCCCACATCACTGAAATCAGCAAATGCAGTACCAGTACAGAAGGTGCTTTAAAGGTGCCCCAAGAACAGCTTGTGATCTCATGTATCTCTCAATGCATGAAACTCTTCAGGACAGAGACTATCATTTATTAGACACCTGTATAGCACTTTGAAACACGAGCCCCCAACCGAGCTGATGCCTTTAGGAGTTACCGTTATCTAAACATTAAATCAATAACAGTATTAATCTATGCCACAATACCTAAACACAGTGGGTGATGGTAGACGGAGCATCACAACTATCAATTTCCTGGCTTCAGACTTTTTTTTTCCATATTAAGAGGATTTTGGTTTTGTCTGTGTAATTTAATTTCCTTCACTTTGTTTTAAATACAGAATTAGATATTACTGCCTGATTAAAAAAAAAAAAAAAAAGAAATTTGGCCGGCAATCAAAGCCATCTTTTTAACTGTTGAAGCACATGAAAGGCATCTGAAACATGACAGCAACAAAGAACAAGGAACTATTTGTCAATGCCGCTTGGTCATTGGGGAAGCTTAGGGGAGGAGACTGATGCTGTTTGTTTAAAATAAGCAAACAAAAACCTGACAGACAGACCATTTATCTGTATAGTGCTTCACTTGAAAATATCGGTGGAGGGAATACATCTTAACTTGGTTTCTAACAAAAGTGCTGACACACTCCGTTGAGGCACTTCCCTGCCTTGGGGATGGAGGATGCTTATTGTAGGAAGGATCCTCTGAAACCAAGGGATGCACATGGGACCAGGCATGACACGGCAGCAGGACCAGGACCTTAGAAAAACCCTTTCCTGTCCTACCAGCAATACCATAAACCTGCCACGCTCGGACCAGCCTCATCTGACTTCAGCCCCACCAGCTCCAGAAGAAGGCAGAGGAAGCAGGGAGACCGGGTTCGTCCCTGGGTGCCTCTTTCCTTCCTACAAGCCAACCAAGCCGAGGAGCAGTGCCCAAAGCGCACCACGCAGAATGACTGCCCATGAGTCCCAGCAACAAAGTGGTCCCCGGTCGGACGGGGCAGCTCCTGCTCTCACATCGGCCCAGCAAGAGCCTATGGAGCACAGCGTGGTGCACGACCCAGGCCACGCTCGGTATCCGGCTCCACATGCGCTCTCCTGTTCTGGGTGCTGGTGTCCAAGACAGCGCAGAGCATGCTTCCCGCGCTGCCCAGGGAGATGGAAAGGACTATCCCACCTGGCGATGGCACCTGCAGTCCCAGGTGCCATCCTCTCAGGCGGCAGCTTTGCAGAGGAAGGGGGCAATTTTTCTGGAAGGGACAAGTGCTACGCAGAGTCGCATTAGGATGGCTACACATCCACCTTTACTCTCACACCCTGTCACCCACTAGTTATTGCAACCGTGTCCCCACCAAATCCCCATGCAGGTAGAAAAATATCATTAACGATACAGATGAGACCCAGGAGATGAAACGATGTGCCCAACAGCATGCTGGAGGCTTGCCAGAGACTGAGACCCTACCTGCATGTCCAATGCCCTCCTCACACAGGACCTCGGCAGCGGGATTACCACAATCTGTCATACCTCGGGCATTTGGGAAGTGCTTGAACCACCCACTTATTAGAATAGGACTCACGTTTGGCTTGGGGGGAAAAAAAATAGACTGCTATACTGCACCTTTTACCTAGGGCTCTCTATCTATTCACATTCAGTCCTCTTCTTCCCTACCCTGGTTGATTGACCCTTTTATTTACAATAGGGGGGTAACCGATTTGACTGCCATCACATTGCATGCTCACAGCAGCACTGAGGGCTCCTGGGCTGCTCTCGCTCCTCCCCAGCCGGCCCTCGGCAGCAGCTGGACTACTTCTGCTCAGGAAACAAGTCTTGTTCCAGTTGACCACGGAAGCCTGAACGTAAGCACCAAACACGACTTACTTTCTTAGCTAAACCACGATCAGGGTAAACAAACGCCTGCAACAGCAGTGGATGGAGCAGGATTAGGGACTCCCTAGAAATGCTTGTGCCGCAGGGGAGCGATGCCTCTCCCTGCTGCACCAAACCTACAGAGCACCTTCAAGGCCTCTGTGCCTCAGCAGTCCCCCAAAGCCAGCTCTGCTCTCCCGGGCCTCCCGCCAGACTCCCAGAGAGCACGGGATGAGTGCTCGTGAATGGGAAGATGCCGCTGACTGTTACCTAAGTCTTCCAGTCCTGTCCTCTCCAGAAATAAAAAAACAGCTCAACAAAATCACCCTTCTGCTCTATAAAGAGATGCGAGGAATTAAAGGAATATACATATAAGCATGAGGAGGGGGGGACGTGCACAAGGCACCCCTTCTCACCCCCACGGTTCCTCCAGTGTCTCGCCTTAAATCTGAAGCAGATTTTTTGGGTGAAATCCCCAGAACAAGCCCAGGAACAAACCAAGAGCCAGGAGGAATCCAACCATTACACTACAGCTCCACTTGGGGGGGAGGAGGGGGAAACGGCCATAGCCTCACGTTTTAGAATAACAGTAAAAAAAAAAAAAACCCAGAACCACTTGCAACGGTTTCACCTCCCACCCAGGGTGATCGATACTTCAGACACAGGTGAAAAAAATAAAGCCCTGAAGCAAGGCTGGGAGAGAGGAAGAGTATGAAATTTCCCGACATGTAGGTCAGCTCGCATGCGTGCATCTGTGTGTACCATTTCTCTCCCCCTGCCAGCCGGGGGCTGCGGGGGCCCCGCCGGCGGCCCCGTGCCCTATTTAGGGCAGCGCCTGGCGCAGCAGCTATATTTGACACCCGGGGTAAACAAGCCGGCCCCGGCGGACGGAGCGCGACAGCTGCCCGGGACGGCGGCCCCGGCGCCCCCGCCCCGCGGCCGGGGCTGGCCCGGCACGGCCTCCCCCCGGCGGAAAAAAAAAAAAATTAAAAAAAAAAAAAAAGGAAATTAGGAAAAAAAAAAAAAACACAAAAGAAAAAGGGAAATTTACAGCACCGCATGAGAGGCGCTTCCCCCGGGATCCCTCCCGCCGCCGGGCAGAGCCGGCCACCCCCGGGCTCCCCGGTATCCCTGCGGGCCGCGCCGAGCCGCGCCGAGCCGGGGCACCCCCGCCCGGCGGCGGGAGGGATCCCGGGGCCGCCGCGCACGGTGCCGCGGGCTGGGGCTGCTCCCTGCCGCGCACGCCCCGGCGGAGCCCGGCGGCTCCTGCCGCTCGCTCGCTCCCTCCGCCAGGCCCCGGGCCCCGCAGCGCCCGGCCCGGCCCGGCGCCCCCTCCCCGGCGCGCATCCCTCCCGCAGCGCCCGCTCCGCGCCGTAGGCAAAGCCCTCCCCCCGCAGCACGGACACACGCACCCGCACATACACACACGCGGAGCCGCCGCGGCTCCGGGAAGGCAGCCCGGAGGAAGCGAGCTCCCAGCGCCTGGGCAACGTTAGATCCCTTTCCCCCCCCAGCCCGGCAGATGAGCCTGCAGAGAGCCCTCCGCCCCCCCCGCGCCCCCGGCTCCCCGGGCATTCGCATGCAAGGCACGAAGCCCCACTTGATAGCAGGAAACTTAAGCGCCAGCCTTGCGTCTCCTGGGGAGCAGGGGGTAGCACCCTCTTACTTACCCCTTCTGGTTGCTTTCCTGACTTTTTTTTGGAGGGTCGGGCGGGCGGGGGGGGGGGGCTCCGCTCGCTCCCCGGTACAAATCCTTCCGGTTCCTAAAGGGAGCTCATCGCATCTCCCGGTGATTCACCGACGGTGTGTGCGGGGACGGGGGGGTTCGCCTTTGCATGTCAGTCCAAGTTGCCTTGCTGGCTACAAAACCTGTGCTCTCTTTTGCAGCTGTCAGGGTGAGCGGGGAGGTGCATCTGGAAAAGGGGGTGGGGGTGGAGGTAAAATGTTGATAAATCCACCAGCCTTGATCTTCAGCTCCGTGCGGTGGAGTTTGGGGAGGGAAGGGAGATCTGGCGAAGGGGGAGGAGGACGAGGAGGACGAAGATGAATGGGGGTCGAGGGAGGGAGGAAGAGAAAATGGTTTGTACCCCAGATTGCCACTGAATCTGCTGGGCTTCCCCCGCTCCCGCTCTCACACCATCGGGGCTCGGTCCAGGCTTCCCAGCATTACGGTGCACGGCAAAGCGCTGAGCCTGATTCCTGGGAGCCGGCGAGGTTTGCACAACTGCAGCAAGAAGCCAAATCAAAAAGCCAATCTGCGAGCCTCCAAACTCCACGTCACCCTATCAGCTGGGAGCGAGAGCTGCAACAGAATTACAAGCCATGCATATTTATTCTTCTGAATTCAGGGGGGGATTTTCAGATCGTTTAAAGCAAGGCACGACGAAACCCTTTCCAAAATAAATAAAGGCATGTAATGTGCGCACACTCTCACACACACACACACATCTCTCTGAGATCTCCATGGGTATATATAGATAGAGATATACACTCACTGAGCAGCGATCACTCCTGTACCCTCCAAGTATGTTGACTTGACTTTGTGTATTTCAAGCAAGGGAGGGGAAGAACACGGTCGTTGAGCCTCAGAGCAGAAGATATTGATTGCATATCTGAAATTTAAAGCATCTGCCAAACGCTTCTGAGAGATTAAATATAGGCAATGTAATTACACGGGCAGAGTTGGTCCTGCTATCCATTTGAAGCTGCATGCTTCGGTTTGTGCTTGCAGAAACCACCCAGTCATTTTTTTAACCAAAGTCAAATAACAAGTTGTGAGACAGCAAGTCATTTTAAGGTAAAAAATACAGGTTGCCTCCAAAGTTGCTATTTGACTTTGGCAGAAGAGGACCGGGAGCTGGTTTCCACGGCCTCGGAAGAGGACAGTAGCTCTATGCCTTGCACAAGACACATCATGATGTTCGCACACAGGTTTGTGATCCCCTCTGTTTTTGCCACAGCAGTTACGGGCAGACGTGTGCCTCCAGGAGATTTACCTTCTGGCTTGGCTTCTCACTTCTGGGCAAGCCCATGTACTATAAGGCAATGATCCCTGACACAGGGCCCTTCAGCCGAAGGATGCGCTGTTTCATTCTCCAGAGCAAAGCTGTCCCCACTCCGTTGTCCCCAGTGACTCCTCTTACCCCATGGCGTGATGAGGGAGCAGAAGCTTTCTGGTGAGACCCGAGCACAGGCACAAGTGCAAACCGTCCCTGTCAAAAGCAGCTGTGTAAACTGCCATGAGAAACCTGAGCCCGAGTCCTACACTGGGCAACAGCTTTTACCTCAACCAGGCACAGGCAGGAGATGTACAAAGAGGGAAGGGGAAAGGGCAGCAAAATAGTTACTGGGAGAGCGATATGTGAAATAGTTGCATCTACTTCATGCTGCCAAAAATGGGTAAGGAAAGCTGCAAATGGGCTGTGGTCACCTGCAGGAAAGTGTAGGCCACGGTGTCCCTTAGCACGGAAGGGATCCAGAGACCTGGAAGAGCACCTACCCATTCTGGTCTGGCGACTCGCTGTTATTACTTAGAGCAGGGCATGGAAACAGAGACAGAGGAGCAGCTGGAGGAGGCCACGAGGGGTCACGGTCGCTGTCAGGTGGGATGAATGAGTAGGAGATGGTGGGACAGAAGAGTGCAGAACATCCCATGGGTCCCAGATTCAGCTCTGTATCTCCTCAAAATGCCACCTGCCACTCCTGCTGTCCCCAAATAACCCAAGCAAGGCAGTGTACCTGGTGGGAACATGGCATAGGATGCACGCAGGCCAGAGGACAAAGTGAGATCTAACACGTGCCGATGTGCTTGAGCTCAGGGTAGTGGCCAGCCCTGCGCAAGGCTGCACGCTTGGATGATGCTTCTGTGTGACTTCAGGGAGAGGAAGGGCTTTCCAGTGCCCGGGGGCACACAGGCACATGTGCATGTGTGGGCCAAGGCATTAAAGTGCCCAGCAGCCTCATTGGAGCTGTGGAAGAGCCCTTATTGACATCGACACATAAAATCAACAGCGCAGCATCAACGGCTTAAGCCTAAGACTGGGGAGGATGCAGGGTCGCTGGTGCTGCCCCATGCCACCCGTTCTCCAGGTGGCCTCCAAACCTCACACCTCTGCCTCGGACAGACCCCGAGGGTGGCAGCTCTCCAGTCCCCTCCAACACCGAGCAAAGGAAACCACCCTGGCCAGCACGGGGAAACTCTCCCAACCCACGGCTCATCGTCAGGCGGTTCCAAACAACCGCTCGTGTTTCGGCGAGAGCGGGTCTGGAGTCGAGGATCGGCGGCACAAACTGCTTGTCAGCGGGAACAAGCCCTGGGGGCGACACACAAATTTACAGTTGACAATAACTTAAGACAGACAGAGCTCTTTATTGTACACAGATGTTTCATTTCACCTCATCTCCTCAACTCAGTACATAAAATCATGCCTAATACGTTTAAGAAATACTCCCTGGCATTTCCCTCTTTCCTTCCCTTCCACAGGGACCTGGTCTTACGTTGCTCAGTTCAGGCAGAATTCTTCGTCACAAGAGGTAGTATATGAATTTTTTTCTCTCCTTAGTGTTAAAAGTGTGCTTGCAAGGTACTAACCTGGGATGAAGGCATCCAAACCCTTTATATAATAATACTATAAAAAAAAAAATTTAAAAAACCCCTCTCTTGTTTATGTTAGCTTTAGCAAATAAAATACAGGGATTTCAAACTCCTGGGCTGCTTAGCACAATCTCACTAAAAAAGCCTGGATGTCAGTTTTTAATGAATACCAGGATCACTTGATGTTTCAAGTGTTACCTAAACCAAAACGACTGGAAGACTGTCAAATACTAATATATTAAAGGAACACACACTATTTCTTTCATAAAAACTTTTCTCACTCTCTGACAATCATAATTAATAATTACATTGTGCAGCAACAAAAAAAATATAAAATTTGTAAAGCAAAACCCATTCCCCTCCAGACTCCTCCATGATCACCTGAAATTGAAACCACAGGTAGGCAACGTCGCTCATGAACCAGAAAGGCATCAGTTGGGTGCTTTTCCCATGAGCGATCAGGACCTTAATCTCGCTCTCAAACCTGTCTCCAAGCTCTTGAGATTTGGGGTGGAACAAGAAATGCAGGCTTTGCTCTTCCTTTCCTTGTCCACCTGAGACTAGAGAAGATTTTTCTACCTTAATCCATGTTTTCAACATCCCATGGCTTCAGTCTTCTGCTGGCAACCGTGCTGATAATAAAGATGCTGACAGCAGAACGTAGCCGACGGCAGCACTGTCGATAAAGACAACGTGCGTAAAAGGCATCGACTTGCTCTGCCAGGCCAACATCATCTATCGACATAAAAAAACCTGCCAGTCTCCTCCAAGTTCCAGAAGAAACTCTGGGAGTGTGTTAGCTGAGTCAGAAAGGACCTATTCCTTCCCCTTCATCCACCAAATGTGCACTTAACACATACCGGTAAGAATTTCACACAGTTGCCATCCAAAATTTCAGATGGATGTGGCCATATTAGTGCTATATTATGGCAGACATCACAAGCTGCAGGTTTGGCTCCTCCTTGGAAAATTTCTAGCTGAGCAAGGCCATAGGAATTGCTCCCACCATCCTGCTGTCCTCCTCCGATCTTTCAGCCCTTGGCCTAATGACTCGAGTGGCCACAAACACCATCTACACTTGCCCTCGTTGCTTGAATACAAGCAGCCCGACTGCTCCTGCCCCGAGGTTTGTATCTAAGGGCCTGGCACGGCCCCCTTTTCTCATTCAAGATTTGGTCTCGGTGCACCTGGGTTATGTGTCAGGTTATTTTTTCGAAGCTTTGCTTTTCCTCCCTCATCAGCTTTCGTCAGGTGCTGCTCGCGTTCGTGTCAGAAGAGATGGGATAATGTGACATTTGTTAGTATGATGCATCTGCAGAGCCTTGAAATGAAGTTCCAGATCTGAGAAAAAATTACTTCCTAGGGGAAAAGAGGAAAGGAGCCACCACGGAGGAGGCAGCTTCAAGGCTATCTGCGATTACAGAGCAAATGAACCCAGTTTAAACGTTAAATTCTGTGCTTTATTTTTTCCCCCATAAAAGCCTGCTTTGCAAACACGACTGAGGCTCTGAGAGCCAAGCTGGGCTTGGCCAAGACTAAGGAGATAAAAACACACAGGATCCTCTCAGGCAAAGCCATGGGACACCTGGGATAGGCCACGCTCTCTTCATGGCCCTTCCTGTGACCAGCAGGCAACTTCTCCACAGGTCTAGCAGATGGGTTTCTGCCACAGATGCACAAGGAAGGATGAAACATTGCTCATTCGTTGCGTATCCTTTGTGCACTCATCAGGAAGGAGTGAAATAGGGGTTTAATCTCTCTGATCCACAGATGTGGCTGTGACAGGCGTAGGGAGTGATAAGGTCCTCTAGTCTCATTGAAGAGCTTCTCAGGAGGTTTAGTCTGGGGTCAGAGTCTGTGTTCCTCAGGTCTGGCCCTCAGGAAGGGCAGTCCTTTGCACGTCCATCTTCACCATTGCAACTGCATGCACAGCAACGTAGAGATGAGCTCACGTGTAGGTGACCGATACCACAAACATGTCCTGCTCTGAGCTTGCCAAGGGTGTTCTGTGTAAGCGAACATGGACCTAAAGGAACTTAATGCAGCATTCAGACACCCCCACAAAAAAAAAAAAAAACACCTAACTAAAGATAGCAGCTAGTCATTGGGAGTTCAGGGCAACTCAAACACTTGAAAACTTTTGATAAGAAGTGACATCTTCCAAAGAATCCACCTGACAGCAAAGGAGAGTGAGGGCACACCTCAAAACCAGATGTTGATCATGGTGGCATCCAGGACACATGTTAATTCCAAAGTTTTCCATTTTTGCATTGGCTTCAGAAACGGTGTTGGTCCCTAGATTGACCACTGCAGAGAAAGTGGACACCTGTGGTGGAGCATACCCGCTCAGGACAAACACCCTGGGGCGAGACCTGGCAAGCCAGTGCATCCTGGGGCGGGAGACAGGCACTCATTCCAAGGGGATTCTTCCAGCATTTTAAATGCCAAGCACGGGTGGGGTTCAGGGGGACCCTCTCAGTTTGAGGAGCTCTGGGACTTTCTTTCTTTTTCGCGTCTTAGAGCAACAGCTTAATAGCAACTCCGTCACAAACTAGGTTATATGTTTTTGGAGGTGTTTTATAATGTAAGTTTTTTCCAGGAAGGACCAGTGGGATTCTGTTGCTTACAGCGTCAGGGTGTGTGGCAGCACAGAGGTCACAAGCAGATCCAGAAGGTCCCTTTCAACTGCAGTGACTAGTAATTGGCAACCAGCACCAACACTGCTGGTGATACACCCATTTTCTCAGCTGCAGAACAAGTACATGAGGCTCAGCCGTGGACTGGATCTGCTCCTCTCCCCACTCCCACTGGGGACCAAGGAGCCTGGCCTCAGAGGAGGAGGTCTGGCATAACAGATGACAGGAACAGATATTAGCATGGCGAGAAGCCTGCGAGCACATCAGCACGTTCTGATGGGTGCTCATATGTGTCTTACAAAGCCCTAGAAGAGGATTTGGCTCCCAAAGTTGTCAATTTATTTAACAGCTTCCCAAAATCATTTTGAATTCCAAAAATCAATGGGAAAAGCTCATATTTCATTGATTTTGAAACCCAACAAAGACAAAAATCAATTGTACCTCTACTACTCTGGTTTCCCTGTTAAACACTGGCACCAAGATTTTTTTTCTGCTTCCTGCACCACATGCTGGCTAATAACATGAGAAAAATCCACGTTTCTAAAACTAAGCCAGCTCTTTGTGGAGAGGAGGCTTCACAGCAATTCTAGAGCAGCAGCTGGTGCTTCGGCCACGTGCCGCGCGCAGGCTGGCTTTCTCACGCCTCTCTCAAACTCTTCACCCTTCACCCTGTGTCTGTGCCTTCCAGTTCTGGGTAAGCTACTCCCTGGCCAGTGGGCTGGCTAACAGGCTGTGCTGGTTCTGACTGGCATAGAGTTAATTTTCTTCACAGTAGCTGGTATGGGGCTGTGTTTCGGATTTGTGCTGAAAACAGTGTTGATAACACAGGGATGTTTCCGTTACTGCTGAGCAGTGCTTACACACAGTCGAGGCCTTTTCTGCTCCTCACCCCACCCCACCAGCGAGGAGGCTGGGGGTGCACAAGAAGTTGGGAGGGGACACGGCTGGGACGGCTGACCCCAACTGACCAAAGAGGTATTCCATACCATATGACGTCATGCTCAGCATGTAAAGCTGGGGGAAGAAGAAGGAATGGGGGATGTTTGGAGTGATGGCGTTTGCCTTCCCAAGTAACGGTTACGCGTGATGGAGCCCTGCTTTCCTGGAGATGGCTGAACACCTGCCTGCCGATGGGAAGGAGTGAGTGAATTCCTTGTTTTGCTTTGCTTGCGTGCGTGGCTTTTGCTTTATCTATTAAACTGTCTTTATCTCAGCCCATGAGTTTTCTCACTTTTACCCTTCTGATTCTCTCCCCCATCCCACTGCGGGGGAGAGAGCGAGCGGCTGCGTGGGCCGGCTGGGGTTAAACCACGACACAGGCTAAATTGTGCTGCTATTGGTAATGAAAAATGGGTAGGGTTGTGTTGCAGATAGCATATAGGTAGCAGGAGCGTGTTATCCCCTGTATTGGCTTCCAGTTCCTAAGGGTCTTCCACACCATCAGCAATTCAAACCCTCCCACCCATTTTGCAGCCCAGGCGGCCAAGGGACCCACAGCCACCCTGCAGCCACCCGCCTATGCTAGCAGTGCCCGGCACAGGGTTGTGGGTGCTCAGCTCACGGGCAGAAAATGCTGGTGTGGCTGCGGGTGCCCCTGCCCTTAGCCTCACGGCAGCTTCTGTAGGGGTTGCAAACAAGGTTTCACGCTGTGCTTTGTCTGCACTTTGAGCACGCAGGAAGCCAGAGCTGAAGGCCCCGACCTCAGGGGATGTTACCAGACAGCACAAGTACAGACCTTGGTAGCACAGTCCAATGGGGATAACAATAAATGCTGGATAAAGCTAGGCTAAGATTTTACTATTCCCCTAAGGTCAATGTAATATTCTTAGCAAAACAGCTAGGACCTACTAAAAAAAAAAAAAAGTCTCCTGTGCAATAGTGTCTCTTCCTTTAAAAATCTGGGACAAAGCGAAGAGTGCCAGATTGTCTCTTCCCCTGAGCAGTTAGAAGAAAGCCGTGCTTCCCTCCAGGAGACTCTGGTCCTGGTTTATAAAAATCAGGGGAAAAAGGAACTATAAAGTAATTTAACATCAACTGTTAATGAAAGTTAACTCACTTCCCTTAATTAAAGGAGTGAGAGGCTTGTGCGTGGAGAGGTTGGAGAGATGCATCCCTCTCTGGGATACACGTGGCCTCTGTCCAGGTCCGCAGGGCCCAGGAAACAGGTACGGGACGAGCGCTCCTGGTGCAGGGCCCGACCCCAGACCGCTCTGGTGAGGTGCAGGGGCAGAGACAGTCTCCCTGGGAAGACGCCTGCCATTGGGGCTCCACGCAAGGTCTGCCGCCACCCTCAGCGCTGCAGCCTTGACTTTAAGTCTCTAGTTATGTCACTGAACTGTCCTTCTGACATGTGTCATGTTTTTAGATGAAGTGGGTGATGCTGAATAAAACATTGGCCATCCCTTAAAGAATCAATTCATTCAGGTTCTCCTAAAAGTTAAGTTTACGAGAGTATTATCCATTGTTTCAATGTTTAAAAAAATGCACAACCACCAAAGGACACGGGCGCATGCACCATTTACCTATATACGCTTAGATCCTGCTGAACACAACCCGCTTGTCCTAGGCACGCCGTCACAGCCCGAAGCAGTCCCAGTATTGCTCTGACAACAGGATCCCACCCTCAGAGTACTCAAAAGGATTCGGATGGAAGGAAGTTAATTTGTGGAGGAGAAAGGCACGCTCAGCCGTATGCACAAAAGACAGGGTGGTCTTTCATAGCCCAAAGGGGTTTCTTTTCCACACGATATGTGTTTTGTCCTGTACTTTGTACACAGTCCCACACTCAGCCTCTGCCCCGTCCTCCTCCCCTTTCTGCACACCGTCCCCCACCCGCTCGTGCCTCTTGCCACACACGACCCTTTATGTGGTTGCTGTGGGGACGTGGGTTTAGCTGTTGCTCTTTGTCAACGCATCACGTAAACTGTGAGCTTGGAGTAGCTCTATCTTTCTCTCCATGATAACTAATTTGCATCCCATAATGTCCAGAAGGAGTTTTGCTCTGGTGCTAATAGGTGAACTAACCTGGAATGGCAGAAGCACTTCAGCCTGGAGAGTCTCGGGCTGCCCATCTCCCCCTCTCAGCGCGCTCCTGGCAGAGGGAGGCTATGGCCATTTTGCGCAGTCTCTGGTCTGTGCGGTTTTTCACATTTATTTGTGCATTGCTGGCCATCCTGCAGCCACAGAGAAATATCTCCCACTTCCAGGAATCCCAGTCACACCGGGCTGCTCACAGACCTGTTTTCCAAATACACCAACCTCGCCCCAAGGGCCACGAGCAGAAACACCGGGTAGAAAAAACTGCCTCATCTCCACATGCTGGTAGGAGATTTGTCAAGGTTCACAGCTGCAGCAGCCACCTGAACCACGTTTGACAGAGCATCCCAATGTCACTCGGCACAGCTGGGCAGACAAGACGCAGCTGGCAACACTCAGCGTCTCGCAGTAGAGCCCTGACGTTCTGGGTGCTTCCCTCAGATCGGGCATCCTGAGCCTCTCCTTCCTCCTCCCATTTGCCTGATTTCCCACAACTGGGAAATTAAGATTTTGGGAACTGCCCCGCGGCTACCAAATTTCCCTGCAGTGGGCTAGCAGGTCCCAGAGCTACAAGAGGGACCACCAGATGAGCACAGGTAGGTACCTGCTGGCAAAGCAAGACCACCCAGCCTCCTCGCCTCAGGAACCCAGCCCAGAAGTCACGACAGGGCTCTCGGCAGGTATCATACCTGCGGATTTAATGCCAACCCCACGAGCCCTTTGCAAAGGCTAAACTATAAGAAAATGCCATTTACCTCAATGGGAAGAGCAGCAGAACCTCATGCAAACACCAGAGCTTGGAGGAAACCAAGCCCCAAGGCCAGCAGCACGCAGGAGGCAGCGGCAGAGCCGTGCTCCCTGCAGGAGCTGAAGCAGTGGCTCTGTGGTGCTCGGGGAGGCCCGGCTCACCTGCGCAGCGAGCGGGTGCGTGCTCAGGGCAGGCTGCCCGGCAGGGTGGTGACCAGCTGCAGGTGGGGTCCAGCCCCTGGGAGTGTGGCTTCCTTCAAGCACTGCTACCCCTGCGGAGGGCAATGGGTGATGCCAGGGAGCAGGTCCTGGTTCAGATACCCACCTTTTCTGTGCCCTAGGAGTGTCCTGCAGGAGTCCTTCTGGGGTGGCCCTGTCCTGCCACTAGCCCCCCTCCTCCTGGGGACAGGGAGCATCTATGAACCCACATGAGCTCCCCAGCCGCTGCCTCCATGTGCTGTTCCCTGCCCCAGCCTGCACTCAGCCTGCATCTGCTGCATCCAAGGTCCTCAGAAAGGCCTGGATTTACTCCTGAACTGGCAGTCAAAGGTACTGACAATGCCAGAAGCAATTTCCAGGTACATCTCCCCATCGTTACCCATGCAGCCGAACAGGCTCCTGAGTCCCAGCAGCGTGCAGACCAAGTCACTTGACCGGGAGCCAGGCGACCTGCTGCTCCCAGCCCTGCCGTAGCTTACTCCAGGAGCTTCAACAGCACCAGGCAACTCCTTGAACGCGATGGGGCATTACTCGTCTCCAAAGGGCTGCAAGGGCTAATTGCTTGACACTTGGTTGCAATGCCCTCCAGAGGATGAAGGTGGGGTTCAGCACGCTCGTTATGTGGCTCATTACGGAAGTTAGCATTTACTAGACAAGGGAAATGGCATCCCAAGAGCGGCAGCATCGCGAAGCAGCCTCCTTCCCTAGCATCATGTGGTTTTGCTCACACTGCAAGAGCAGCAGGGCCTGTGGTGCTTGGACTCCCTTTCAGCTGGTTCTGCTGTGAACTGCTGCGCTCCCCCTTCAGCTGCGGTCCCTACTGCCATGGTCTCATGGTTTCAGCTGCATCTAGAAATGGACTGAGCCCTTACTCAGGATGTTTATATTCCTGTGGTACTCCACTTAACATTTTTCTAGTGCCTCTTCAAGTACTTTCTCGTTACTGAGGAGGAGAGTGGAGGGATGGCTCCATGTCTACAGGGCACAGGCAGAGCGCTGTGGCTGCAGCTGGGGGACCAGGGATAGCCAAGCCATCGGCTCCACAGCCACCCTGGGGAAAGGACCAAGGCTCCCCTCTTCTCCACTGGCTGGTGGAGCATTATTCCCTCTGCATCTCCCCTCTGCCCAACACTATCCTGCGGATCAGCACGCCTCCAGGCTGCTGCCTGTCCAGTACTGCACTCGGAAGCCTGGCAGCAAGTCCCTGGCTCCCCTGGGCTGCGTCGCTGCCAGAGCCACCGCGGGCTCCCAGGGGAGGTGAAGGGCATACCCCTCCACGTGCTGTGAGGGTTTTAATCCCATCCCGGTAAGGGTGTGCGGGGGCAAGAGGATGCAAGAGAGCCATGAGGTGAATCTAATTTTGTCATGCCTTCAGAAAGACAGAAACCAGGAAACCCCCTTCCTTTATCTAGTCTCTGCATAGACGCATTTTCGTCCTCATTTATTTATTGGTGGTTTCATGGTTTACTGCCTTCATGAGACAGAGAGCTGCTGCCATGTGGTCCGGGGACAGGCTGCAAGAGCAGCTCCCTTGTTGGACTTGTTTGGTGGGTGTATTGAGATTTCAAGTCCTTTGGCAGCTTCCATGAAAAACGAATGCATGTTCAAACAAGGGGAAAAAGAATAAAGGCGAAAAAAGATATTATTAGAAGGAGCAAAGACTCAATGAGTCCCATCGCTTCCCTCAGCTGCTGCTGTGTCTAATCATTTTCATAGTGTATCAGGAACTGTGAAATCACCGATTAATTTTATGACTGCGATTTTCATCACAGAAGGTGGGGACATGAAACCTTTCTCTCCTGAATGCAGTTGCAGCTGCAGGTTCATTGTCAGCTACCGAGTCTCCCCCCTTACCCCAGGTATCACTGGGGAAAGCGATGAGACAAAACATGCCAAACCAGGTCACCTCCTTTCTTTGATGGAAACACGCAGACGAGCGCCAGTCCTTGCTACAGAAACTGCCCAGGACGCTGAGATGCTGAGCAGGGAAGTTCCCTTCACAGATTTCTCACCAGCAGACAGTAAATAAGACACGCGCACGCTTCCTCCAGGGCTCTGCTGCCTGCGAAAGGCTCCTGCCCTTCTCAGCAGCAGCGAGGGCAGAGCTCTGAGCCCGGGCACCTCGGCCATGAGGCACCGAGTGCCCAGACTCAGTCTCCAGGCACCATCTCAACTGTCTGAGCATTGCACTGTCCTCGGGCAGGTCAAGGATCTCCGCGTCCTGTAGGACCAATCTGGAAAACACAAACTACTGAACTTTGGACAGCCTTTTCTGGGCTGTTGGAGAACCTGAGGACAATCTCTCCTCACCCCATCCACACCTGCCAATGCGGGACCTCTCCCTCACCCGATGCGTTTAAGAGACAGGTGCAATGAGGTCCTGACCAGCCCAACGTTCCTGCAGCGCACAGGGGGAGATGCAGAGAGCTTCCACTCTTTAGCAGAGTACAGATTATGATGAGATCAAGCCAAATCCTGATCCTATGGAAACGAGCTGGAACTTCGTGACTGTGAGCAGCATGGTCCACACTGCACTACGGGAGCTGCTGACGAGCCTGGAGAAGCAGCGCGGAGCGGCGCAGGGCAGGAAGCGAAGCCTGCTGCGTCCAACACCTTCCAAGGGGAATTCACAGAAGCAGAATGAAATTTGGACTCTGTCCAGAACATCACAGCCACCAGCCCCCTCATGGAGTATAACAGACCTTTAATGACAACAGCTGAGTTGATGTCTTCTACTAAAAGGCAAGATCACAGACAAACGGGTCATTAGTTTGCTCCTCACCTTGAACTGCACTGGAGACTATGGCAGTCCCACCACCGCTGGCTCAGCCTCTCAAAGAGAAGAATGCGACATGCATGGAGACCTCCTGACACAGCCTGCATCCCCCTTGCGCGCTGCAGGACCTCCTCCTTCACAAACCAGCCCAGTACAAGGTCACTGGCCACCCTGGCATCACACTCTGACTGTTTATTATTTAATGAAGCAGGTGGGGAAGGGCATTTCCTGGGGCAGCAACAATTCTCCTGCCTCCCTGGCATGGGATGGTGTTAGCCAGCACGGGTGAAGTGACAGTCCCGCAAGGCACCTGTCCAGAAGGGAAGGCTAGCGTGGACCAGGTTAGCACGTGTGGATGTTTGTACTGCTTGGCTTCCACCAGTGTCCAAACTGGACTGAGCAGGTCAGAGCACTGGGACAGAGAGAAACCCTTCAGCCAGGATACAAAATTAAATCAAAGTTTTATGGGCTAGGATGAAAGGGGAAGTACTTCAAAGACTGCAAAGCATTAATTTTCCTTTTTGCTGTGGTTTTTCCTTCCCCCTTGTTTTAGTATGACGGACCACCTGATAATGACGGGTGGTCACTCTGACTGACATGTACACTCAGGATAAAGGAGAGCAGGAAATTGGATCTGAGGCTCTACACCGTATTTCAGTGAGTTCTGGAGCCACCAGAGAGAGACACTTGGTCAGATTGCTAATTCCATCGCATTCCCCGCAGCCGCAGCCATGCAGTCCTGTGTTCAATTTCCTGCCGTCACTTGTTGTGTCTAGCACGCAGCCGAAGAACAGGAGTATGAAGTGTATCTGATTTAGAGATGTACGCGAATGAGGCACAAGCTCTGGCTACAGTAGGAAATTGAACTGTTGATGAAAATTGTTTTCACCAGGGAGCCTCCTTCTCCTCTCCCAGCCTCCCAGGAGCTTAAGGTCACAGCTATTGCCTCTTTCAGGAAAACATCAATGAACTGGTTTAGTACTTGCTTTTCTAGCCCCACTTTTTCTGTCCGCTGCGAGGAAAGCTCTCTCAAAGTGCACGGAGCCCCTTCCCCTCTCCCCTCCTCCCTGTCCCAGCTGCCCCGTGCCGTGGCAGAGGTAATACGCTGAGCACGCAACCGTAGTTACCTTCACTCTGCCGCCTTCTGCATACTACAGGAAAAGCTGGTTTGCCTGCTAAAGGGGATGGAGAAGGGAGGGCGACCACAACAAGGCAGTAGATTTTCTAATACATGGTGAAATGTCCTTTGGGTTCAGATCTGGCCTTGCAGGAGCTGTCAGGACATTGGGAATCCGTTCCTGTTGCGGGCTTTGCTGGGTCCTCAAAGCCAAATCCCATCACACGCTTCCTCAGCTGTTAGGCAGCAGGAGGGCACTCTTCCAGAAGAGCCACGAGAATTGCGGGTGCAAAGCCAAACCCTGATGTGGCACTGGGGCACTAAGTCCTGGATCCTACCCTGCTGATATCTTGAAGGAGATGAAGCCTGTGAATCCCAGCCTGGAGAAAGGCATCGCTACTGGTGCCTCTCTGAACCGGACCCAAACAGCTTCATATCCTGGAGGTTTTGGAGTCAGGACCCTGATTTACAGCCCTCACTCCCCTCTTGCTACAGACAGCTATTTGCACTTCTAGATTGCAGCCTGGATCAAAGACAGATGCAGTGAAATACTCAGGCAAGGTTTTTGCTCAAGTACAGCCAGCCAGTCCTAAGCAAAATACCCTAGATAGTTTATGAAAACAGTGTATTTTTATTTTAGATCTATAGGCTGGACGAGCATCTGAACATGCATGAGTTCAAATTGCTTTCCAGCTTTGGGGGGTCTGCACTACATCCCCTTGGAAAGCTATTTGAATTGCCACACCACCTGGAAAACCACCCAGCAATAATATTCTGTGCCTTGCCGGCCCATCAGGCTGGACTGTAACGGACAAGATATTGATGCAGCAACCTGATGTAATCAAGAGCTATAAAAGGCAAAGCAGTAAATCATTTGGATGCAACAGTCTGTCTGTGCACTTAGCTGTTCTTTATGTTTTCTAAAACATCCAATAAACAAAATTGCATTTAACTATTAACAGTCACACAGCAATTTTCCTTGCAAAACTTGCGCTCTCGCAGACCACGAGTGGTGGTAGGGAAGGAACATGGCTGGGAAGTAGGTCAAGAAGTGTCCAGAATTAAGAATTATTTTTCTTTTTTTTCTTTCCTGCAGGTGGGTCATCTGAAACTTATCTCACTGTTGAGTACAGCTGTTGGAAAAGGTGGGTCACGCTGCTTCTCAGCTTAAAGAGTCAACCATAATCTTTACTGAGCTTTCTCTCAGTGCTCTTAGGACTGACCATCCAGCCTGCTTATAAGGCCTCAAATGAGAGCTGCAGCTCTGAGGGAAGCTTGTGCAACGCTAACTGGAAATGAAGAGTTAGGTCTGTCTCCTACACCTCGGTTAGGACCATCAAGACCTGCCCTAGAAGGCAGGAGCTGCCTGGGCAGAGGCAAAAACGTTGGCTGCAGCTTTCCTCCTGAGCAGGAACTGCGTTCCCCCGAGCTGCGAGTTCAGGTAAGCTGGAGAAATACACACAAGGGCGGTAGCAAAAGAGGTTCTCGCTAGAGGACCAGGAGGCCAGAGTCCTCTCCGCAGCACAGAAGCGGGTCACGGTCCCCTCCCTGCCAGGGACTTGGTATTTCAGCACAACCCACGGAAACACAAAGCCGCCTTACAGATTTCAGGTACGGTAAAGCACATTTTTGTTCCGGCCCATGAGACGAGCTTTGCTTTTCCTCTGCATCTCAAGACTCTGGTTTCCAAATAAAGAATCAGTCAAGATATACAGAGGGTAAATGAGATCAATAACTCCTATCAGTTTCTAAAGTGACTAAAGAGACAGCTGAGGAGCTGGAAAGAACTATAGATTAGGCAGAAATTGAGGCATTTTCTCAGCAGCTGCTTTACCAGAATTCCTGAGAAGCAGGGGAAGACAGAGCCTCTTTCTTTACCTACCTGGCCTCAGCAATAAGACAAACTCCAAGACCTCAGAAGAGAGAAAACAGTACCAGCAGCTCAGGCTTTCCCTAAAAACTGTGGACCACCTCACCAGCCTCACACCAGCCAATTCGTTGCAGGTCAGTGCTATTGACCCCGCCAGGTCTCGAGGTGGGTGGTTGGTGGCCAAGTGTCCCTGACAGCTGTGGAGCTACTTTAACTTACCCCAGCTGAAAACTTTCCCTACTGATCGATTGACATATAACTGCCCTGGTTTCTCCAGGATTTATCAAGGAGTCAGGCACTCAGGGTGACTCCTGGCCAGCTAAGCCGGAGCCAGCCAGAGCTGTCACGCTGCGCAGTGCTTGGGCTGCCCCGGGGGGCTGCCAGTAAGACAGAGTGACCCCATCCTCCCTTGCCTCGTTCACTTGGGCATCAGCGGTGTGTTGCAGGTCGTCAGTCAGGTGGGATAAACCCCTCCTGTCCACTAGAAGCGTGGATGCTGAGGAGCCTCTCCCTCTGTATTGCAATGGGGCAACGTTCATACTACACCGCAGCAAAACCCAGTTACACCAGGGTACGTACAGAGCGGTCCAACTGGCTTGCGTGCAGCTGCACCAGGATAAATAGGAAGAAAATCCCTAATTATAATCACCTGTCAAATAACTTGCACCTTCCCCCACTGTCCGCCACTGCCTTTATAGCCTGTCAGTCTGCCTCCTGTCAGCCTGCTCTTGAGTTTCAATGGGTTTGCAGTATATTTAGACTGAGGATAAAGCTTACATGTGGGCAGATGAGTTGGAGGCAGCAGACCAGTACCCCACAAAGCCTGGAGGAGGAGGTGGCACGTGCTCCCAAAGGAGCCCCAGCAGCAGGTCCTTCGTCGCCAGGCTCTGATAACTCACCCATGTCTGCATACAACAGATATTTTACCCCATGGGCCCCCTTCCTTCTCCTTCTGGTCCCCAATGCCAGGCCTGGACCCCGGGCATTTCTCACTAGAGAGCAGCAGGATGCACTTAGAGATGGACACAGCAGAGCCAGCTGGGCCAGAAGTCAGTCCAGCCTTCTGGATCCCTGGGAACAATAAACAGGACAATATACGGCCGTGGTCGAGACGGTGCCACCGCCACGGCTTGCACTTGGGGCCAGCAAGGAGCCGGTCCAGCAAAGCTCTGGCCAGGTGGGTGAAGGGAGGGTTTTGCATTGGGAGTTACGCCAAGGGGTCCAGGGCAGCACTGCCTGACGTTAATATGCTTGGCACAGCATTAAAAAGAGAAGCAAATGGGATAGGAGGCCAAAGCAGCAGCCTTGATGTAGGACATGAAAGGAGACATTTGCTATCAGAAGATCAGAGACGAGGAGGCGCCTCTGTAAAAAAAAAAAAAAAACACGAATGGCTATGGTAGAGGGTTCAGCTGCCGAACAACTGCGTGATGGGCAGGAATTTGGAAAGAGTTGCTTCTCCCTCTCAGACACACACCCCCCTCCCACCCGCCTTTCCCTGGCTTATTCCAGAGAGAGGAGTGAGACAGGAAGGAGATGTGGGATGAAGCTGTCTTCAAACAACAGAGCTGCTAAAAGCTGTGGAAAACTGAATTGAGTGCACAGGGTGAATCGAACAACAACACTGAAGCGACACAGAGTTTGTCACTGGGATCTCTGGAGTGAAAAAAAAGAAGTGGAAATTGCTCAGTGTGGGCAGGCGATCCTCTGTTTGAATAGTGGAAACAGCATTTTTAGGCTTGCTCCGAGAGCCAGATTAGTCCAAGGGCACTGAAGGTAACGCGCATTTTGTAGGCCAGGGATCTTCCATTCCAGTGCAGGCTGGAGCGAGCGCCTGCTCCAAAGGTGTCTTTTCAGGTAAGTGGTTCGGTTCTCCTTAAATACTAGACATACTGTAGGTGACACCATTAAATTATTGTCCAAGCTGGTTTGCGCTTTACTAGAGAGAAAATAAACCGTGAACAGCTCATTGCTGCAGAAAGCAAGGGTGTGCACCAGCCACAATACAGTTCATCTTCTCCCAAGGATCAAAGAAAATCTTTGCAAAACTACACAAAGCACCCAGAGTCGCTCCATCCACCACGGAAATAGTCTGGAGGAGCACAGCAAAGATTTCATTAGCCATAACCATACCACCACTTTGGGACAGGAGCTGAAGAATGCAACATCCAAATTGCATTGGGGATATGTTTCTGCAGATAAAGGGAAATCAGCATCACTGGACTTGGCTAGGAGACGGCTCTTAAGGCACCCTGAGGTTTTAGACCTGGATGTACCTGCACAGACAAGTGAAGTTTGGCAGGAGCCAAGACCTGGATAAGGTCAGGCCCCAAATGTTGAGTTGTGGGAGCAACCAGCCACTGGTACAACACATTCTGGAACATGACTAGCTTTTGGTAACTTAAGAGTTTAAAATTACTACCTAATATTCTTAACTGATCCACTCTATTTCAAGCAGAAGTTTTGGGCCTGAGGCAGGGGTCACTCAATGTGTTCAGATGGCGTGGCTTGTGCAAGACGACAGCCTGGAGGAGGTACAGCTCCCTGCCAAGGTTTTGTGACGATGCTGACGTCAGAAGAGAGGACTCCTGAATGACGCCCGTGGTTTGTTTGCACAGCGCGTGCAGAAGACGCCACCTCTTACAGCTCTGCTCGGGTAGTTGCACATCCTTCTGTCCCTGCAACGTGGGCAGAGGAAGAGCTGCCCACGGGAGCGGGTCCACGCAGGGGTTCTGGCCTACCACCACATCCCACCTGCAGTAACACCTCGCTGACCCCAAAGCGGGAGATGGTGGTACAAGGGGCACCAC
The DNA here is from genome assembly GCF_964195595.1 of Calonectris borealis. NCBI lineage: Eukaryota > Metazoa > Chordata > Aves > Procellariiformes > Procellariidae > Calonectris > Calonectris borealis. Next base: position 39,654,369 of record NC_134316.1, read on the forward strand.
AAAGGGTCAGGCCCAGGCGGGGCAAGGGAGAAAGGAGCACAGAGCAAACAGACCTATTGAATAAAAAAAAAAAAAAAAAAAGGAGAACAGGCACATGAAAAAGTGAATTCACCTTCTCTGAGCTTTGGCAAACTTGTCCTGAAGAGGCAGTGTGAATCATTAGAAGAAAAGGATAAACTGCCCGCAAACCTGCCTCTTGTATTTAAAAATCACACGAACACCAAATGGGTTTTAGCTCCTTAACCTGCATTCCCCACCTTCACAAGTATGGGTCACGTAGACACAATGAGAAAGAGGAGAGGGGTGACAAGAAAGGATAGTTACACCGCACTCCTTTCCTTAGGAGGCCATACATCTTTCCTTTGGCTGCTCTCATGCCGAAGCCAAAGCTTGCCAAATGGGGACGAGGTGACCTTTCCCTCTGAAAAGCACTGTTTGGGAGACACCAGCATCCAGGAGCTGATGGACGTGGGGCATCGCCTGCTGCCGTTATGGGTTCAGACCCGTTCCTGCCCAGGAGCTCCCGGCTTGCCGCAGTCTGGATATCTGAGCGACGTGATCTTCCTGGCCTCATTCTGCCGATGGCTGTCTCCTCTTAATTCCTAGCTCTCAATACTGGTTTAACCATATGGGAGGGGCAGCCTGCGTTGCCCCAGTGCCGTCCCTCCAGGCCACTGATAGCAATTTGGAGAAACCACTGGCAGGGGCGGTACGCAAGGGCTTCGGTCTGCAAAGCTGAACTTGCCAAACACCAAGTAGTCCTTGGTCGGGGGTGGTTCTGAGACACAGCCCCACCGGCAGCTGGGCTGAGAATGACCATGGCTGGCTCCTTCCCAACCCACCCACAGGGATAAAGATCCCTTGAAGAAAGGCTTGGGGTTGAAGGATAGCCAGGATTTGGCCCTGTGCAACATTTAAACAAGCTTCTCCAGCTATATTTGGACCTCCAAAATGCTCCCATCTTTTGAGATGGCTTCCCAAAGCAATGAAGTGTTCCTATGGGTCTGTATGCTCTGTCTCTCCTCCTGTCTCAGTTATCCTTTGATCCCAGCAGCTGGAAACATTACCCAGGCAGAACAAGACAAAAGAAGAAGTAATTTGCCCATGTTGTTAGGGAAATGGAAGCAGGACACCAAGCCCCAGCCCTACAAATGGTTATCTTTGAGTACGTAATTCTTAATTACATACTTAAGTGAACCTAGAGTAATTTAGTAAGTTAAGCATGTAATTCCACTTTAACTGACGGGTAAGTCCCTAAAGCAAATGCTTACGTGTACGCAGGGCTGCTCCCTAACTCGGTCAAGCTGGAGAGGCCTCGCTCGGACGGCGCTGGGGATGTTTTAGCAAGGCACCGTACCGGTGTGCACACAAGTGGACGATAAAGCCCCAAATTTGTATGACAATCCCAAGTCACCAAGAGAGCAACTCTGGATGAGAATAACCCACTTTTCCTAGAAGAAAGGTAGATGGGGGGACAGATGCAGGCTGAGGAGGGCTGCCTGGCCCCACGGCAGCAGCAGCCCTAAAGCCTCCCCAGCAACTCTGCACCTCTCCACCTGCCAGCACGGCTCCAGCAGCCAGCCAGCTCCCCTCTTGTCACCCCGGCACAGCTGCGCTGCAAGCAGTTTGTTGCACAAACCTGTCTACTTCTTAGTTTCACCGTCTATAAAATTAGGTTAAAAATAGACATCCACCTTTAGAAAAATATCTGGAGATCCTTAGGTGAGTGCTGTGTAAATAGAAATTGTCGTCACTAACAACCACGTAAGATGAAAAAAGAAGCGGGGGGGAGATCTACACGGAGCCTTTTGATGGGTCTGTTGCCTGGGGGAAAAAAAAAAAAGGTATTTTATTAAAGCCACATTTACTCTTTGAAAAATTTCCTCATCTCTGATCAGGCTTAAAAAGAAAAAAAAAAAAAAAAAGCAGTGAGCAACGCTGGGCAGGCAGCCTGCCTGTGGCTGCCTCTGAACCTGCAGCCCTCCCCAGGCGCCGAAGGAGTGTCACCTAGCCCTGGGAGACAGGGGCAGAGCCCACGTCTTGTCTCGGGAGCTCCACGGGCAGCACGATGGTTTGGGACCAGGCTGCCTTCAGCCCAGGTCAGCTTCCTCCGCTGATGTTTGCTTGCTGCCCTCGCGGGCTTGCTGCTCTCAGAGGGAGCTCCCACACTCTCAGCGTGAAGTTTTCCATTTCTGCCTTCAGTCAAGTCACGAAGCTGTGTATCAAGTGAAGATGCACAAGACAGAGGAGAAAGCCAGCACCGTGGCTTAATTAATCTTACGGGTGGCTGTCATGCAGCAGGAGGTAGCGTAAACATGAGACCAAAGTCTCGGCACATTGAAGAAACAGCACACGTCTGCTGGTACCAGTAAAATGGAGAATGGATTTAAAATAACGCTTAAGGGAAGAAGCGGAGGGAGGAAGGGGAAAGAGGTGAGGGTTGTCCACCACTCTTGGGCACGTAAAGGAGGCTCCTGGACAAGAGGACCTGTTTAAAAGATCACAGCACTAGTTGCACATCCACCTTGCTCGGTAAGGAAGGTCACCTGAGCCACAGACGGCACCTTCACCAAGGCACAGAGAGCTGCAGTGAATGGCCTGGCGTGCGACAGTCAACCCTCCTCAAGCAATTGCATTTCTCCTGCTTCTTGACCTGCCGGGGGTGAAAACATCCCACTCAGGACTGAACAGTGTGCTGAAAAACTAGGGCAAAGCAGCTGGTGCCTGCCTGCCCCTGCCGGAGCCGAGCCGGGGGCACAGGGTGACAGCTACAAGTGACCTCTAAGGGTTTGAGGTGCTCTCTAACAGCACCAAGAAACTTATCCACCGCAGAGGGACATTGTTCTGGGTATTGTGTAGATGCAGAGAAACTAGTTTTTGCCTGCTTACCAGCCTATGAAGGCTAGACAAAGGGTGGGAATAAAGGGGAATTACTCCCTTTTCCTGGACGCAGCAGAGCAATGACATGATCTATCCATGATTACAGGGGAGGCTGTGACAGACCTTTTCTACCTCCTTAGAAAGTAAGGGACAATTCCTTTCAAGAGCAGCATCAGTAATTTCTCCAAGGCCAAGTCAGTTCAAACGAGACAGCACAAATGCTCATTGGCATTTCAGAGGTGAACAGCAAATAAACATTCATTGTTGAACAGATGCCCTCCTCTCTTCCTTGTGTTAGACCTGCTTTCGTCTTAGGCAAAAAGATAAAAGAAAAAGGCATTGCTAAGTAGCTTGCATTAAGCACCTTGCCAGGGCTGCTTACCCTCTGGGTGAACATCCCAGAGCATCTTGCACGTGCCGGGTTTTATTCCAGCTGGATATAGTTTGGAGGGTAGAATCACCTGGGAAGAAATGCGTGAGGAGACAGTCAGCAGAGATGCGTGAAGGGGGAAGCCAAATGAAACTGAGGAGCTGGGAGGGGGAAGAAGCGTGCAGCAGGGAGGAGGTGGGTCTGCCCTGGCCAGCGCCAACATCACGCAGTCAATGTGTGACTCAGTCAATCCACTCTGAGCGTGACATTTCTCTTGGTAGAAGAGGTCCTCTCCCCAGTTCCTCTGTTCTAATGCACTGATGCTTTCATTTCAAAAGGTGATTACAAGGGATCCTAAAAATACACATGGGCTTTCATTCCACTCCCCCACCTCTGGTGGAACAGAATTTCCAGCCTTCCTGTTAGCCAACAAACAGTGATTTAATCTGAAAGGCATTCGGGAGGACAGGAGCACTTCTTTCTTTTCATTATCTCCTTCCTTTACTCAAACTTACAGCCCAGTCTAGTTCTTTGGATGACCATCAGTTAGGCTCTCTTCCCCTTGGCTGGGCTGGGAGAGGGCTTTCTCCTGCCCATCCTTCAATCTGCCAGCCCTTCAGCATGATTAAAGGTCTAGCCCAGTAGTGCCCCAATCTCCCATGCTGTTGGCCACCTTAGCTACTCTCTGAAGTCCTCACAGCCCCTTCCTTGCCATAAAACTGAGTATACAGCAGACACACAGAGCTGGGGTTCATCACACGTGCAGCAGCCAGATGCTCCCCCAAAACAAGCCTCCCAGTAGACAGGCACCACGAAAGCCTTGCCAACTGCCTGCCGCTCCTGGGCGGCCCTGGGGAGAGAGGGGCCTGGGGTCCAGCGCACGGGCTGGGTAAGTCGTCCTTCCGGGGGGTACAGCTCATGGATGCATAGATCAGGTGCTCCAACACTCATTCCAGACCAGAGAGGAATTTCCAATCAGTCTCTATTTCACAAAGCCAACTTAGCATTTAAAAACAGAAGGATTTAGACAACAAAGAGTTAATTATACAAATGTTAAACTTTTCTTGCTCCAAATGCTCAATGTACTTGCAATTCTGCTAAAAAAAAAAAAAATCAGCCTATGGATGATATCAGACAGACTTTATGCAGGGAAGCTCTTCAAACTGATGGGAAAGTATTTAATAAAATTACAGTTTATTCATATAGCAGTAGGTCACGATAAACTTTCTCTAGCTTTAAATGCTTTTACCTCCCATCTGAAATATTTTCTTTTTCTGCTATGGTTTGAAAGACATATGCAAATACTAAGTTACAGTAATTCCTGCTTATGCGTTAGGTATTCAAAATAGAAGCCTTAATTGCAAGTTGCAAATGCTATAAATGGCAGGCAATAAATCTCAACAACAGAGGATCAAAAGGGAAGAAAAACCAGTAACATGGTTGTTTTTATCTAAAACCAGGACACATAAGTCTGGTACAAGACCTCAGTTGTTAGAGGAAGAATTCTACCTCAAGCAACAGATTCCATGAAACACTTCTGCATTAGGAAGATTAAGAAAATACAAACATTTCTACTCAGGATCATTGTCAGTATCCCAAAACTCAGGGACTGACATTGGCTTTTCATTGTTCTTTCAGAAGAAAATGCCCTTATGCCTGTGATTTGTACACACAAAAGTGCGGGACTATTGAAAGATACTTCTTTTAATAAGCACTCCAAAATTTTCATTTCAAAATTTCATAGAAAAAATTGATGACTGAAAGCATTTTAACCACATCTTTTGTGGTCCCCAAATTTTTGATTCACTTAAAATCAGACATTTACTCTTACACATCAGAAAACCCTTTTGAGGGGATGTTTTGTAGCCACATGCAAGCCTCATATAACAACTTCATGGCGAGGTTAGATGAAGAGGACAAAAACCAGCACACTCACTTTATGTTCTAGTTACTGATCAGAGATCGTTTAAGGATAAAATTTGTATTAAGGGCTAATGAATTACTCCTTTGGGAATGTGGAAGCAAGTTCCTTAGTAAACTCAGAAACATGAGTTACCTCTCCAGAAAAATTAAGAGGGAAGATGACCTTCTGTTTCGGTTACAGGATATGAGAATTTATTATTTTTTAAGAGATGACTGTAACGTAAAGACGCTTTCACATGTGCTTGGACTAACTGAAACAGTTTTTCAGCTCCTATGAAACAAAGTCAATGTGAACTGGATACATATATAAAATATATTTTTTATATATATATGTGTGTGTATATATATAAAAATGCTAAGAGGGATTAAAAAGGCTCCAAAGTCATTCTGGGGAGGTGCTGCTGCCGCAAGGACAGAGAGGCAGAGGCTGCACCCTCTCCGCCCCTGACCAGGGCCCTGGTTCGTGGCGAAGGGTTCGTGGTGCCGGGACCCAGGCAGGGAGCTGCGGCGCCCGCGGGAGGCTGACAGCAACGCTGCCAGGCCCTCGCTGCATGGTATATTCCCTTTCTACAGAAGCTTGAAGAAAACATGTTTTCCTTCCACTGCAACCAGCAGTGCCCTGCCCTCCCAGCCCAGAGGCTCACCGCTCCGCCTGCCGCGCCCGCTCTCGCCGCCGCCGCTTACCCCGGCCCGGCAGCGCCAAGCAGCGGCTTCCCAGGCCACCACTGTTTCCTGACACCGAGACAGCCCCCGGCCGCGACATCAGGAGGAGCAAGAGGCTGGCAAACGGGGCCAGCAGCTAGCGTGACACTTCTCCAGTTCAGCTTCTAATGGGATAATGAAGTGCGATTTCAGGTCCTAACAGCTTGTGTTAGACATCACAGGCCTGGGGCCACGTACTCACAGGGAGAAAGAAGCTATCCTCAGTAAACAGATTTCACTTGGACTGAAAATTTTCAGTGTTTATTTGCTGATTTGTTTCAGGAAAGCTGTTTCAGTGGCTTCCCTGCCATTATTGATTCAAATACTTTTGCTAATGATTTGGAACTCGGTAGAGATTTGCCCAGCTGCTGCAGTTATCTGGGATTTACCAAACAACAGTCACCAACTGGTAAACATGGTTCTTCTGTCAGGGAACTCATGGGATTACTTACACAGGAGCAAGGCTCACTGCCACGTACGGAAATGAGGGCTTTGCTGTCCCCTAAGGATAGCCCAAATGCTCCTCTGTCTGTTCAAAGCTCTTCAAAGAGACACAGAGAGAGACAGAGATTGCCTTCAAAGTAACTGTGGTTTATTATTTATCTCTACCTTTTCCTTTTTTAGTAACAAAACAGTCATAATTATTAATCATGATTGTTTTGAGTGCATCTAATTGCAGTGTTCCCTAAAGCATAGCAACACTCCCTCCACGCTCAGCCAACTGAAATAGAAAAATCACATCCCGAAAATAGCAGCAAGAGACAGTGAACAAAACCTGGCCTCCCACAACTTGTGTCATTAGACCAGACAGATCTTTGAGATAAAATCAGCTGGGAGACTAAGACTCCGGAAGACATTGCTACCTTCCCACAGAAGCCAGCCAGAGGTTTCCTGCAGCAGAAGTCCCCTATACATCCCTCCCTACACCAAGGGATGTAGAGCTGGCTGGTGCTGCCCCAAAAGTGGTTTTGGAGGGTACTTGGCCAGCCCTCCCTAGGTGGAAGGCAAATTCACAATATCCTCCACAAAGGATAGCTGCAGGGACAACGATGGAGTTTTTAAATGATCTCCCCCAGCACAAAGACTGGAAGATACCCTGTAGTTTGAGGGTTTGCTGTAGAAATTCTGGAATGAAATTCCTTTATTTATACATGAGGTTTCACTATATCATTTTATGGTCTCTTCCAGAGATAATATATATGATTTCCTGTTCCATGAGTGACTTAGGCAAAAAAAAAACACCACCCATGCATCTTGTAATTACACTGGTGCAACTGTTCCATATAATCCCTGAGGTAGGCCCACAACAGAAAGCAAACCAGGGACTGCTCTGAAAAGAATTTGCCAGAAAAACGTGCACAGATCTCTGGCCAAAACCTGCTAGCAGAGAGCTCCTCACTTGGAGGTTAGGCTGCTGCAGCTGCATCAGGATGAAAAACAAACTGGGAAGGAAGGGACACACCACCAGCATTGTATCATGGCTCTAACAGAGGCACCCATCTCCTGTCACAGTACTTAGAATGGCTCACAGCTCAGGAAGGCAAGGCTTAAAAAAACCAGTGTCCCAACAAAATCCCAGATCAAATAGCATCCAAAGGTTTTTATCTGGGACATCAGCATCTTCCCCCTGCATTCTGACTGCCCAACAAACTCTTTTTCATCAAATTAATAGATATGTGTGTAAAAGCCAGGATTAGCTAAAGTCTTCAGGCACTAGGTCTGGCTGGCAGTTACAGTGTGCCTTGTAGATACTTAGCTTTGGATTTAGGAAGTTTACAACTAGCAAAACTGGACATATTATCACTGTGTTATTATCAGAGCATTTTAAAGTCTTCCTGTGTAAGAGACGTTTTTTGCCTGGTCACAGAACCTGACTGATGCAGGAGTGCAAAGCTCTCAGAGGACTTACCTGTGTTGTCTTCTTCCAAAAAATTTTGGTTTTGGTTTTATATTTCCCTTCAAGTAACCAAAAAAAAAAAAAAAGGAAAGGATCTCCTGTAACAAATAAATGTATTTGTGTTGGTCTTCAATACAACAGAGCCACACCCCCCAGCTGCATTGCAATTTCTTCCACTCTAGAAAGCAGATCCTCACCTGCCTTTTGAAACAGAAGTAATTCAGGCCAATGCATCTCAGCTGCACTTGCAAGGCATGTTAAAGGGAACTTGACTTCTAAAAGCTGCCAGGTCTCTTGAAAAGCAGGAATGATAGTAGTTACAGATGGAAAAGAGCTAGGAGGTCACTGAGCCCAGCCCGATGCCAGGGCAGGATAGAGTCCCCAAAGAGAGGACACGTCAAGACTTCAACTGATACTACACTTGATCTTAGTCAAAAGGCCATGAAGCGATAATGGGAAGGGGACTGAGGATAAAAGCGACTGGTGGCTGCCTCTATGCATTCTGCAGAGGTGATTCAGGCAAACCTCTTTGGAATAATACTTAGAATTTATCACATTAAGCAGATGGTATTTGACTTAATACATAACCCTGAAGGGTCTAAGCCGGTTCTCTACTGTAATAATAATGCTGTTTTGCATGTTACAAGAAACCTGAAACAGCATCAATAAAGTAGTCTCACAGGGCCAGTTTGCTGACACACTGTTCCTGCCCTTGCTGTACACAAGGTTATCTTTAATGGCAGAAAATATCTTTTTATTGCTCCCTGTTGACCTGGAGGAGACTATGGATCCTCTGGCCTTATTGCCCATACAACGTGAGCTTTGGCTGAAGGATGGTCTAAGCAAAACTTTGCTTTTGAAGTAGGAAAGATATATTCCCTTAGCTTATTTCATCCAGCAGACAGACTGCATTCAGTCCTGCCCAAGAAGTTCTATAGTATGACTTCCCCTACCTGTGCCATGATTCCCCTCCTCAGAAAGGTAGCTTAGATACATTACCTCTGTAGCAGGCAATGCTGGGATTGCAATTTCCATCTAAACACCAGTGTGACAGAGTTAGATATTTGCTGATCTTCGTAATAATAAGAGATAATCTTTATTTAAGCTGTCAAGAAACTCAGCAGCTTTTCAAGAGAAAGAAGAAATAATAAATTAAAAAATTATGGCAATATCAGAGCTGCCCTGATTTGCAAACTCATTCAGAGCCCATAACCCAGAGAGAGAAGCTCAAGGGCACTAGCAGAGGAACACAGGCCCTCGCTGTTTCTGCAAGGATCCATCCCAAGGTTTTGTCTTTACGTCCATGAAAGCCAAAAGTGGAGTTCCCCAAACTGCTTACTAAATGAGGAGACTTCTTGGGATCCAGCTCACCCAAAGCTGGCCTTATAAAGGCAAAGTGATAAAAACTCATCATCTCAGGGCCTTCCAAGATCAGCAGAAGGGAAGAAGTGGTAGAGCACAATTCAACACCCACCTTGGTGGACATCTGCCTTTGAATGAGGTGATCACTGTCTGCATGTGCCTTGATGTTAATGTTTGCCCAGACACTTGACTTCTATGGAGCTACCATGTATGCAGGTGGGAAAATGAATTCTCTTCTGTGTAACCTGGGCAGGCAATCACTGCACAGAGCCAGTTCCTGCTAAGGCAACCATCCTCATCCCTCAGAGGTGATCCCTGCAAGCCCCCACCTTGGCAGGGCACTGACTGCAAAGGGACGCTATGCTCCAGCTCTCCATTGTGTGTGCATAGAGAGGGGAATGCAGTCTTTGGGGCTGCCTAAATATGTGTGTGTGTATCTATCTCTATATATTCGATATATAATGCACACCCTCTAAAAAACAGCTTTAACAGTCATATGGCAACACACGAGAGACCTTAAGGTATTATGTATTCTCCAGATTTCAGATCTTCTGCTATACCTCTTCACGCAAAGAAAGCAGAGAGTGGTGAATGCTGCGAGGGCAAAAGAAACTTCTCCAAGGACAAAAGAACAAGGCACAGAAATACCTTGGTCGACTGCTGCAGGAGTTCCTGGATCATGCTATCTCTGGGCAGAGAGCGCAGAAGAGAACTAACACCTGTTCTCCTGCTAGTTTCTTGGCATTACCTGGACACACAGAAAGGGAAATGCAAAAACACTGTATAGAATATGTGGCAGTTGAAGTGGATAGTGTTTGCCAACAACAGAACTTAAAAAAAAAAAAAAATTGAAGAAAATACCCTTTTTGGCAGAAGAAATATTGATGTTTTTAACCTTAGGGAGCTGTAGAAAGTCCTGTGCATCCTTCTACTGCTAATAAAGAGGATGGGGGGAAAACAATAGACACCTCAGGGATAAGTAACTGGGAGACCCTGATAGGATACATGCAGAGGATACTATCAAGTAGTGAGGTTAATCTAAGGTAGTCATGTGCAAGTCTGGCTTCGCCAGGAAATTATATCTGTACTTTTAAGATCATGTGCAGTATGTGTTAAAAAAATGGACCGGTCAGATAACATTGCACATCCCTGTGTAGCTTCAAGGGACAAAGACCGCTTAATTTTTAATTTCTGTTGTGACTAATTCATTACAGGGGTAAGAAATCTTCTTGAATAGATGAAAGATAAGAGATAAAGGTCTCCTCCTCCTATTCATATTTGAGAATCACTGAGCAGCCAATTGGGTCTGTCCATAGAAAGTACAAGTTCCCATATCCAGCTTTTTCTTGCAAAGTCTGAATAACCTGGATTAGTCGGAAATCTCAGTCCAGTTAACAAAAAAGGACACGTTCTATGCTTGTCATGGAAGATACACTAAAATAGACACTCAAACAAGCATTTAAGACATTTAAATTTCTGATTATTTAAAATATAGGGGGTTTTTTTTTTAGCTAAACTGAAACATACTGTGAATATTCCCAGTTGTTCCTCTGCAATGACTTCCCTAAGTCAAGTTGCAAAACACTGTCTGCCATAATTCACTTTTAAACCTTCCAAAAAAACCCTGTATCAGAGCCAGGGTGAACTTTTAAAAATTTGATCAAACAGCATTCAAGTTCATCTTGATTTAAAGGGTGATAAAAATAAAACATACGATTTTGCTGTCTATTATTCCAGCACAACCGATAAGGATGTTTGCACTCCACAGGGAGCACACAGACCAAAAGGCCCATTATAAGAAATGTGCAATCTCAGACTTTTGTACTGAAAGTTTAACTTTAATCACATCTACAGCCCAGTGAGGATGTTTGGAAGGCAAAAAAGCATCTCCAGTGGGGTGGATAGCCAAATAATGGTAAGACATTACTCTCAAATTGGGTGGACTATAGTCACTTCAAATACATATGAACGTGAGTAGGACTGGAGTCTTTCCGTCTTTGATTGCCAATCTGTTGCTAGACATTCTAAGTTAGAATGACCTAGCACTTAAAAAAGGGCAATGCTTTTTTTAGAATGGGAAAAATGTTGGGTTTCTTCTTATTATATTATGACATATGAGCATGCTGTTTGAATATCTAATAAAAAATTACATTATTTAAAATGAACTAAACAAATAAATCTAGGTTGTAGCATTAGCAAAAGCAGGGAGGAAGGGGAACTAATTTTTAGAGGCAAATTCATCAGTTTATGTAAAAGTTTCAACGTCATTACCTGGGCTAGCAGAATATTGGATGCAGTAAAGGGTAGGTCTTTTCTTACAGGTGAGTGAGTCCCAAAATCCTCTGTTAAATTGCAAGCATGCAACTTTCCGAATGCAGGTGTGCACATCTGGTGGGGAGAACGCTGGCGTACACAGCCCCAGAGGTGTGCAGTCACATGCTCGTCAGCGAGCAGGATCAGCGTTCACCAATTAACTAAGGAATTGACTGGCACAGCTGATAAAAGATCTTTTACAATACTTTTTTTTTTTTTTAATCTGGTTGATTGACATTTTGCAACCTGATCATTGAGAGGGATCTATTTTGATAGATCTTTACTCTTATTGAGAACACTTTTTGTGAAAAGTTTCAGAAACTGTTGAAACATTTTGTGCTGACAGTCTTTAAGTGAAAAAGGCGCTTTTAAGATCAGTGGTGTTTTTTCATTTCCAGAGTTAAGCTACCCGAGGAAAAAGAATCAAGAATGGAAAAACATGAAAAGCAAAATAAAACATTGCAGTTCACCCAAATAAAAGTACTTCTAAAACCACTAGCTTGCAAAATATTATACTTGACTTTTCATTCTGAGTATTTTTTGAGCTCAAAAGTTTTTCCTGAGACAGAAACAATTTTCCTTTTTACTCTATCCAGAGGGACCAGTCAGAAAGAACACTATTTTCTATTACTATTTTTGTCCCTAAGCTTTTTTCTTTCCACCAGTCGTCTTTTCTTTTATTTCCTTTTTTTCACTTTCATTTTCCTTCCTTTTCTTTCTTAAAATGCCCTATCTATTGCAAAACAGAAGAAATTTGAGCCTGGAACCCAAGATTCTTTGCTCTTGCTCTCCTCTTTTCCTCTGTTTATTCAGGAGTATGAAAAGAGCTATATTAAGCTGAAATTTTATTCTGCTGTCCTCTGTTCAACAAAAGATAGTCCACTAAAGCCACTAAATCACAGATAACACTTCTCTGGGCAACATTATTAGGAACTGACAGCTGGTGATGGATGAAGATCTCATCTTTTAAAGAAAAAAGTACATTTAATTTCCTTTGTACATAAAATAGAGAGCACGGCATTGTGTGTCTAAAGATAAGAAGAGACCCAGTGTATGCTGGGTGCCACACTTAAGGGGATATAATACTGGGTCTGTGTTTCTGAGCGTACATTTTACAGGACACCTTCAGATTAATTTAGAAACCACATTCTTCAATTCTTGGTACACAATGAACTTTAAAAAAAAAAGAGGGTGACATTTTACAGCCAGCTCCATTAGAAAAGAGCAGCTCAGAGACTGAGCTGTTACTTTTTAGGAAGAACACTGGAAGACAGGACAGAAAGAGGAGAATGGCTGTGTAGGGCAGAGAGATGGGTTTACCCCTGATCCTGCCTGGGATGAAGCCGTACTCCTGGGAGCCACTGGGCGTCCTTGAGGTTGATGCCATAATGGGTTTGGTCCTGAACACGCACAATGGAGTTGGTATTGAACATCAAGGATCTCATCAACTACCTTGAAAAAGACATGCTAAATAAGTATGGTCATTTTTCCATCCACTGAAGCACATCAAGCCAGACTCCAAGTATGGTGCATAAATTTCTTCTACAGAGGCACTGGCAATACACAGTACTCCCTTATTTCTGGCTTTCCTGTTTTGTTTTTTTCTTTCTTTCACAAACGACCTGTGATTATGACATATACTCTACTTTTCTTTTCACATTTGCAATGTATAACCGTATTTTACATGCCTCTTCTGCAGCACTACCAGTTGCTGCTTTGGTTGAATTTAATTTTAACACACCTCCCAAGCAGCATGGAGATGGTGAGGGTGAGACTTTAATTGCCTGTCTGTGTTAAGCAAAACAGTTAAACATGCAGTTAAAGCACATGTTCAACAAGAAAATACGGTCGGTCTGAGTCCAGTGGTATAAAAGATTGCTTTGGTCTCCCGGGCTGAGGAAAAGTTTAAGAAAAACATCTGCATGGAGTTTTTGTTTCTAAGTCTAGGTACTATTTGTGCCTTGGCTGAGTCTGGCTGCAAGTCCTTGTAGGAAAAGAAGGCCTAACAGTGAGCAATTACTTTCCTTTGATTAAAACCTTCTAGTTAGCTGGTCTAAAATAGAGTGGAAATTTTTTGTGAACCTTACTCCACTGAAGGATGAAAAGAGGTTTTCCACTGAAAACACAGAACAAAAAGCAGCCTTTTTAAACATAGAAGTTTATGGAAAATTCTGTGACCATCTTCATGTAAAAATAGTTACTCTGCTTTCCCTAAGACTTCAGATCTTTCCCTTCTTTTCTCTGTTTCTTTATTCTTATTTTTTTCCAGTGGACATGAAGTAATTAGTAGCAAAGGACAATATTTTACAGAAAGAAAAGTCTCTGGAAAATACAAGATATAAAAATGAAACTTGCCCTGGACTTGTGCTGGAAGTTCAAATATAGCGACTCAGAGGAAGTGCGAGATCATCAAGAAGTACAAGGGTCTATGTAGTTATTTCAGAAGGTGAAGCCTAGTGCTTCAAGTTTCACCTATACACATGCACATACAGTTAAACAAAAAGTGTCCATGTAAATCATCCAATGAACAGTGACCTTTAAATCACTCCAAGTTGCTGCTTCTCTGTGAAGAAATGGATTTCTCCCTCTGCTTTTTGGGATTGGTCCCCAGCTGATGATGGGGTATGTTTAAGTTGTTTTTCAGAAGTTTCTGCATTCTATATTCTGGTCTAAAACTCCCATCACTCATCTCTTACTATGCCATAACTAACCTTTTTTGGGTAGCTGGAGCCATTTTCAAGACCTTGGAGGATCACTATCGGCAAGATTGTTCTCTGCATCTTGATTCCAAAAGTTCTTAACACTCAGCTGCTCATCCAGATGTATTTAGGAGCTTTGAAATTCAACTGCTATGTTATTGAGCACGTTTTGAAACCTTTTTTGGATCACAGTAGCTACAGCTTTTGCTAAGCCTTTCCTTCATCTGTGTTACTGCTGAACTAAGATACTGAGCATTTTCTCTTTTGGGTCATCCATGAGTCTGCAAATTCGAAGTGCTATAGGAGAACCAAACTCAATTAGCAGGATCCACAGGGCTGATCTCATACAAAGATTTGGTTAACATTTTGGGCTGCAGATAGCTGCTGCTGGAACCATCCAGCTGGATACCCACTGGGGCTACGCTGAGCTCTCACTATTCCTGGAGACAGCTGCTCCAGATTCCCTCCACTTCTATGCCCTGCTGCTTTTCTTGTTATGGAAGATCCCAGAGACTAACCTTGCCACAGTTTCTTTGAGATATAAACACTTTCTCCTTTACTGTCAAAACAGGGATTTTGAAACTTATTTTTCAGTCCACATACTCACAGACACCTAGCCAGACCTCCTTCTGTTATTTCTAATTTCAGCAACACTGACTAGAACATCTGGCTTCTTCAGTGCTCTCTTTTACCCCTTTAATACTTCACACCTCTCACTAAAGCCTTGTTTTCATTCCCCTCAGACCGGAATATGCCAGTAACCAAAAAGGATACAAAAATGTCAATCTGTCTCAGACTGACAATTGCATTTAATTACCTCTGACCCCCCCCAGCCACAGATGTTTAGAATAACAATTCAGGAATTCAACAAGGTTGTCCCCAGGTGCCTTAGAGATAACCAGAAGTGCTGTAACATGGCTTTCAAAAGGATAGTTCAAATAAGCAGCCAAACTAAGCATGAATCCCGAACCAATTGAAGTTTCCCTCTCTTGCTAGTGTTGTGAACTATAATTCTCCACATTTCTGGAGTGTGTGGATGCATGACAACTTAAGAGACTTTAATTGACTCAACACGCCTTTCTAAGAAGTATTTCCAATTCACTGGCTATGAAAAGCACAGCATAAAGCATGAAGCCATTGTCCAAGTACATGGCCATAAAGAGAAATTGCTGAAATAGCTCTCCCCATTTTATGAAAAGTACAGCTTCTGTACCTGCCAAAAGTTATTGTTGTTTTTTTTTTTTTTAATTCATAAATGAGTCAACAGCATTAAAAAAAAAAGTGGGAATTTTTTTTAGTGGACTGTCAATAGATATGAGCTGTCTCTTAAAAGCGAAGTTGAAGAGAAGGGCAAGTAGGAAAGTTTTCCAACTGCATGTCAGTGTTTCTCAGAGATGCTAAGATAAATCCATCACTTTCCAGAGATGCCACTTCAAAGATAGTTACAAATACGCCCTCAGAAACTACAGGAAATTTAGTGTCTATAAAAAAGGGAGGTGTGGGGAGATCCCACAACCAGCAAGCAACCAACTAAAACTGGGTCCTAAGTTACAACATAAAAAGTGTTCTCCATAGAATTAGTTATTTACAACTACATTCCAGACCTGCTGAAAAAAGATGGCCATTCCCAAAATAGTCTTTGCACGGTATCAAATTATTAAAAATACACAGGATATTTCAGTGCGTGTTTGGTTCATGAAGAAAACTGATAAGCTTTCCCAAGGGCTTCATGAAAGAGAAATATCTTTGCTTCTTCCCCTGGGGGAAGAGGTAGCTTTTCCTACACATGTTGTTCCTAGAAAGCCATGTGTTTATTTCAGAGGTAGTGTTGGTCCATGTTGTGAGCCAATGTTGCAAGACTGGGAGCTGATCATGCCTCTCCATAAGCAAAGCAATGGCAACTTCCTCTCTCCTTCAATCAAGGCTGGGAAAAGGAAGATGTGTATCCTCTGGGAAAGACATAGTGAATTTGCAGAGTCCACACAAGATGGGTCTATACCAGGGAACGTAAAGAAACATTTCCAGTACTCCAGCTAGTACCGTAACAGTAGCAGTGATGCTGCAGGACCCCTAACTCAGCGAATACTCTGTCAGTGTAGTCAATGCATTGATGTCCTTTGAGCAATCAATCTTGCTGCTGTCAGTGGAACTGCACCAGAATTTGAATTTAAGAGTTGAAAAAATACTTAACAAGGTACGCAGTTTTAATTACTCCTTATCTGTCCTATTTTATATCTTATTTGCCTAAGAATGTTGTTTTATCTTTAGGTAAAACAAATGAAAAAACAATTAAACCAATTTCCTTCTTGTCTACATCTAGCACAGCTTAATGCCTCCATATTCTAGTTTGATTCAGTTGTTTCCTTACAGCATTTACGATTACCTCACTCTTGCATTGCTCCTTTTGTTCCTTTCCTGGTTGGTTTAATTTGTTAGTACATGTATTTAGAACCAAAGATATATATGATATTGAACAGGGAGACACACAAACAAGATGGCTCCAACCTTGTTCCAGATAACATGCAACATCTTCCGATGGTCTTTGCAACTCTATCAGAAGAAAACATGCACAAAATATGACTAAGATATTTCATGTAATGCTTTAGGAATTGCTTTACAGCTTTCTAAAAATCAGTGTTGATTCTTCTTCCTGAGAGAAAGACTGGGCCTCATCACTGAGAGACTGAAGAAAATTAAGTGCCGAGGGAAGATTTACATGAGGACAAGGAAGCTACCCTAAATAAAGTGTCCAAAAGGATATTTAGATTGCATTTGACACGTCTCGCAGAGAAGAATAAGACCACACCTCTCCCAGACACAGTTCCAAAAGGATTTACATATAGGTGTCACTGAATGTTTTGAAACTAGAATCTACTGTTAATCTGTGCTCTACTACTCCATTCCCCTGGAGAGTTTTACAAGTCTGTTGTATCACCTTATCAAAAGCTTCATTTCATGTGAAAAATTGACCAGATGCTTCTTCATTGAACTGTCTCAGCAGAAGGGTCTTGAATGTTAGCATGGTTTCCTCTAACAGCAAACATTTAGCACACAAAGACAAATATAAAAAGACAAGCATTTCAGAAGAATTCATCAAAAGATAAAAAATTTCTGTGCACGTGCACAAATATACATGTAATAATATATGTAAGATGAGCTTTGCCACTATATAGTGGTTCAAGAAGATTCTGCTACAATACTTGGTCACAGAGAAACAGCCCAGCTCTTAGTGAGGAAGAATTCTACCCACTTAAACTGAGAAGTTCCAGTGCAAAGGTCCTGCCTGCACAAAGGTATCAATAAACTAACCACAAAAATCTAACCACAGCTAAACAAATGTTATTTGACCAATTACCAGCTGACGCTCTGTACATGCCTCTGTACAGTCAAGTTCCTGGAAACGAAACACATGAATATTACTTAGCCAAAAAAGGACTGATTGTTCCAAATAGCTCATATGCCTGTGGCGTCCCTTCCAAGTTTAAGAGCCTGAAGTCATGCAGCGGCTCCCTGAAGCAGCATTTATCTGGTCACATACATCTAGATGACAGCACTGTTGTTCTCATTAGGGCAACCACTTCTGGTACTGACAAGGAACTCCTGAAATGTTATTCCTTGCTGAAGCATCTCAGTTTTGAATGATAGGGATTGAAAAACAATGAGATATTCTTAGTAGAATAATCAACTGTTTTTTTAATTGAGAATTCATATATACAGCCTGTGGAACTCTGTGCAAATGGATGCAAACAAAGAGCTTCATATAATACAGTGCCTTTTGGATTGATCTCACAGTTACTTAAATATACACCGGCATGAATGGCTCAGTGCAACACCCCCGTCCCATGTCTGTTCCTGACACTGGATTGAGAAATAAGACAGTCCAGCCTGAGACTTTTTTTTTTTTGCAGAGGCACCAATGTAGGCTTGTTCAGTCACTCTGTCCTGAGACGGATAGCCTCCCGCCGTTGCTTCTGAACAGTCCTGGAATCTTCCCACAGACGGGGTCCTCTGATGTTCTCCCAGTTATCCAAGTCAGACTTTTCCAGCTTCTGCGGATAAACAGGAAAAATAATAGTGTCACCTTGACAGCCCCATGATTTAAAGTATGCATTATTCTAAATTGTTTTCTTTTTGCACAAGAAACTCAGTATCACTATTGGGTTGATGAACTTTCATCTGCCCTGCAAGAGAAGTTCAACAACAAGGAAAAAAAATTTGGGAGTTATCCATATAGCTACATAAATGACTAGAGTGGGCATTACTGCATCTGCTTATCAAAAGATAAATAACATGTAGGACAGGAAGCGCTACAGCATCTGAATATGCTGAAGATATCTTTTATTCACTTTTTCCTTCTTCTCTCACCTTGTTTTCCAGATCCGTTCTTCAACTGCAAGCCTGCCAAGTACTGAAGTAGTAGGAGTGATAAGCATTGGTACAGCTCAAACAGAAGATCAGTAATTAGTGACCTGAAGTATCCTGTCAGCACAGATACAAAGCATACTGGAAGAGATTAATTATCTAGCACAAAGAGAGCCAGTACAGTGCAATCCCCTTCAACACGTGGTTTTAACTTGAGAGAGGTATGTGATGCTTTCTGTTGCCTAGTTTCTCATGGCACCCAACCATCACCGATAGGTCTCTCACCAAGTCACACGTGAGATATGCTAACTGGCCAAACTGTCAGATACTTAAAAACTATCTAGATTTTAATTACCTCCTTGCCTATTCCTATCATCCCCACTCAGAAGTACCAATGCCTGCGGTATTTATCTAGCCTTAGAGGCGCACAAAAATGAAGAACAGGCGACTTCCTGACCTACTAAGTGCTGCAGTTGAAGAAGACAAACATATACTGCATCTTCACAGTCCTACTGGCAGAGACATAGGAGTCCCTTCCCAGCAGACACAGACCTCAAGTCGCACGTACCAGCCTGCAGTCTGGAACGGTACATCAAACACGACGGGGCTCTGCCAACAGGAGACTGAGGAGGGGGTCTGCACCACTGCCAGAAACAGGGCTATTCTACATGCTACTGAGGAGGGTGATACTGCGTACCATTAATGATACATACTGCAGTATCACCTCTGATTTGTGATCAGGGCCTCGTCTCAGCAAATGCTGTAAAAATACACTAGAAAATACTTAACCCTGCCCTGAGCCTGTGGTCTAATTTGCCTGCCATCAATCATCCAAATAAATGGCAAATAGTGAGGGACTAGAATAATAGTTGCAGAATAATTCAACAGCTAGAACAGAATAGACCTGCTGCTGTTAGTTCATGTTATGTAAAAGTTTTCTGCCACTTCTACAATTGAGGAAATTGCAATGAGGTTAGTCAGATATCAAAAGACATTAGGCAACATTCAACAGAAGACAGATGAGAACACATGCACAAACACAGCAGACTTTCACAAGGTAGGAGCAACTGAATTTTTTATACAATGGAGTTGGCATAGGTCTTTCTGAAGAATTGTCTTCACTACTTTATACATCTTATGACTAGCTGGTACTTCATTTCAACTGGAAGGGATCTGAGCCGACATGGAAGGAGGGAGAGGGAGGAAAGGTACCCATCATTCCACACAGCAGTGACTATCCACTCTGATTGCAAATTCGGAATTTAACATCTGATTCTAATGGAAGCTTCAAGGAAACTACACTGAAAATAACCTTGTGCTTTAACAGAAAGGAAGCATGCTGATTTTATTAAACACAAAGGTACCACACAGCTGTGAGGATCTAAACTATTCCCAAAGGTCCTCAGCTCCCGAAGTCTGAACAAGAATCAACATTTAAAACATATGCAACAAAACTTGTAGTATCTAAGGATAGGCTACATAAAGAAGTCTATCAAAAGAGACATGCATACTGGAGATCTTTACCAAAAGTTCATATTAATGTGTCCCTGAAATTTCACAAAGGCTTTTCAGAGAAGAATCATAGAATCATACAGGTTGGAAAAGACCTCTAAGATCATCGTGTCCAACCATCAACCCAACACACCATGTCCACTAAACCATGTCCCTCAGCGCCTCATGTACACGTCTTTTAAATACTTCCAGGGATGGTGACTCCACCACTTCCCTGGGCAGCCTGTTCCAAGGCCTGATCACTCTTTCAGTAAAGAAATTTCTCCTAATGTCCAATCTAAACTCCCCTTGGCGCAACTTGAGGCCATTTCCTCTTGTCCTATCGCTAGTTACTTGGGAGAAGAGACCAACACCCACCTCGCTACAACCTCCTTTCAGGTAGTCGTAGAGCGCGATGAGGTCTCCCCTCAGCCTCCTCTTCTCCAGGCTAAACAACCCCAGTTCCCTCAGCTGCTCCTCATCAGACTTGTGCTCCAGGCCCTTCACCAGCTTCGTTGCCCTCCTCTGGACATGCTCCAGCACCCCCATGTCCTTCTTGTAGTGAGGGGCCCAAAACTGAACACAGCATTCGAGGTGCGGCCTCACCAGTGCCGAGTACAGGGGCACGATCACCTCCCTACTCCTGCTGGCCACACTATTTCTGATACAGGCCAGGATGCCGTTGGCCTTCTTGGCCACCTGAGCACACTGCCGGCTCATGTTCAGCCGGCTGTCAATCAGCACCCCCAGGTCCTTTTCCTCCGGGCAGCTTTCCAGCCACTCTTCCCCAAACCTGTAGCGTTGCCTGGGGTTGTTGTGGCCGAAGTGCAGGACCTGGCACTTGGCCTTGTTGAACCTCATACAGTTGGCCTCTGCCCATCGATCCAGCCTGTCCAGGTCCCTCTGCAGAGCCTTCCTACCCTCGAGCAGATCAACACTTCCACCCAACTTGGTGTCGTCTGCAAACTTACTGAGGGAGCACTCGATCCCCTCGTCCAGATCATTGATAAAGATATTGAACAAGACCGGCCCCAGTACTGAGCCCTGGGGAACACCGCTCGTGACTGGCAACATACCCCCCCGCATCCAACAGAGGATGGAGATTCTCCTTGGCTCTCCTTTTGTCATTAACATACTTATAAAAGCATTTTTTGTTGTCTCTCACGACAGTAGCCAGGTTGAGTTCTAGCCGGGCTTTTGCCTTTCTAATTTCCTCTCTGCACGACCTAACGCGATCCCTGTACTCTTCCTGAGTTGCCGAGGTTTGTCCAAAACAGGAAATAGTTCAAAACTATACAATCTAAACAAACGAGTACAAGAAAGTATTTTGGCAGTTTCCAACGGAAAGCATAAAGGTACCTGGAAAACACACTGTAATATACTGACAGAATAAAACCACCAAGGGTTATGTACAGTAAATGGCATTGCCTCAAACTACGGAATAGAGGAGATCTATTGACAGAGTTAATTTTTGTCAATTATAATATAAAGAATTAGAGATTCTAATGAATACATAGAGAGACTGTATTTCTATTTTTTATTCTCATTATATATAGAGAGATCACTAACATTTTGTGTGATGTATAAAGATTGTGTTTGATACCTTGGTGCAATTCAAGAAGAAAGCATCTTCCTTACTGGCATATGACAGTATCTGCAAAAATTAGTAGATTATGGGACAGGTATCTGTTCAGTCATCAGAAGGCAGCATGATTAGATAATCCAATTTTTTAAACTGATGCTATCAAGTTTTGAAAGAATAGAGGACTCCTGTTGCATGTGGATAAGCATAAGAAGGAGTATCACTGGTGAAAAGGGACCCAAAAATGTGTTCTGCAACGCTTTCCTGCTGTAAAGCTATTTTCACACGAACCTACCTGTGCTGGTTCTGGCTGGGGTAGAGTTAATTTTCTTCACAGTAGCTGGTATGGGGCTGTGTTTTGGATTTGTGCTGAAAACAGTGTTGATAACACAGGGATGTTTCCGTTACTGCTGAGCAGTGCTTACACACAGTCGAGGCCTTTTCTGCTCCTCGCCCCACCCCACCAGTGAGGAGGCTGGGGCTGCACAAGAAGCTGGGAGGGGACACGGCTGGGACAGCTGACCCCAACGGACCAAAGGGATATTCCATACCATATGACGTCATGCTCAGCGTGTAAAGCTGGGGGAAGAAGAAGGAAGAGAGGGACATTCGGAGTGATGGCGTTTTGTGTTCCCAAGTCACCTTTACACGTGATGGATTCCTGCTTTCCTGGAGGTGGCTGAACACCTGCCTGCCGATGGGAAGGAGTGAATGAATTCCTTGTTTTGCTTTGCTTGCATGCGTGGCTTTTGCTTTCCCTATTAAACTGTCTTTATCTCAGCCCACGAGTTTTCTCACTTTTAGCCTTCCAATTCCTCCTCCATCCCACCGGGGGGAAGTGAGCGAGTGGCTGTGTGGGGCTTCGTTGCCAGCTGGGGTTAAACCACAGTACCTCACATACAACTAAATAAAACCTAACCTTTTTACTTGGTCACTGACATGACAATTCTTACAACAGTATCACCCCAGAATAAATGGCTACATTAGATGTAGGCCAAAGACATGTACATAGCTACATTTTAAATGAGTCTTAGTGCCGAGAATAAGACCAAACTGACAGTGCTTCTACTGCTTAGGTGCAGCTCAAGCTGCAAAGTTACACAGCTCCTTCAGACTGCTTGAGCTGTACAGTGAGAATTCAGGCAAGCAGCTAGTTCTGCTCCCAGATGAAGTCAACCTCTTTCATTCAAACTGGTTGGGCCTTTTTAATTTCTTGTTTCTTTTTTTCTTTTTAGCCACCTGGACTCTGCCCACCTAACTTCATGGAGACATCACATAAAGACGGTAAACTACTTCCAGCTTCTAATAAATTGAAATCCATATGAACTGGCAGTCTAAAACCCAAAAAGCTTTTTCTCCCAATTCAAATGTACTAAACAGTCAATCATTGGAGACTACAATGAACTGTAATCAGATCAGACCAGCACCACTATTCCTGCTTGTCTAAAATAGCCCAAAGGATATTGAGAATTAGGTGTTTAAAGTAACATCAGTGTAGTCCATTAAATCTACTGATTCACTTCCTAAATCAGCTAAACTGCCTCTTGAAAGTACGGGACTGACAGAAGCTGTAAATTCAAGAAAAAAAATGCAGCTACCCAGACAGGCACAGTGAACAAAAAAAAAAATGTTAAACTGTTTGCCACACACTTGACTTTTAAGACTTTTGTTAAATAGCTTGCCTGGCGCAAAGGTACCAATAAGGATCTAAAGAGACCTTCACTTCTGGTTCATTTATATTAAGTAAAAGCCATAATCCTCTGTCAGCCTTAAAATAAAATAAAATTTAAAAAAGAGTTTGAATTCTACTCTTGCAGGATAGTCTTCATGCCACAATAAACAAACTGAAATCTGCAGAAATTCATTTAGAGCTATTGGTGCTCGGGCTGAGTTAACTCAGGGTGGTCACTTCAGAACATGTTTGGCTTTAGTCTCTGTTTCCCACATGTGAAAGGAGGGATAAAAAAATCCTGTTTACTTTACAGCTTGATGGAATAGATTCTGTGATGAGCGCCACAGAAAGAAATTACTCTAATTCAGAAAGACAATTATTTCCCATCATTATAGTAAGCAAACCCATTTGGAAATAAAAGATGAACCAGGGAAAAATATCCTCATAGCTGAAAGATGCAGTGAAAGAAATGCATTAAACCAGTTTGGTTTTGCAAGGGTGTCAAAACCGCTTGAAGACCATAAAAGATACATTGAGGAACTCTCTGATGACATATAGATGCAGAGGTACAGAATTAAGGCTAACACTGAATCTGCTGTCTTGTGCGTGACTGAAAATCTTAATTTTATCATCACACTGAAATGGCCTTATTGGGTTTTTTACAACTATTTCCCAGAGCCACCTTTTTGACAACTCATTTTCTTAATATAAACTTGGTGTTACTTACTTTGTTTAGGATGCGACATAATTTAATATCTGCGATTAATGATTTAATAATCTGTGATTTAATAGCCTGTGATTAGTGATTTAATCCTCAGATTAAAAAGAAGTATTTTTTCCAACTACAGAACATTTAGTTTTTATGTTATTAGTCAGCAAGCTGCATGCTATGGCCAGAATAAGGGTTTCTTGTTCATTAAGGGAAGAAGTGTGTTGGGTTTTTTGTATGTAAGTATCCAGAGATACTTACTTCTCTTTTTGGCTTTGCTGAAGACTGGCAAAAACTGCAATGATGAAACCAACAGAGGTTTTGTTGCTAACTTCAGTGGGATCCAATACCATTCATCTATGGCACACATAATTAACCTATGGTGAACTGGCTTAAGAGACTCCTTCCCCATAGGTTATCTTCCCTTTAATTATGCCAATTCAGCACTATGTGGGGCTATGCCCCAATCAGAAAAATGAAAGAGATTAGGAAAACAAATACATAATGTTTATTAATGAATCCTATTTAAGTCTAAGACTATGCAAACACTTGAACTGGCGCAGCTGAAGGACTCATTGGGCAGAGAGAGAACAGAAACATCTTTAGGTGGCTATGTTATGAAAGATGCGTATCAAGGAACTGCACCAATTTCTCTGTGCATTATTTTCCCAATTCAAAGAATGAGAACAGGACTTGCCTCCATCTCAGAGGTGTCACAGTTTAATTAATGTTCGCGGAGCGTTCTCATAGTTTTGTGTGAAGATGCTATAGTGATACAAATTACTCAGTAAACCAAACAACTACAGCACTCAGTTAAAACTACATGATTACACAGCCTGGAATTTTTAACATCACAGCAAATAACATCAGGCAGACAGACTTCCATCTAGGAGTTAGAGTTTGCCATGATTTCCTTCTAACTGACAAGCAGTTTCCCTTCTTAAAATGAAGAATGTCTTAAAACCCACATTAAATCTCAGAGGATAATCCAGTGCCATTTATGCATTTACATCTGCAGATCACCCAAGATGGACTTCTCAGTCCAAAGGATTCACAAGCTCTATGGGTAAAGTCAAGAGAACTCATGCATGGGTCATTTACTTTCAGCTTATCTTCTTTTCTTCAGCAAAAATGAAACTGAAACATCCAACATAAAGAATAGTATGAGTGCAATAGTATGCCTTCAAGATCAAACATCCAAAATCCAGCAAATTCCACTTTTAATTAAGCAATGAAGTACATTTAGAATAGTTTTCACCTCCCTTCTATATGGTCAAGCTATGGTTAATGTGCCCCAGAAACAGAAGTGCTGCTTATTAAGGTTTATCTCTGAATTTACAGCTTGGGAGACCTAGCCAAGTTAACAGGACCAAGGAATTTCCCAAATTGGAGTGCTTGATCTTGCCAACTTTGTATCATATTAAACTTTGTAAAGGTAAGTCCCAGTTACTGCAGCAGAACCCTCTAGAAGAGGAGCAGCCAGGGACAGCCTTTGGGATGTTTGCAGGCTGTTTTTCAGCTATATAAAGGTGAGCTTGACCAAAGGGGATATGTCATCTTTTACAGTGCAGGAGTGCAGTAAGAGCAAAAAATGACACTCTGCGGCTAGTAGAAGAGCATATGGATTTCCACAGCATGTCCCTGTCTGGAGCACACAAAAGCCTCCTGACACCACAGAGAAGGTTTATTTCAAACAACTTGCTAGGACTATGAACACTTGGAAGTGTGGAGAATTTGCTGCTATCCCGGCCTCAGTTAGTTCAGGTAACATTCACACAGAGTTAGTGTAGTTCAGGACTTTTGTTTCTTATCTACATTTTCCTGCTGATTTTCCACTCATCTCTTTTCCAGAACTTACTTGTCAATTTATATGCTGAAACCAAATGCTTTTCTCTGTGTAGAAACTATGGTTTTGGCTAAACATTAACAGAGCAACTTCAATCCTTTCAGTTTTTTCAGTGACATCAATGGCTACTGTTTGATTTGTGCTGTTGGGCAAATTTCTCATAGGAAAAAAAAAAATCCTCCTGTTTCTTCTCTGTGGCTAACATCCCCTGTCTATTTGATGAGGATAGTAATACGAGTGTTAGTCCCCCACTATATTTCTAGTGACAGTAAAGCTACTTCTCAGCAATACTGCTGAATGTACAGTACACAAATAACTTGCGAATAAATCTACCTTTCATTCTATCAGAACCAACAGGTCTTCAAAATCAAATCAGAAAGACTTCTATCTGAGAAGCATCAAGGCATCTATCTAAATTTTTACAAGAATGAAGAGGAAGTTTTAGAAGGTAAGCTCTGGGGTCTTTCTATGGTTGGAGGGTATTTTGGTTTTGAACTGCATCGTGCTCAAGACTCTTTATTTTCATGTTAGAGCTGTAAGATGGCACAGCGGGCCACTGGCTCTCCAATGACTTGCTGGGAAGATGCCACGAACAAGATGGGGTATTACATATTGAATTGCCAACAGCACTTCCCTCAGAACTTCTCAGTGATGTCTCCCAGCTATACTTGGGCAAAACTCAAGTCTCACCAGATGTATGAAGTCAGGAGTTGAAATAGGGAACTTTTCCATTCAATTTCTAAAAGTTTGATTATTTAGTTAAAAAGTGTGCAAACTCCGTGGTCAGTCTCCACCATCATTTCACATCTCATTTTTCTGTTTGATCAGTAAGCCTCAGAACAGACAGTGACCCACTCTCTGACAGTAACTTGCTACTGCAGAGTACATTTGCACAGTATAGTTCGAGCATTAAATAAAGATGGGTAACAATAATTTGAGAAGCAAAGAACATGTGAGAATTGTATAATAATTTTTTAAAGTATTTAAAATTTAGCCTGAGTGTCCATGTGGGCATCATCTGGAAGTACGCTGGCAGTCACAGAATATTCCATGAAATGGAATTCCTATGAAATTGGCCAAAAAAAGGAAAAAAAGCTAAGCAAAACAAACAGGAGGATATTCTTGCAAAAAGCCACTTTGCCTGGTTGATGAGACAAAAGCTGCCTTCAAAACTATCTGTTTTGCTGTATCCTCTTCAGAGGCAGTCAATGAGAGGAATGTATACACAGCCTCAGCTGTGTAGCTAAATTCCGATATACTATATTAAAGTTACTTCAGAGATATTTCATACCAAAGATCTTGCAATTCCCCACTGGGGGCCCATTAGTATGACAGAAGTGCTTAACATTTCCACCTAGTCAGCTGCATAAGAAAATGTTCCCAATACTGCCTGGTAGAAGCTAGCAGCATCCCTTCGGACAATAAACGGAAGAATTCAGCCATGCTGTGTGAATGCCACTTTCCCTACTCAAACTTTTTTTTTTTGTGACTGAGACAACACACAGTGTTGGCCCTAACATGATAAGAGTTGGTCGGTTCCTCTGGGATTAAAAAAAAGCGTACAGGGAGTGCAAGCAGGTACAAAGGATTCTATTTTGGAGAGAGGAGAAAGGGTGAGGAGAAAAGATTATTTAGAACATTTTTAGGTTATTGTACGTCCCAACCATGTTTGCTGTCTGATTGCACTGTTAACTGCCTCACTTTGTTTTCCATCTATGAGAAATCAGCATCTTCTTATGGCATAAGAAAAGTGCAGATGCAACACACATGAAAGAAACAGCTCACCGTTAAGGAAAATCCTGTGCAAAGAGATATGTTATAAACATGACCAGGAAAGAATTTACAGGACTATTTAATAGAGACAAATTCCAGAAGTAAGACCAGTAAAAAGTGATACACTGTGAACTTTCCTCTGGAGGCTAAGTATCTGCCTTCCTGCAAGAAGGCTTTTCCACCAGAACTCTTCCTGTGCCATAGCCATCATCAAATTCCACCTTCTTGAGTTTCTTTGATCACATTTTGAACTATGGCACACAAGACTTTTGAGATGTCAATAAGAAAAGGAGCAAACTATAGCTTGGCTATAGGCTGTACATCCACTCAGAATAAAATACCTAGGACAAACTATTTTAAGTAAAATCCTTTCCCTGTCTTACCCATGGCAGTTTCCATTAATGATAAACTAACACCACTTTGTCCTTCTCTACAAAACATTAAGTGATGAAGACTCACAGTGAAATAAAAACTCGAGACCAATTTGCATGTGAATAAACCGAAATGCAAGAAACCCCTCTTGTCCCAGACACAACCTGGGGGACAGTTGGAATCTAACGGCTGGACAACGCACCGACAAAGGAGAGAGCATGGAAGGGACGGAGCGATTAAAGGTGGAAAGAAGAATATCTCAACCTCATTTAGTGTCACAACAGTCATTAAGGAGGGATTTTTTTCCCCAACATCTTTGTCATCTCTCAAACAGCTCAAGCTATTTAGCCACTAGTATCTTCACAGACACTGAAGTAAATCAATTCAATACACTAATCCGTTAATTCTTAAACAACAACGATATTGGTAATCATCTGGTACTGATAATGGCAGCAACAAGATACTTGCAGATTTCAACTACTGGCATTCAGGAATTACCCTCCTTCTAGAGTAGTCCTCACGTCCACACACTTCAATGCATCTATTTAATACCATAAATTACTGTGTTACTACACTGTCCCTTCCTGAAAAAAATGTTTCATCCATTCTGCTGGCACTACAATCCCCGAAGTTAAGTCAAATGAGCATTAAGTGGCTTCAATCTTTTTTAAAAGAGCTTATTCAAATTCTTCTTTTACTCTTAAGACAATAAATATACAGGTTATATTCCCAAGCCACCTCCCCATATACCTGCTTTTACTTTTTGAATTGCCCTGAATAATCATTTTAATACTGCAATTACAATACTTTTGCTGTAATTCTCAGAACAAACAGTTACACAACTTTTGTCCAGAGTTAATGTTGACCTTTTGTGATTTATTAAATTATGAGGAACAAAAACTGCTCAATATTCATATACTTTACGCCAAGAAAAGTTTAGCGTTCTCTAAACCGACTATTTGCAGACCAGCATGTTCCCTCACTTAGCCCATGCTGAGTCCAATAGCTTGCAACCAGTTGAAGGAAAACTTTAAAAAGTTTTACAGTTTTGATATTCTGAAAAAGAGAGAAGCCCTTTTTCTTGCTGTTGCGTTCAAATGATGTTCCCATCTATTAATAATGGACCTTACTTCTAATTTTAGTATCTTTGCTGCAAAAAAAAAAATCTTCAATAGCTAGCACTTTCTTCTTATGAAGGTATTCATATACAACTAACATTCTTTTTGGTACCTTTAAAAAGATTTAAGTCTTTAAGTTTCTTTTAAGGCATTTTCTCGAACCCTAAGTTAATATATTCAGCCTTTTCTGCAACTTATCCCGTTTTTAAAGCCCTATTCGAAATGTGGACACCAGAAGTAAACCCAGTATTTCAGTACTAGCTTCATCAGTACCACACTCAGAAGTAAAATTACCTCTTCCTACCATCTACCATTCCTGTTTATATTCATAATTAGCTTTTTGTGCCACAGCATCACAGCAGAAGATCAATCTGAATTATTTATTCACTAACTCCTAAATCTTTTCCAGAGTTGCTGCTTTCCATAATGCAGTCCACGCTGGCCTGCATTTCCAGTTTTTTAAACAAATAACTTTGGCCATTTTAAAAGGTACTTTACTCATTTAATGGGCCCAGCTTACCAAGTAATATGAAGAGCTCTCTGTCCCTGCCTTGCCATACTTTTACTATTTCAATACTTCCGTGTCACTTGCACATCAGTAATGATTTTACAATTTCTTCCATATCACTGAAAAAAGTACTCAATATTGTCCAGATATGTCCCAAATCTCACAGAACACTTAAAAATACCACCTTCCTGCCCAGTTATGATTCCCAGAGAACCATCATTCCCAGACTGAGATTTTCAGCAGCCATTGAAGTCTTCCAAGCATTTTCTTGGAACTCAACTACAAACCATCAGAATCTAACAGATATTAATAATATCTTATTTAGTTTTAAGAAGTTTGGAAGTACATTCCTTGTCTCTTCTGATTTGAATACAAAGGACTTTTTTCTCTAAAAGGAATACAAATATATTTTTTGAATGTTGCTACTTTGCCAACGTGGTTACTCATGATTTCACATCCTCATTATTTTATTCTTAGTTTGCTGCAACACCATCCTCTGACCCATATGCTTGTCAGCTTACTTATCAGACAACTCTCTGATGTCCTTAGCATCTTTTATCAATCTTCTCTGCTTTATAACTTCTCATTTACTGCTTCCATAGCAATCCTTCACATTTTTTTATTTATTGTGATATTTTTTCCTATGCCTTCAATTGGCATTGGTTCCCATTGGATATCACATATTTGAATCACACTTAACTGATTTTTCCTTTGTAAAATGTTACTAAATTCTTCTTAAAGATGTTTTTATTTGCTTGAAAAACCCTAAACAACAATTCTTTATTTTGGGGTCTGATGTAACTGACTGAGGCCAGATTTTTTAGTGTGTACTAGACCATTAATTTCACAGAAGTACAGAAACCAAGTGCTAGAATAGGGAATGTTATTTTGAGATTGCATTTAAACCAATGAAAAGGAATGCACTGTGATTGTTAAACATCCACAAGAATGTTTTTCACTCATCACATCAATCAGCTTTTTATCCCCCTCTTTCAAGCAATATTTTTGTGCTTTCAAATAAAATACTCTAGGCTTTTGTCACAGGTTAAAACACTTGACATTTTTTACAGTGTGTTGTACAAGGCCCAGCTCAGCAGCAGAACTACATTCACATTAGTACCAGTGTCACTAGCAGACAAAGCCATGATTTATTAGGCAAAGAGGAGCAGCAAGGACTAATTGGCCATATGAGGACACGTAAGTGCCTGAGAGGAATGCATAAACAATGAGGAACACATACAAAGGTAGCTTGTTCCTCTGGCATGTCCCAAGGCACAATATAAATATCATTATTAACAGATTTGAGATATAAGAAATGCAGTACAAATTACACATGCAAATTCTTTCTTCCTCAAAATAGTATCCTGGCCAGAAACACTCCTATATGAAATAAAGTAAATTTTGTATAGTTTGAGAAGATATAATTTAGTAAATTAGAAGGTGAGAAAATGTCTTTATGTTAATTTCCTCACAGTAAATTGATTAAATTTGTGATTACAACTTTTTTAATCACCACCACATTGGAGACAAAATGCAGACTTCAACATGTTTGAAATATCGGAAATGTCTTTATCTTTTACAATATACCCACAAAGGTGTATGCTTATAGCAGAAATTATGACATTCTAAAAGAATTCAGTATGTATTCAATATGTACATTTCTGTAAGGACAATAAGTTATTTTTAAAAGTCTTAGGGAGAGCCAATAGACATTTGCATGCATCAGGCAACCATGCCTCAAAAGAGCTGGCTTGGTATCCTCAGTAACAGCTGCAGATATAACGCTAATAATATTGTAAAATAAGGCTTTACATATTAAAAGAGCAACTTTTTTTTTTAACTGTCCTTGATCTCTTATCATACCATATTTAGTAACAGCCACCAGTGTAATCCTCCAATGTGACCTATATATAGAATTAAAAGACATTCTTAAGAGCTGTATTTTGGACAAGTAAAAAAATAAAGGGGAAAAAACCCACCAAAACCCCCCTAGCCTGGAACACATGGGATCCACAGAAAACTACTCTCCTAAATGTCAGCTGTAACTCAGTGACTGGCTAAATTTCGTCCACCAGAATACAGAGGTAACATTGACTAAAATTATCACACAACTCAGTGCAGAGCCTGCGGAGTATGTGCACGACTGCTGGTAGTTCCACAAGTTTCGCTGAAGCAAGAAATGAATATGCCTAGTGCTTGCAAGTTGGTGCCATAGTAAAGTATACATGGAGATTAGAGTTCAAAACAACAATCTGAATCTATTTTCATTATGTGGAAATGCAAATCCATTTGTTTTGTTGAACTGGTCTGCCCTCTGTAACACCCAAACACTACTTTGGAAGAATTGCAGCCTGGGAACTCTCTGCAGTTTAGATTAAGAAAAAAATAAGATTGCTTCCGTCATTTCTGTCCATCAGGAAGGAGCCTCATTACCCAAGTAGGCTTGTAATATGTTGTTATGCCAGTTGTATTTTATTACCATTGATTTATCCATAAAGCTAATGCAATTATGGCTATTTAAATACTATCCTTCAACTATTTACTTATCTTCTGGAGAGAAAGCAAGGCATATCTGAATACAGATCAGTTGATTTTGAGGTTAGGTAGTGAGTTAAACAGAGAGATGTGGGTTTTTTTACTGCTTGTGGTTCTTCCACATAAATAAATCATAGCAGCCTTACAGTATATTCCATGGAAAGTGAGAGACACCATAATCCCAGAGGCAATCAGGACTTAATGGATTTGTATGTTTTGAGTTTCCACTGGAGCTTTCCATATGTCCTCAGGAACCAAATCTTTTTACTCCCTACATCATAAAATACAGTTCCTTGTAGAAGGGGGACATCCCGAAACGGTTTGCAAGAACAGTAAAACACTATTGCAAACCTGGCAGGTAGGCAGATGTTCTGTGAAATCAGGCATGTAAAAATACAAAAGGTAAGTTTTATTTTTATTTCAGACAAATCACAAAAGAGTAATATAATAGAAAGGTTTTATCAGCAAGACCATGTACTGCCGTTTGGACACCCATGAGAGCTATGGGTGCAATCAAGCTCTTCAAAGGCTTGTGTCAGCAATGTGGTATGGGAAGAAAAAGAAAACCTGTGTTCAGCATAAAGAACATAGAGATAGATACAGTGTTAGTTGGACATTTGATCCAAGTAATTTTAAAACATTAAAAATTATCTTAAATAGCTTTATCCTTTGTTTCTGGATACAGGGTGCCTTTATCCAGT
Organism: Calonectris borealis; assembly: GCF_964195595.1. Taxonomy (NCBI): domain Eukaryota; kingdom Metazoa; phylum Chordata; class Aves; order Procellariiformes; family Procellariidae; genus Calonectris; species Calonectris borealis. The sequence continues at coordinate 39,687,184 of NC_134316.1, forward strand.
TTTCCTAACATGGCTTTTTGCAGGCCTGAAGATTTATGAAACTCTGAATATTAAACTGGCCAAAACAGCCATTTTGGAGCTCAGTAATGTTTGAAGAAAATGCATTGTTGAGGGAACAGTGAAATATTTCTCTATAAAATTTTCTAAAACAGTGAAAAAGGAACAGCAGTTGTTTGAAAGATACACTTAAGTTTCAGAAGCAAGAAATACAGAAAGCACATCAGGCACATTGTTCTGTAATTTGGTCTAAAGATCATCAAAACTCATGCAGCAGAAGTGTTGACGTATACGTATACACATTCTGTCTAATGCCAACATCAGCTCTACATTTATAGACTAGGTTAACCACAGAAATAGTGGAGTTTATTTGTACCACTGTACTTGGCACCTGGACATCAAAGTAAAGCTGTGTTCAGAAAGAAGCACTGCATGTTCAAAAACCTTTCTTTACATAAAACCTTGTTTTTATTGGACATCAGTGAGTCAAAGGCAGATGGCTGATCTAATTTTAGTTAGGGACAGATACAACCCACCAGCGGTCAGGGTAATCAAGGGTAGCCAAGGTTATGAGCCCCAAGCAACAAATTTATTTTACCTCATATTCAGATTCCAGCGTCACAGTGTTCTGTTTTAATTTTTCTTTTAAAGCTGGATCAACCTGCAAGATAAACAAGAATAAAGCAAAAAAAATTTTTTTAAAGAAATCTTAACCTCAAATAAACTAAATATTGGTACATGCAAACCCTCCTCTCCTCTAAATGAGTTTGTGTGCTATTTGTTCGGATACCAGGATGATGAACACAGTACAAGAATTGGGCTGAAAAGAGACAGGTCAACAGGCAAACTTTTCAAATCAAAAAGGAAGCATATTTGTAACTAGCCCTTCACTTGCATTACCTTAGATATTTAAAACTGTAACTGTTTAGTTTGAAACTCTCAAACTAAACTAAGCCTTAAACAAATGAAACAAGAAAGACCAAGAAAGAGAAAATTGTGATCACATTACATATTTTACTCCTGAATGTTGTGTTCAGTGAATAGGTATAAAATATATTCTGGTTTTCGAAGTCTAAGCATGAGTCAAACTTCCAATTTTCTGGTGAACACACAGCTCTCTCCTAGTTTTGATTCTGTACTGACAATGCTGGTGATTCCTGCCACCTTTCAGAGAAGTTTGTTCAAAGAACAAATCTAAGAACAGAAATGTCAGTGAACCACAGCAGATGTGTTCCACGTTTTAACTTCTTCTGAGCCCAGAAGTTACATTCATCCCTCCCTTTGCTAAGTAACATCTGTCTCCCACAGGTCTAAGAGTAGAAGCAAAGCAGAAAAAGAGAATTAGCATTCTTCATGTTTAGAGAAAGCGTTTTATGTTCTCCTCAAACAGACATCAGCCACATATGCAGTATTCAGGCACAGTCTTCAGGCTAATCAATTAAAATATAAAAGAAATTTACTATGAGAAAACATTCTCCTTTTTAGACCTTAAATACAACCAGTGTTAAACAAACCAGATGTGTAAGGAGACTGGTAATGTGTTTAGTTCTACATCCATGGTGCAGTAGTCCAACTACGACTATTTCAGTGAAGAAAAGTTGTTATTCTTAATTTGCTGCTTCTTGATCTGAATGAAAAGGGCCCCGTTACCCTCTTCACAACCAACCTCAAATGGCTATAAGCAGTCTAGAAAAGAAAAAGGAGGGAACACAAGTTACAGAATTTGCCTGGTTGATGAGAAGATCCACCTTCAGATTCTGCCCCAACACAAGCTCCTGATCCTCAAAGGCACTTAAAATACACACCTACTATCTGTATTGATGGGCATTGCTCTCAGGAATTCCCCTAGGCCATAATGTTGCCCTTGATTACTGCCTGCTAGTTAGTATGCAGCCTGTGAGATCTCAATTCCTAAGGATGCTCAGACAGGCAAGTCTAACATCATCTGTGCATGGCCAGAGGTTTGATTTCCGTATCTGATCAGAAATCTGGCCATAGAAATACATGCATTTGCAACCTCTAAGACTCATTACACTTGGGAACTAAGCCAAAACATCTAAAACGGTTAAAGTTTGTACAGGATACAGCTCCCACCTTCTTTGTAATAAAAAAAACCCCTTGTAAAACAAGGTACTGTCTCTGCACTGGCCCTCTACATCAAATTAAAAAAATGAAATGCTACACCTCTGCCTTGGCATTAAGGCCTCCACAGAACTGCCCCTCATTAAAGATGGGTTACCTCTCTCCTTGTGTGACTACTACCTCCAACAGCAGCCATGCTTCATTAGAACAACGAACTCATCCATCACATGTGCAGAAACGCGAACTCTTTGGGCTCCAGGCTTTGGAGCTTGCTTTCACAGAGGTAAGAGTGACCGTGGACCTCTATTCAGAACTACATGCAAACACTATTTGTTATGCTTGGTGTTCTCACAATACAGGTATGGACAAAGGGAAATAAATGCTCCAGCAAGTAAAAAAGCAAGAGAGTTTTATTTCCTCCTATGTTTTCCCTTCATTTAATAATAAGGCACCCAAGATAACATCGTTGGAGCAGCATTTTTACTTAATAAACCACAGAATTTAACTTACAAAGACAGCTCAATATCCCCATTATCAAGTTTTATTTTAGCACTTTTTAGTGTGTTTGTTTAATGTGTGGTGTTTGCATGACCACATTTGTTTAAGGTAAAGGGAAACAAGCAGCGAAGGTACTGCTGCTTTTCCTCTCTTCCAGGCCCTTCTGTCCTCAGACTTCTTCACGTATTCATTCTCCTCTGCCTGCACAAAGGGAGAAGACTAGCTACAACTGAGACACAGCATCCCAATACTCATAACTGTTTGATGCTGTAGCTCTAATATTGACAAAAATGCAGAAATGAAGGAGGCTAGTTGAAATTTCTCAGGAAAAAGTTATCCTGTAAATGAGAAATGAAGAGAAACTGCTGCTTCTTTAGAAGCAGGAATTTTATTCAGCAAATTAACTTACCAAAAAGGAGTAGTTAAACCCCATTTTGAGGGCAAACTATACACACATCTTGGCAAGCTCTTAACATTTAACACACAGGCACAGGAAAGACTTAAGTCCAGTCTGCAGATCATGTTATTTTGCACAAAAAAAAAAAAAAACCAACCAAAAAAAAAAGGGTGCAAGTAGGTATTTCCTCTTATCTTTACCTTTTTTGGTCCCTACATACTTACCCACGTAGAATAATTTAAACATACTTGACTCCGCACAGAAATTGAGTCATCTGCACATTCTAAAGCCTTGGTTGCGAACCCCTGCTTTTCAGTTGCCAGATGGAGACAGACAGGTTACAAATTGTTTTCAGAACCAATACGGCAGTTGAGAAAAAGTACATTATAAAGTTCTGTTTCCACAGTGTTTGTACCACACTGTACTATCTTTGCAACGTCGCAAGAACAAGAAACGGAAAACAGAACGATGCTATTTTCCTTCTGAAAAGGCAGATAAACATCAATATGAGCCACAATCACAGATCATAACCAGGGAACACTTAAAATGTGGGCACAGCCAGGAAAGTGCCCATGCCAAAGTGGTAGCTCCTTTATATTGCACATCTGCCACAAGATCCAAATACAAACACATACATTTTGCTTCCATGATGACTGCTATGCCAACACACATACTGCCAAACGAGCTAGAAGTATTCAGCTATGTACTGCAAATGAATCATCAGCTACATTATGAATACAAATCTCTATTAGTAAATATAATGGGGGCAGCAGACAAAGCCCAAATGCCATAATGTCTGGCAGTGTCCTCTGCACCGTTATTTAGGAGGCAGGAAGGAACAGAAAACAATATCCCTTTACTGTAGAGGACTCCTTCTTGTCAGGCAAAATCTGAAATGTTCCTTTAAGATCCATTTAAATTCAAGCTTTATCTCTAAATATGGAATTCAAAAATGCGCGGACTTATAATTACAGCATAACTTCACATTAAATTCTTACTGAAAAACTATTGAAATACTTAATGCAAGTATTCAGACAGCTTTCATGAGATGCTGTCTGCAAGGCTTCGAAACCAATATTGTGAATATCATTTTTCAAGGCTTTACTATTTTTTTTTCTGGGGTGTGGTGGTTTTTTTTTTCCTGTGTAGCACTTGTGGCAAAAATGAATGAAACATTCTCAGAGTATTTTGCACTATACAGGCTTATTTCATATTACATCAATTGGAAGTGCAAGGGCAGGTATATAGACAAATCTCAAAAAAGGTTTAAGAACAAAGTTTTCAAATTATAATTTTGTCCCATTTCACACTCCACTGTTCCCTCAGATTTACTCTTACTTAACCTCAAAAGCTTCCCAAAGATACAGGCTTTAAAAAAAAATTCTTAGGTGGCTAGAAGTAATAGGAGTTAAGCACAAAAATATTCTTAGAAATCTTAGTGGACAGCTATTTGAGGCTGTAAGTACCTAAAAACCTTTAATATGTGGCTGCCACTTCTCATTTTAAGGCTGACATTTCAGTTTTTCAATTAGAACCTGGACAGAATTTCGAGGTGGGAAAAAAGGTGCAGACAAGGGGCATCACTTCAGAGCAAAGCAGGAATACCTGGTGCTTGCAGCCCCTACCATACCAGGGCCTCCTGCAGTGCACTGTGATAAACCGTTGGCCTCTCTAAACTCGTTTCAGTAAAGGGAAATTTTTGTTTGTGACACAAATATTGCTGGTACAGTTATAAATCTAAATGTGCTGCTACTAAAAAAAATTCTCTAGCTAACAATTTTGTGCTGATCCTCAGTGACTGCAGTTCATTTCGGTTCAGAAGCAAATACAGACAGAGAGAGACTGTGAAATTTGTGAATGTCACTAACTTTACCTCCAGGATATGGAAAGGATAGCTCTTCCACAAAGGAACCTAAAGAACACCATCACTATCCCCTTTCAACGTTCAGAGGGATGGAACACCTCTCCTATGAGGAAAGGCTGAGAGAATTGGGGTGCTTCAGCCTGGAAAAGAGAAGGCTTCAGGGAGACCCGGTTGCAGCCATTCAATACTTAAAGGGGGCTTATAAGAAAGATGGGGACAGACGTTTTAGCAGGGCCTGTTGCGATAGGACAAGGGGGAATGGTTTTAAACTAAAAGAGGGTAGATTTAGACTAGGTATATGGAAGAAATTTTTTACAATGAAGGTGGTGAAACGCTGGAACAGGTTGCCCAGAGGGGTGGTAGATGCCCCATCCCTGGCAACATTCAAGGCCAGGCTGGACGGGGCTCTGAGCAACCTGATCTAGTTGAAGATGTCCCTGCCCACGGCAGGGGGGTTGGACTACATGACCTTTAAAGGTCCCTTCCAACCCAAACTATTCCATGGTTCTATGATACACAGGAATACAAAGCAGATTAGCAGTGTCACTCCCGTTCAGTATTCAGAGAGGAGGAGCAAGTTGATTCACGTTCTAATTTTCAGGGTAGCATCCCAGTCATCCACAATACACACACATGCCTGGATCTATAATTTAAATAACCCACTTTCACAAGCAGTCTCTCTCTCAGCTATAACCATTATTATTTATTTGTCCACTTACTATTTGTGGCCATGCGTTTTAGCATAAACCAACTCTCAAATATATTACACCTTCTAAAATTAAGGGTTCAATTACTACACAAGGAAACTGCCAGGAGACAACCATGTCATGAGAAGAGGACTGTGCTTTTAACAGTCTCCTCTCACATAAGTCAGTGCAGTAAGTTGTATACTTGTGTCCAGAGACTAGCATGTACTGACCAAATATTTGTATGCCAAAGTCTTACAAAACTTTCCCTCTAGCAAGCATTTCCAGAAGGTGGTAGAAGATGTTTCTACCCTAAAACTAGTTAGTTATTTTTACCAAAACATGAGTATCCTTTCCTACCCCATCCTCCACAAAATAATATCCCACTGAGAAAGATTTCAGCCTTTACTTTGGAAATGGGGAAGGATGATGGCTTGAATGTAATGCACATGAATTAAGTTTTTTTTTTTTTCATCTGCTCATACCAGCATAAATAGATGGGACACAATTCTCCTGCAGTATCCGCAACACAGAGAGTCCACAAAATGACTGTTTGTATGAAATTCTTCATTTTGTTCTCCCCACCCATTTTTTTAAACTTAGAATAAACCAGAATCACCAGTTCTGGCCTTCCCAATAGAATATCTTCTTTGAAAACATTTATCATATGCCTAACTCCTTTAAATGCAAAATCAGCAATCTTGCGTGGATCAGTCAACTTTAATCTTCCTTGAGAAGAAAAGACTCCCATAAATTGTTACAAAAGTCTGTGTCATAAATATTGCAAATGTGGTTTATGAGCAGAGTGAGAAGCTGTAGACAAGAGAGGATAAATCCCAGAACTCAGGAAATGCAGCATAAACTACAGCCAAGCTGAGTGCCGTTCTACTTAAGGAATTAAATGAACACAGCTTGTAAAGGTGGTAAAGTACAAGAAAGGTTGTACTTATGCCAAACTCCTTGGCATACAGTTTTTGGTAACAGAGAAGGGCAAGGCAAAACATACCATTTCGTGCAACTTCATTCACAGCATCCTTTAAGTACATTATTTATAATATCCAATATATGAGAAACACTTAGGTAAGGCTACTGCATGTGCTTCAGCATACAGGGGAGACAGCTGAGACTACATACAAAACCTGGCTTTGTGTCCTTTGACTCTTTCCTAAGATCTGCATAGAACACAGACAGTTAAACAAAAAAATATTTCATCCAGCCTCTGACAGAAATCAATGCAGACGTTTCCAAAGGAGCAATATAAAACCTGATTACAGCGGCAGTTCCCAGAGTTACGGTACATGGCGCACCAGTGATCTCTCAAAATCCGAATCTTCTACTTGCTTCCAGATGGATCAAAAAAAGATCTACAATCCCAAACTCTGGACCATACATTTTTGCATGATAATGCCATGGGAAACGCAAGTTATTAAGTTAAAGGCTAATATGATGACTAAACCACCCCATACTTCAGCAGGCACTTAAGCATATCTAGATTTCCCATATATAAAGGTCATCAAAACTAACAAGGGTTCTACAGCTTTCAGTTCCAAGAAGAACGTACTCAAGCATTTAATCCATGATTTGTATGCTTTCGCATCCAGCTTGATTTGCAGGTGCACATTTATTTATTTGATTTAGAAAACATAAATTAGTGCCTTAAACCTTGGCTCTGAGTATGTTAGCATAAATTTCATTTCACAGTAAAATTCAGTGCAAAACCTGTTCTTTCCGATATAAAATAAAATATTCCAATAGAGAAAAAAAACCCACATCTCCAGAACTAACAGCAAGACCCTTGGTGTTTTTGAAAGGTCACTGCAAGGAAAAACGAATTTTGCTGCATGCATAAAGATGAACCAGCGTGAAGTATAGACCCAACCACACCTCTCACCTTAAAGTCAGAATGGCAGAGCTCTCTAATACAGGATCTCAAAGCTGGCATTCCTGGGCTTTGCTACATCTTGGTTTCCCTGCAACCCAATAGTACAAAGGGAGGAACTTGCTAAGTATTCTGTGCAGTTTTTCCCAAATTTCCTTTTTACTTTCTTCCAAACAAGAAACAAAAGTGTAAGATCTCCCAGGTGAATTGGATAGAACATGCTGAAGATCCACGATGCAAACTATGCAAGAAAGGCAAGAGTGGCTCAGCCTGATTTACTATCAGAGGATTTAACGCTTTTATTTATCATCACAGAAAGGGGTGAAAAGTAAGGCAATAACACGTTCTTTCCTGTGGGCCAAAATGTGGACCACTGGTCACAAAAAAAGATTCTTAGCCTGGAATAACAGTTGTAGAATTTGCTGAGTCAGCCATCACAAAACATTGACAGAGAAAACAGCAAGAGGAATATGAGGCCTATGTTAAAAACATTAAAAGACAATTTCTCAAGGTGCTTTTGTAAAGCCTCTTTAGTATGCTATACCTGTCCTGCTACAGCCACTTAAGCGTCATGAAGTACAGGACATAAACTAAACACCCTTAAGGTATCAGTTCAGAAAAAGGAAAAGTTACATAAAGCAGTACTTAAAAAATTCCTTTTTTTCTCCTCAAAGTGTGGGTGTAATTTATGAAAAATTAATGAAATTACTAAAAGATTTTAAGTTCTTAAATACCGGTTTCATCATCCCTTAACTTACATGTGAGCTCTTTGCAATGTTTTAACAAACCTCTCAAAATTCCTTAAAATGTATCTGCTGTTAATATATATATTTGGCATTTACATTTTCAAATGCGCTTTCTGCATATTTCAGTTAACCCATCACCATGTTATTTAGTTACTATTAGTACAGCATCAACCAATGGATGCAAAAGGGAAGTCCAATTCTAATATGAAACATGTCGAAGTCCTGCATTCAGAATCATGTGATCTTTATTGGCAAAAGCAATTTGCAAACTTTGAATAAAAGCTGCACAAATACAAAAGGAACTTTAATAAGAGTTCATGAATATTTACTAAAGAATGATTTGCTATATCCAAATTATAGGATTAATTGGTTGCATCTGTGCCAACTTTCTGAAAGTAACGGACGTGCTAGTGAAAGCTACCTAAGGTATATGTGAGGACTCACATAGCGTGCGAGTTTGTGATGCCACTGTTTAGGGGAAAAAACCCTTTTTGCCTCTAAATGGAAGATACTGAATAGCTGGAAATAATAAAGACAAAATACAACTTTTGGATGCAACTCCTGCAGAGACAACATTTTTTATCGTATTTTTAAAAGATTGCTTTTGAATGGCTATGTGCCTACTACACAAGTTAAAGCTGGAAAAATAATGCACATATAGTATAAGCTTTGCCTTATCGTTCCCTTAGTCATATCCTAACCCTGGACAGAATCAACCTCTTTGTGGTAACTCCAAAGCACAGAAACGTCACTTAAGCTTCCATTAAAAGCAAGTAACTTCAGGAGAGAAATCGTGAATTGGCAGTTGAAGCCAGCATGCAAACGGTCTATGTTCCTCTCATCTTCATCTTTTCATTGCTCTACTAGCAGGCAGAATAGGACTGGAGAAGGCATCCTCTTTAGCTCTGTACTTCAGCAGAAATACCTATGTTCAGGTATTAGGCTGTTCAATTAGGCTCGTCCTGGTAAACTAGTCCTGGTAGCCGCTTACTTTAACAATACAGCAAAACCAAAGGCACCACACAATATCTAAACCACTATCTTTCGCTTGGTGTATCAGTTCAGAAACACAAAGGAATTCATTTAAAGGAAAAAGTCTAACTATCTCATAGGAGACCAAACCTTAGAGCTTCAATAAAAGCACTGAAGCTTCAATAAAGCAACAACAACAAAACGCCTCCAAAAAACCCCAAACCCAAAAAACCCCAACCAACCAACCTTCTCATGTAGGAACAGATAGTCTGATTCTTCAAATGTCATATAAACACATAATACAGTTAAAAGAATGCACAAGTACACTTACAGATTAGGAATGCTTTCCTTAATCAAACTTAAACATATATAAATATATATGCATTTTTTTCTTTTCTAAATGCGTAAGTTAATGCCTAAGCCCTGTCTTGAACCATGTGAAAATATACTTGCTACCCTCATACAAACAAATCCAGCTTTCACAAACCAACAGCAAGAAAATATACATTAAAATTTTTGCTAACTCAAAATAATCAACAATATAAAACAAAACCAAAAAGTCTGCTGTTTTTTAACCCTAAAAATTGTTTTTAATTATGTTTTAAAGTGTCATTTTGATTTATAATACAAATCTCAAAACTTTCTCTAAGTACTGAAACAAATTTTCACTTTTTTAATGTCTATTTGAACAGAAACAATTTTCAGAATTCAGTGCGGTCTTACCAAAATTGCTTTGGTTGTCCTGAAACTGCGTTCTGCAAATAAATTATGTATTGAGAAACCCCCCAGCTACCAAATTCTAGAAAGTGCCATCCTAATTCTGCATGTGTTAAAGGAATTAACACTTCTCATTCTACAGTTCACATAGCATTTATGTAGAAATACTTTCCACACTGACATCTAGTGAAGTTTTACAGCAAGAAGAAAAAGCCTATTCTAATACTTTGCACTTACAGAAAGCTTTCATTTTCCAAATTACCTATATTTTAGATCACTAGAATTTGCAACACATTTGTAAATCATGCACTATTTTCTTTTGAAAGATATTTTGCCACTATTTTTAATAAATAACATGTTTACCTGCCAAAAGCTCAGGCGTTCCGATGGGTATATTAGAGAAAGTTATAATCATAAGATCTGAGGTAATTAAATGTAAAACATGAGTAGCAAAGTTACTGTTCTCCAATTATGCCAGATGTACTTATAAGGGCTAAACATCCAACAATAACTAAACAATTCTACTAAATTCTGTGGGAATTATGAATGAAAATGATTTTAATTCATACATTTTAGATACTAACAAGACAAGTCATGTCTCTTCTCCATGCAGTATCCAAAAGGCTTGTATGCCTACATTCTCTCTGCAATCAATGAAGAAAGAGAGGTTCCTCTGGGAATTCCTAAATTAGTCTCCTGAATCATCCCAGAGCTTATGCTTGGTAGGCTTTATGTACAGCACACATAGTCTCTGAGGGTGCAGAAGTGGAGGGACTGTTAGGGAGAGTTTGTGAATTTCTTGACCCCACAGCTGCTCAGCTACTCGCACAGGGACATCACACAATCTGATACCTTCTACCCTCCTTGAGCTGCGTTCCAGGGAGGCAAGACATGATGTTGTACCAGCTACAACATTAATTTCAGCACTCATTAAGGTTCTAAAGGCAAAGTCTCATTTTTATGCCTCATCAAAAAAAGGCAGTTAAGCACTGCCTGACACAACATACAGGAGGTTCAGTGCTGACTCCAGGGAAAATGTATCAGCTATTGAATCACAAGCAAACCTATAAATGCCTTCCGCAGTGACAGATATTTGAAGAGAGACAGATTATACATTTTCCCCTCTCATTAGTGGTTGTACTCCAGATAGGAGTTTGGGCTCTGCTTTTTCAGACTGCCGCACAGCTGTAGCTTGCAACAGAACCAACTGACTTGAGCCTTTCTAGCCTCAAAACACAAAGGAGAAGAAAGGGAAGGTCCATTTAGATTGAGATTGCACTTAAAATGATAACATTCCTGGGCAAAGGGTTTTCAACACTTTCTTGGTAAAAACTGTAGTGATCTACAAGTCAAGAAGTGCAGAAAACCCTGGTCTAGGGACTGGGACCCCAGTACTTCTGTTTGAGCTTCAGTCATGGCTATTGGCTTCACAAGGTGACTCTGGAAAGCTAGATGTCTTCTGGTGCTTGGGAGAGGTGAAGTGAGAAACAGTTAGATATTAAATTATGTTTTGGCTAAAAGCTGCCTGAAGCTAAATTACACACTTGTAATCACTTCAATTGCAAGGCAAAAATACTAGTAATTAATTGTGGCAATGTGACAGGATTTAAAGTAACCAAACAGAATTCTCGGTAGTACATAAAATGTAAAAATCTGAAATCTATCAACATTTTATGTACTGAAATTAGTTCCACTTGCAATGGCATCAGAATGAGTTTCTCCAGTTAATAACCTTCTCTTCATCTCAATCTAATCTTGACAACAGAAACACCATCAAGAATTATGAAATGGAAAAATGGCTTCTGTTTAAAAGAAGGAATTCTTCATACTTGCACTCTATTTTGTATTTCATCACAGAGAAGCTCAATCTGAGGTAAAGCTGCCAGATGCCCAGGTTTCTCCAGACGCAGCCCTTTTCTCCACACAGAAATTCTGTCCAGGCAAAAAAAAGACAAACTTGGCCATTTGACTGGAATTTCCAGATGCTGGGCAGCATAGTCAGGTGGTAGCTCTAATGTGGCTGCTTGATGCTTGGAAATCCTGGACAATGGATATCCACTGGGATTTTCGTGCATCTGAACAAAGAGTTACTTTGTGTGCAGAACATACCTAGCATGCTCCCTTTACTGAGTTCTCCCGAGTAAGACATGCCAGATAGGGTCCAAATTCTGTCCTGAATTTCCTGGACATAAATATGAGAGCCCTCACACGAAGCACTCGTTCTAAGCCAATCTTCTAAGTGCATCCACAACTTGCATACGCGTATGAGAAAGCTGAAACAATGCATAGGGCCACCAAGATATTTACTAGTTCAAGATAGGTAAATAGCAATGGGCACATATGTGTTAGTATACACATCTGAAGATTCAGAACTAGAGGGACATAGCACCTGGTTGTGTAGCAAAATCCACAGCCTGAATTAGACTTCTGGAATTAAAAAAGAAAAAAAAAAGGGACAAGAGAAGATTTAGATGCTTAGAAAGGGATACAAACTGGGCAGCAATTAGAGCAGCAGTAACTACAGACTCTAACAGTAACAGACAGACAAGAGGAAACGCTGAAGAGTTTGCCTTCAACCCACATCTCTTTAAGTACTAGGCAACTTATCCTGAAATTCAGGAAGATACCTCCTTCCAGTTAGGATTCATAGTCTTTAGCCATCTCAGAGCAAGGTAAACCAGGTTTTGTTTGTTTGTTTTAAAGAAAAAGAACAAACCCCTTATTTCAGAGAAAGAACAATGCCCTGAAAAAAGGGGGCCCAGCTTCCAGTTGTTTAATATCGAATACTCATTTGATAAAAATACAGAAATTCTAAATGGCATAGGAATTAAACACCCGGTTTCCCCTACTTCACATATATAATCTAACCACTAGGTCACAATCACATTTTCTCCCTTATTCGTCCAATTTCTTAACTAATTCCATACAGAGATGAGTTTTAAAAAGGAAAGCTGGTAACACCTGCAGCTCCAGGCAATCTACAATTACGGTTACTGCATGTTTCCCAGAGAAAGGAGATGTGCCTTGAAACTCCCATCCACACCCTGGGTACCTGCCCTCTGGCAGGTCACAGGAAGCAGCATCCCTACTTCTACGGACATTTTGTATGAAGCCTCACAAGTTGTATTCAACAGCTCACTTAGCGGCGCTCACAGATTGACGAACACCTATTTAATGGAGTCTAGAAGATTTTCTATATATTTAATAGATGCCAAGCTTTGCAGCACCATGAAGACTATGGTAGTAGAGAGCTTGGCCAAAAGCAGAGTTTTAGGCACATAAAGGATCTTCAGTCCAAAAGCAATGCACATCCAGGCAGCCACAGAATGGAAGTTTTAAGAATCAAAACTTTAGATCTAGACAGACATTAAGCCCCTGAAACTTTAAGTCAATTTTTCCGGTCTTTATAAAAGGCGCAAGACCTCTCTGCCTCTCAGAGACATGCCATTTTTGATTCACTGATGTTTATTAATGTATCCTTACACACAGGATATAGCATGACATCCTAGCATGGATGGCAGAAAAACCCTGCGATTTCTACAGTCGTAGTAACCACTGCATATATGGAAACTGATAGGTAAGGGCTTTTCTTCATAAAAAAAACTTATACAAAAAGCTTGACAAGGATTCAGTAAAACACTTTAACCATGGAAGCTCTGAATATTATTATTTAGGGTCTCTGGCCAAACTCAGTATCATTGACAATACATTTTCATATTCATTGCAAAAAAATTATGTTGGCACAATATTACAAGATTGAAACTAACGATTCATTTAAAACCCAGATATTTAAAAGTTAAAAATTAGTACAGCTTTAATTCTTCATCAGTGAACACACATATTAACAAAATAATCTCTGTATTACTATTATTAACATCATCACATCCAGATTTAATGAAACTGTCTCAACTTTTAACAACCATATTGTGATTTTGAGAGCCCATACCTGTTTCAGGTTATTAATAGAAGCCTTCTGATATTGACAGGTCTCCTGGTTTCATCAGAACAGGCTACATGCCCTTGGTCTCACTTTTTTCAACTTGATACAAGATGGTATGAAAGGGCAGGTATGGGCAATACCTTATCTCCAGGTTGTCCTACAGTGCTTTAAGCTGTTTGTGGTGACAATAAGCAGTGCGTCTAGGCAGATCCAATCACTGGAAACCATTTAAAAGCATACACACAGTGTCAGCCTCAGAATGCAGCAACAAAAATCTTACTGAACCCCAGACTGGCTCCGTATTTGCCTTTTACAGAAAAATGGTGGTTAATATGCTAAACTGAAAGGATGTCTGAAAAATGAAAACTTACACCTTTCTCTGATACCACAGCAAATTCAGTAAGCAGCTGTTTAGAGACAAAGTGGGGAAGTCACCTGAGCTCAAGCAAAATGGATTAGTTTTTGCTGAAATCAATGCAAAAACATGAACCCAACACTAGCATCTGAACCTCAAAATCTTCAAGAATAGCATGGATAAAGAGCTCATTTCCATACAATCCCTCTGGACTGAACTGAAACGAGAGAAAACTGACGTCTGAACATCTGGTACCACCACAATAGAGAGTATGAAAAGCTCGCTTTTACTTGATGATCTTGGAGGTCTTTTCCAACCTTAATGATTCTACGATTCTATGATTCTCGCTACCCTTTCATTTCTGTGTCATATTGCAGGACTGAAATTACCACCTTGGATGACTCCAAACCATGGTCAAAAGATGTAACAAGTTCCAAATTCCCCCTGCCAACAGAAACAAAGACACTGCAAGGGTACCTGCTTAGCCATCAGTCAGGAGCCAGGCTGCCTCACTTAACATCCAATTCTAAAACCCTCCACTAAGCAGGCCGTGCTTGAAAGCAAGGTTTGCTTTAATTTGGCAAAATGTGCTTCATTACATAAAGATAAATGACTGACAAAGATCTTTTTTTTTTTCCTTTAAGTAATCATAAATGTATGCCTCTCACATTGTCTAAAGCACCAAACAACATTTCAGTGTATTATCTTCTTAATTTTTGGAGGACCTAGGGCCAAGCTCGTTAATGAATTTAGTCTTTAAAAATCAACTAAATTAGCCAAAGTTTGTCTTCATTAGACTTGAGACTCAGGCCAACCCGACCTGCTTAAGGAAAAAAAAGAAGAGAACAATAATCACCAACATCAATCCCTTGCCACACTGTGCTTGTGTAATTAGCTTACTGAAACCAATTAAATGCATCAAGATGCATTTATAAATAAATAAATGCGAAAAGACCAGATGAGAAGACTTAATTATTCTTCCAAGTTCAGTGACAGATGCTAAAATGAATCCACATTCCCTTGCTGACAAGTTTAGAAAGGGTACCTTTCCCATCCAAAAAAATCCACCAGACACCAATTAAAGATATTTTGATTTGATTTTGCCCACACTCAAATCAAACAGGATCTTTTTAATACAACCTCCTATGAAATTATGGAGAAAACTCTCCAGAATCACATAACACCTCAGACACAAACAACAGATTAAATAAGAGTTCCCCTCTCTTCAAGCCATCTGCTAGTTTGCCAATGAAGCTCCAGGGAAAGAATATTTAGCATGGGCTTCATCTCACCTGATTTTAGCCATCTAAACTTTTGACCTGAAGCATAAAGTCTTTTCCTACAGTCAGCTGAATAAAGATAGGCATTTCTAGAGAAAACAAATCCCACTTTAAGATAGTGTCCAAAAACCTAACTCATCTGCACCTTAAGTTAGGCAGAGGTTTCTCTCACCTACCATTCCGTGGTCAAATGAAATATAAATATATTCATACACTAAGGATGGTACTCATCTCCCTGAAATGTGGTAATAATAGAGTGTTGAGCTCACTCTCTCCACTTTTCCATTGGTCAAGAGAGAACATCTTTCTCAGGCATATATTTTACAATTGAATGAAGCATGCTATGGGGGCATTTCTCTCTCAAACCATCTATATGAGCTGCCTGGACAGCTATCTCAAACCAGGCATTTCATTTAAGACAACGGAAACATGAGCAAGATTAATCCTTGACTTAGTGCACAGCACCCAAACATACATTTAGATTTAGCTGAGCAGATACCGAGTGTTTAAATTTCACTTTCTTAACTCTAATAATACAAATAACCCATTTAGAGTATATTTAGTAATAACATAATGGTTAATTTAAATTGACCTTAGCATTGGTAGGAGGTGTTGGCACACCAGGAAGTCTAGAAGATGAGTCTAAATCCATTCGGATTAGATCCATTCCATTAGATCCATTCATCTAGAAGACGAGTCAAAATCAAGCAGAAATCCTGCATAACACAGAAGATAGTTCTTCTTGAGTGCATGGAACAACCTGGGCTAGCAGCCATAGCGTTAAGTCCATTAGTTGTCATTAGAACAAAATACACCACCATGGGCTTGCCAGTCCAGTCCAATCACAATGACTTGGCCAATCCAGATTACTCCTTGAAATGGTGAAGTCAGTCAAGTTTTGGTCAGATTTAGGATCTTTGGGAACACCAAGGTGTAACATGATTTCAAGCATGGATGCTTATCCATTAAGAACTGCAATAAAAATACCTTGCAATTTTCAGTCAGTTGAACAATTTGGGGGAAGAAAGTGAAAAACACACCTTTACATCCAGCTACAGTACTGTATGCCATCTCAGTTAAATTCTTAGTATCTTTGATAGCTTTGCAAATAGAGCAAATACTGTTTTCTAACACAGATGCAGGTCCTCAAATAAGAGAAACAAGACAGCTTGCAGTAAAGCAGCTCTATCTAGCACTAGTAGCTTGCAATATGTTTAATGATGGGGACAATCTGCTGACATTCCACAACTGTAAGTAAAAAATAGCATTATTTGTGTAATTTTAAATGCTACAGACTTATTCAGAAGTTTAGGTGATTCTGTTTTAAAATCTTCACCTCATATGAAATATATTATTTAAAGGAAGAAAATGATGTGACATATACAAACACGACAGATTGTTCAGAAACCATACTAACTTTACAATAACCTTTTAAATTACATTCAATTCTGCAACGCTTCTTTTGCGGAAAAAACCCCCACAACAAACTAAAAAGACAAACCACATTTCTGCTGGGGCACAGAAATCCTATCCAGGTGGAGTTCATAGGCAGGTAAAATACAAGCAATAACCAACAGACAATTGTAGTTGTAATACTTCGGGGGATGCCTATGTGTGCAACTCCTGTAGACATACCTGAGCTAGCTTCCGTAATGACAGCAGTATGAACATGCCAGCCAGCAACACAGCATAGTGTCGTCCAGTGACTTGCAAATTTATTCCACTTTTTGGGTGGATGTTGCAACCGCATTTAAACACTCTGCTGCTGCAGTTGTCACCTTCTCAACTCAACGGTTTGAAACAAACCGCAGTACGTCTGTGAACCAGAGTAATGTTTCGACTGCAACACAAAAGCATTCTAATAGGCAGACTATCTCGACTTACTTCTCAACTGTCCACTTATAATAATGAGAAAATGCTGGACTGTTTTCCTGGACCTTCCTGAGGCAAATGCCAGTTATGTTCTCCCCTGATCTAAAGGCCTCATGGAAACTGGTCAGTTCTCTGCTCCTCTTTCCTCCTAAACTATTTCACCCTGACCCAAAATACTTGCATTAATGGATCTCAGCTGAGGAAATATTTTTTTAAATACTCATTTGAATTTAAATAATTCCTTCTATTTGAATTAATTAACTTTCCTGTTCCCTATGTAGAGTAGAGCAGCATCAATTATCTCCCTTTTACAGACTGAGAAAGTGAGACTCACTAAAATTCAGTGACTTGCTCAGAGGCAGAGGGGAGCTCCGTGGTAGAGGAGGGAACTGAAGCAAGAACCTGAACAAGATGGAAATAAAATTTCCAATGAGATCAGTGGAAGTTACTTGAATTGCATGCTGCTGTCGGTCCCCTGACACCCATTCGTGAGCTTCAAGACACGATCTTGAAGGACAATACCAGGGACCCACCAACAATATTCTAAAACTGTAATATGGAGTATAACCAGTCACCACACTTAAATCACTATCAAGCCCAATTATGAGAACAGCTGTAAACCAATAAAATGTCAGGGTGTCATAAGTCATCGTATTAGCCTTCTTTTCTCTTCCACTCCTCATTCTTTTCTTTTTCAAAGGACAGCAGAGCTTCCAGGATGATCCTTTACGCACCATATGCGCTCTTCTTCCCAACTCCAAGGTCTAGGATTGTAAAATGAAAGCTGAGATCCTCACAGTTATACAATTTCATGAGTTAGGACTTTAAGACCAAGTAAGTGCAATAAATGAGAATTGACAATGGCAACACTAACACTTTGCATGTGTCTATAAGCAATGTCTCATGGGTAATTACATGCCAGTCAATTGGTCAAAAAGATTAGCTAAGGAGCTCAAAACACTGCCATTCCCTTTACAGAAATTTTAAAAGCAATCTCAGTCTGCATAAAGAAAGCTTTACGCTCCTAGCACGCTTACTAATGAGTATGCTTCACACCACCATCACTCCTTTTATACTCTTTCCGGGTTTACAGTTTTATTGGTCATAGAGGATGGTGTTCTGAAAGAACAGGTCACGTATTTTAATTTTCAGTTGGAGTTTAACTCTGGAGTGCCACTCAATGGTCATACATATTTTAATGCACAACAGCTGATTGAAGGGTAAAACTCATGTAGGAGAAAAGATTGAACTTCTGTAATTTTGACTCTTCACTGCCTCTACTTGCTGCCTCAGTAAGACAGAAAACATTATTATTCTCATTTCTTAGCATTCTACTTTTGGGGTGCACTCACTTTGGATAGGACAAAGGAAAAGTGAACAGGATTACATAGTTTGTAAACACTAAAGAGGTCAGTATAGTTACACTGTTGTACACAATCCACAGCAGGAACTATGTGCAGACTTCAGAGACTAACTGATGTCTTGTTTCCCAACAAAATGACCTAGAGATTCTAGCTTTCCTATAAGTGATTCTGCTGCATGTTACCCTGGAGGAACTTGCTCAGTCTATCCCCTCCTCGTACTCTGAGAACCTGCCTTGCAATAACACTTCTTCAACAAAGCAGTTTTGGAGCTTACAAACTCTATTTTATTAGTCTAAATGGTTGGCTGATAGCCTAAAAACCTGGATTTTCCCAGGTAGTTAGCAAGTTGCTTCTCTTCAACTCTTTACAGTAACTATCAGCCAATAGTACAGACCATTTCCATATGTCTTATAACCAAAATTAGATCCGAATTAGCAAGTCTCTACCATGCCTTGAATGACAACAATGGGCACGCAGTAAATAAAAATAATTTATTATAATATACTTGAAAGGAAACATTTTCTGTATATCTAATAGAAGTCACATTTTCTGTAAAAAAACTCCTTAAATAAGCATCTCTATTCAATTACATACACAACGAGAAGTAAGACAAAGAAAAAGTCTAGTTTTCCGTTTGAGAATAAAGGTGTTTGGAACGATGCCTATACAAACCTACTCATTTCTTCTCCATTAATTCCACATGATTTTCCCGTAAGCATACCTGGTTTTCTATAACCAATTTTGACTTGCATAGATTTTTCCCAGAAAAGAAACAATTACCTAACCTAATGATTTCTCCATTAATGGACATTTTGGCAACAACAGGTAATGGAGAAATCCTTAATTAGTTTCAGGAGAATTCTGACTAGCATAAACAGGCATTTACACCACTAAGAGTCTCAGTGTAAGTTCACTTTAAACGCAGAACATTCAGTGTGCTGAGGCAATATTTAGGTGTACCCAAAATGTTTTCTTGCTTTTGCAAGAGATGGGCGTATACAAAGCCTTGATATCCAGAGATGCTATTCTGAATGGATATTCTGAACGAATGCTGTTCTGATAAAATATCTGTTCTTGAGATGATAATAGCCCCTCTCCAACTGCAGCTCTAGACTCTGTCTCTCTGTCCTACACATCGGCTGAGCCTTAGCCCAAGATCCCAAGCCACAGACCAAATGAACAAGAGGACAGAATACCTCTTGCAGCCCCTTCCCAGCCCCACTCCAGCTACAGCTCTAGGCTCTGTCTCTCTCCCAACCCTAATCCTAGCCCCAGCCCAATGCATCACCACCAAACCATACTCCCCCAAAAGTCCAAACCACCATTTTCTCTTGAATTTTAATTCCTTTATCAAGGAACATTCTTCAAAAGCCAGTTTGACATTAACAACATAGGCATTATCACTAATGCAGTTTTTGCTCATTAAGCCACAAGTATACAAAGAGAAAGTGGCAGTTTACCCCTTAGTCACTGAAACGCAGACACTAGTTCTGCTATAACGCTTCCTTCGAAATACCACTGTCAACTGAGAACTTGCCTACTAACATGGTTTCCCTCTCAGCACAATGAGAATGGTTAGACTGAAAAAGGAAAAGGATAAATATTTTTGAAGGGAAGGGATCATAGTTGAGCATTTGAAACGTAGTAGAGAGATACCACAAAAGGATCGTCTAAATCCTGTCTATCTAGCAGCTAAATCAGCAAGAAAACAAGTTTAGGAATCATGCTTGCAAAAGGGGGCATACTATAGTTTGCACATCTTTAAAACATGATCAAAAAACACAGGCACTTGCGTATTACAAATCCTAGCCTACTTTTGGATGGGTTGCTTACCTTTTTACAACCTCCATTTTTTCAGCAGTAAAATGGAAATAATAATCCTCCCTTTTCTGACAGTAAGGCTACAAAGCTTAATTCATTTAAATTCTGTGAAAGTCTTTTGAGCTCCTTCTATGAAAAGTGTTATTTAATTAAATATTGTTACTATTCCAAAGGAGCAACTGTAACAAAAAAATCTTATTTATTTTATTGCCTATTGCAATTTGCATATAACTGCGCAACACCCCAAAAGGAGTGCTTGTCCCTGTTCTGATAAGAACTTATGCTAGTCAAAGTGTGTTGTATGAGAAAAGCATATTCTACACCAGCACAAAAACATTTTAACCCGTGAAAAATTAAACAGATGTTATACCATAGGATTTTTAATGGTGTTTTTAAATTACTTAGATTAATGTTCTTTTCCTGAGTTTCATGTACATTTTAAACTAGGTTTGTTTCTCTTTATCAGTTAAAGTACATTTTAATCTCTTTTGACATCTTATTTAATGAATTAGAATGGTTCTTAACTCCATTTTTATGGACATAGAAACAGAAACTAATGGAACACATTGCTTCCGTTTGTCTGTCTACAAATGGGCCTGAAGTTGGTGTTGCTAGTTCTCAGCCAATACTGCATTGTTCTTTATTTAAATTTCATCTATTCCTAAATAAAATTATAATGAAAAGAAAAAGAAAACACAAAAGAGATGCTGCAGCCTTAAGTAATACCGGTTAGAGCAGAATCCAGATGCCCTCTTTTAGCTTTTCAGAGCTTAAGAACTGCAGGGTGTAGTAGCTTCCCCTCAGAGCTTTCATGTACTACTGTCTAATCTGATGATGCTTCACTTGATTATAAATGTTGGGAAAAGGAGCCTCATAGATCTGAACGAGCACAACTATTACCAGGTTTTTTCTCTGGGCTGCGGTCACAGTGCAGATCATGGAGGCCAAATGTAATTCACCGACTATGAATCTGACCAAAAAACTGACAGAAACACAACGGGCAAATTCTTGCCCCTGCTGTGATCCCCATCTGGTTGGAGAAAAACTTAAAGGCTCGAACTGGTCCTAAAAGCCCAAGACTGATAGAAAATAACTACCCAGAAGACATCAATGGAGAAAAGATTTGTAAGATTACTCTCCCCTGTCTATGGGCTATGTCAAATACGGGACTGAGCAGGAGTGGGCCACATATGCTTCAAAAGCCACAGCTAGGTATGCAACACAAGAACAATGAGGAATGATTAAAGTAATTTAGATGGCCCACAACAAGAGTCTAAGACAAAACAAGGAGGTCTCCAAACTCTCAACAGCTCAGGGTCTCAAACATTTGTCCACAGTAGAAAGCCACAATGTCCAGAGTCTTGCACAAATATTTTTTATATAAAATGCCATATAGTCTTTAAAAAACTTCATGCCACCTGCAAGTCAGCAGCACTGAGACTAGAAAGCCTCTCTGCATTGCAATGGCAGACCTGCATATTACAAAGTTAGGGAAAGCAAGTCAATATTACTTTCTGCTGAACTGAGAAGCTCCTTTCCGATCATTTCCTATACAATTTGGAAGTAGTGTTACCCTTGGAGGTGTAAGTAGCACTAGTAAGCAAGCTATTTCCCTGATTCAGAAGGTTTCCAGTTTGTTTAAAAAAAGGCTTCTTGCATATAGTACATTCTGACTGAGTAAAGACTAGCTCCTGTTTCTTTCACAGAGCTTAAAGAACAGGATGTAGCACAATGTTAAAGGTGTCTGCTTATCTCAGTCAACGCAAAGCTAAGCCCCAAAACCCAACTAATGTCATATACTTAATGCCAAGTATTGTTTGAAAGCAGAACCTTTTAAGATATCAGTTTTCTTAGTCTAAATCAGACACAATATCTTTCTAGATGTGCTACACTTCTTTCTTGGGATTTAGAATTGCCACTTATAATCAATCAAAGGAACAAAATTTTTCTTTTACTTATGTTGATCTGTTTCACAAATTCATCATCACGTCAGCCCCTTTATTGTTACCTATACTACTCACTGCCTAAGAGCCTCAGCTGTAGCCCAGGGCCCAGTGGTGAAAGGCAAATCCCCAATACCAACAGTTTGCTTGTCCTAGCAATCCTTTAGAATACAGTACATACGCTAAATGAAATGAAAAGGAAAAGTAAAGAAAACCATTTCAACTACCTTGCCATGTAGTTTGTGGACATCGTATCTTATTTGAGCAAATTCACGGAGTCCAAAAGATCCTCCAACAAGATATAGCTGAAAAACAACAAAATGAAACAGACGTGTTAGGACTACTATGAAAAAGAACACGTTGCATTCTTACAAAGAACACTTTGCATACTGTCCCAATTCATTTACCAAGGGACCCTACTATTCTTCCAACAGAAACATCAAAAACTAAAGAAAAGAATCAATTGGAAGATACGTATAGGAGAAGAGGGAGTATACGTAAAGTCAGAGCCTTCTTCCACTCTCCGGGCCTGGATTTCACAAATTTCCTCTGTCATACAAAGACAGCTGCTTCATGACACATTTTCTAGGGAATTCCTCTCCTCTTACCCCTTCTTTTCCCTCCCCATATGGCTTCCTGACGTAACTGCAGCAAAGGAACCTTTACCTCACCGCCACAGGATTTATTCTCATCATTTTCAAACTCCATGGGGAAGTAACAATGCCACATTGACTTACTCTGATGTCTGTGGGTAAGAGATCTAATTAAGCTTCTGAACAGACCAGCTGATACGAGCGGTGATTCAATGATACAATACTACATAGGCTAAAAAATCATATTCAGTACACCTGCACTTTTATTGTTGCCTCCTTTAGTTGTCTTGCAATTCGCTCCACACCTGTGAAGCTTATGAACAAGAATAATACAGGGAGAAATGGGGGAGGGGAAATATCCGCATAAAGAAATTGTTAAATTATTCTTTCTTATGACAGAGGGATATCATAAAACTGTCTATGTATTTTTACCATTAAAAATGGACAGACCAACCAAAAAATCAAGTATTGTTAAAAAACACCATTAAGCACTTGAAAATTAGCTTAGAAATCTAGCTACTCTGTGGAAGAATCAGGCCTCTTGCTCCTGCTCTGACCTGACAGACTCCGTCTGCTGTTCTCTGTTAAGGCAGATGCACAGGAGGCCAAGAGGCTTCATATCTAGAGATGCACATCTAAGGAAGGTGGAAGCATGAGGAAGCTCTAAGGACCTGAGTGGAAAAAAAAAAAAACCCCAACACTCCCCTATTTTATCACACCACGTTGCTGTTACAGTCCTTCAATACAGGCTGTTGCTGCACTGGTAACTGTTTTCTACACACTGCTGGCTGATTCCTTGCTACATATTAGGTTTGCACCAACGGCCCGTGTCCAAAAATTTTTATAATTATGCTGCACAGGTAGTCAAAATGTATGTTCTTTCCACAAAGTATGCCATCTGAAGTTCAGGTCACTGAAGCCACAAAGCCATATTCACTCAATTTAAATTAAAAAAAAAAAAAAAACAAAACAAAAAAAAGCCTTCTACATTTATTCCTTCTAAAAATTGCAGGACTACATGATTTCCCATCAAGCAGGTAAAACTACTCACAACCATGCGAACGACTCCCCACACACACTCAGATACTGGTATGTTACAGACTGGTACCCAGGAACTAATGTGCTCTCTTCACAGAACCCTGGGAACCCTTCACCAGTAGCCAAGAGTTAAAGGTTCCACAGTCTCTTTCTGGCCTGGTCCCTTCGATAAGCCTCAGAATCTAGCTCATAATTAGAAACAAACAGACCAAAATTTTGCAATACAAACATCCAGCTGCTAGGCCACAGAACTCTGATTTCAGAAAGCTAATCAGAAAATCATCATGTGGTAGCAAGTTAACTTTCAGCGACTAGAAATTTGACCTACCAAAAATTGGATGGCACCATATCTGTATCATAACTTGCAAGGAATTAACGATGCTCTTGCAAATATTGAATCATCAAAATACACAATAGAAAAAAAGGTATTTGTCTAAAAGGGAGGGAAAAAAGTCTTCCTCGTCTAAGTATTTTGGTAAGAAAGAATAACAGGAAACAGAAAATAAAGTATTCAAAATAGTTAAAAAAAACCTGAAAATTATTCAGGATTCATCTAAGCAAAACGCAAAAATCTAAGCAAAAGATTTGTCAGCTGAAGATATAGTAACACATAATGCTGAAAGTCTCAAGGACCAGACTATAACTGAATTTTAATATGGTTGACACCTCAGCATAAGTTTTCATTAGCTGATCTTCTTTAACTCCTAACAAGTATTATGTTAATTAATAGCCAATGACTTGACTTAACAAATTTTGAGTCCTCATGAACAGAAATCAGAAGTCTATAGACAAGTTTACGGCTGTTACAAACCACACCTTATTGCCTTTGTGTATATTAGCATGTTGTCGAAGAGTGGCTATGGCGGGGCAAAAGCAACTGCACTAGAAATGGTTCCGTGCACAGTTGTTAAACTAGGCAGAAAGCAGCAATTACTTGTGACATCAATTAAAAATCAGTTTGCCCAACAATGAACTTGCATGAAGTATATACTGTTATGAGATGCAATATGAACAAGTAGAAGACCTTTAAGTGGCCTGTTCCTCATAACCCAACTACTATTTAGCTTAATGAAAAGGTACACTGTGGCTTACAAAGCCATGCTCCAGGCTAAAAAAGAAGTATTACATTCTTTAGCTTTGTTCATTTAAAACTATGTAATGTACACTGTAACTAAGAGAAATCAAGTAGAAGGTTATTGCATGAAATTAGTCACGTGCTACTCATTTTGTCTCATCATATCCTATCACTTGTTTGTCAGCAACCATCTATTATACAGTGTATTTTACATTTGCAGCTATATACATGATAAAGAGGTTGATACACACACACCTCAGTTCCTTTTGACAGGTTTTGGCCTGAGACTGTAATTTTACTCACATCACCTTCATACTACTAAAGGGAAAAACCCCACTTGGTTTCTGATGTACTTTTGCTCTTTACACAGCATAAGCAGTATAACTAGCCTGGCAAGTTGGCATATTTCGCTTATCAGGCATTACCAGTATAGTTGCCTTTACACTTCCAATACTGCAATGGTTGATTTATCTTATGATGAAACATCAGTTAGGCCGCATCAGAGTCAAAGCACACGGATGCTGTAAGAAATTACAAATGCCACTGAAATATTACACAGTGTAATGCTGGAAAGTTAGGATTAAGAATAAATAATTTCCAAAAGCACAGAATACACACAAAAATATAAATAATGTGTTTACAATTTTACTTGACCAATGTTCTAAAGAACTAGACATGTTGTCTAAGACTTCACTGCAAAACCAGACCAGAATCGGTCATATTCAGCACTTCTTTAACCAACCAACAGCATGTCAATACAGTTACCTGACAATCCTGAGCATGAATTGCCTTGATCTACACAAGCCAGAGCAGCAATGGACAGCTATTCAATTAGATTTTTGAAAACTGTTTTCAAAAACCAATAAAAGAAGGTATAAATGAGTTTACGCAACTATAATACCATTAAAGGTAGTAAAGGACTCAGTGACTGACAATGCATTGAGTGGAAGTATTACTCTTGGTTTAAGCGTTTCCTTTCTCTTTTTTGCATTATGACGGAAGATGTCCTCACTACCTTCATTTAAGTTAACAGTATTTAAAGGGAAGAATGCATACATACAAACAACAATGAAGCATCAAGAGTCACCAGTCAAAATAATTAGAAGTGGGATAAGACTCAATTTAAAAATTCCAGCGACGTTATCAGCTTGTTGGCTTTGCATATTCTGTATGTTTCACATACATTTCTGGTTTCCCAATCTGTAAAATAGATATAGTCTCTACATTCCTTGCAAAACACTCTTCAGTTAAAAAAAGACTACAATGGATGAATTTGCTCTATGTAAGCCAAGGGCAATAGCGAAATCAAGTATGTTCCATCCACTAGTCCAGACATAAAAGAGACAGGAGAAGCTATTCTGGATGCCATATAAATAAAACAGTTAGGTTGGCAATATTCTAATGAAGTCAGGCTCAAGTTCACTCTCCAGTTAACTGAAAGGGGAAAAGTAATGCCATATATAATGAAAATTAAGATATATTCTTCTTCATTCCAATTTTAGAATCATACAGATACTTAACTGACACTATAAAATGTTAAGGCATTGGCATCTGAAGGGTACTCAAGTTGGAAAGTCTAAATATATTTGCATTCTTTCATTGTGAGGGAACTATTTGTTTTACATGCTTTAGAACGTGGAGAAAAAATGTTATTATGTAGTGAACGTCATCTGTCTAGTTACTTGAATGCATTCAGCAGCTTGATGAAATTATAGTAACTTCTCACTTTACCTTTTACACCTTTTACAAGTTTACCTTAAGAAGGCAAAAATCATAAAACATACTAGTTAGCCAGCACTTAACACCAAAGCAAACAGCTTAACAGCACTGCTAGCACAACCCCCCATTAAAGATCTCACAGTGAATTATTCCTTTATGTTTCAGTGAGTATACAAAAAAACCCTACAATGTTGTAATGCAATTATGCAGGCATGGAAGACTTGCATGTTGCAAAACAAAATGAAAGATAGGATGTGACATAAGAGCACCATCTGTCACATACACTCAGCAACCTCAATAAATGTTTTATGTAAAAAAATGACACAAAATTCTCTTTAATAACATTCTTCTAAAAATTCTATTTGTTCACGTCTCCATTGGGAGGTATGTTATGCAATCAGTTATAGATGGCATCAGACTGATCCCTTGAACTGCATCTTAGGATGGGAAATACTTGTATTTGTCACCAACTACAGTGAGATGTTCACTGAGGACTCACAACAGCAGAACAACTTGGCACATACAGCAGATCCCTACTTTTTTAGTTTCCTGCATAATCTAAAGCAGCCATCTTCAGTCCCTTGGGTTAACAAAATAACGAGAAAGTATTTCTCTGGCAGGACCAGCAATTTGCCGTATTACAGGTGTCCTTGTTGTTAGAGAAAGCCATTCCTGCTATAGTACCTATTGTGAAAGCCATTACAAAGTTACATTTGTCATAAATCCCTAAAATAACCAAATCACAATATTTAGGGCTGGCAACACAGACTACGCAGTGGTGGAAAATGTTATGATACATATCACTGGAGAAGGAACATGATAATTTTCTAACCTCTTCTTCCAGACCGCTGCTGCAAACACCTCCAGCTATTCATCAGGAGCTTCAAAACTAGAACAATCACGTGAATGATTTTATTTTAGTTTGAAGTGATCACAGTAAAAAGGGTTTTGGGTTTTCCTTTTTAAAGAACTGTCATACGTGCAGTGCAAGACTGGTGAAAGATGGCAATCTGACAGCGCAGAAGACTGAAGTCTCTTGTTTGTTCCCTAAATAAAGTAGCAGGGCAAACTGCCAGTCCCAGAAAAGACCCAGGCAAGTCACCTTAACCTGAAGCGCCCCCCCCCGCCAGCTCTCATGTCCCACAGCCATTCTGGCGCTTGGCTCTAACACTGAAACTGCTAAGCGAGAGAAACGGCGCAGAAGTTTCTTCTCAGAAACTAAATCCTCTCCCCACCCTCGATGGGAGCAGAAGAGGGTCTACCTTTTCTTCTTGTCTGCAACAAATGGAAATCATTTTTAGTTCAGATCAGAGGCCTCCTTTGGGGGAAAACAGAAACCAAAACTATGCATCTCTTAGTACTTCTTTCATTCGAAAGCACGACAAAGTAAGAGAATGCACTGACTTAATGCATATACTAGAATTCATAAATTGTAGAAAGACTGAACTGCATTACATTAAAAAATGGATTAAATATGCCAGTAGATGACCGCACGGATACCATGCTGGCAACCCAGGAAAGCAGCTGGTATAAACTGGAGCCAATCGTAACGGACTGATAAAGCAGAAGAGTGTAGTTTTCACAGCATGTAGAACTCTGTGGAGAATATTAAACTTGACCCAAGGTAGCCAGTTAATTGGCTCAGTATAGACTATGTTCAAAGCAATGATTGAAAGATTGCAAATATGAATGGCTACAGGCCAGAGTACAACAAAAACTGTCTGTATCCTTTCAATGCTACTATTCAATGTCTTAGGAAGAAAACAAAACCGTTGTTTATTAAAATGTCCATTTTGTAACAGGTTGCAAAGCACAGAAAATGCATTTAATAGAAACCAACCTAAGAACAATGCAGAAGACGCAGCAACCCATATGTTCCTCAGCATGAGCATTAGCGAAAAAGGGTATTTTCAGCTGGTCAGATGAGAAGGGAATTTAACTCAGCAGCTGCAACTGTTTGAAAAACACGTCTGCCGAGGCGGTCAAGCTGCAGTTTCTGAACACCACCTTCTCTTTCTTCACAAGCTTGTAAAAGCCAAAATTTTGATTCCTTATTAAAATTATCATTCCCATTACTCGCAGGTTCAAATCTAGCCAAGGTACACTACAATGAGAAATTGTTTACATCTCATGGCAACCTGGTGTTCTTGTGATGTGTTAGGCCCAGCTCAAAACAGCAATAAACTGAAACCTGCATTAAAAACCATTAAAAAACCCCACTATTAGTCAAGTAATACTTCCCTGTTGACAACGCTGGACAGGGGATGAAGATGAAATGTACTGTAGAGTAAATATTAATCCTGTATCTTTACCTTCACCACCCCTTGAAGAAGGTAGAGACTTAGAGCAGGACTAAACACACAAAGTGGAAACAGGCAAGTCTGTACTTATGTTCTTGTTCCGAGGCTCAACACAGAACCTCAGTTCCGCTGAGTGCCAGATTAGTCCATTCTAACAGCATTAAACAATGCAAATACACTCTTTATGTTTTAAAATGAAACAGAGGGGAAATCTGGAGTACTAAAGAGCGCCTATTTGTTTCTCTAACATTTATGTGGAAAACAGTACTCAAAGATGACGAATCAAAAAAAAAGTTTAAAGTGCTGATTCAAAAGAAGAGCTCAGAAATTTTAAGGCCTGACAGTCAACTGAAAGATGGAAGGCAGCTAATTCAGACTGCACAAACTGGAGTCCACAGAAGCCCATTCAGCTTGAACACACTGGCTTCCACTCCGGCACAAACAGTTCCAGGGGGTGGTTTTGTCCAGAACAGCTCCACACTCTGCTCTGGATTCAAACACACACAGATGGACAGGAGATGCAAAGCAGAAGCGCAGCAGAAGTCAAAAACATATCTCATCATAAGTTTAGAGATTCAGTATTTATAATACAAGTCATTGAAGCATAAAAGCAACACACTCCAATTCACTGATTGGGAGCAACCATTTTAAAATTCTAAAAACAGTTTCATATTTATTGCTTTTCTAGGCTACAGATGTAATACTTCTGACTTTTACAGGCAATCACAATTTATCTACAAATACTAGAAGTCAGAATTCTCTTCTCATGGGTAAATGTTAACTTCTATTCATCTCTCAAAAGCATACTAACATTTAAATCAACTGTTCTGCATATGTCAAATTTTACTGTAAAGTTACATGAAGTTATAGGTATTAATAAAAGTCCTGCAATTCAGTATTATGAATTGTTCAAGGCGATAATGTGAATGATGTTAACAATAACACTGACATATCTAAAAGTGAAAAATGCTGATTGTAGTAATCCTTTTTCAAACAATATCAGAAGATAATGCAATAACAGTTTCTACACACAGGCACACTGGTGGCAACAGCAGATCTCAGAAACGTGATTACTCCTGAGAAGAATTTTCCATATTTCTCAGCGTTCATATAATCTTTTATGCGCAGATATTCCAGAAAAAGTGTGCCTTGTATTCAGCATATCCCAAGACTCAGAATTCAGCAGCTTTTTATGGAATTAATTAGGAATGTTGTATTTAAAGAAAGCTTTGGAAACTTAGTTATTTAAATACATTTAAATGATAAAAACAGTTTCCCTACCCATTAACCCTGTAAAACTTTCACTTTCAGTGACTCACAGCACAATAAAATACCATTTCACAATATTTGCAAAACATTTCTGAGCATCAGTCATGGCTTCCAGATGACCTTGACTTCACCAGTGACCAAAACTAATCCACAGACATGTAATTTCATGTCCTGATGTCTGGGAAAGGTTTTTTGTTTTGGTTTGGTTTGTTTGTCAAAAAGGTTGAGAGACAACTGGTTCATTAACAAGGGCCTGAGATGGCACTGACCTTCTCTAACAGTGCCTGGAAGCACCGACCACATTGCTGCAATATTGTCAGGGACTTTTCTAATCTGACCTTTTTTCTTGTCCTGTACATGACACGCATTCTTGGCGTCTCTTGACAAAGTGCTTACCAAAGTAAACTTGCACTGTTCAAGGCAGCAATGTAGATGGCATTGTAGTACAGTCTGTGTGCATAAACACTGATGGAAATAGATTTTAGAAACGTGTTTATTCACAGAAATATCTTTCACTGTTCCAAGCTACCCCCATCTTCTCTTTTGGCAACACTAGGCACAGCACGTAAAACACCAAAGACAAGATCCAGAAGGAGAAGCAAAGTACTTGTAAAAGTACAGTCTTTACAGGATGAGGAAAAAAAACCCAGAAAAATGAAAGGAAGTCAAAATCTACAGCTATAGATATGGAGAATGTTGCAACATACTGCAAATTTGAAACTTGCAGCACTACATATGTAGTGCAATATACTTATTTTAGGTGTGCAATAAAAAGCACCAAATGAGCCACAGACTATATTTTCTGTCTGCTAAGATGCCACTTCAGATCCTGCTTTGCAACTCTGAAATCCAAACACGTTTTCTCAACGATCTAGAATCGCCATTTATACCTGTCTGAAGAAATAACTTCCAGCAACCTTCAAACGTTCTAACTGCACTAGAGATGTAACCTTACATGTTCAGTCCTTCTAAGAAAGGTATGACACTGGATCCACTAGCTGTAATACCAAAGAGCCTGGTTCCCTCAAGATCTTACAGAAGCATCACAGAAGCAATAGGACATGGATTGACACGTCCCTTTTGGTCAGGTAGAGCTGATTGTGGAATACAAAGCAGCAGTGACTGAAGCTCTTCTTCTATAACAGAACCAAGTATCCTGAAGACTTGTAAGTTAAGCTTCATGTGATAAGGAAAGAGTTCCTGTTATCATGATAGGAAACGGAGATATCAATATAGCTGAGAAAGATGTTTAAGTCACCACAAAGCTGGCACAGCCCTCCACCGTAACAGCAAATTTTACAGATACATCTGTAAGGTCGCTGGAGTTCATCTCAACATCTACATAGATGTTACCATCTTTACCAAAGCTTTAGGACTAAAGCACCTTGTGGCACTCAAGCTGTTAAGATATTCCATGCCAGGCTACATCACTCTCTCCTGCATGCTTACTGTTTTATGTCATGCAGAGAGATCTTATCTGTGAAGTTTACAGAGTTAAAGGAAACGTTCAGAAATGAAGGTTTCCTGCAGGTTTAATTCCTACTCCCTACAGTCTCGCTCACAAAGAAACACTCTTATCTTCTGAGAAAGTATGACTGAAAACTGTGATTTACACATCTTACTCTGAAAGCTGTTGTCAGCTTGAGGTTTAAAAATCAGCCAAGAAAACTCCTTCTGCACTGAAATATTCTAACAGCCCCACGCCCAAAAGAACAAAGAAAAAAGAATCAAGATAATTTACACTAAAAAGTAAGAGATATTTTTAATATATATTTCTGCATGCATGTGTATAATGAGACACTCATCCGTCTTTGAATTATGATCTCTCTAACCTCGGAGCCTTTAGAAAAAGTGGCACAGGGATTTTTTACTCAAATATGCAGTGTAAAAAGGGAAGATATGAAAGCCGTTTGATTTTTTTTCCCCCGATAAAAAAAGCAAATATGGTACTGCTGAAAAGTCCAGCAGTACTGAAGAATAAAGTCCTGTACCTGTCGAGTGAAAAAAATTATGTACAGGATGCAAGAACCTAACAGAAACCTTTGGTTTCAGTATTATCAACAAATTCAGCAGAATTTAAAGGGTTACAAAGGCATGCTTCTTCTGATTCTGTGCATAGATTCAGTGTCTTTTTTGCTGTAATTGATCTTTTAGCACAATTCTGTTTAGCTTCAGAGATGCTTTCAGAGTTCAATAGACAGCTGGGGAACTGACAAGAATTGCATGAATTTTCCTTTCTCTTACTCCTTGGGAAGCCTTTGGGCAGCAACACAGAAACATTCTGAAGTATTCACAGTGGAGGATAATTTTAAGGCAGGGAGACATGAAACCCTGGAAAGAAATATAATAGAATATTTCTCTATATAATATTGTCTCTGGAGGAAAGAGCTCTGTGGTAACAGAAATGGAATGAAATTAGGCAGTAGAGAGTCAAAGAAACCAGTCTCAAAAATTTCTGCTATGACCTATGGCAAATCATGCAAAAACACTGGGAGGGCCAGAAGGACAACCACAGGTCTACCTTGGCCTGGGAAGCTGAAGTCCTAGCTCCAGCACTGAAGCAGAACTGAGAAAATCTACGCCATTGCTGCCAGATGGTTGTTCAACCTCTCCTCAAAAACCCTAAGTATGTATCATGAGTGTTCTTTCCTAACAAAGAGTAATATTTTCCTAACATCTGATCTAAAGCTCATTTATTTTGGTACTTCTTTCCCAAGCTATGAAAAGCAATCACCACTCTCAATATATGATGTACAGAACTTCTCAGACTTTTCTAAAATAAACTAAGTCAATTCCTTCAAGCATTCCTCAAAGATGGAATGTCTGCTGTATCTTTTATGTTGCTCTCCTCTAGACTTTACAGTTTGTCTTCATCATCTCTACAATGGCACCATAAAGCTGGAAAATTACACCAGCTGAGGACTTTGAGTAGACTGGAAGAGACCTGTTCCATGTTTTACTTTACTTTTGACAAGTTTCTGTGTCTTATAATGACATTTCTGTTTTTTCAATATTCAATATTACAGCCCATATTATTTCTGCAGGACCCACGCCACCTAAAATACCTTTCAATTTGGAAGGCCCCTGATAACATTTTATAGTATTTTTTCAGTCCTTTGAGAACACAAATAATAAGAAACGTATCTTTGCTATACTTTCTCTGAAGTGCAATTCTCACAGGGAAGGTAACGTAGAAAGCTTTATGAAAGTCAAGATTTTGTGTAGCAGTTGCATCTGCTTGCCTACTATACCAGTTAATCTATCGAATATCAAATCTGATACATTTATTATTGAAAAGCAATGGTGACATTTATCTCCACCAGGTCACTGCCTCTAAGTGTCTATATCACTATATCTAAGTGTCTATATCACTATATCTAAGTGTCTATAATCACGTAGTATTTTCCCCAAACCTTTTATGGAGTTAAAACTGAGCTGGAGAGCACTAAATTGCCTGGGTTCACCTCATTTTGAAAGAGAAGTAGCAAACCTCAAATAATTACATAAACAATAGGACTGTAACGTAAAACTATATCCAACCTTAAACATCTAAGAAAGGTGTTATTAAACTAAAGAATAATGTCAGAGCACCCAAAAAATGACATGAAAAATTAGAAATTCAGTCTAAGCATGAAAGCAGCAAAGTCCTGGACATCCTTTTAATTATACATGCATGCAGCAGGATATCTAAACAGCTGTAACACT
Source organism: Calonectris borealis (assembly GCF_964195595.1). NCBI lineage: Eukaryota > Metazoa > Chordata > Aves > Procellariiformes > Procellariidae > Calonectris > Calonectris borealis. Next base: position 39,721,296 of record NC_134316.1, read on the forward strand.
ATGCTTGATCACTTTATGAAAGGTGTTATAGGAGGAGGGTGCCTGCAATATCAGGGAGTGGAGTTGCTGATGCAAATGATTCATACAGTTGTGGTATTATCACACTATTTGTTGGTTTGTTTGCTTTTTTTAAAATCTGTTTTCATTTCTTACAAATGACTTCATCAATATTTTGAGAAAAGATACTTCAGTGTATTCAATTGCATGAATATTTCCACTTAAAGTCCTTACTCTAGAACCTCTGTAATATCACTTTAAAATAAATGGCCTGAAACTTTTTTTAACTCTAACAAGGGTCGCTGTCCTTCTCTGGACCACTCCGTTTTTCTGAGGCATACTGCTAAATATTTGACGAGGATGACACTAATTTCTCTAGTAGTATTATAAAAATGTTGGAATTATACTTTGCCCTACTCTTTAGCCACCTTGAAATTTGCTTATTTTTTCTAAACCGATTGTATATATGGAAAATGAGACATGAATTGCATAAACAGAAACCACACTGTCCTGGCTGCTGCTTTTGTCTTCCTTCCTGAGCTTTTATCCGTAAGTGCATGTGAGTTGTTTAATTTTTCCTCTAATGTGCACAGGTACTTAGGATAGGCAAGTGCAATCTATTATGCTGTCCGTCTTATAATTTTGTTTTATTCCTTTGACTTTATTGATTTTTTTAAATTGATCTTTTCTAACCTCGACTATTCTGAATAGTTATGCCTCACCTATCACTTTGAGCACAACTGTAACTGTAACCTATCAACTCATTTAACTCAAATTCTTTCCATTTATTTAGAAGTACAAATTTCAGACCAACACTTTAAAATCCGTTGAAAAGCCAAAGTAAGTTAGACAAACACGTAAGCAGTGTTTTAAAGAAAAAAGACCAAGATGCACTTTCCTCACCTTTTCGTCAGGAATACTTTTAAGAGTATGCTTTATAACCCTTCCCCTGACCTCCAAAGGCCTCCACTGAACCTGCGGGCAGAGCGGGCACACGGCTCACGCCCTCCCTTCGCCTCCTCTCCGGGCACACACCAGTCCCTTACAGTTCCCGACACGCGTGGGAGGCAGAAGCACCGTCCACTAGCTACCACAAATCCTCCTCCTCCTCCTCCTCCCTGCCCGCACAAATTCATCCGCCCTTGTCCCCCTGACACCGACAGAGACCTCCCCGGGCTGTGCCGGCCCCGCGCTGCCTCCCTGCCCGCCCAGCGCACGGCAGGACTCCGCAGGCGCACAGGGCCTGGGCCGCACCCTCAGAGGGCCGGACCCCCCGTCCCTCAGGCAGCGGCGGCACCGTGGCATCCCCGGAGCCCGCTCGCCCCCACGAGGCGTGGCACCGACCCGCCCCCAGGCCGCGCCTCCTCGCCGGTGCCGGTGCCCCCGCCGCGGTGCTCACCAACAGGGGGACCCCGAAGGTCATCGTGCGGCCCCTCCACAGCTTCCGGAGCCTCTCCATCCCCTCCCTCCCTCCCCATAGGCCCCGAGCGGCGCCCTCCCGCCGTCGGCCCGGCTTCAGCGCTTCCGGCGAGGCGCGGGTCCGTTCGCCACAGCGGCCCCCTCCACCGCGGCAACGCGCCCGAGAAAACTGGGTTCCGCGGTGGTGTCTGCCTCCTGCGGTGCCTTCTCTGCGCCCGTGGGAGGTTTGGCAGAAGGCGTTGGCTTGGGCAGAGCCGACCTCGGCATCCAGCCACCCACCACCCCTGCAGCGCGGCCGGGGCCCCTTCTCCAGACATAGCTGATCGCTTGTTGAAGTAGTCCACGTGAAGTAGCGCGGTCAGACTCCCGCAGCGAGCCAGGTGCTTCACTTGACATGGCTGCTGCGGCCTGGTTACCAGTTACAAAGCCACAGGGTGCTTCTAGGTTATAGGCGCACACACACACACGTATCGCAAAAGCTCTTTGAATTAACGGACGTTTGTTGAACATACGCAGCCGGTATGCTGGTGCCAGACTGGCCTGTGAATGGTTTGATCCACCCCCTGGCTTTCCTGAGGAGAAATGTTTGTTGGGGAGCACGTCCCGCGTCCTACACCGGCTGTAGCTAAGTTGCTTAGATTTTATACGGCTTCCACTGTGTCCATGGGAAGAAAAGGATGGGGCTGGAGCCATGCTGTCACCCGCACAAGTATGCGGCTAGGATTCAAGGCCAGGGGATGCCAGTAACAGCACGTGAGCACATGTGTGCTGAGAGGGGTATCGCGGCTTAAAATGATCTGGCTCCATGGCTGCCAGACCTGGGCTGTCCAGAAGCCCCTCTGAGGTTTCTGCCCGTGTTTTTTTTATCTGCCATCTATGGCATGTGGAATGAAAACTCCCATTATTCCTCCTGGAAGCTTTTTTCTGCAAACGTGCTATTTTTGTGAGGTGTTTGTACCACACCTAGCACAGTGGCATTCTCATTTTTGGATTAGGTCTGCTGCACATTATGCTGTTATTCTTACTGTTCATTACTTTTGGTACCCCGCCCGTTCACTAGTATCACAAAACAGTGTACACGTATATTGTGCTATTATATGAAGGTAATGACATCCATGAGTGGCAGTTCAGTCTGTCTGTATTCCAGGACTGAAAATTCAAAGTTGGTCACTACAGCATAGTCCCTAATGGTGAGATGAAAGCACCGTCCACAAAACTGCAGTAACCCAGGCCTGATGCTGAATTATCCTACTGAGATAAAATTCCCTTTGTATGTGCATGGGGAAGGGGAAAAGGAATTCACCTTCAGTAAAGCCACCTTTGAAGTCACAGAAATGAGAAAATAACAACAAAAGACTACAAAGAAGATGACTCTCAAGATAACCCTGAGGCTGATGAGGAGCTCAGTGCTACCATGTAGCTGGGTGGTTTGCCACAGGAAGTCCCTCAGGAGAAGTTCCCTTCAGGAACCTCGAAGGTGAAAGAAGAACATGTTTCCCCAGACAAATCCATTCCAGCAGACAGAAGAAAAGCCTGCAGTGAATAGTTTGGTAAGAAATGAAGACTCATGCTGTGTGTAATGAAGAAAAATCCATGTAAGCATCAATAGCTGCCACAGCATTCCCAGCAGTGAAGTGTGCTATTCTATCTGTCAGCAAGGCAAGGATTGCCTTTTCTTGCCTGAGGAGCTCTAGGTACTGCAGTCTGGAGCCTAGAGAAGATTTAGCACTGCATATACCTACTTTGTAAGGACTTCCAGCAATAGAGATGTATTTCACATATGTAGGGTTACTAGCCTCACTGAGCATACCTATCTGTTTTGTATTGAACATTTACAAAGACTTTCAAGTGAGAGGACTTGACTCAGATTCCTGACATTTTTCTGTGTTCTGAACTTCCTTTTGTGCTTCTATGGGGTATTTGGTAAAAGGACTTGGCTTGACTAAAGTGGACCTCACAGGCAAAAATCTGCCACTTTGCAAAATCACGATCCAATGATGACTAGTTCAAAAGACTGACTAGTTCACTGAATCTCAACAGAGCTAGGGATTTCACCTGCCGCCACTCATTGGAAAAGCCAGCTTGCAGAACTGAGGTCAGGGACATTTCAGGAAAGCAAGTGGCACGGAGAGACTAAGAGCTTCCGCAGCTTGCACCTGGGATACCTTGGCAGGGTGGGAGGGAGAGCAGGGCGCAAATAGCAGGAAACATTGCCATTCAGGATTGGTAAGCATGGAGGGCACCACTGGAGAGAAACATGCAGCCTCTGCTGCCTCCAGTGAGAGCTGAAGGCTGTGTTAGTATTCACCCAGTGGATGACCAGAACTTAGCCAGCTGAATCTTTACTTGTAACAAGAGACAAGCCAGCTCAACGATGTTAAGGTGCACGTGCAGTCCCCGCTAGCTTTTGTAGGTGAACACACATCTTTACTGAGGACTGCCTTCTGTAATTTTGAACTTTCCATCAAAGCTCATTGATTAAAGCAGTTGTGAAGGCCTGGCCACTAGCCATGTCTTTCTTTCTGTAGTTTGGTTTCCCGAGGAAAGAAGATTGCCATGATCATACTGTCTGTTTTCCTGCATTGTTATCCTTTATCCCAATCACATTGGACCCCAAAAAACTTTTATAGCCTTTTCAAGACAAAGCTGGCTACAACAGTGTAATGAACAGTCTTACTCTGAGATTTAGAGCCATTAGTCATTTATTCCTGCTAGTAATTAAATGTACCATGCCATCCACTCAGACACCTCTCAGCTACAGCCACATGCACAATGGTGGAGTGCTGACGTGTTAGAGATAAGAGCACATATTCTCCAGGCAAATGCTGCGATGTTTTCACACATTACTATAGCCAAAGGTTCTGCCATGTTCTGGGAGCCTGTGGCAATGGCAGAGTGGAGCTGGGAGGGAGAAAGCTCCTCTTTTAAATACTTCCTGAGTCACTACACGGCCTTTCCACCACCCAAATCATTGCCTGGTGGCAAGCACAGCAGGGCACCTGCTGCCTCAACTCAAAGAGTAATTTAAAACCATTTGAATTACTTCCTTTGGTCTTCTCCATTAATCACATCAAGGAATTAGTGGAGGTACTTTACTTAAGTTTTCTGAACATGTCAATAAGCCACCACATATATACAAATTAAAATGAGAAGAAAATCAAACACGTATAATAAGCAGATAAGCTAACATTATTGCAATTCAGTGGCCACTAACTTGTTCTGAGAGCCTCTCCAGCCTAGAAACAAATAAACAGAACCGAAGAATAAAAAAAAAAACGTAGCAGGAAATGACTGCTTCTTGAGTACCTCAATAACATGAAGGCAACATGTGTCTGAATTCCAGAAATGCAAACTCTCAGCTGGGAGCAATTAGAGCAAGAGAACAGGTCTGTGTCCATCCCCGCTCTGTCTCACAGAGCAGAGGCTCAGTGCTGGAGACCAGCTCATCCAGGGCCTCTGAAAGCACAACTGTCCCTTTTAAAACTTCACAAGAGTTTGAGAGATATAGGCCTCAAATCACAGACTCAGGAAGAGGAAGCCAATTGACAAAAAAAAAAAAATCAGTACAAATAATCTCCTGAAATTAAGAGATTTGCTATTATAGATACAGATGTGCTGAGAAGAGAGGTTATTGCTTACCTCTTCCCTCTCACCCTAACTTTCCCTAGAAAGTTTGTATTGCAACTCTAATATTCCAGCATTAGGCTAACCTCACCTGCAGTCTTACTGTCCCACCTGAGTACTGTTAGCTCTCTGCTGGAGACATAACCCACAGCTGCTGAGGCCCACCTGCAGAGTTGGTGCCCTCTCATTCCGACTTTTAAAAGGGCACCAAAAGTCCCGGCAGTAAGAAGAAGGGTTAAGAGTTTGTGCCAGTGCCATGGGGTGCTCTTGTTAAGGTTCATAAGCTGCTCTTTTGTTTTCATTGGTAACTGTTGGTATCTAAAATTTTCCCGTGGTGTTATGCTCTAAAACAGCAGGAGAAAGCAAATGTGTAACTACATACAAATCCGGTATAATTATATAACAACAACAATAATTTTGTAATAATTGGAAGGATAAGAAAAGTGCCTAAAACAAACATGCTGTGCCAGAGATGAGCAGTAAATTAGACTTTTAAAATGTCTTCATGTTTAATAATCTAAAATGCTGTTAAATTACAGAGGTAAAGCTATCATCAATATATATTTTATTTCCACAGTGTCCCTTTGTTCTTGTCATTGTTGGTTGGTCACCTTGAACAGAGAGGGGTGGGGAGAAACACTTTTGAAGATTGGAATATATTCTGGTTTTGATTTACAGCAGAGGTTTGATGCCTCCTTGATGTGACCCCCTACTGTCATAAACAGGCGGACAAACACAAAAGTAAATAAACAAACATCTGTTTTTTATGACATTGACAGCTCGCCCCAAGTGTTGTTCCCAATACTTCAAGCACATATTCATGTCCCCAAGGAGGCTGAATGTAGCTTTCTTGTCCGGGTCACCATACAGCCAGTTAAGCATTTTTTACTTTGTGGAATACTGTGAGAGGGTTTTCCATGTGAAATGTGCCTCTGGAGCCCTAGTTCTCTCCTAGATGTATACATGGTGCTTTATCTGGAGCTCAGGTGCAGAGCGGAAACGCGAGGGTGATGGGTGGCTGGCTTTTGTCACGTCAGGAACTAAGGTGTTTCTGACTGCAGCTTCCCTGGCCTAGACAAAAGCTCTGGGAAAGCCTCTTCTCACTTTCCTCCAGAGAAGGACCTAAAAAGAGATTTTAAAATTCACCGCACATAATGTGCTGCTGGCTATTGGCAGGCACCCTGGGAACTTCAGACAAATGAAGCTTGCACTGCTGGTTTCATTGCACTGCAATGACCATGACTGCAGGGGAATAGAAAGTGCAACAGTACATTGTGTAACGTGGTTTCTGGGCAGCGGGATGGAGAACAGGATGGAAATCTTATTAATCATCCCTGGACAAGCCAGAGTAATCAAGATTGGTGCTGGACTGGGTACCAGGAGCTGCAGAATTGCTCACAATGCAGTATTGGCTGTGAGTAGCCAAGATTAATAAGGAACATGACTTCAGTTCAGTACAGAACTTGCAGCAATTTGTTCAGAGGATGAAAATGAGAGACGTGTTGTAAAGGTTTTGTTGCCCAAACATGCATCACTTCAGGAGGCGGTGGAGTGAGGCCATCCTGTGAGTTATATTCCCATCCAACAGATCTCTCCAAAGCCTCCTGCTTCACTAAGAGCATGCACATGTAACAAACCATTAAGCGCTGTCTGTGCAGACATGATGTACATCATAGCCAAGACCTTCAGCCCTGAAAGCACACACTGCTGTATACCTGAGCTAAAGAAACAGCTGTTTGGACTTAGCATGCTATTGCAACCAATAAAAGGAAACAACCACCCATCTTAAGGGCTTGTAGTTCTTTCTGGGTGGAGGGTGGAAGTCCTGACTTAGTAGTAGCTGTTGAGAACAGCATTTCTAAAATGGCAACCCCCTCTCAACACTGTGCCTGTTCCTTTTTCATCCTCCTTTGTATAGCCAAGAGAAGTTGCAAGGGAGAGAGGGGACCTGGGTTTCCCCTTTGATTCTCTCCTACATCTTCTGACTAGAACTCCTAGTGAGGTAATTGAGTGGAAGAGTTGGTGTACTTGTCCTTTCCTCCTCCACTGCTTTCTCATCAGCTGTCAGAATGAGCATGAATACCTCCAAGGACCAGATTCTTGTCAAGAACCAGCTGTGCCCTTTTTTCATGCCGCTGAAATAGTGCACACAACGGAAGGCACCATGGTGGCCCATGCATTGGAAGGGTCATCCATGCTTTCCAGATGTGGCCCTACATTTCCCCCTCCACCTCCAAAAAGGGAGGAGAGGGAAACATGTTGACATTCTTTGGGTTCACCACTTATTTTTTACCTTCTTGGGCTGGCTCGAAAATAGGCTGGGGAAGGGTGGCTCTGGAGCCATGTTTTAGGTCTGTGACTGCAGGAGGAAAAGCTGAAGGAAATACTGACCTTCCCAACAGATTATCTCTCCTCCTTGTGCTCAGGAGGGCCATTACCCCAAAGACAGCCAGCAAATGTCAGCTAGGAGAGAGATTCCCCAGGGAATCAGGGGAAAAAAAGGAAACCAGGAACGCTGCCTAGAATTAGGGGAACTAAGAGGGGTCTGTGCCAAAAAGCACCAATATGGTCAACAGTCATCTCCGCACCTACTTAGTAGCTGCCTCTAAGCACTAGCCCCATCCTCTTTTTGACTTCAAAGAAAAGCCGTGGTAACGCATTCATTTTCTAGGTTCTTTGTTATTATTCTCAAGAGCAGGACAGTCATTCGAGCTCTTAAATTTGAGTACTGAAAACTGGTGGTTGTAGAACAGCAGCACCTGTCATTTGTCCTTCACATGAGTTAGAAACCTGATAATTACAAAAGGGATCGGGCTGAGTGGAGCTTGTTGCTGGTCTAAGAGATGAGAAGGTTGAGTTCTGGCTCTGCTTCTCCTTCACTGGATGTGGGCAGGAGATTTGTCATAGGGGAATGGCAAACCCAGCCAAAATAGAGAGGAGGCTGCTGGGCTTACATGGGTGCAAGAAGAGATAAAAAGATAAAACAGTTCCAGAGAAGGAGCATCACAGTATGGTGCCCCCCTGCCCGTACGCATGCTGTCATGCCTGAGAAAGCCAGCAGTTCTCTGTGGATCAAGGAGCATGGGGGCCCTGGGAGGAGAGTCCAGCTTAGTCGCCACACTCCTCAGTTCAGCGTTGGGGTTCACAGTCATTTTGCTGAGCAGCTGTAGTGGCAGCCCTTGGAAAAGGGGCTGAAGCTTCACCTCCTTAGTAGAAAGGGTCTCCCCTCCCCTGTGTTGTCCGTTGAAGAAAGGAGAGAGAAACCAAGGTGTGCGAAAGGGTGCGAGAAAGAAATCGTACAAGAGAGAGGGGGATGTTATTTGAGGGCCTGCTGGGCACAGTTTAGACCCGGGTATGTCTACAGGTTCGCGATGTGCCTGAGGCTGAGGGGGCTGCGGAGGTGGAGGGGGACTCCTCATCCGTTGTGTCCCCCTGCTCCTCCTTGTGAAGGCCGAGGCTGATGTGGCTCTGCAGGGCTGCTGGGGTCAGCCACTCCTTGGGCAGGCAGCTCTGGAGGAAGGGGATGCACGAGCTGAAGTAGGCCAGCCGGTTCACCCAGCGGGGGATCTCTTTCCCACATAGTATCTGTGAAGCAAAGCGAAAAGGAGCATGGTTAATAGTACCAAAACACGTGCGTGGTGGCAATGTCATCCCGCTCCGCACCACCGCCTCAGCAGGGTGAATTCCCTTTTGCTCAGAAGAGAGCTGTTTGAGATGTAGGAGCATCCTCTGCAGTCAGAAGGAGCTGTAAATGCAAATGACTACACCACTGCTCCACAGGCAGAGAGAGCCCTGCCAGCCATAGCCCTTGTCAGCATCATAGAGACCGGGGAGAACCGTTCATGGCCCTCAACGGCTTTGGCCACTGTGTTCTCCAGGCAGTCCATGGGTAAAAGGACAGGCCTGCTGGTGCTTCGCAACCAAGACAATGACACTTCTTTCCCAAGTAGCTCAAAAATTTTGGAAAAATATTTAGGCTGTTGCTGGCCAGACCTGGAGGACTCCAGAAGCTGAGCATGACTAGGTGGATGGAGATGCCTGAGAAGCTGTTCTTGCTGCTCACTTTTCTTCCTCGGGCCGACACACCGGGTCAGTCAGGTTACAGTATCTGGGGGTCCTTTTCCTATCCTAGCATATCACCCTTTAATTTCTTTTCATATGGTATTTCCTTAATGTGGGAAAGCAAGCAACAAACAGAAAAATACTAGTTCTCACTAGCCTGTGTTTCATCATAGATGCTCCTGGCACTGATTTGGGTTACACTCTGCTAGCACAGATATTGTTTTCCAAAGTCATCGCATATTCAGCACAATGAAACAACCTGCTGCATACAGCAGCTCCTTCCTGCTCTAGCATTTGACCACACATACGGACAGCTGCCAGATTTTAGTAGCTGTATCTGGCTTAGGCCACATAAGGAAAGTTTCCCTTTACATTTTACCATTTCCCGTACCAGACACAGAAGAGGCTCGTGGAGCTGCTCAGCCGGGGTGCCTCGAGAGCCTGGCGTTAGTAAATATACTGCCTGTGTGGCCCTACACCAGTATACTAGAGCCTGAAGCCTGTGGCAGGTACAGCAGTCATAATACCCGAATTCTCTTTCCCTCCCAGCGCTATCTCCCATGGAGCAAGACAGGCGGGGAGGAAACTCCACCCTGCAGACCTTGTCCCACAATTTACATGGATTAGTGGTTCCAGGGTTGTCCATACTGCACCTTCTGCCAATACTAAATTCCTTTGCTCTTCCTCCCACCCTCTTCCCATCTAAAACTACACTCAATTTAATACTAATTACCTCAAACACTAAGAGGGTGTTTGTCTGTAATCCACTAAGGAGATTATTTGGCGAGATGTTTGTTTGACAATGGAAATGCAGTGCTTAGAGGTTTCAAGAGATTTTCAGGGAGCACAACTGGAGCAGTTGCTAGAGGATGGGCTGTGCCACATTATAGTTGTTACGGCTGATGACCAGCTGGTCCTTCATGCATATGGCCTGGGCAGAACGACCTAAGCCCCACTCCAACAGTGACCTTGAGGATAAGGGAATTAGCTTGCTCCAACAGCGTGGAGTTTCCAATGAGGTGTGGAGAAGGCGGCAAACCTGTGACCGTGCTAATTTGACTACGGAACTCACTTTATTTTGACATGCCTTGTTTAAAAATCAATGTGTGAAATTAAAGACATTATCATTAGGTATCAGAGAATGAGCAGAGCCATTTAGCTGCTAAAATTACTTGCAAGCATAGACTGTTCTTTACCTAATACACCCCAAGGACTTTTATTTCAGTTCTTACCGGTGCTGCATTCTACTTAACCTCAGATACAGCTATATAATCTGTATTTTTGAAATTTTTAATCTGGGGACAATTACTTTATTAGCAATTCTTTATCTCCATCCAGATCCCTGGTTTCCATTGCTAGAGCTATTGCCTGAGCCTATCAGCAGATGACCTCTCCACCTGCATTTAAGACTCATTCATAGAAAATTTGCTGATCCATTTGATTTTCTCACCAGACATATCTAATCATTTTCACAAGAATACTGCTGAATTTTTTAAATTGTATTCAATATGTTCGACTTGAACATTGAATCTGAGCCAAAGCCAAAAAATGCAGCATAATTGCCTCTAGATTTTGTAGCTTTTCTCTTTCTTCCTCTCCAGGAACATAGGCAACATATTGTCAGTGTAGGAAGTGACTCAGTTTAGGCTCCTTGTGATGTATGCGTGCGTGTGAGTTTAGTTCTTAAGCAGTAGTCAGTCTTAATAAAGACTTCCCCCCAGGTATTAATAGGAAAACAAAACCAGGGTATGATTCTTTGGAAGATTAGTTGAAACAACAGAACAGCACAAGGTAAGACTGCCTGAAATGGAAATACTGTTTTTAAGAGTTGACTTTCTTTCCTAAGCAGATCCCCTAGCAACTGAAATAGCACTTCCCAATGTGGAAGCAAGGCTGAGATGTTTGCCTTTTGTTTATGGGAGCTTCTTCATCCAGAATGAATCAGTGAGGCAAGGAGGAGCCGGAAAAAGAACGGAGATGTGTGGGCATCAGGCCATCAATCAGCAAAGGGCAGTTTGTGGAGCTTAAGGATAATGATGAAGTCAGAGTGGTTTCCCTTTCCTCAGTCACGCTTGTCCTCGCCTCTTGTCAGTGAAGCCTCGTTACTAATCCACAGCAAAACACAAGGCTCAACAGGAGCAAAAGGGCAACGGCAGGGAATGCCACTAACACTACAGCCTGCTCCTGGGTTTTTTACTCCTTGCCATAAAGCATATTGTGTTGGAGCATCCAGCAGTACTTAGCTAATGAGGAAACATCAAATAAACCTGACTGCAATGGGATTAAGCCAACTGAGTTTAAATAAAACAGCACAAGAAAATGAAGTGCAATTGTATATGAAGACACAGAAAAATCTACCTACTGCAGCTCTTCAGGGCAATTCTCAACTGAAAACCTCACACTGGAACAATAAACTCACAGAAGCCTGTTACCATCCATTGTTTCCACCAGCAGAACTCTTTTTTAGAGGTTTTTAGAGTTTAGGATTTTAGGCATTTTTTTCTTGTTTGCCAAGCAAGTGGGGTTTTCTCTTTTGAAGGGGGTAAACTTCTCTCTGATGGGTCATGTACTTGTCCTGTCAGACTTAGCAGATAAACTGTTATGGGTTAGAAATCACTGGTCCTGACCATCATATCAGATTGTCCTGCTACCATCCTTTCAGGAAACTTAACATACCTGTAGTGGAGCCTGAGCTTGACACTTGACAAGAAAGCAGCTGAGCCTCTTAAGCAGACTGGAGAAGGAACTTTAAAGAAATGAACCGACTCACAGAAGAGCTAAGCCTATCTGAGATATAAGTCTGAAAGGTGGCTCAATAGCTTCTCTGAGGCAGAAGAGTGTTTGGGATGGGAAACCCTGCGGAGTACATGAGAGGCTGGACTACTGGCAGCAAAGCCTGGAACACCTCAGCCCGTGTAGGGCTTCCCTAAGCTTTGCAAACCTCCTGTGAGTAGTGTCCAGCTATCATTGCCAAGCATAGCTTTTCCTCATCTTTCTGTCAGTCAGGTCCCTGAAGGTGTGGGTTATTCTCACCCCACAGAGGCAGCCAGTCTCTGCTACAGACTGAAATCCAGCATTTTGGATAGTGAGCGCAGCTTGTGATTGCCCACCAAGAGACCTGTCCCCGTTTCAGGCAGAAACGTCGGCGGAGGCTGCACGTACTTGCAGCTTCCACTGAGCGGCACCTCGTGATAGAGAGCCAAGTCTCCCATAGCTGCAGGTTCTTCTGGGGACCCTGCCTGAGCTGCGAATGACCCAGCTGGCATCTGCAGAGTCAAGTGGAAACAGCAGTTCCGACATCCGTGGCTGAAGCCAAATGTCAGGGAGAAATGGAACATGACAGTTTGGGTGCTATTTCTGGGCAGCTGTCAAATCCACACCAGGATTTCAACTCATCAAGAAACAACTAATTTAGGAGACAAAAAGATCCTCTGAGCATCTTAAGCTGTGTCATTTTGCACTAAACAGTCACTGGTTAAAATGTACAAACTGCCCTGGGAGAAAGGACTGCACCCCATCACTCTTCCCTCCCCTAAGTGCCCTAAGAACTAGGCTTCATTGCTCAGCAAGGACTTAAAGCTCCCTGGAAAGCTTTACTCTGGGCAGGGGAGCAGCCTAGCAGCTGGGAAACATGGATTTAAATGGAAGGCCACAATGGAAGAAGCTGAGTCTTCTGCCTTCTAGAGGACAACACTATCGATGTGCTGCATTTTTTGAGGGCTTTGGGTCTATGGGCGTATGCTACACATTATCTGAGATAGTCTAACAGGCTGAGCCCCTTTCAAAATAAAGTGAAGGGCTGAATAGTTGTAGATCCTAAGAGAAAGCTCTTGAATAAAATAGGTACTGCGCTGTGCTGGATGATGCAATTGGGGCAATTCAGGCCATGCACAGAAGTATAACTCAAGGCACTTAGGAATTTTTTTTAAGCAAACCTTCCTAAAGGCACCATGTAGTGCTCTGATCCATGAAAATCAAGATGAACAGAGGCAACATTACATTCCTCAAACGATTCATGCTAATTGCTTCAATTCTTGTCTTCAAACTGAGGCTCAGAGAGTTCAGCACTGAACATCTGGTGGACCACCCACTGCCACTTCCACTTAGCAGCCGTGCTAAAATGAGGTGGCGTCCACACAGGGCACGTATCCATTTGAGCTACTGTACAGTATTCCCCTTGGTGTGTCTTAGGAATGCAATGGGCTTCTATTGGTGCCTGAGGAGTCTAACACACCCCAGAGCACTTTAAGAGCCCAAGGGGAATCTTTCCCATGTTTGCATGAGTTGGCTCCTACGAGGCCTAGACAATATAGCATAAATGATGCTTATCAGAATTTCAGAATAAGGCCATTAGATAAAAACCGGCACATCTGCCCAGGCAAAGCTTGCAGGCTGTGCTAGGGCAACCAAAAAACATATGTAGAAAGAGAAGCATGGCAACGCCATGGAATTAGTACTTGGACACATCTGGAATAAACCATTAACCCAATGCACAGGGACATCCTTTACTACCTTGCAAAAACTAAACTGGTAGTATAACTGCCCAGTGCTGGCAGGGCTAAGGGAGTCTGAGTGCGTCAGCGAGGAACATACCTCTAGCTCTGCACTCCTGATCTGGCTGCTGCACATGGTGTATATGCTGGAAAGAACATTCCTGAAAGAGAAAGGACATACAACCTTCGCAACACATCTGAAAGCACAGTCTCACCTTGGCGGAGTTGGCATGCTAGGATCAATTGCTTCCAGTAAATACCATAGATTTATGGTATTTACTGTGTAAAAATGACAGTGTCTACTCTAGGGAATATAACTAGCCTGCGGGGATCAACAGAATAAATGAGGGGGCAGCTTCACTGGGCCGTGAAGCTGCATGCAGCACGCATTCAGCAGAGCCAGGAATGGCCTGCATCTTGCAGAGGAAAGGTAGAGCTGAGAAACTGTAGATGAGGCTGAATGAGCTCCATAATGAGGCTGCGTTCTGGGAGGTAGCATCTGGAGTCTAAGGCAGGAAGGGAAAAACCTTTTAAAGGAATTTAAGCAACTGTCTAAAATGCCCCCATTCTCCTGCGCAATCCCTTCCACAGCAGGCAGGGCACTATTACTTCTACGGGTCCTCCCCAGGACTGCAGGCGTTTCTCCCAGCTGAAGCATCTGCACCGTCTCCCTGATACCAGCCAGGAGTGAGGAAAAGGGAAAGCCTTGAAAGCAGGGTCTAATACCCACTGCCTTGCTCCCCTTGTGATGCTGGTGGGAACGTGTCGGTCACCTCTGTGGTCCTGCGGCGGAAGGACAGAGCTGCCTCTATGCAGGAGTCTGCATGCAGAGAGATGCCAAAACCAGAGACGATGGAGTAGATAGCTCTGGGTCAAACGAGACAGCTGGCTTGTAGCACCTCAGCACTCACAGCACTGTTGCAGCTTCACTGGCCAGGCCACCAGTGGAGAGGCACGGTGGCTGCAAATGTGACATCCTGATGAACCACATTCAGAGCTGGATTCTGAGTGGCATCACTGATTAGTTAGGTACCAGCACAGGAGTATGGCAATACTCTCTTTGAGCATGAAGATCCTTGTAACCAGCACTTATATGTACAGCCAGCAGCTGCAGGATGACAAGGTAGGCAGCAAGTGGCCTCATAACAGATGACCCTTTTGGGAATACTAAGTATAATTAAGTCTGGGCTTGTTAGTGACGTTGAAAATCATGACTCTCCCACCAAATGAATGAGCAACTGCAATTCATTCATGTTATCATGACGGCGTGAAGAGGAACTGCCTTCTCCTAGCAGGTGCTGTTTTGAGACCAGGGGCTGAGAACAGCTGTTGCCTGATAGGGTCATCCTTTCCAGGGCTATGGACGTGTTGAACGTGACCAGGCCAACTCATAAGGGATGGACATCAAGAGCATCTATTTTTTCCTGAATAGCTAAGCAAGAAAATCCTGTCAAGTCTCAAGCCTTGTTTCCTAACATTAGTGAGAAGCAGGTTACTGCGGATGGAGATACAATGCAAAGAGAGAATACAGGAACTCATAAGAACAGGGAAGGACCTTCTGTCTGGCACTGTTGGCAGGACTCCTAAGCAAAAGGTTCCTAGCTCAGTCTCAAAAGCCTATCAACACTCTTAGACAGTTCATTTACACTCCTGACACTTTTAATTTATCAACGGGCAGTGGTGAAAAGGACAGGGATTTTCCTTGCCATCTTCATTTGTGGAAAGGAGGCATCTGTTCTCAGGCATTTGCACACACAAAGAATCAAAGGCTCCGTGATGGTGTGACTAGAGATGAATTCCCCAGATAGCGTGAACTAACTTAGCTCCAGGGTATTATGCTTATTTATAACAGGTAAGGGTTTTTGGTTTGGTAAGACAGATGCAAAAAGCAGATAAAATAAAATAGATGCTACAAAACACCCACATTTACACCAGCCCCAGAGAGCTTAAGATTTTTTGGGGGTTTTGTTTTGTTTTGGTTTGTTTGTTTTAAATTTACTCTTAAAATATCTTCACATTTAATCTTTTTGGCTAGATAGATCACATTAAAGGGAAAACCTGAAATAACTGCAAAGGCACATGTGGCAAAATCAGCCCTTTTTCAAAAAATTGAAATCATGTGCTAAAAACTTGCCATTTGGGGGGGGGTTGATTTCAAATTACTTGCCACCTCATACTATTCCCCTGCACAAGTAGATAGAAAGGCAAAGAGGATGGACTGAGAGCTGAAAAGTGCATATAAGAGTTATCCCAGGAATAATTTTTGTTGGGCTAGAGGACTCATTCAGGATAGCAAGGCTAGAAAAGTTAATGATGGAGAAAGAAGTTTATACTTTTATAGCAGCCTTCATTCTAAAGACTTCCCAAATACTTTATAAATTTCAACTAATACACAAAATACACCTAGAAATCTCTGAATGCAGAGAAGCCACATCTGGAAGGCAATATAGCAATTTATTAACCGCATGCAGTCAAAATTGTGCATACTTACAGGCAGAAGCAAAATTAAAAATGACATCCATCTGAAACCATGAGGATAATTTATGGGTGCAGGACATCTTTATTAATAAGCTTCTTCTAAACGTACGTGGCAGTTAAAAACCAGAAAACAAACACAGCCTGTTCCCCATGGAGCTAACAACATTCAAAGGCTGCTGCAGTGAAGCAAGTCTTGCCATCAGCTTCAGTGAGGACTGGCTCAGGCACCAGGAAATAAAGCTTTCCTAATGTTCTTTCATGCCCTGTGGTTGTTTTTTTGTTTGTTTGTTCATTTCCTTCTCTTCTTTCTGTCTGTTGGGAGCCTTGTGTCCTCTGCCATTAACAGAATCACGCGTAGGCTTTTACGCAACAAAACACCTATCTCCTCCTCTACAACAGAGGCAACAGAAAAGCAATTTTGGCTAAAGAAAACATGGGTATTACTTGTCTACTTAGGAGCTGCTGAAGACTGGTTTGTAAAAGCTTCTGCTGCTTTTGACTGTGACTCGAATGCCACCCAAAGCTCCCTTCTCTGATGTTTAATCCTTTCTGTCTGATAGTTTTCAGGCTAAGGAGAGCTCACTAGTTTTTAATAACATTATGACGAGAACTCATGTGTGCCTGGGGATGGACCTGAAAAGCTTTAAGCTTGAATTATTCACTGATGATTAAAAAACTGCCCTCATTTGGTCCTTGATTCAGCAAACCTTCCTTTTTCAGAGAATTTACTGAAAGTCAGGCTCCTCTAAGGAAAGCAGGATTCTGACGTAAGTTTGTTTTATGCTGTCAGCTTTGCCCTGGCTGAAAAAGGACAGGTGAATAGCCAGAGAGAAAAGAATATGCACTGGCTACCATCTCCTGTCACATCAGCACAGCTCCACACCCTCTACTAGTAAAGTAAGATCCCTCTGTTCAACCAAAGCTCCAACCACATTGGAGGACAAAGGACAACCAAGACAGCCACACCATCAGGGAAGTATACATCAGACATAGGTCTAAAGCCAATCACAGATATATCTTACGCTGCGCTTCGGTTAGGAGAGATGCGTATTTCCTGCTATCACACTGATACACCATGACAAAGCCTCTCTCTGCTACTATCAATAGGACAGATCTTTACCAATAACACAAAGAAAAGGGGAAAGAAGCCCTAGCATCCAACCTAGATGTGACCCACAGGCAGGCAAGCCTGATTGCACCAAGATCATCCCCTACCTCCCAAGGAGATTCAGATTGTGTGGCTTCACCAAGCATTTCCATCCAATCTGGCGTGCAGGTTTAATAATATCACTGTGGAGTCAGCAACAATAGTGGGTATGCCAGATGCCTATTTCAGTCCTCTGTAACATCAGGTTGCAGGATTCACTGTGCAGACTCCATCCGTTAATCTTCAAGGTATTTCCTATTGGAGACCATCCTTTTAGGCTGATTTGAGAGAGTCCTGCTGACTTCAGGGGAGGGGGAGCTATTTACCTCCCAGGTTCAGCATTGCAGTGCTGCAGCTCTAAGATTCTGGCTGCAAAGCATTTGACCGTGACAGGGTCCATGATCCCTGCCCTGTAGGAGCCAGCCTTGTCTAGGATGCTAAAGAATTTTCCAAGGCTGACCTAAGTCCCCTCAGATGCTTAGGAGAGTCTCTTCCCCTCCTGTGTCAACAAAGAATGGGCCAAGCTCACTTCATCAACCCCCAGGCCTATTTTCCAAGGCCCCTTCAGCCCAAGAACAAAATATTTTTCTCTCTCTGGAAATTTCTGCAAATCCTACAATTTCAAAACGAGCTTCTAAAATCACAAGCGCACGAATTCTGATTTAGGCCTCTCTCTTCTCCTGCTGAAATGTGTTATCTCTCTGTTTATGTAAATAATTAAAGTAGGACGGTTCCCACAGGAGAGGCTGAGGGAACCCCTGCTCCAGAACATCTTGTAGCTGATATTCAGGAGAATTTTTGCTGAAATATAGGAGAAAAGGTGAATAAATCTTTAGTCCAACTTGCTCTCCTGCACCTCAGCAAGCTTCTCTCTGTCCAGAAAGCTCTCAGTTACTTCGGATGAGTATGTCTCACCAGCTGAAAGTTCTGTTTGAACCCACAAAATGTCCTAGCAAAAGTTTTAATAAAACTCTCAGATCCCTCTAAGAGGCTCTGCTTTTGGTGACTTGGTTTACTCTGAAAATCCTAGTTCAGCTCTAATAATCATTCAAATTTTAGCCATTCACCTAGATGGCATCTCCGAGCACTGTTCCCTGGATCCAGTCCTTTCGATCAAGAAGTGCTGAGCAATAAGGAAAAAGATCCTGTAATATTTAAAGGAATAAAGGGGTGAAAAGGATCAGTGGGTACAAAAAGAAGCTGGATAATGAGATACCAATCTGTTTTCCTCAAGGGTTTTTAATCTCTCAAATCCAAATGACCTTAAACAGCCTTCTGAAGAATGATCACGTGTGGATATGAACCACGTGCACCAGCTTCAGAGTTGGTTCTAGTCTTTTTTAATAGCTTTCTCTGAGTATAAGAGAAAGTCGTGATAATTTAGGAAGCAAATAGGGATGTTTAACTGTCCTTCACCATACCTCAGTTATGCAGCCAAATTCTGCTTTCAGTGACTCTAGAGGAATTGGTACCAGATCACTCAGGTGTTTCTGAGCCAGGTTTGTCTCAGGGGCTGTTGCAGATTCTCTGACCATGCTCTTAGAGATCCAGACAGGTCCCACTAAGACAGACTCAGCCTTCTCCTGCCTCCCCTCTCCTTTAAAAAAAAAATAGTAGGGTAGTTTTAGAGCAGCTGCAAGACAGATAAATAACTCCAGGCTGGGAAACTGCTGCAAAATACAGAAGGTTTTGACCTTTTCTGGTACTTAAGATAAATTAAGCATACAAATCAAAAAGAAATTATTCCCCTTTCAAGAAGAGGAAGGAAAGACATGATAAAAGAATGAAACCACCTGTCACTGCTGTCCTCAGGTAAAGTTCCACCATCAACAATTTTTAAGATTAATCAAATCAGTGCCTCTCAATTAATTTCCTAATTATGATGAGCATCAACTTCATATCTTGTCAAAAGGGCCCTTAAGACTCACTGACTTTATTGCTATTCCACCACTGGTAAGGCTATTGGGGAATAAAAGGGGCTACCTTCCCTAGTGCTCAGAAGCCACACTTCTTTGATAATTGTCTATCATGTGTCCTATAGCAAGGTTCTGAAGATTTTCCTTAAATAGGGATCATTCCAGTTGCTTGGCAGTAATCACACTGATGAAGGGAGAAGAAGTGGTTTCCTTGAGTCATTCCACTTATCTTCCAGTTCTGGTGCTGATTCAAAGGTGTTTTTCTCCCTTCCCATGGTGGTTTGCCCTTTTCTGAGACATGCTGTAGCAACTGTCATCGCTCTGGTGAGAACACAGCTCCGTAGCTTAGCTTAGACAGGAAACTTCAGAAGCATGGAAAATTGCTGGTGAGCATGAGTCATCTTCTGTTTGTGAATGGGCTAAACAGCAAAGCTTTTTCAGGGTCTTTAAGCTGCACTGACCTGGTGTGACCCTCACAGTCAATACTGAGGAATATTTCCAGACTGGAGAAGAACCTGGAAGCAGAAAACCTTCACCCTCCCTCTGATCCTCTAGTTACTGCTATCTTCTCTAAAGAAGCTGGCCTCAGGCACTGTACACTCACCATACGCCTACCCATCAGCAGGGCTGATATTCTTACATGCCCATATTTGAACCCCTGGCACTCAACCTTTCTCCTTTCCACGTTTTTGGGGGTACAAGCTGTGCCAAGTTTGCGTTTGCCTTGCCTAGGATCTGCCTTCCACAAGCCGAAATTGTATTGTAGAGTTGCAGGGCAATCACGAGCCGTGCTCTCACGTTGAAAAGAGCCCTCTGACAGCAATTTCACAGTTCCCTGCATCTGCGTGCACCTACCCTTATCTATGCCCAAAGAACAGTCTCGGTGACAAAAAGTGTGTAATTGCATGTCTTTCTTGGCACCTCATGGCATACTTCCTTGTGGCCCACTGCTGCAGTGACAAGTGCTCCTGCAAAGCAATGGCATGGCTGGGACCTCAAATCTGCGGGTCCTTGCAGGGGAACTTACAGCCCAGGAATTACTTTGAGTTTGGCTTTTTCCTTAAAGCACAAATTTATTCCTCTCCCTTTATTGTAAATTGCTTTGCAGCAATTTTAACTTCTGTCCTTTTGCTATCTCACATCTCCTTGTTCTGAAAAATCAGGAAATTCAACAAATCACATCATGGAAAGAACTAATTATTTTAGCCTTTCTTTTTGTTTTAAAAGGTTTTTCTAATGTTCAAAAGCCAATATTTTTTTCCATCTGGCAGAGCTGAAATAGCCTCTCTCATCAGCCAGGGCAGCTCATAAAGAACATAAATATTTTGCAATTCCTTGAAGGGCCATTTGAACATATTGATGTAAGTATACATGGGGGATTGTTAGGAACATAGTGACTTAACAACAGATGATCAAACAGAAGGACTTCACCCAATATTGATGTGGTCCTAACTGAATTCCCCACACCTGCATAACTTTATCAGAATGCCAAAATCCCTGCTGTGTGCCAGCAGCATTACCTGCCTGGAGTACTGACACGCAGAAAGGCACGGAAGCTCAGAACAGGATGGGACGTTTGGGCTGTGCCACTGATGGCCTGACTGACTTTTTTCTGTGCAGAAATTGGAGGCCTAAGTCCCCCAAAAAGATTGCCCATCCTTCTAGACAGTTTCTTCAGAGAGCGTGGTACTGATACTGCTTGGTTTTGGGGACTGGCCACATACATAAGCGACATGAAATGAACAAGCTTCTTGTGGGCAAATTGTGAATCCCGGTTTGATGAACCTCTTCATTTTAACCCGCAAACAATTTGCTTAAGTGGTTTATAAATATAGGTACTACGGGACCATGTTGCAGGAGTCAGGGTGGCTGAGGCAACCCTAACTAGATTTTCACTGCTTAGATCAAGCTTCCCTCACCTCCCGGCACTGACATAGATAGCGAGGGTAAAGGGAGACCGCAAAGGGGTATTAAGTGGTGTGTGTACCAGCGACCTTAAATTGAAGCTGGGCAAATGCACAGGGGGTGCATCCAATTTCTCTCTCATGACTACCCACTGGGAAATTCTGCCCTGTTTTACATCAGATGGTAAACTAATTAAGATGGTGTGCAGCACTTGCTAGGCAGAGGCTTATGCTCTCTGGTAGTTCCTCACTTCTTAAATAACCCAAAGTTCCCCGATGAAGAATAATTTCTCAGGAAATCCGCAGGAAGAGACTCCTGATCATGCAGCATGTTCACCGAATCGCTCACTGAGAAAGCTGCCATGAAATGGGATTGGAGAAGATGAAGTCTGAACTGCTGCTGCTGAAACGGGGGCATTCCCTGTTTTCTTTCCACTGCTTTGTGAGTAGACCCAGCCATGCCTCTTTGATCCAGTAGCTGCTCATTAGAAGTCCATAGGGCACTGGCAAAACGGGGAGAGATCTAAGTCTTGAGCAAGTATGAATATGCTTGGCAGCCTGCAGTAGGGCGTAGGGAAAATTCAGAGCTAAGTGCCAGTGAGGGAGTAACAAAGCCTCTTGCAGCTTACAAGTGAATGTGGGCAGGAAGATCAGAAGACTCAGAAGAGATGCATGGCGTTGTAGGGAGAGGCTCAATGCCACAGCAGCACGCAATTAGGCTGCAACAGCGCTGCAAAGTGAGTTTTTTCAGAGGTAGATAGCAGGTCAAAGGCATGCCCAGTGGTTAAGTAGAGCTTATCTGCCTGTGCTGGACTTGCTGCAGTCCAGGGATTTTTCAAGATGCATGGCCAAATGGCGTAGTCATGAACAAAGGTCTGGACATGCCCCTAACCATTAGCAGTCAGTCTGCATTGCCTACTTAGACCACAAATTTTATAACTGTTAAAGATAACAGTTACCAGTTATCATGGTGAGACCTGAGGGATCATTGTATTAAACGTGAATTTCGCAGAAAAATCATTCATAAACAGATATAGATGAAAGATTTCTGGATGGATGTTATATTTGCTGAAAAAACACTGACAAAGGTCAAGAAAACAAAAACTTTGAAAGTCAAGTCTGACTCCTGTGGCTTCAGCAGTCCTTCTGAGGACAGGGAACCTGGCTTACAGGTCCTGGCAATTGGACACGCGGGCGTTGTCTCACGGTGTGATCCTGAGAAAGCTGATCTGGGAGGGAGAGCCAACCTTATCCTCCTTCCCATTCCCTCTGCAGGACACGTGGCTGCATCTGCCCTCAGTCCCTGTGACCAGATGTTGTCTTCCCAACCCATGGCCCAGCCACCCGGACAACATCTGTATGGGTAGTAATTAGCAAGCCCGTAGCCAGATGAGGAAATTAAGGCGGCCAAACACAGCTACCTAGCACATGGCCGTACAGCCAAATCTCAAGGCCTGCCAGCCAGATTTGTGTAAACACACGTTAACTCATACATCACCACATGGCTATAAAGCTCTAGCTCTGGTTTTGTGTGCTGATACAGAACAATACAAGCCATAAACCAGCTATTTAACCTTGGCAGGTAAGAGAGCTGTCATCAAAAGATTTCAGAGCCCTTTTTAAAGGCAGGAAATAACCCAGGACACAAGGGGAGATACTTAGGCACAGAGCAGGGATAGGACTTGCCTGGCATTAGTCAGGAGGCTCAGAACAACCATCTCCTGAACTCACCACACTGCTTATGCCCCTGGGCAGAAAGGCCTAAAGGGCTGTAGGGAGCAGAGCTGGCCATTCCCTCTTTCACGCTAAAAATTAGCCTCCACCCCCACCCCCTTCTGCGGTGGAAGGGCATTGCGGTACTGATAGCATCACCTTTCAGCTGGGCAACAGCAACAGAGCGACCAAGAATTTATACTCACTTAAAATCCTTGGCTGCCTTTTGTGTGGCTGGAGTTAAATCCCAGTTCCAGTGAGCAATTTTATTCTGTTGAACAAAATTTCTACATCTTTTCTTTTAATTCTTTGAATGTTTTTTCCACTTTCCTGTCTTTAACTGCCACATAACATGGCTATGCATAAATAGATGCTAATTATTATTATTGCTGCTTCACAGATGAAGAGTGTGAAGGAAAGAGCAATACAAACACTAAACAGACTCATTTCAGAATTGGTTTTTGGTCACAAATATCAGTTCTGTTTTCTGCCCTCTGTGGTGACACGTATTTACACAGTCTTGAGAGCCACTTGTCATGTAGTCAGCACGTTCTGCACACTATAAGGCTGTACCTTATAGCTCTATATGGTAGGGTCTGGAGCTTTCTAATGTGATGGGTTTGGTTTTGTTTTAATGGGAACTACAGCAAGGAAAAAAAAGCACTAAGACTCTAAAGTTAAGCAAGCATTCAGATGTTGGGAAATGAGAATAGAAACTTTCATTGCTTTCAGTTCAAGCAGGTTCTGTCTCAACAGATTTCAAGCAGTCTTTCCTCCAGGAGGTCAGAAGTACCCCAAGATAAGCTATGCTACTTCTCACCCAGCTCCACAATACAGTGATTGCCAAATTACTGTTTACTAGAAAGGATGGAGACATCTGTCATAAGGTGGCCACATGTATTTCTCATGTTACTGACGGCATTCAACTGAGGCACATTGAATGGCTAGGACTTTTACTTAGCGTCTTAACACCAGCTATTTCTTTAAGAATTTCAGCTCCCATTTTCTGTATCCTGATGCTAGAGACCAGCCAGGGCCTTCTGCTCCTGGGCCTGAAATGCCTCTCTCCTGGGTTTGCATTTGTAATACTTTAGAGAGGGGCGATAAACACAGGCATATGTGAAGAGTAATAGCCACAAAAAATCCTGCTTGCCTATGAAGGGTTTATTTAAACTGACCTAAATCCTGAGTAAATCTGCTTCTGTGGGAGCAGAAGTGTCAGAACTAGCCATTTAGGCTTTTGTTTTATGATCTGGACAGGTTATGGGGCACGGAATGAGCTCACAGAATCCACCAAGAAAGCTTTTGCAGGAAAATTTATCCCTAAATCCCACTCCTGTAAAGATGTTCACTGAAGGTATATTGAAAGCAAAATTTAAAATATCCTAGTAGGTTTTTATTAAGATCTTTTATTTGACTTGTGTTTGGAAGGTTGGACAAGGAAGGGGCGGTGAGGGGTTCATTGATATGTAGAGCAGAATCAAGGAAGAATAGCTTTAAGCTTATGGCTTGGACGCGAGACAGAAATTTTACATATCACAGTATGTAATAAGCAATGATCTTATTTTACTGCTGCAGGTAAAGGGGTTTTTTTTAGCTTTTGCTAATAACCACACAGCTTTCTCCTGGGTTTCCTTCATAATTTTTAAAGTTCCCATTTTCTGTTGTAGTAATTTGATTCTTTGACTCCAAAACAGTAGTGTGACTAACATTGATTTGATCACTGTACTGCTTGAAACTTCATTCTCTGTTTGTACCAGTACAATTCCTTCCTGTTGATTTTCATTTGCTAACATTTACAGAAAGGACTCAGTCTTTCTATAATTAGGAAGGATGAAACCAGTAGAGAACTGGTTTTCCTAAGAGCCTAAGCAGGTCCCTTGTAAATGAATTGCTGGTTCTTGGATTCACTAGGGATTTCCTTACAAAATCGTGTTTTTTCTACAGAATCTCATCTCACTCGGGATCCGTGATGGGCCTGTTTGGGGATGAATGGACACTTGGGGCAAAAGAGGTTATTGGCATAGGACTCTTGCCCCATACGATGAAGAAAGGTGAGAGTTGCGGAATGGATGAGGGTGGGGACTCCAGAAAGAGAAACAAAAGTTTCACTGTTCAAACAGTTGAGCTATTGTGGAGAACAATATTCTCTCCTCACATTTGCCCTAAAAAACTTATGGAAAGCACAGAAACAGTTTTTATGGAAAGTCATTTCCCTTTTGTGCTTTTCATGTCTTTTTCTGGCACGGGGTCAAGATCCTGAATTCAGATTTACACAAGTGCTGAATACTCACACTTTAATTGAAACACACTGTAAACATCTCATCTGGAGGGTGAGGAGGAAGGCAGCTTCCCCCCAGAATAATAAGATCTTTGGGAATCGAAAATCAAATATCCCAAATTAGCAGATAGTTGGGATAAATTTGTGCTTCTCTGTGCTTCAGTTCTCTCTGAAGAGAAACAACAGCTCTCTAATTCACAGTGTTTTTGTGAACATGAACAAGCACCAAAGATGTCTATGAGAAAACCAATACTACTTTTTAATGGGTTTTGGATGGTGCACATTAAATAAGGAAAAGGGACACCCACTTTCCGAATACTGCAAATTTTTGTTTGCAGAACACTGATTAGCCATTTTTATTCTTTAGCAGATCATGTAGGGTTATTTGTGCTTGTTATTAAAATGATGCACATTTGCATGCTAGCCAGGTATGCCCTTCCAATTCCTGCTCAGCGCCTATTCAGTGAACCAAAATGCAGGCACCCCTAATTTCCCACACAGTTTAGACCAACCATGTGATAAACCTGCTGCATCTCCACCTCCTGATCCCATCCCTTTCAACAGCAAAGGGCTTCCAAAAATATTTGGCTATGGGCTCTGGCCTGGCAGGCTGTGCTGACACCAGTTCGCTTTCTGTAGGCACTAGTACAGATCTGAAGCAGTAAAAAATACAAAAAAAAAAAAAAAAAAAAGACAGCTGTGCCCACCTCGGCCAGAGCAGCAGAGAAGTGATTACAGTTCTTGTGCATCAGGTGGTATGCGTTTCCTTTGTACTCCTTGCCCAGCTCTTCCATAATCTTATCCACATCCTCTTCTGTGAAGTCTGTAGTGCCCAAGGCAATGGATTCTCTAGTTAAAAACAAAACACACCACAGGAAACATGGAAAGATACAGTGAAGAGAGTGATACATACTGGGGGAAAAGGAAATGATCAGACATTGGCAAGAAGGACAGGCTTAAAACATGGACAGGCACGTCTGGGGCTATCAAGAGACTCGGCAAAATGGCACAATAATATCCCCAGCTTATCCACAGAGCAGGTTACAGCACAGGCAACAGCCCCAAGAGCTTCCTGCTCACCACCAGGGAAGTCTCAGCTCCGGGGGTCTGCTCCCACTCTGCCCATCACCCCTCAACGGAAACTTCCAGTAGAACAGGGGAGATGATTTTTCTCATGATGGAGAGGGTTTCCATGGGGTGGACCAGGAAGGAGCACACCAGGAACTTTATGCAGAAACCTATTGCTTCTCCCAAGATTCATTCAATAGCACTCGTGCTTCTAAAAATCTCCAACAACCCTCAACATAAACTGGCAGTCTGGGAAGGTGAAGCCCCACCTGCCATGGGCAGTGCCTCGACCCACAGCCCCACAGCCTGAGCACCCCGAACAACACGTTAGTGCAGCATCCTCTCAGACCCCGCTAGCAGCTGGCCTGTCCCTTGTGACAGACTAGCAATAAACACACGAGGTGACTTCTGGTACTCCGTGCAGTATCCATAAATAGGTGATACTCATAAAAAGACTAGGTTTTGGTTTTTCCCCTGTGCACTGGCTCTGTGTAACGCACAGTTACTCCTGTTCTTGCCAACAGGTGAAACTGGGAGCACGGAAAACAAAGAAAATGGGAAAAGAGAACTGCATTCATTTGTAAGTATATTTTTAAACCCTGCCAAACACAGTTCAGCACTGTTCCCGGCTTGGTGTACATGCTCTTTTATCCACATCCAAAATCCCTGCAGGGCTGCCTTTGAAGCAGGATCATGTAAAGGATGCAGTGAAGGCGCTTGTGAGGAGAGGGAAAGAGGGACCCGGAGGAGAGGACTTCCCTGCTCCCCCTATACCGACGGCTCCCAGGGGAGAGGGAGAGAGGTAGAAAAGGGCCCTTACTTGAATTTAAAGGTCTCGCCAAGTTCTACGGCACTGCCAGGTGTGATCTCGAAAATCCCACTGAAAGGGTAGGGATGGCCTCCATAGGCAAACTCTGACAAGGAAAGAAACAGACTGTGAGTAATTGAACGAACGCGATGTCAGGAAAAAGTCTATGGCAGCTGCCTGTACGGCTCAGCATCAGCACCAGGGGCTGGGCTGTGGCCAACATCGGTTTCAGCCAGACGCTGAAAGCCATTTTCCCTGTCCGGTTACCTATCAGCCTGAGGACACCCTCACAGCCTCCCTCCATGCTAGCACTACTGCTTTCCCACAGCGCCAGGAAAACTCTCCGAGCCTGTCTCTGTGCCCGTCCCGGTGGCTTCCTCTCAGTGGAAAGTTCTGCAGTGGAGGCATCCAGAAACACCACAAGAGACTGTCGGTGGTGGTACTGAGCTGGAAGAAGTCTCTTCTAGAGTAGGGAGAAATCAAGTCGTCTTCTTCCAGAGGGATTTATAGGCAGCGACTAGGAATTCTTTGCAGAAAGCCAAGCTGATTGTGCTCTGCTGCCTCAGCACACGAGTCGAGCCAGGAGGTCCCTCCATGTCATACAGGCCATCTTGCATGCCCTGTGAGGCACAGCCTGTAGACCTCACGGTGTCATGCACGCCATCTCGCACGGCCTGTGAAAACTTCTGTGCTTGAGATGGAACATGGCACCCCAGGGGATTTATCTACTGCGTGGCACTGGCTAAAAATACCATAAGTGAGGTATCCCAAATCATTCCCATTTAACGCTGAAGGAGGAAACGGAAGGTCTGTGGTGCTTGTCTGTCCTTCACTGCACTACAGCTGTTTTCCCAGATCCCTTAACTGCTCCTTTTACAATGGGTGCTCTAATCAGCTTCAACCCCATCCAGACCATTTCAGAAGTCTTACAAGACATTTTCTTTTCCTTGTAACTCTGCTGTTTCAAAAGAACAGTTTCCAAGATCTGGAAATCCAGATTCCAAGATTTCTAGACCATAGACATTCATAGATAATTACTGCAAAATGGATTTACTCCAACACAGAATTAGCACAAAAGCATATGCAGCTCACAAGACAACCACTGCTCTGCTTCTCTCTTCCCCCTCCCCCATTTCTCCCCTTCTCTCTCCCCCTCCTTCACTGCAGAACGACTTTCCAGCATTGCCTGGTCCCTCCTACCTGCCATCCTGCTACAAACCGGCACAAATTATAGAGGCTGCAGTTACATGCTGAAAATAAGAAGGGCTACATGGTTCATGATAGAACTGCACGAGTTCCTCCACAACAGACTCTAAAAAGAGAACTGGCTGAGTTTTTCACTCCTCAAAACATTCCTTGCCAAAAGCTGTAAGTTTGGGGTGCTTTTCCGTATCAGACTAGCCATACAGTTGTTCTCATGTTCTGCAGGTAGTGAAAAGGAAATACTTCATACCTCTGCCGTAGATCTCGATGCCAGAATGGAAGACACCAATCCCCAAGGTGGAGGTGTATTCATTTATCCAGTACTACAGTAAAAGAAAAGCCACATTTGGAAGCATTAGTGGAAAAGAAACACACTATCTTGGTCTAGGATATATCCCCCATCTCCCATCCTCAGGGCAACTTCTCTTAAGGACAGGAGTGATTTTGAAATTATCTTGAGACAAACAAATTGAGACTCCTTACAGACCAACAGAAGTGGGCACTGTGTTTAGACAGCTGACTGGGAGTAGGTCTCCAGAAAATGCTCATCTAGTCCTTTCCACGCACGGCATTTCCCTGCATTCCCTGATATAACTGGATCAGAACCTGCATAAATCCAGCTGCTACAGGACGCGCGATTATTTATCTATCATCTTCTCACTTAAATAGCTGACACTGAGCCAGTTTTTACCAATTTGCTTGTCTTATCTGATCTGGAAAATCTTGAGTTAAAGAATCCCCAAATATTTTTCTGTATACCATTTTACATCACCTCCCAAGTTTTTTTTAGGCAATGAGGTCTTGGAGACAAAGATCCATTCCTCCCGTAGGTCAGAGGAGCACCATTTAGTAGTTATCTATGTGACAGTGGTAACTGCTTTCCGAGCATACTAGTGAATATTTTGCTTAGAGGCACCATATACTATCAAGCATCATTTCCAGAAGGGACAAGGGCTTGCTGCTCCAAAATTAGGTCCAAGGTGACCAGAACTTCACCCAAGTCAAAGACAAATTTTCAAGAGGAGCTGTTAAGTGACTTCATTGCTCTGGAGGCTAGCACTTCCCCGGTACATTTGGAGCAGAGGAATACCGCAGTCCGGCGCATGCAAGCGACGCTCCTCCACCAAGCACTGCTCACTGTTTCCACCATACCATGAAGGACAGTGCAGACACCCAAACAAGTCCCAGCTAAGCTAATTCTGGAGCAGGAAGCCGCACAGCCATGCCAGGGCAGTGCTGCATTGGAGATAATTAGCTCTGCTCAGCACCAGTATTTATTAGGTTAGCTGCAGAGCTGTGCTACTACAGAAATGATGTTTTCAAGCAATGAGTGGAATCTGCCCGTGCCTGGTATATTTACAGTTCACCTACTGTGCAGTGAAGATGCACCTGTAGTATAACTTAGAGCCACCGAATTCTTATTTTAATCAAGCACTGCAAGAAAAGTGAGTGGTGTTCACTTGTCCCCGTACAATGACATGACAGGTTCATTCAGCTAAAATTCTCTTTTGGGTCTGGTAGCTGCTTCTGATGGAGCCAGAATAAGCTGCACCTTCCCTGGTGTCTGGTGTCACTGAGCTGCCACGGTATGAGTAAGAACCCCTCTGCTGTCAGGTAACCAGAGGTCTGGCATACTCCATCTACTTTCCTCACACTGCTTGCTTATGTATCTTTGATGACTGCAGTAGCTCTGTAAATCACCTAGAAATGCTTTCTGTGAGACCACTGCTACTGTGGAAAAACACAGTAGCTTTGATATGAAAAGTGCAGTCCCAAGCCTGACTTAATGTACGGCCAGTCTGGATACCTTAAACCATGTCCCCCAAAATGCTTGCCTCTGGCAGTACAGCAGCTCCCTTTCCCTCCAGAAAATGCTGTAATGCTTCTTGTTCTTCGTGAGTTTTGGTATCACAAATGATGTATTCCTGCAGGAAGGCAGCGAACCACCTGACCCTAGCTGGTCCCCTGCCCACTGCTCTCTTCAGACCTTGCATAACCTCCACTTACCTCTTCACTTGAATTATGCAAACTCTTGTTTTTAGGATATATCAGAGCATTGGACTGGAGCTAGGTCAGGTAGCTCTCAACCTCTGGCAGCGCATTAGCAGTGAACCCTCTGTTGAACATCATGCCTGGTATTTAGGGACATGATGTGCCCTTGCCTTCTGCTGCCTTCTCCACAGGTCTCTGTTGCCCTGCCCTCAGCAGCAGGAATATCCCTGCTCTGGCTGGGGAAGAAGATACCAAGGTGGAGGCTGCATACGGGAGCCCACATGACACCAGCCACATCCAATGAGGAGACCAAAGTCTGTCTCCCATGGATGCATAACCTCAGTTCAGTTCTTTGATCTCCCTAAGCTCACGGGTTAACTCCTTCGGCTCTCAGATAGTCTCAGTAAGCTTCAGAGAGACACTGGTTTCTACAGAGGATAACAACTCCCAGAGGATATGGTAAGTAGGTTGTCTTCTTCCCTCAGGCTGAGCTATTGTCTCACAGCAACAATACAAGCACAACATGCCCAGGTCACGCCAGCTGCTTTGCTCAGAGGAGTAACTAATACAAAGAGAAGGGAGACGTTTTAAATTAAGAAATGCTCTTGCCAGTCAGGGCTGTCTGCAGAGGCTGGTCTGCATCAGGCTTTGTATTTCAAACAAGAAAGTTAAACTGAAAGCCACTTGCAGCTATAGCTTTTTCTTCTTCCATGTTAAAGTTTATGTTGGATCCAAACAACAAATAAGCAAACAAGCAGGGAAAACCAAACCTCTCCTTGATTACCATGTTAGAATAATGCACAGAGTCCTGTTCACCTCATATGTGCACAGCACTGTCAGAACACAAGTCCTCCCTGTCTCCCCTCTGCCCGCACCGCTCTTGTGCCCAGCACAGAGCCACAGCCCCCGAAACCCACCCTGCCCAACGAGGAGCCAAGAGCCAGGCTGCAGGACAGCTCTGGAAACACAAATGATGAAGGAGGCCCCACCGGAGATAAAGGAGAGATGAGCAAAAGTATTTCTCTGGCTGATACCAGGTGTTACAACCATCACATGGACATTTCTGTATTTAAATGGTGTATTTTTCACTATGATTCCCTTTAGTGAACTATTATGGACTGACCTGCAACAATCTCAGCCATACCTGAATTTGAACCGAACAGAAGCTGCACTGGTTTAGTACTTTCTTTTAAATAACTTCAATAACACAAGGGCATTATCGAAGTGGGATCTGATTTGCATCTTGGTTCACTGCAAATAAAAATTTTCAGTATTATCTATTAGCAAGATCAAAATGCAAAGCAGCTCTGAATCATGGTCGCTATTGTCCTCATCTCACCCCTGTCTCCAGAACTGCAGAATCTGCCTCCGGTGTGCAACTGAACACACAGCGAACGCCTCACGGCACTTTGGCACAGCCCACGGCTTGTCTCGGGAGGAAGCTACGCTAAAGTGAACATGTCAGTCACTTGCTGAGCTGGAAGAGAGAATCCAAGCCAGATATGAAGCCAGGTTTGTACACACATGTACGAGCTGGCCTCGTTTTCCAAGGGGTTTGCAATTCTGAACATAAGAACAGCAGCAACAGTCAGCAAATACTCATCTCTGGAGTAAATTGGCTATTGCTTAGATATTAAAAACAAAAATCTGCAGCCTGTTCTGAGTCAGGTGGAAGAGCCAGGGAATCAAATACAGCAGTATCTTAAAGGGAGCTGTGATTCATGCCTGCATCACATACTGCCTGCAAAATCATGCCATAAACCCTACACAAAGGGATTTGGAGCATTCTGTCTCATTTCCATCTTCAACAGAGACAGAGAACAGCTCAGAAGCGAAGAGAGGCAGGGAGGAAAGTTAACCAGACTGCAACTGCTTCACAAAAGCAGCAGATAGCCCAGGACTCAAAATTCAAACCCAGAGAGGAACCTCTTTGCATTTACAGTTTGTAGTGTATCGGTTAAGAGCTTTTAATGCAGGTCCCTGACGAAGTGGAATTTGAAATTTTCCAGTTTTTATTCAAGCCTTCCCTGATTTCCTGGTTCGTTTAGCTCAGAGATCAAAGTGTCTGGTGAGATAGTTTAGATTCTGGGAGATACTCTGGGTCAGTTGTTGTGTTACTCACTTCATTTATCCATCTTTCACACAGAGGTAGAAGTGAAAGTCTCACTGGGACAGTGAGCCATGCCCTAACTTTCCAGAAAGGCAAGAAACTAAAAAGCTTCATTATATTGATATGCTTCTGGTAGGTCTAGGACGGAGGAGCAGATGGTATGATAGTAGCAGATTATGTCATCCTGGGAGTTTTCAGAGCAGGAGTTCCTGGGAACTCCTACCAGAAACATGGGTTTCCAGACAGGAGTGGCCTATCCATGTAACCACTAACTTCTACCATCAATTAATATCATACTATAACATTGAAGTTTTTATCACTAACTTTCGCTTTACCTCCCTACTTCAGACCATTATTTTCCATGGTGTATCACCACAATCTTTGCTGCGTAACTGTGCTGAGCTGCTTAACTAACCAGCTCCCTAGAGGCTAGAGGCAAGACCACCACCATCTCAGATATTACTTTCTCTGAGCAGCCAACACACTAAGCAATATTCCATTTATCACCCTAGTACAGACTGGATATTCCACTCCACCACATCCATCCGCTGCTGAACAGACGCTGACCCATCCTGTCTTACGATCTGTACGAACACATAGAAAAGAAATCCACTGGGAGTTGCTAAACAAATCTGGTTTCAGCAAATAGTTGCAAACTGAGTATTCAAAGGAAGTGTTGTAGATCCTTGCTGTACTCTTCTACTCTTCACTAGGTACCACACACAGTCATCGTCTGAGCCAGAATTACCAGGCTAGATCGGGGTTTTGTTCTGACCTAGCCTGATTGCTCTGATGTCTGTGCATGACCACACACACTACTTTGAAAAAGACAGCTTTACCAAGGATGGGTGCAGATGATGAACCATTAACTAACTTAACCGTATCTCCTCTCAAAATACCATCTGCATGTAATTCAGTAGGATTACTTCCTTTTCCCTGGCAAAGCTTTGTTTCTAGGAGCAAGAGAATAACAGTAAAGAGGGACCAGAGCTACAGACGATATTCTGACATTGCTAGAGAGGAAGGACCATGTTAAGGGACCAAAGGAAATGGCCAAATCACCTCACCCTCTGCAAGTCTTCAGATCATGGAGCACTCCTGGCAACACAGGTCCAATAACAGACTGTCTGTCCTACCACCTAGGCTTGATTTTAACCCTTTCCTCTTTGAGACCCAAGTCACACACCGTAACACCAAGCTCTCCTTTGTAGAGATGATGTCTCCTCTCTGTAGGATGGGGGAGCTTGCTCACCACATAAGCGACCCTTGGCTCAACAAATCCAAGTGGAAGACACCCAGGACTCCAGCTGCTAACTAGTGTGCTCCATGAAAGGAGTCAGACTGGCAAGAACCATCTCTTCACGCCTCTGCCTTTATTAGATACACTGTGTAAAATCTTTTCCCAGAGGCTTAGTCCTGGGCTTGGCAGTGCTTGGCCCCTGCGGTCAACTTACCTAGGCAGCCTCATGAAAACACGCAGAGGAGCGTGTGTACTAATAAATGCACGGATCTGTCATATCTCAAACACCAGGAAAATCCTCTGCTATGTTAAAGCTCAACACAAAAACCAGAATTAAAGACAACATCAGATTGATGCAGGAGACCAGCCAGGGAGCATAAAAAAAAAATCTCAGCATTATTTTCTGAGATGTGTTGATCCAGATGTGAAATGTGAGAGCACAAAAGATGAAGCTAGAGAACATCGCTTCAGAAAACCAGTGAGTGAAATCCCAGCCCTACATGGTCAAGTACAAAACACTCAGCAACTTCAGAAGAGTTTCAATTTCCCCCGATACGTTTTTCTAAACCAGGTTGCAGAATCTTGGGCCCACAGAGGTGGAAGGAGAGAGCCCAGAAGAGATCACAGACTTTATTCCCTGAGTAATGCTTGCAGTGGTGAGGGAAGCATTACCTCAACTACAGACATGCAGGACAGGGGGCTTCCCGCAGATCTTTGCCAAGGCGTATTGCAGCAGCGCTCACTTGTGTCCCACAGCCCCAGGCACGCACACACTTCTGCCCATGTGCCTCAGTCCTTCTGCTGTTCACCCTTCTGGCCTGGAGCTCTGGTAATAAAAACTCACTATCATGTGGAATGACATCAAATTATGCAGTATGGCTGCTATTAGTAAGTTTTCTTTAGCAATTGGACGAGACCCAAGCTCATTTCAGTGTGACCTGTGTCTCTTACACTCAGTTCTCCAGAGGTCCAAGGCTTGTATATTAACCAAGCCTGAAATGCTATTTTCCTAAAATACTGTGGATACAGATGAAGCAGGAAAGGATTTAAATGCATGTGGGCAGAACAGCAACAAAAAAAAGAAGCTTAACAGAGTATTGAGAAGTGATGACACAGACCTATCCTTGGTACTTCATACCTGCGAAAAGCTGTCTGGGTGGGTCCTTACTCCAGCACACGCAGAACTCTACTCTTCCTGGCTGGAGGATCATCTCCTACGCCAGGTCCTCTTCGCTGTTGGCAGAAGCTATCAATCTGCAAGTCACGGACCAGGGTGTGACAGACCATCAGGTCACTCCAAATCCAATTAGCCAAAAGCGCCTGCTTTAGTCAGGTGTGCTAACTTTCACTTAAAATGCCAGATAGTGTAAAAGAAACAAAATACTGCAGTAAGCAGGTTTCTGGTTGCAAACAGGCTCAGCCTCCAGTTGCAATAGGCAATAACTTGCAAGTCTCAAGAAAAACAGTTCCCACAGTGTGGGCATTGGCATGTTTGTTTGCAAATAACCCAACTGGCAGAGCTGATCAAAGCTTGAGGAACTCCAGGTTCCTTCCAGGAGAGCATAGAAGTACTGAGAAATCTGCAGCTTCAATGCAGCCAGAGAGCTTGATGTAGCTCTGATGAAGCAGGGTTATACAAGGACCCCACTCAAGCGCCCCACTTCAGGCTTGGACCGGGACAGGAGAACTGGCTGGAGAACAGACATCTGAGGAGCACAGTCTACAGAAAGAAGAAAAAGACAAGGCATCTCTTGGCATGCAACTGACTCCGTGCCGCTGCATTTTGAATGAAAGGAATGAAAGGAACTTCTGCTCCCCACCCTTCATGTTAATACACTCTTATAGACAGGGAATTTCCTGGGCAATGACAGCCCAAAATTTACAGCTTATACTGCTAAACATATTCCCTCATGCAAAGCCACAAATGCTAAGGAAGAGACACAAGGCAAGATGCTCAACTGAACCCTTGAGTGGAAGGACAGGCCAAACCTCTGTAGGACTGTGACAGCCAACTCCATCTCAGCAGCTCTTCTGTTTCAGCCAGGTTCTGCTCTGCAAAGGATCTTTTCCTCTCAAGTTGGGCTACATTCCTCATTCTTCAGCTGTCTCTTCAGGAGGAATTTCTTTGGAGGTTGCTGTGGCTTTTCAGACATTATAATATGCTTCTGCATTGCCTGATGAGCCAACACTAAAATCTTTGCAATCACGAAGCATAAAAAGCTTATTTCAGTGGCTTCTAAAATGCTGGATTAAAAACTGATGCTGCTGCTGAGGGAGAGAGGGAGAGTTGAAAATCTACTTATGCTTCAGTGTTGTGACGCAATGTGATTTTACTGGAAGAATAATAGGGCAGAAGAAAATATTAATCATGCTGCAGAACGGAGACAGGAAGCATTTCAGGAGTTGACTTTTTCTGAATATTTTATTTAAAAATCATAAACAAGATTTAGCTGTGAGGAAATGGCCTCAAGTTGCGCCAAGGGAGGTTTAGACTGGACATTAGGAGAAATTTCTTTACTGAAAGAGTGGTCAGGCCTTGGAACAGGCTGCCCAGGGAAGTGGTGGAGTCACCATCCCTGGAAGTATTTAAAAGATGTGCAGATGTGGCACTTGGGGACATGGTTTAGTGGGCATGGTGGTGTTGGGTTGACGGTTGGACTCGGTGATCTTAGAGGTCTTTTCCAACCTTAAGGATTCTATGATTCCATGATTCTATGAATGGGATACCTTCAGTGTTTCCACTTACAGCCTCATCCTACAAACCTATGTTTCAGAGCTTAAGTGGGAACCTGCCTTACCAATGGAGAGATAGGGCAACTAGCTGGCTAAATTAAGCACCTATTTTCTGTCCCTGCAGAATGAACATCCCTGTCTCTTCTCTCGGCAAGTTCACACAGAAGCCAGCGCAAGTTAATCCACCAGCCCAAGGGTTTGTCACACCAGTCATGACACCAATGGCCCAGCTTGGGTTTCTGTGTACACAACGTGGTATTTGTAGTAGATTAATTGTACCCTGTGAGAAGCAACGTGCCATTTTTCCAACCTCCATCTGCTTCCCTTAACCTCAGCCCTGACTGTGCCTGAAGGAGTCAGCTGGAGGGGCTGGAGTGGGATCAAACTGGGGCTGGGGGCATCAAACAGAAATCACTGCGGGGGGGTTGCCGGAGATGGGAGCAGCATGTGCCAGTGCTGACAGCCTGTCCCAGACAGTGGTCTCGTGAGCAGCCCTGCAGAAGGGCTATCCATGCTATTCACACCACTTCACACGCTGTATCTCCTTAGTTTTGAGAACTTTCATGTACAATCTTAATCTCAAGTATATGGAGCCAGAAGAAAAACCTGTCCATTTGTAGGACTACACTGCAGTGTATTTACTTAGGGAATGTGCCTGAGAAACTTTGATGTGTTATAAACTTAGCAAAGTGCCAATGCCTTTGCTTTAGATGCATTCACAATGACAAACTGAGATGTATTCAAAAAGAACAGCAGCAAAATGATCGGGGAAATGGCGAGACTGACTTACAAGAGAATTAATTCAGAAGAGTTAATAGCTTGGCAAAGCAATGACTACAGATGACAAATTTGCAAACATTTGAAGGGCTGACACGGATTATGGGAGAAGACTTCTTAAGAACGATAAGAAAGGATTCAAGTAGGAGTAACATAGCTTAAAAAGAACAGAGATTTTGGCTAAGTGTTTAGAAGTTTCCTGGCAGTAGGAAAGCACAAGAAAACATTTGTGTGACTGAAAGCCAGATATCAAGAAAGCCTTAGTGTGCCTGTGCAGGACAGGGCATTGAAGGGTCTGAAATGTTTTCCTCTGCTAATGTCTAGGAGGCAGTTAACATCCTCAGCTCAGCACATTTCAGACCCTGCGCGCCTGTGCGCATTGCGAGCCCCCAGCCCCGTCTTCAGAGCGTGTCAGGAAGGAGGGCTCCTGCCAAAGGGGATTCAGGGGACTTGAGGAAAAAAACCATAGGGAGATAAATCCCTACAGCCCCGTTCACCAGGAAGCATCTGAAGCACAGTGCAGATGCTTTGACTCTGGAACTACCTTGGTCCTGACATGCCTGGTAAAGTCAGCAGTGTGGCCTCAGGGCTCTGTGTGCTTCTCCTTGCAGGGAAGATGTAACTTATTACTGTGATAATTAATAAATAGGGCTGTTAAATGATTTCTCAGGTGTGGAGCAATGCCGTGGCTAGGCCATGCTCAGGCCAAGAAACGTTAACACCTCCTTCTCTGTGTTGGTAAGGAACCTTGCTGGCTTCTGTGGATCGCTACCAGTCTTTTTCTCCAAAGAGACTAGCCCTGTCCCAATGTCCAGCATTACAGAGGGAAAACAGACATTTAGTGCATGAGTCTGAAGATTGTTCCTACGCAGAGAAGGCAAGTACTGAGGTATACACTTCCTATAAATTTAAATATATACTCAAAGGTTTGTTTTGGGTTGTTTGGGGTTTTTTTTTATGGTCTCAGATCAGGTGATTCAACAAGACTCTGCTTCTCTACTTTGCAATTCTTCCTAGGATTTCAAAATACTTTACAAGCATTAAATTGTTAAGCCTCATAGCATTTGTGTGAAGCAGGAAGACATTCTTCATTTTAGAGGTAGGGGAAGAAGGTACCAGCATACAGCTTGTGCTATGACTATGAAGACACAGCAAATCAGGAGCAGAGATGAGCTCAATATCCTGGCTCGAAGGTTAACAATCCAACAACACTTCCACACTGCCCACCAATACAGGACTGTCATGAGGTTTGCTGAAGTGGAAAGGATTGAGGCTGATCCACCACAGCTCCTCTTCTGAAAAGGGATATCACAGTGGCTTCCTTTGCCAAAGACACTACAACCTACTGAAAAACTAGCATCCTACTTGACAAACAGAATTAGAGAAGAAAAATATGGAGGAGGTGTCGTGGTTTAACCTGGCAGGCAGCCAAATACCACGCAGCCCCTCACTCACTCCCCCTGCCCCCCCAGTGGGACGGGGAGAGAATCGGAAGGGTAAGAGTGAGAAAAACTTGTGGGTTGAGATAAAGACAGTTTAATAGAACAGAAAAGGGAGAATAATGATAATAAATAATGATAGAATATACAAAATGAGTGATGCACAATGCAATTGCTCACCA
The DNA here is from genome assembly GCF_964195595.1 of Calonectris borealis. Taxonomy (NCBI): domain Eukaryota; kingdom Metazoa; phylum Chordata; class Aves; order Procellariiformes; family Procellariidae; genus Calonectris; species Calonectris borealis. The sequence goes on from NC_134316.1 coordinate 39,759,882, forward strand.
CCCGCGCTGACCTATAACCAAGTAGCGATCGGTACTTCCTGGATCACGCCTACCCTTCATATACTGAGCATGACGTCACATGGTATGGAATACCCCATTGGCCAGCTGGGCTGGCTGTCCTGATTATGTTCCCTCCCATCTTGTGTACCTAGCTCAGTCAGTAGCCAGGGGAGCTGTCCTTGGACTAGGAGGGCACTTAGCAACAACTGAAAACATCAGTGTGTTATCAACATTCTCCTCATACTAAATCCAAAACACAGCACTAGGAAGAAATTTAACCCTATCCCAGCCGAAACCAGGACAGGAGGCTTTTTAAAAGTTTCTGTGATTTTTCAGCTTGAACTGTCTCCTGAGGAGTCCTAGCCTTAAAAGTCAAACCTCTTATTGACAACACTGTATTCATATTTGCATTACAACCCGATTCTTTAATGCTTTCACCAAGGCCAAGAGCCTCCTAGCTACACAAGGCAGGGACATCTACTCTCTTTATGCCAAGAAAGTATAAGAAACTAGTTAAAACAACTTTTGACTTCTGCCAAGTTCCTACATGGATAACTACTTGGAGAAGACTGAGGTAACAACAAAGTCATTGTAATTACAGCCATCACAAAGGGATAAGAAGTCCCTTTATGATGTCACAGAAGGACCAAGGACACCACAGGCAATGGAATAAATAGTCCTTTTGTTCCATCCCATTAATGCAGAGCACAATAACATATTGTTTTCAACCTGTTGTGCAGAGACCCAAGGGAGGCAGCAGACTACTTCAAAGGAATCTGCAAGCTGGCAGGCTTACATTTCTTAGACAAAAGCCGACATCTTCAGTAGAAAAAAAAAATTAAAACTGAGAGACACACAGGCTTTAAAGGAAAGAAAATTATTGCCCAAAAGAATGCAGGGAAAAAATCTTGGGTTCAAACAGGAGATGGAAGCATGTTCAAACAGCCATAGACAAACTGCTGATGGAGGACAATCCCATAGCTAGGATGTCAAACAAGGACTTGTGAGGTTCATATTCCCTGCTCTGCTAAGGACATACTACAGATTTACATCAGACCAGGTCAAAACTGAAATTTCATCAGGATGTTACTACATTCAAATTCAAAACTGCGATCCTCCAAATTCTTCTTCAAATTCCCATTTACCCTGAAGTGTTTAACACCATCAGTATTAGTGATCTGAATGCAAGACCTTCCCACTCTACTACAGCTAGAACAGGTGGGCTCCATACTCAGGCAATGAGAATTCCCAATAGAGATGGGGATCCCAGCTCTCCTTTCCAGCACTGATCGTTTGCTGCTGGAAGTCCATGGACATAGGCCTCGCCCTGGTGTTCTTAACGGCAGCAACAGCACCTCATAGCCAGGAGTTAAACCTACCCACAATGAATCTGGATCCCTACAGAAAATAAAAAAGAAAGTAACAGTCCCCAGATCTCCTCTCCATGCAAGTGCTATGTAAGGCCAAAACCCAGTCCAGCGCTTACATGCCATATAGGCATGTAAATTCTCACTCCCTGTCTCATTCCCACTCACTTGCCAAAAACAGTTGTGCCCGTCCTCTGAGCCAACAGCAGCAGCATCAGAAAAGAGCGAGGTGGGGTCTGTTTGCACCTAAGGAATCTGTACTCCGTGCTGGCTTTGGTGGCATGTGTTCAAAATATCTCACAGTGCCCATGATAGAAATTGGCCACGTGCCATTAACATTAGTTTGCTATTGGGAAAGGAAAAAAAAAAAAAAAAGAAATCAATATTTATCTCTAAGCTTCTGAGAAGGGAATCTATTCTCCGGCATGGATGGGGGAAACCCTTTCACAACGTGAGCTACTGAGATTTTTTTCCTGGAGAGTTTCCAGGGGCCATGCCTGGCTGGCAGTGTGCCTAACCAGCTTAGCTTAGAAAAATACTGGGAAATACAGATTCCCTCAGCTAGTAACTTGTTCTTTTTTCCCTACAGTGCTTTGTCCTGTCTTGGATAAAACTCTTCAAATACAGTGCCAATTCCACACAGTGTCTCATCTCTCTGCATTATCTTTTCCTACAAGAAAAGGGATATGAGTGTATTTTTGCCATAATCATAGACTCTCTCTACTGTTCCAGCACAATTACCAAAGAATCGCATTGCAGTGATGTCTCCAGATTAGAATTTAAGGGATAAAACAGAAAGTGAGAGACTTGAACACAGCAATGATAAAATACTGTTGTGCCATGAAGATTCAAATACACCTTCCCCCAAAAACGCAGTTTCTGCTGGTCTGAAGAAGACAATAAAAGAGTAGAGCAAGGATCATTTCCTTGAGAAGAGAACTGTCGGAAGAAGGGGTAGCTGTATAACCTATCTCCATGCCAAATTGGGTTGTTGGAATAATAATATTCTACAAAGCACAAAACTGATATAAAAATAGCAATCAGGGAAGTTCAGATAGGAATTCGTTTATAACCCATGACCCAAGAGCTTCTATGCTGAGTGATTTTAGCACTGTTTAAAATGACCAAAGATACTAACCATTAATAGTTTTGGAAATGAGTAATCATTTCTGATTGTCAGCATTTAGCTAGGGGATGCTGACAAACTCCTTTAAGGATACTTTGGGCCCCCCCCAGCCCCCCTCCATATGAAGATGCAACAGAATGATTAATATGTGCAGCATGCCATGACGGCTGGGAAAAAATTAAAAAGCTGTGGGAATATCTTAATGACTCTGATGTAATGTGCTCTACTCTGCTTTGTCTGGGGGCTACAGGGGATTTTATGATTTTTTTATTTTATTTTTTTTTCCCCCGAAGGATTCCCACTGTCTTTATTTAACGAGCAGCATTGGACATGCAGCTCTGAAATACCATTTAATAGCCATCCCTTGCTGAAAGGCAGAGATGACGGTTAGCAGCAGTGCCTGGCAACAAATCATCAGCATTTAGTACTATGAAGATACTGTTTTGGGTGAAAACCATTTCAGATGAAAATGTGGGTGTTTGCCCCTTCAAAGGGACAGTCTCTGTGCTTGCTTCTCCCAAGGGTCACGCACACCCTTGCACAGGGAGAGGCACAAACATGCCAGTGCAGCTTCTTTGGAAAACACAAAAATCTATCCTTTCTTACTTCTCCTTACCCCCGCCCCCCAAACCGCACAGCATGTACGAGGCCAGCGTCGCAATATCATTCGGGCTGCCCTAAATATTTCCCTCCTTCTGGGCACAGTAATAATTTTACACTTGTGCTAAAGCAAAACTTCTGTGCTAATCCACTGTGTGTTGCACACATCTAAAAACAGTCCTGAAATGACCTTAGTGATTCAGCCAACTGGTTTCTTCACGGGCATGCATCTTACAGTATCTCCACATCTGAAATGTACCCAGTGAGATCAGGGATTGAAGGGGAAGAGAGAAGATAAGGAAATACTTCAGTAAGATCAAGGAGGAGAATTTGCCTTATGCAGCAGGTTCCACTGGGAATATTTCTTCCCCTTCCTCCCCCCCAATTGTATTTATTTCTATAAAAATCCATTAGATGCTGCAACTGCATCTTGGCTCCTATTTATTTTAGTGAAAAGAGAAATGGTTGTATATTTGTACCACTGCATGCAAATGGTATTGTCTGCCAGATCCCTCAGAGACCCGCCAAAAAATTCTCCTGCATGCAGAGTAGACATCTAATCCAAACTGTGGCCAGGTTAATGTAGGAGAAAGAGGTAAGCACTGTAAATGCCTCATCTAGCTCACAACATCCTCTAATACCAAAGACATCTGCTCTCAGATTAAACTATCCCACTGGTTTAGCCCTTTTAAGAACATTCTAGATGCCCAGATATCTATTGTAGGAAAACAAGGCCTTATTCAGCCCTAGCTGACAATGGCCCACCACCTTTCTCAAAAGCAGATTGTAACTCATTTCTAGGAGTGAAGAAGCACACTCCAAGCACACTCCCATTTTGATTAGTACCAAAAATAAGAGCCTGTGCTCTTAATAATAGGACACTAAACACATAAGTCATATTCCATACTCACCCAAAAATGCTTCCCAGAGAACCAGAGACCTAGAAAAATTACCACACACTTTCCAAAATGATCCATAGGGCAGGAGAACAAGAGCAGAACTCCATACAATCAGGCCCAGCTTAGATATGGACACGACTCCCACAAGAGATGAAGGGTATTGTACAACAGATGTGGATCTCAGTTCTCCCGAGCTGCTTTTCTTTAAGTTCACTCATGCAAGCTAGGGAATACAAATGGTCATAAATCTATAAATTCAGCTAATTATCCTGCAGACCAAGAGAAAACAAAGATTTCTATTCCTATATAACAGGGAAGTATCTAGGCACTCCAGCAATGAAAGTCATGCATTTGATGCATCATGCAAGTGATGAATGGATAGGTCTGAGACCATTCAGTTCCCACTCCATATATCTGCCTTCTCATGAGTTAGATGGATGCATGCAAGAGGTAAACAGATTCATCAAACAAATAAGATCAGCGTCCCAGCCTACAGTATATTTCATCTTCTGTGAAACTTTCGTTTGCTCTATGAAGTATGAGTTTGGTAGCATTTATATAATTCATTTTGCTGTGCTTCCCTTTAACACCCCAAAAATCTTGCTTAGCCTTTCTTACTGGAAGAGACCAAAAAGAGATTAAAAAAATGAGTCAGTATAAAACTTCACAGAGGAAACAAAGTTGTATTTGACTAGACATTATGACCAAAGGAATGTTTGCATCAGTGGGAGATCTCATCTTGGAAAGGGTTAGGGTCACCAGATGGAGTTAAAAAAACAATTGCTGTTTGCATGCATCCTATCAGATCTAGATAAAAAGTAGCTCATAACCTGTCTGGAGCCAGAACTCTCTCTCTTGTTCCCATTTACACAGTGTCTTCATGAAATACGGTAGAATCCCAAGTCATGGCTGGGGCTCATAACTGGTATCACAAATAATGCATTAACAGCAAGACAAGGCAGACACCAGCATGCTGTAAGCAGGAGAGTGTTACCTCTTTCCACAGGAGAACATAGGTAAAACCTGCACAAGCTATGTATTTGCTCGTGCATCACATGTACAAACATAAATACAGTCTGTACGTATACAATGAAGTCTTAGAGAACAGCAGCGTTTTAACTCTCTGGTTTACCTGAGGTGTCCTGCTAGCGATAAGCAAACATGCCCGAGTGTGTACAAGGCCAAGCATGGATAGATTGACAATCAGCCTCCTTTCACATACACTATTTTAGTAATCAAGCCTAGAAACAGGCCCAGTGTTGCAACAAAGGTGCAGCACTATAGATTTGTCCTTGGCAAGTCTCCTTACGGGAACAATTTTCTCCTAACCATCCTCCTCCAGAACATGGTCGCTTCTGGAGTGCTGCTGAATCCCTAGAAATGCCTATGCTTTCTGTGGCAATAGTTAGCCTGCTCAGAGGACAGCCTCCTTCAGCAAGTAAATTACAAAAAGAGGCAAATTTCTTAACTCTTTCCCAGCTTACTTTATCCTCAAGGTGTATTTGTACGTTGTGAACCATGAGAGTAAGTACACAGCTTGGTTTGCTACCCTGCAGCAGCAGCAACTTCCAAGTGACCAAGCATGAAAACAGTGCTGGATATATAAATACTAGCCACCAATGCATCTTCTTCCCCTCTCTTTGTGAAAAACCACCACACACTGTGACATGAGCTTCATTTCTATTTTGTGTAATCTTGTAGGCGTGGTTGCTACCTCACTTGAATGCTAATACCATTGGGGTTTGGGCACCCGGGTTGCAAATACCTTCTTTGCTTTCCCTTCCAACTCCTCCCCAGCAAGGCACAGGCTCTTTTTCGTCTGTGTGATCAGATGGCGATACACAACGGATGTGAGCAAAACCAGCCTGATGCTGAATCGCTGTGTTGGTGCCAGTTCTAAAGAAAAACACTCCCTCCGAAAGAAAGAATACCGACTGGGTTCAGCAGAGAGATGGAACAGAGAATAACATGCTTCACGTCACAAGTGATCCTTTGGAAGATGGTTGAAGTAAACAGGAATTAGTCTTGAGTTTTAAAGCCTTAAAAGCACCCAAGCTTTTGGAAGCACCCAGACGCCTCTTTTCTTTGGAGTGTGGAAGTGCTTGGCATTGTAGCACTCAAAGCTTAGTTCAAGGGCATTCGCATAAAAGATTTAGACAACACGAACCCAGAAATTAGGGGTGGGAAAACCCCAAGGTATCCAGCAGAGAGCACTGCAGACAGAGAGCTCTCCTACTGATCATTCCTCATCCAAATTGTCTCAGGACCCTGTGCTTTCAAAAGCAGATGAAAACATTGTCACTTTTAGCTTCTAGATAGACCTAAAAAAAAAGATAAGGATAGCCTCTCCAGTAACATTTAGCTATTTCTTCAATCCTTCCTCCAACATGTCAGAGAAGAAAAGTTTGTAGGGCCAAATGATAGCAAAGCTGTAAAAGGAGAACTCAGACCTGACACGGCTGTTGCAGAGAAAATAAATTAAATTTTTGCATCAGAGCTTTCTTGTTTCTACCAAAAGAAAACTGGTGAGATTCCCATGCCTGAACCTCCCACTTTTATTTTTGTAGAAGAAGTAGGAAGAGTGAGGAAATCGGAAGAGGCTGTGTTTAAAGTTGGCATGGATGAGTGTATGATACAGACAGACAGAATTGGCCCTGGAGGATCCCAGGGGCAGAACAATGCTTACCCACGAGTACCAGAGGAACCGCAGGGACAGAATAGCTGAATTACTAATGATCAGGGGCAGCCTCTCACGTAAAATGTCTCTGGGACCCGAGCACCAGAAGGTAGCAACTGTAATGCTATTCTTAAAACAGAGGTCCCCATAAGAGCCAGGGAAATTACGAGTCTGCAAGCCTGGCATCTAGACTGGATTAATTAGTAGAAGTCATAACAAAAGACAGCATTAACAGATGATAAATATGATCTTTTGGATAAGGGTCAACATGACTTCTGCGAGGGGAGGTTCTGTGACACCCACCTCTTGGTATTCTTTGGAGAAATCACTGATCTCATTGACATAGTTAACTCATTTCAAAAATGTTTTTGATTACATTCTTCGGAAAATGTCTTTAAGGATGTAACTAGTAATGAGACAAAGAGATATGGTGGGGTTCTGCAGGTGGCATGAAAAAGTAGACAGGAATTGACTATTCTGTCAGATATAAAACCTATCAAGAGGAAGCCATTTTAAAAAAAAAAAAAAAAAACAAAAAAGAAAAAAAAGGGACTTTTCTTTTCACCACTACGTAGTAGACCTGCAAACTCCCTGGCAAGGGATGTTGATACAAAGGGTTACATTTGTTCAAGAGAACTGAATGGAAGAAAGAGCCATCGAGGATTAGTAAAGAAACAGAGGTTAAGCTCAGAGAAGCCCCAGAGCTGAAAATGTTTGGAAGCTGTGAAAGTGTTAGAAGGAGATGTCATACATGCTCCTGCTGCTGTCTCCAACTGCGGCCGTAAGCAGGCTCTGAGGGAAGAATAATAATATTGGACTAGATGGACCCTTGGTCTGAGCCAGTTTGGCCATTCTTACGTTCGTGTGTTCTTCTGTGTGAAGAAGAATGAAAACATTGAAAGGAAGCCTTGGAAATGAGTTCTCCTATCATAACACAGTGATTTAAAAAAAAAAAAAAAAAGAAAAAAAAGAAAAGAAAGTAACAGAGAGGTTTTATTTCCCAGAAGAGAGGGAAAGATAAAAAGAGGACCTTTTTCAAACACCCGTCTGAAAGACTCTGGGCAAGCCTTATGAACCACTGGAAGAGAATCTGCCTCACGCTTTCATAGTCAGGATACAGGATACAGTTTAAGCAAAGGTTTTGAGATTACATTGTAATTGCCCAATTAGCTCTTGCATGCAGAAGGGATTCTCTTGCATTTATCCATATCCAGCAGGGCAGAAATCTGAAGCTTTCTGCCCACTGTGGATTTGCTCTTCCAATTCATTAGGATTAATTTCTTCACCACCCACACAATTCTCTGAATCTCTTCCTCCCCTCCCTGCCCTGTTGCCACCTGTCGAAGTTATAAAGATGATTGGTGCTTCTTAAAAGCAGCACAGAGCATCTTTATCCATCTATTTACTGACAGATGCTTTTCCCCCCCTCCTTTGCGAGGCTAGTTCTTTCCAAAAGCCTGCAGTCTGTCAAGCTGTCCCCAGAGCACATACGTGCATGCAGTGTTTAACCACATCACCTCCCGTAACCCTAGCATGTAATGTAACTCTGGTCCTATCCCCCCAAAATCCTAGGTAGCCTTTTATTTTGACAAGTCCCAAGTGAAACACAAGAAGATATTCAAATCTATTGGCCATCAAATTAAATGATAACCTGTGTAAACTGGCCAGCATAAAGACTTCAGGCTGGCCCAGAGCAATCGTTTTTATTTCTAAAGCAGAGAATAAATTTTGGTAGATTAACATGCATGCAATCATGTTGTTGAGTCATTGGGCAGAACTAGGACTGACTCTTTCTCCTTACCTCTTCCTATCTCAGTCCAAGGTTTGTACAGAGTCATGGGAAACAAGGCGGACATTAATCTTTCATGTTCTGGCTCATCTACCCCTGTTTACTAAGTGACACCTTTTCAGAAAGCCTCTTGAATTATATTAGCAGAGCTGCTCTGTAAATTAATTGGTTTGGAAAGAACCATCTCTGATCCTGTTGGCATCACAGTACGACATGAAATCCTAGGAGTTTTCTTTCAAATTAGAAATCGTGGTAGCAACAGAAAGCCTGCACTTTCATTTTAAAAAGACTGAGTGCTGGAAGAGTGCTTCTGACCCACAGTTCCCTCCAGTGCTGGAAGCTATCTGAACTCCATCAAAGGAGAGCAGAGGTAAACTGGGCAGCCTTAATAAAATGCTTTCCTTTGAAACATCTATCACAGTCCTTAAAAAGAAATCAGAGCATTTTCAGCAGCCACAGCTGGTGGAAGAAGAGGAAGAACAGTCTCACAAACATAACTCCACATCAAAACCCAAGAGACGGCACAGCAACAAGGCACCTAATCATAGAATATCTCAGGTTGGAAGGGACCTGTAAGGATCATCAAATCCAACTCCCTGCTCCTCGCAGGACTACCTAAAACTGAACTATAATGACCAAGCGCTTCATCCAGACACTCCTTGAACTCTGACAGGCTTGGTGCCACGACCGCTTCCCTGGGGAGCCTGTTCCAGTGACCGAGCACCCTCTCAGTGAAGAACCTTTTCCTAATGTCCAATCTGAACTTCTCCTGACACAGCTTCATTCCATTTTCTCCTGTCCTAGAATCAGACGAGTCAGCCTCTCTGCATGCCAGCGCCTCAGCTGCAGAGTGGGAATAACAGCCTTTTCCTTCTCCAGAGAAATACTGGGAAGTCCACTAGAGAAGACTGAGAAAGGAGCACGCGCTGGAGTGGAGAAGGCTAGGCAGATCGCTTGGGTACCCTCCTGTTCCAGCACCTGCAACGGCAGCACAACATGGAGATACTCACATTCGCTTTAAACTGGCAAGAACCACCAGCAGGCTCCGGAGCACAGGACTGCTCCGTGGGAGCTAACGTATCCTGGCAAGGAGCACGGCACACAGCCCCCTCGTGCTGCGTTGTTTTCTTACCCACTGTTTCTGCATCCTCAGTCCCTTGAACAATACCCACCATCCGCCGTCACCTCGAGTTGCTTGGGCTTTCCTGACAGAATTGAATGAATAGCAAATTGAGTGCTGTCTTTCCCTCCCACTTACTTCACTCTCCCCTTGCTTTTGTGCGTGCTGAAGTAAAAAGCTTCCTCTGAATCAGATTTCAGCTGTCACAAAGCCAGCAGTTTTCTCCTAGGAAGTCTGGGTGCTAATGACAGGAATAGCAGCTGCCTCTAAATACTTCATCTGCTTCACGGTCAAAGGGCAGTAAAAGCCAGGGCCAGGAGCAGATGTGGGGGCTGGCTGATTGCAGAACCTCCCCCCCCTCCCCAGGCAGGCTCTGGTGGGGAAGGGAGGGGGACCACCACCTCCTGATTGACAGCCGCCGAGGCAGCAGGAGTGAGGCTGCAACAGGGCATGCGCTCAGCTGGGCGCAGGTCAGGCAGGTGCTGCCAGCAGGATGCAGGGCTGCTGCCCCTCAGCCCACCGCCCAGAACCCCTGCTGCTGCCTCCCATTCCGATGGGAGTCATCAACCCAGGCAGTTACATCTCAGATGTCAAAAAGTGGTTAGGGCTTTAACCTCCCAAGCATCTCCTCCCACCCCAAGAAGAATGCTCCTTCTCTTCTTACAGATGAGACAACCCAAGGCAAAGAGATCGCAGTGACTTGCTAGAAGTGCGACTGAGGTGGGAACGAGGACTAAAGCTTTGGTATTTCTCTTTCTCAACATCCAGTGCTTTACTCGAAATGAAGGTTTGGTTGTTCTTGGCTAGGGTCCAAGGACATGCTTTATTGGCAGCATTACACAATCTATTTGGAGCTTTTTGATTCCCACATGTTCAAAGCACTTGTACTTTTCACAAAACACTGTGGTGTCATTGAACACAATGTTACGTTTGAACTGAAAGGAGGAAAAAAACATCTCCATCTATTGTTACACGTAAATAAGAGTTGGCCTCCTACAATCATGCTATCTTAGTAGAGAATGAAATACGAGTGAGCTTGGCCCTAGCTGTGCTAATTAGTGATGATCGATCATCAATTTACTGAGACAAAAAAGCATCCTGTCAGATCCACCATCATTTCTTTCATTCTGCATGAGGGCATCCTGGGATAGAAGGAAGGATGGAGGAGAACACAGAAGTACCTGAAGACCTAATCATGTCATAGGAACACTAAAGAGCACAGTTTAAGTCAGGTGTATGATCCTGTTTTAATGGGTTCACTTACCTGCGTCACCCAAGACTTCCCACAGTAAGATTTTAAATGGTGGCAGGAAAGTGTAATATTGCCTCCAGTTGTCAGCTTCAGCAACTTATTAGAAACATGCTCTTACTGGAGACAGCCTTCAGAGTACTCCAGAAAAATTTTGCAAAGGGCACAGACGCTGGCAGCGTTTAGTGAGAGCTGCCACTGCGACAAGTGCCAGCTGCAGGCTTCATGAGATAGTTGAGTGAAGGTGGCTTGTGCCACACTGCTAAGAGAGACTTCAGGACCTTTCTTTTTATTTGAGTGATCCTGAGAGTATGACATTATTTAAAATGCTGCTTCTGCAGACAGGCAGAAGGAAACAAATTTATTCCTTGTAAAAACTGCCCTACAGATGAGTGGAAAGTAGCCAGGATTTTAGTTTGTTTTCAGATCTGCTTCAATGTATGTTATCAAAACTAAACCAGAAATAAAGTGCCGGTGCCATTCCATTGCCCCTAGAGTGGTCCCAGCTACAAGGTGCTGGGGGTCAGGTTCTCGTGTCTGAATACTCCCAACAGTAAGAAGTGCCTTGATACCAGCTGAGTGATTTTCTTCTTCTTTCATGCCTACTCTCTCATGCCTGAGAGTAGGCTCAATCTCTCTCTTTTAGACTAGCCTACAACCTGAATCCAGAGAGCAGGCAAGCCCCAGAGCCCCACACAAACTCATGTGTCTCACCGTTTCTAGAGCAATGGTAAGCAGCAACATCCCAAAGAGAGGCGCAACAGCCAGCCAGCCAACAGTCACTGGAGATTAGTTGTGCCCCCCAAAATTTAAGAGCCCCCCAGATATCTTTCAAGGGAGCTAAATATTGAGGTGTTTTTCCTAGTAGGTGCTCATAATGGGCAATATACCCCTACTGCAGTAGCATCACAGTTCTAAACATACCCCATGGTACAGCACCAGTACTGTTGCAGGATCCATGATACAAGCTTAACTTTCTCTTCTGGTTTCCCAGTTTGCACATTTATTGCCCCTGCTAGCACCAGGTCATCTGGTGTGGGGCTCAGATGAGCTAACTATCACTTCTGGGTGCTTAAGTTCTTTGATGGAACAACAGCTTTACAACTAATGAGTGGCAGGGCACTAAAACCTTTATGACTCAACTGATAAAACAGTTCTCCATGCTTCATGGGCAGTTCAGATGCTTGACATAAGGGATATTGTGATGATTAATAATTAATTGGTTGGAGACACTGAGAGCCCAAGGACAGATGTCTCCCATCTGCAAGCTCTGGGAGCTGAGGCTGCACTTTGCAGGAGGGAGGGAGGGGAGGTGGTAGGGCGAGAAGGTGACAAGGTTGGTGTGCCCCTGGAAGTCAGCAGCCTTTTCGAGACACTTTGCCTTTTGTCTCCCAACACAGAAGAAGGTATTACCCTGCACTTCTCCAGGCGGCTTTCACTACCCTAGTCACGGGGGGACCAGAGCAGCAATGATCCCTGCCAATTCCTGGTGATAACTCACCTAAATGAGATGCATCATTAGAAGCTACATTCATGTATTTAATAGGCTTTAACATCAGCTTTAATGAGACACCTCTGAGACCTCAAGAGAGGTAACAGACAGCTGGAAACATGCTTCAAAGTCCTGTGGGTATGAGAAGTTGAATTCAAGTTCAGAGGCACCAAGTACAGGATTTTTAAGCACCTGATGTGTTAGAGACTATAAGATTGTTCTTTACGCTAACTTTAAAATCTCCCATCTGCATAAATTTGTTTCATCCAGCAACAGCTTTAACTGTATCAAGATTATCCAAAACAGCAGCTGCATTAGGCGCTGAACTGCATATCTCAAAGTAATTACACATTACAAAGGGAACCCTTGAAGCATTTCAATAACATGCCATATTACAAACAGCTCTTAAAAAGCCACAGACGGACGTGTGAGCCTCCTAGCATAACTTTACTGCAGAGACGGATTCGGAATATAGGATGTCACTTTTACTGCAGCTTGCTTCCCGCTTCCTTGCCTTTCGCTCAGAAGTAGAGAGTGGTTTAAAAGAGTGTTGAAGAAGTTCAAGTTCTGGTTGGTCCTGCGGGGTTGAAGACTGTGAAAGGGAGAAGTATAAGGAGTCTCACCTTCCCCATCCCCCTCTTCTCCTGCCTCCCGATGCAGCTCTCAGATGAAGTGTTCCCTCCCATTAGCTCTGCCTGAATACAAGGGACAGAAGGGTACGCTTAGCAGTCAGGGGGACGTGTGACCAATCCAATTAACAGGGTGCTGGGACGACTGCCTTTCTGTCCTCCCTTGCTCCCCAAGGGGTGTCCTGCCTGCTTGCCTGGCTTTGCCAAGGCTTCTGGCTGCCGTGATGCAGAGCATCTCCTGCCAGCAGCACTCTGCCCGAGGGAGGAGAGAGAATCTGGCCCAGACAATAAAACCAATTTTTGCATGGATCTACATGGTTTGCATTTGTTTATCCTTCCAGAGGCTTTTGCTCAGCAGAAGTCACAGCTCTCTTTTGCTTATATTATGAGACCCATCAGGAAAAAAAAGGATTCATAGTACTCCCTTTCTTCTGGTCCCAAGAACACCTGAGCTTGAAATGGACCCATTTACTTTGCCCCTCTCTCTCTGATTTGTTCCTCTTGGCTTACACTGGAATTAATCTCTTCTGTTTCAGTTCAGTACAACCCGTTCCTCAATGCATTGGTCCCCAACATTCTCGCAGTAGCAAGCACAAGAGGCACAGTGCTCCAGCAGCAGAAAATAGAAGAGGTCTATTCCGCATCCCAAAGAACTGCCAAAGAGAAGATAGCCAGCTGCCTTGGATAATGAGCAGCCATAAAAATTAGAGTGAACAAGGGCACAGCAAATGGCACTGCAATCAAAAACAATGAATGTTAGAACTGGAGACAGATGGTGGGTGGGATTTCAGCTCGGGACATGCATTTTTAGCTCTGGCCTCCGCAGATTTGGAAACCTCCAGCACTGCCTTCCCACCTTTCCACAATGCCTCCGTCACAGGGGTACTCTAAAGATGCACTAGCATGTCTATTCTTAGTCCTGGGACAGACTCAGAAAAAAGGCTGCACAAGTAACTGACTCTCCAGGTTAGGTAGGCAGTTAAGGAGGAAAGGGCAGAGGAGATCCTCTCAGGGCAGCAAAGCTTGACATCCGTCTAAAAACGTCCTGAATGGAAACAAAGCAACAGGAGGAGGGAAGAGCAAGGTTGGGCTCTACTTACCAGGAGGAGCAAGTGCTTTCTGCTTGTACCTGATAACCAGGAGTCCAGGAAGGTACAGACCAACTTTCTAACCACCTCAGCCTGCCAGAGGGGATTTGGCTCTCCACCTGCCTCAGGGGGAAGCAGCTTGGTCACCCTCTCATAGTGTATCTGGAGTCAGGCCTTCTCAGTCCTTCGTGGTGAAGCAGTTTTCTTTCATGTAAAGTAAAGAAAAGATTCCTTTCATATAAAATACATGTTCAGCGGGCCAGAGAATAAGTGTGAGTAACACTATAGCCTGGCTCCAGCCTGGACACCCTCCTGGAACAGTTAGGATCCACTGGGAACCTCCACTCTTCTGCTAAAGGAATCTTTCAAACACAAACTAAATGTTTTGACACAGGAGACACAGAAAAACCAAATCCAGAGTTTCCTGCTGTCTGCTTCTATGGCAGACCTGCGTGAAGGGGCAGTTGTGTTCGAGTCCCTCAGGGATTTTAACCAGGTCTCTGTCACTCCAGATGCAGCAGCACACTAGATGGTAGAAGTCAAATGCAGAACTACTACTGATCCTCCCCAGCACGTAAGTACCGCTCATGTCAGAACCTCTGGGCATGTCATGCCATGTCAAATGCCCTAAAATATTCAAGACACCTCTACAAAGTTGATACCTATGAAGCAGGATCCATGAGGGAAGACACCTGGACCTTTCCTGAGAGGAAGCCAGAGGTCAGATGGATATCCTGAAATGGCCCTTGATGCCTGTGCTTAGGCAGCTGAACGGAGCCTTTCATTTTCTAGATAAGTGATTTGCTAAGAAAGCACCTCAGCCCTGCCTGGAAATACCTACAACCTAGGCCTCTTCTTATGCAACTAGAAGCCGCCTGCTGAGGCTCTTGCCCAGGTTCTGCCCAAGAGTGCAGGTTAATGACAGAGGTAATGACTTATCAGTTAGTCCCATGCTTTACCTCTTGGTCCTCTCTTTCTGTCACTTGTCACATTCACCAGGCTAATCCAGAGCTGGGGGAAATGATAAATAGAGGGCAATTATAAAATCATCTGCTCCAGGTAGTCCCAAACAGAGCAAGACACACAGAGGAGCCAGAAACAGATGTCTAGAAGAACCCCATGTACCTAGGGAAAGCTAACCTATGGCAAAGCCTATAATTCACTCTAGAAGGCAACATGGGGCTCCTCATGCACTTTAAACCCTGAGGCAGCAATCAGCATCTAGGAAGCTTTTTTTCCTTGCATCAGTATCCAGTATAAATCCATCGCTAGAAGAAGATATTGAAGAGAACAGCAAAGGGATGGATAGTTCCTTGTGGGTTTAAGACTGCATGGAAAGCGTAGTAACAGATCCATGGTTGAAGGTTCAGCACAACAGAGCTTATGCTCTACTAGGTCCTCCATCTCCCAGAAATGTGGATCTATCAGTAGTCACATGGCATTTGACCCATGTGGTGACCCACATGATGAAGGCACTTACTAAACAAGTTGAAATGCTTTCAGCATTTCTAGCATCTGACACTTGCTTCTGTAGACAAAGCATTCCTACCTCTCAGAGATCATTTGTAACTCACAGCATTTCTTCTTCCCTTATCATTGCTTTTCCAGACAGCTTAAGATTCATTGCTGAAAAACTAAGTTACCGATTAAAACAATTTTCCACTCTTAGGACATAGCCTTATATTTTGCTCTGAGATGAAAAGTCTCACAGATTCACATGCTGATTAGATAAAGCTCTGAAGTAAGGAGATATCTCCTTTCACTCTTCTAGAGCTTTCATACTCAAGAATATCCAGTGTTCACCTAGAACTTTATCAAACATTTTTTTCTTTCCTAACAGTTTGAGTCCATTTGCTAGAGAAAGAATCATCAGACTAGTGAATTTTGCTTCTTTTCTTCCCCAGCAGAAATACAGATTTTACGTATTGATTGATCTCTGCCTCTCTCCCCAGCTTCAGCTACGTCATCTTGGCATAATGACAGGAACAAGAGAGACTGAAACAAATAGACAATTAGAGTAAGGGCAACCCAGGTCACTAACGTAGCTTTTGGCCCTAGGACACCCATTTAAATTCAGTCCATTGCACTAATGCACACCTATATACCTGCCTATCACCACACTTAGAAATGGAACTGACGGCTGTTCCAACTTAGTAGCTCTGTTTCCATCACTAGTCCTCAGCTCTCCACAGCAGAAGCTCCCACTGGTCCCTGTGGGCTGCCTCAGTAGGAAGCTGGATGACCAGCTGAGCCGTGATACCAGAGCAGCTCAACCCATAAACCCCGGATGAGGTACAAAAGGCAGAAGGGTCTGCTTTGCTACCGCCAGCGTAAATTTATTTGGTAGGAGAGTGACAGTCTCCAGTACTGTCAATACATCAGCTTTCATCAATACTGAGGGTTTTGTTTGGTTTTGGGTTTTGTTTGGTTGTTTTAAAGAATAGCCAAGTGACATTAGGAACCTTGACAGCCTAATGAGCCAGAGGCTAAATCTTGCTGACAGAAGTGTCATGTTCTAAAAGGAGTCTGCCCTGCTGTTTGGGGAAACCCCAAAAAGCACCAGAGAAAATTCGCTGGAAACCAGCTTCCATATGGTTTCAAGAGGAAACAATAATTTCTCTCAGAGTTGCTCAGAGACAGGCCAGGGGATTGTGACTTTGCCTGGAGATGGAGTTAAGGGACAACTTCCAGTAGCAGCAAAAGTTTTCTGTATCTCTAGGTTAGAGCTGACCTTACCTTGAGCCCCTGGGCTCACACCTGAAACCCTGCCCATAAGAGTCCCGACTCTGCAAGAGTTCAGGCTGCCTTGAAACGAGTACTTTAGAGACACTAAGTCAGATTGTCATCTGCAGGAACTGACTCAAGAGCACTGATGTGGGTACTGGGCTAATGACAGGACCTGTGAAGCTTTGCTCCAGAAGCAGAGTTCACACACTTTTTATGCTGTGTTAGCTTTCCTAGGTTCTCCTCACTCACAAGGGTTTCTTATATTTGCTGATGTAAAGGAGAGCACGTTGTGGAGCAGTTTTCCTAGCACATGCAGGACTAGCAGAAGTGAGAACTGGATGAGTCAGTTCAAGACAGTCCACTGGGCAACAGAGCTTGCTCATGGGATGAATGCCGTAGCTAGAGATAGCAATGCTCTGGGTACAGCCAAGAGACAGCTCTTAAGTGCATAAGCATAGAGCAGTCAGCTAAAGAACTGCAGTGCTGGAGAACATCAGCAGTAACACGGACAGGTAGCCAGCTTGTCACCCTGACAACATCAAAACAGACTGTTCCCCTGATGGATTACACATCTCCAGGCTGTTGCTAAGACAACAAAAATCCATTTGTTATGCATAAATGGGCACACTTCACCGCTGGACTTATTAACCCAGGCCATGCCACTTACTCTTTAGCTTCTTAATTGGTTTAGATCAGATGCCATGTTTGGATTCCTTCTTCTTGAAGGAATGGACTCAGCTGCAGCTCAGTGTAATAGTTTTTTTATCTTTTCTTCCTCCAATTGATTTCCTCTCTCCAAAGATACAAGAGAGAAGGGATGTCTAGTTGCATTTCATCATTTTCTTACAGGCTTGAACCAGGCACTGACTACAACAGAGTGCTCTACATCACCAAACTGCTTTCCTTTTCCCTCTGCTCCTGAGTTCTAGCAGGGCAAGGCAGCAATCCCACTCCATCACTGGCCTAGCTGAGGTCAGCCTGTTGTCACTCAAATTAAATTGATGCAGTCTAGGAGGAAAAGAGAAGCAGAAAAAAAGCCTGGTCTTCCTTACCTGCACATACTGCCAGGCTGCTCAGCCTGATTTATTTGAAAAACTCTAATGTCCTGCCATCATATTTGCCATAACACCTTTTATTTTAATTTTAATTTTTATTTTTTTAAAGTCAAGAGCATTTGCGCTGGGAAATGTTGCATCCAAGAAAAGTGAAGCAGTCTGGATGGGCTCTCATATCTTGGGCTCAGGACTCTGCTGGCATCCAGTGAGAGCGGCTTTCTCTGCCTCCTCTCTTGTTCACAGCAGTGGTCTATCTGGTCCCTCTGGCCTCTAACCAAGAGTCTTCCCAGAGAGTTTTTGGGCCCATAATAACACATATCACAGTATGACATTACCAGTACAGATTTTGCAGCGGGACCATTACTGTACCTGACTGGTTGTAAACCTCAAACCTATTATGCAGCATAAGCATAATTTAACAGCCAAAACTCAGTCCTATGAAGAAACCAGCATAGGCGGCCAGTTAAAACCTCCAGGAAGGCACAGAGAACAAGCATCTGAGATCTACCTGATCCCTCACACTACCGCCTGTGACTAGCACTATGTTCAACCACTCTTAAAGACAGTTTAGCACTTATGTGGGACACGTTATAGCACTCTGGGGAAACCCACTACTAGACATCAGGCACCTGCTACCGCACCAGTCCGTTTTGTTACCCGGTACGCTATACTTGATACGGTTTGAAGACAGCAGAACAAGGTTCTGGATAAATGAAGAGTCAGTGATAAAGTAAAACCCCAAGACCAAAATCTTCCCCTTTTCCTTCAGCAATTTAAGGATTTACCTTTGACCTCACCCCCACAACAAGCCTGTGAAGAAGATAAGAGACCCCAGATCTTCCTTAGCTACGGCTTATTCACAGGAGAGGGAATTCTTATGAGCTCTGAGAGTGGCCACAGAATAAATAAGAATATGATACACCTACCAAGCCTTTCCAAGAACATGGTAAACTTTTGAGTGAACAGCATGTTTTAGAGAACTGAAATGATTCAGATTTGGCAAATAGTTTTGGCCAGAGATGATTGGCAAACATTTTAAGGAAGAGTCAAAACATTTCATTTAATGTGTTTTAAAAAGTGGTGATTTTGTTTCAGAACAACTTTTTTAATATACATATTAGAAGTTGCCAGAATTTAATTAAAATCTCCCAAAGGCAATATTTTGCATTTTGCTCTCCATTTGTTAAATACGTTCAGTTTGGCCAACATATGAAGGAGAAAAAGAAAGAAGAGATCCTAGTGACTCTCTATCACTTAATCTTTCAGGACCACAAATTCCTCTATTGACTTAGAGCACCCCTACTGCTCATCGCAGCAAGAAACTCCACAACTATCAACCTACTTAACAAAAAAGTCCACTTGCTTTCCACGTGGCTTCTTGGAATACCAGAGTCAGGTGATGCTGCACTTCTCCACACATAGCAGCTCACAAACAACTAAGGAGTAGTGCAGAGATGGGACCACCATCTGTAATAGGACTTCTCACTCTAAGTGAGCTGAGAGCATGAGACCTCCACTAACAGTAATCACAAACATGTTGAAATTTTTCTGAGTAACTAGACTTATTCTTTCCTCCAGATGAAATGTTCCACGATCTAGACAGTGCTTAAAACAATCACTTCACAGAAAGAAGTGCTCTGCTTGCAGTCCTGTTGCTGCTTCTACAATAGGCTCAAAGGCTCCTTATGTACTGAAGTTAGAGGTACAAAGCACCTCTATTCCTTCAGGCCCAAAGCATTTAATTATAGTGGCCAAGGGTCTCACTCTCTCTTTTCCACTTGCATAGGAAGCCAAAAGGGATGCTAGGATGGTAAATCTGTGCTGGTTTTCAATGGTACACACAGGTCATCACCTCCAAATCACACGCGAGCAATGGATGTTAAAGTGGAATGCTGAAAATGATAGAGCTAAAAGAGCAAAAGGAAAAGTAACTCCCACCTACATAATACTATCTTGTATCAGAGAAGTTGGCTTAAAGCACTAAAGTTTTATGCATATATTCTGTGGCCATACAGACCCTCTAGCTTTATGTCTTTCCTCAGAGACAGCTGGTGTGTCCTCTTCACACAGGGACTCTCTCACAACCCTTTTCTCAGTGCACATAAAATAAACAAAACTCAACTTTCACCCTGTCCCAGGGTCTGCTGCAGAGTCCCACATACAGGTCCCCGCACCACAACTGCTTGTCCGAAAATCCTACCTAACTCCCTCCTGGGATTGACAGAAAAGCCAGACTGCTTCTTGCAACTTCTTCTTGACCCAGCACCCTCCTGCCAGCTCTCAGTCCCTGCGCCCAGCTCTATGTAGAAGCAACTGTAAGATGACAGACATTTGTAGAGCCAGCTGGAAACAACCTCATCAGAGCTCTTCTCCCCACTCACAGGCTGTGATCATCTTTTGATCAGCCTCTGCTGGGAGACCACCAGCTGGTTGGCTACACAGAGCATGGTCAATGTTTCTTGGTGGTTCAACTGAAACTACTTCTTCTCTCTCATGGAGGAAGATAAACTCATTACAAACCCTTATGGTTGGTAACACCACCTTCCTCCTTCTCCCCCTCCCCAGAAATGCCGCCCTCTGTGCAGATGTAGCCTCCCAGGATGCTCTGTTCCACTGCACCAATAAAAATCAGGAGTGAGATTCATGTTCCTGGAAATCTTAGAAACTACACGCATGACTATAAGCTTTTACATCCTCAGCCCAAAATGCCACCCCTACGTCAACCCAGGCTGCTTGCTGAAATATCACAAACAGAAAACAGGGGCCTTTTTTCACTGCCGTGGTGACAAGAATGCTATTGTGTTTGTTTTTCTGTCAGGGCCACTTGGATGATCCACTCAGTGGTCTGATGGAGAAATCAAATCAATGACACCATCAGCCACTGATCAGTGAAGCAAGGGAGACCCCAGTCAGTCACCTGCAGGGCCACCCTTTGCCATCAGCCATTGGCCTTCAACCATTTAGTGGTAAAAGATATAAATTATATAAAGAACAGAAAGAATATGGGATGACCATTATAAATAATTACACTTTGGCTACCTCTCTAAGTTGGAAGTCACAGGGAAAAAACCCAGAGCTAGTGCTTCTACAGTGACCTGAATCTTATTTCCCTCTCATTTACTCCAGACAGGATGACAAGTAATGTCAGTGGAATAACAGTGGAACAAGGCAGAGAAAGAGACTCACCCCTCTCGTCCAAACAGACCCTACATTGTTGCTCCCTGCTGACCAGGGCTCTCATTCTCCTCTGCAGCACATCTCAGGGACTCATTTTCCCCAGCATAAAGAGTAAGCAAAAATACGGATAGATCAAAATGACAGTTTGGTATGTTATCATCAGCTGCAAAGAGAGTGGAAGTTCAGGACAACCATATCTGTAATAAAAGAGGGACAGCAGTGATATGAATATCTTTGCTTTTGATTTGATAGCATGAATGTGCTATGCAATAAGCTGAAAATATTATGAGAGCCCCCAACCTGAATCTCTGCCAAGCGAACTATTTTTAGTGGAATGTGTTTAGCTTGCTTGTTAAAGATTTAAACCTAGGCAATAATTGCAGTTACTCTTCTTTCTGATTTAAGTAGGCAACATTTATTAATGTACAGTGATTAAGTCAACTATTCCAAAGTAAGCCACAAAGACTTAAAGCGATGAGGAAACAGGATGATATCCTGGCTGAAGAAAGTCAACCCTGTGATCTAAGTAAGATCTGATCCACGATAAACAGCTTATTAGGGTGGAGTGGAGGGAAGAGAGCTGCAAGTGATGAAGGGGAATTTGGTTTATCCCTCTGAAGGCAAAGTGATAACTGACTGATCAGAGCAAACACTGTCATAGGTTTTATAGACCCCGTTATTTCATGCAGGTCTCTGAACAGCTGTGGGCTTAGAGTAAGTCCATGCGAGAGCTGGATTCAGATTGGGAAAAGAGATTCATCCATGATCAAACCCGTGATCCATGTTGTTATTCTGTGTTCACACTTACACCTTAAATCAGAGTTCAGTATCCTGCATATTCACTCTTTAAAATGTCCTGGTTGAGCAGC
Source organism: Calonectris borealis (assembly GCF_964195595.1). Lineage (NCBI taxonomy): Eukaryota > Metazoa > Chordata > Aves > Procellariiformes > Procellariidae > Calonectris > Calonectris borealis. Next base: position 39,781,746 of record NC_134316.1, read on the forward strand.
AAAGTTCTCCTGCCCTGTCTGTTTTGCAAGTGTACAGGTGTGTACAAGCTCTTTAGCAACAGACAAAACAGGATATAATCATCCTGCATGCTGGGGGTGAGGGAATTTGCTTTTGATAATGACCTTCTGAACACTTGGAATACCCAGTGATTTTTGCTCAATTCTTTTACGCTGAAGAAAATAAGTCTACAAATAGATCTACCTGCTACAGCTATTTGTGCAAAACAGCTCATTAAATAGAAGCACTTTTTTCCTAAAGAAGCCTGGTACATATCCAATGGGTAAAAGGATAAATGGCTATATTCTTTGAATACACAAGACTACACAGAGTGGGTATTTCATAGCTGCACAAAGCCCATAAGTGAACTTCTGCCCTAGGGGTAAGTTTTCCTGCAGTGTAAGATGCCATACAGGGGTCACGTTCCTTGTCAGGAAAGCAGAGCTCTACATCCAGTTAATTGTTATCCCCAGCTGTGTTTTTTTTTTTTTTCATTGAGACTCGTTTTCCAACAGCCATTCAAGCAAATGTGCTCATTTCCCAGTTCCCCCGCAATTCCCCACCACAGTGTAACAAAGTGCAGATTTTGCATGGCTGCATTCCAAACTCCGTGGTGTTAAAATCATAGCAGCAATGGAAAAGCATGTCGCTTCAATAATCATAATGTAGGACTTGAACTAGAGGTGACTCAGTGGTAGTCAAACAGATGCTGTATGAAAATAGAACGGTTTCTATGTACAAAGCATTAACTTGTGGTTAGACCATGGAGTTAGTACTCACACATGAAGGTTTTCATGGCTTGCTAAGCAGCAAAAATTATTCAGTCTGAATTAAACTGATGACCTCAGTTCAGTTCACTGTGTCTGGGTGTCCATCTCAGAATACAGTGATCATGAACAGCAAGTCCCTTCTCCCATAATTCCTTTGGGCTTCATCTTTGGTGTCAATCACACGAAAAAAGGCAAAGACCGTGTCCATCCAGTATTCAGATCTCTTCAGCTCAGTAGCAAAATATTCACTGACTTGGGACAGCTTAACTGCCTGAGAGAGGAAAGTTGAGACCACAGCCTGCTGCAGAACAAACTAAAAAATTGCAAGGAAGACAGTGGATATAGTAAAAGGGCAACACAACCCCTTTATCTTCCTCAAAGTATTAATGAGAAACTCTTGTGGGTGCATTTGCAATGCCAGTCCCTTGTTACCAACCACTAGCTACCACCTGGTTGGGTTACCTGTTGAAGACCTGTTGTTGGTTGAAGAACTTGGGGGAGTTCACAGTTCAGGCTACCAAGCAACTGACCATTAAACACTCAAGACCACAGTCTAGGGAAGGATTTTACACCAACTTGCTCAATTTTACCAATAACAGCTCTGGAAGAGGCAGCTTCAAGCCACTGTAGTTGTGCTTTTCAGACTGCCGTTCAAAACAGATACAGTCCTACCTAAATAGCCCTTACCACTCCCTCTTCCCTCAGAAAACTCAGCTTTTTTAGTCAACAAAAGATCACTTAATCTTTGTAATAAGAAGAGGTTTGACATTTACAGCAACCCACTCCTAATCTCTTTGGTGTCTATTCTCTGGATTCCCCCAACAGGGAAACCCACACTATACTGTGGGCTTCCTCTTAGAAGTTGTCACTGCCTGATGACAAAAAGCAATGTATGCCATAATCTTAAAGGTCTGGAGCTAGATATTTAGCTCACTCAGCACCTGGGCCTCATAAGGTTATATTTTCCCCAGCAAAGTTCACTAAATTTTTGGAAGATTTGAAAACTACTTTTTTTTTTTATCATTAGTTCATAAACAAAAACCAGAGGGGAAGTACATCATCATCATCAAAATGTTCCTCATCTGAACACGCCTCTCTTAAGCTTCTGTGGGACCAGAAAGCGAACAGGTTATGCCAAACCTTCTTTTTGGAGGCTTGTGCCAAGGCTAGGATTTAGATCTTCTGATTTGTTAGCACAGATAATTCCCACTCACATTTCCCCTTGCAAGAGGAGGGCAAGGAAAGCCACTTGCTACACTGTGAACTTTCAGGAAACATTGCCGAGCAGCATGTCCCTGTGCTCCTCCCTGTGCTGAAACTTCACCAGTTCAGACAATTTCTTACTCCTGTTGTTGCAATTAACCTTCAGAGAAAATGATTAACTACAGTCTTATGCATATGAGGAACTGATCCAGATTATTAGCCTAGAAACTATGTCCTTACTGCAAGTCTGCAGTTGTTTCTCCTCCCTGGATGAAATCCTGACCCCTTCCCCACAGCCTGGCAGTGCTTGCTCACTCAAAATTAAAGGACAATTAGCTCCCACAAAGAGAGAGGTGATCACATCTCCTTCCTTAACTGGGACACTGGAAATTGAAAAGTCCTCCCCTCACCCAGTGCTGCTCCTGAAAGATTCTGCAGAAAATCGGGAACAGCTTTACCTGTAATCTGGCCTAATAAGATAAACATTTCAAAGAAAAAATCCAGGATCAGCATCATCTCTGGCAGCCAGAACATGACATGCTTGGATGAGGAGTTTGGAGGGGGTGGGGATCAGCCTCTCTGGGGATCTGTTCTTGGCTCCTGTTCATACAATGCCTGTCTCCAAGCACAAACTCCCACCTGGCCCCACTGCCCACCCCCCCCAGTCAGTACTGTTTCATACTCACCATGTCATAAACATTCAGAATCACCGGTTCATTTGCCATTGTTGATTGCAGTAGAGGCTGGATTAAAACCTTTCAGTCCCTGCCAGATGTATGTTGCTGCCCCCAGGGTATGCTTTTACCCTGAGCCAGATAGAAGGAAATGCCTCATCCTACAGCCTCCGAAGGAAGGAGCATGGAGGGAGGAGGAAAGGAGGGAATTCTCGCAGTTGGGGGGGGGGTAAAGTTGGTTGCAGGGAGGCAGGAAGGCTTGGGCTGGGTTTGCTGGTTGTATAGGGTTTATTTAATCCCTCCACAGCGCGACAGATCCGAGCTTTCTTTCTAACTCTGTAGCGCACCTCGGGGTCCGTAGACCCATACACCACTGTAACCAGGCACCATCCAAGCTTGTAAATCCCGATCCACAGAAGACAAACAGACTCCGAGCCGGGAGATAAGCCCTCTTCTGGCTCCGTGAGAGGGGCGGGTGGTAGTGTGTGCGGGGGGCTCTCTCGGCGTCCTTCTCGGCAGAGCGGCGTGCTGCTACAGCAGAGGGCTGCCAGCAGTAGGCAATAAACCGGGGCACCAAGGCACGGGGCAGGTCCGGAGCCGGGCACCGTTGTCCCTTCCGCGGGCAGAGCTCGGCGGCAGCCCGCGCCCTGGCCCGCCGGGAGCCGGCAGCTGTCCGCGGTGCTGCGGCTCGGCCCGCCGGCAGCCGGGAGCCGTCCGCGGTGCTCGGCCCGCCGCGGGCCGGGCGCTGTCCGCGGTGCTGGGGCTCGGCCCGCGCTCAGGCGCTCCGGGGAGGGCTCTCCGCCCCCGGCAGGACATCGCGAAGAGGGGCTCCAGCGCGGGGCTCGGCGGTGGGAGGAGGAAGAGGAAGGGGTTTGCTGCCCCCGGGGCGGGGGGGGGATGCTGCAACCCCCATCCTGCCCACAGCCGTGCAGGCAGACCTGGCGTCGGCGCCGAAGTTAGCGGGCAGTTCTCCGCGGGAGAGAGCGGGGGGTTACCCGGCGCCGGGGCTGGAGGGAGGAGGATGCCGAGCGGGCGATGCTTCCAGGCACGGTGCGGGGCCGGGGCTGGACACCCCCAGCGGTGCGTGCTCCGCTCTCCGCCAGGGTCAGTCCTTATTTCGGGATCAGCTCGTCCCGAGCCGGGCAGCCCTACTGACTGACAGCCGGGGGGACCTACCCCGTCCTCTACCGGCTGGATGCATCTCTGCACGGCACACGGTGGGAGGGCGGGGAAGGGACGAAGCGACTGGGCAGGGCGAGTAGTTTCACTTCTGGCAGCGGCAGGGTCTGGAGTTTCTTCCGTCCTGGAGCTACTTTACACTCGTGTTAGGCCCGGGCAGCTCTGCAATGTCTTGCCAGCAAACGCTCCCCTCTGACCTGGATCTGAGAGTCAATTATAAAATCCACTGCGGTAAATTCATCTTCCTTTTGCTCCTCCTCTCTCTTTAAAGGGAGAGCAGGGTCTGTGATGGTGCTGGAAAGGGTGCAGCGGGGGGGGACTGGGGGAGGAAGAGGGTTCCTGCACCCAGAGATTTGCAGTGGTGTGGGAATTAGCACACTGACCTTAAACGTTCAGACACCGCAGACTCTTTCTGAAGCAGCCCAAAAGAAGGGGGAAAAAAAAAAAAAAAAAGCAGGGATGACCTCATCTGAGTTGGAGGCGTATCTGAGGCTCTCTGCCAGCTCACAGCCAACCAGATCTGAATGAAAATTGCAGGGAACCCGTTACATCAGCAGAGCCCAGCATGCCCCAGCCCTTCCCGATACCGTCTTCGGCCGCATGGGAACCATCCCGCCTGGGAGAAAGGCTCACCTCCCTTAGTCAAAAGTGGAAGACAAGACCATAGAGCTGCAGCCTTGCAAATGACTTGTTACACAGCGTGCAGGAGGATTTGTGGTGGAGGCAGGCAGCACAAAAGGAAAGTGAGTCCACATCCTGCATAGCTAAGTGCCAGCCTAACAGAGTCAGACATAAAACTTTTCCCCTAGCCATGCCAAAGGAGACCCAGAACTGCTTTGCCCTAATGCGTGCACTTTTATTTTGAAAGGTCAAAGCCACAGCTTGGGCCTGGGCATGCAGCATGGCAGGGACTCCAGCACAGTAATTTCATCTGGGCTAGTCGTTCCGTGAGCGGGCTAGGCAATTCCATGCACATGGCACAGGGGTGAGGCCAGCATCCCAACCATCCATTCCCGGGCCCTCCAACCTACCAACTCCAACTTCCCTGTTAGATGCCTTTAACTATCTGACTCAGCAGCCTGGGCTTGCAGGAGCAGTTTGTTCAGGTGGGAGAAGATGCCTCCTCCTCTGCCCTACCATCTCAGGGTCCAGATACTGCTCAGAGAACAGATTGAGCCCCCCCCATCATCTTAAAGACGGTGGAGCAATGAAAAGCTCCCTCTGTAAGGGGCTAAGCACCATCATTCATGCCCTAACTTGTAAACCCAACCTCCTACTGAATCCCACAGGGCGCCTGCTAAACTGTCAAAGATACCCTGAAATTGTCACTTTTGGGTATGTGTCCTGCTCTGGTCATAGAATCATAGAATAGTTTGGGTTGGAAAGGACCTTTAAAGGTCACCTAGTCCAACCCCCCTGCCATGGGCAGGGACATCTTCAACTAGATCAGGTTGCTCAGAGCCCCGTCCAATCTGACCTTGAATGTTTCCAGGGATGGGGCATCTACCCCCTCTCTGGGCAGCCTGTGCCAGTGTTTCACCACCCTCATTGTGGTGATGGTGATGTTTTAAGGAGACTTGAAAGGAGAGGGAATAGCTGATATTAGACCAACTGATGTAATTGGAAAAGAAAAGCAGCACACAAGCTCTTCCCACACTTGTCCACATGCTTACTTGCTAAATTAACTCCAATGTCTGCTGTGCCCAGAGTTCAGATAAATTAAGAGACTGAAACCAGATCCATGTTCCAGGACAGGGACAGACATCTATAAATACCTAGGATTTGGGAAAAGTGACGGGCAGCCACAAGCTTAGATGTTTTGTCCTGTAAACATTTCTAAAATAATCACCTGGGGGCCAGGGGGAAGCTATAAATTAAGACCAGAATTCCACTTCTAAATTTTAGAGATAGAAGAGGAAAAAAAAATTTAAACCTAAAGGCTTGTCTTTAAACTCATCTTCTTGCTTTAAGAGATCAAAGTCAGTCTAAATGTGCATTTGTTATTTAAAGGACTTTTGCTGTAGGAGACAGTAAACGTCACTTGCACATTAAGACCCGGATTCACTCCCCCTAACTTGAAATGTAACTGCGAGAGCTACATTATGAATGTTGTTGCTCTAGGCTCCCTTTTCTTCCCCTTCACGGAAAGAAGTTTTTCCACATGGTGACTTAGCCTCATCAGTGTTTCAGTGATCCTTTTTCTACCCCATTCTATTCTAGACAACGTATTGTAACTCCAGATAGAAGGGAGCAGTCTGAATACAAATTTCCTAACATTAATATAAGCTGTTTAACAGTCACATAAACTCTTTACAAGGCTTGGTTTGCTTTGGGCTGTGTTAAAGTGTTTCATCCACAGCTCAGGCTGATACCAGTCAAGAAACTGAACTCTTCTATTTCAGGTGCATAAGTACAGTCCTGCAGAGAGCCCTGCTGCCAACAGGCACCATAGTCCGAGTCTTGCCCTGTAAAAGCATTAAAATTTAAATGAATTGCAAATACAGAGGAAAAGGGAGATTCTTCTTCCTACTGATTAGAGCAGCTGGAACTAGAGCTTTGGGACCTGTTTTGAATTGTTCTTTTAACCACTTATGTTACTTTTAGGACATAGCAGAAACACACATTTTTCCCATACCTATGCCTAAAGCTAGACAACACCTTCAGTCACATTTAAACAGCCTGTTGCAAAGCCTGATTTTCTGAGATTCTTCACATCCCTAGCACTCCCTTCAAAGGGACTCATGTATTTGAGTTTAATTGTGGTCATCCACACTTACTATTCATGACAGAAATAAGTGTGCACCTTCCAGGATCACTGTCTAAAGCAGACAATGTGGTCTTACATGTGTTCTTAGATTAAGAAAGAGGTGAAGCGAAAAGGATTAAAAGGAAAACAATGCCACCATTCAACAGGGATTAGAAAACCAACATTCAGGTACAACCTTCAGCAATTACCTGGTACATTAACCAAGGCAGTAGCTGAAAGCTTCAGCCACCTCCTCCAGGTCCCAGTCACAAAAGTGGCAGCGCTGGGCACTGTAAACAGTGCTGTGACATTCCACTGGGGACAAGAACAAAAGAACAGCAGGGCAAGAGAGAACTAATGGATGTATTAGAGATGAGGGTCATATCTGAGGGTGTGTCTACTTGTGTTGTTATTCAGGAATTCTAGTTTAAATTAACACCTTTCCTTAGTTTACCCTCATGCACTTTCAAAGGCTCCTTAGCAACCCAGCAGACGATGGGGTTTTCAAGCATGTTTCACAGCATGGCTGCCCAGTTTAACCTTCAAGACACAAGACAATGGTCTTGTCTCCACATCAGTACCACATCAGGACCACCCCTGGCTCTCCATTATACTTTTTGACAACTTGTCATTTTGGATTGTATATAGTGCTTTTGCCCATGTCAAGTTGTCATTATTATCCCATTCTGAGTACATTAGCCAAAACTATCCTTTTTAAAGGAAGTATAAAATGGCCTTTTAAAAACTAGAGACAGTATTTTTTCAGGTCCCTGAGAATGGTGGAGGATATGCAAGAATGTAAAGAGATTTGCGTTGCCCTTCCTCAATCCACAACAACAAATCATCGCCTGGGTAGGTGCTGGAGCTTTGTAGCCTTATTCCAGGAGTGTCACAGGACGCATTTTGATTGAAAAAGTTGTATCTCACTTCTACCTGAGACACTTGCATATACCAAGAAGCTGACTGATTCTGGTCTGACTTGAGTGTGGGATATGGGAAAAAATGGGGGGAGAAAATCAGCACAGGATGCCAGCAATGGCAGAGGGCTAGTGCTTTGCCCTGTGTAAGGCAATATGTGAAATATTTAACTTCAGATTGCGCCACAAAGGAAAGAACAACAGTCAAATTGGATTATTTCAACCATTTGAAAGATTTTGTCCAAGACTGTGGGGATCTGTAGCTGAAAGCTAGGTGCATGTTAGTAGCTGGGGGAAACAAAGTTAACATTTGCATTGAATTCCTCATTGAGTCACTCTTGATTTTGCATTTTGTCTCCCTGCTCATTGCAGCTACACTTCCCAACTTTTGAATATTGTTTGTCAAGGAGAAATGAAGTCTGGCAGCTCCTGAAGGGATGGGGACCTGAGTGCAATAACATGGCTGGCAGGAAAGGGACTTCACTATCGTAGAATCATAGAATGGTTTGGGTTGGAAGGAACCTTAAAGATCATCTAGTTCCAACCCCCCTGCCATGGGCAGGGACACCTTCCACTAGACCAGGTTGCTCAAAGCCCCATCCAACATGACCTTGAACACTTCCAGGGATGGGGCATCCACAACTTCTCTGGGCAACCTGTTCCAGTGCCTCACCACCCTCAGAATGAAGATTTTCTTCCCTATATCTAATCTAAATCTACCCTCTTTCAGTTTAAAGCCATTATCCCGGTCCTATCACTACATGCCCTTGTAAAAAGTCCCTCTCCAGCTTTGTTGTAGGCCCCCTTCAGGTACTGGCAGGCTGCTGTAAGGTCTCCCTGGAGCCTTCTCTTCTCCAGGCTGAACAACCCCAACTCTCTCAGCCAGCCTGCCTTCATAGGAGAGGTGCTCCAGCCCTCTGATCATCTTTGTGGCCCTCCTCTGGACTCGGTCCAACGGGGCCCTGTCCCACAGCCCATGAGCAAGGTGCACAGGGCGGGCCTGGAGATGGCCACCACAATCAGCCAAGAGTCTAGATCATCAGGCAAGTCACTGGGGCAGGCATCGCTGGGGCAGGGACTTAGGGCCCTGGGCTGGGCTGAGATGGTGCTCCTGGGCCATGGGCAGGCCCCAGGGGAGTAGAGGACTCTATCACCTCTGTTTACATAAAGCAACGCTGTCAACGAATAGCCAAGCAATGTACATAGAGGCTTTCAACCTGGAAACTGGGATAAAAATGCTGAACATTCATATCCACTCTGACGCTAAGGATTAGGCAAGTAGCTGTTGTTGTTGTTATTATTATGACAAATTCACAGCACAAACAATAATGGTTCAAGAGCAGCCAACGCATGCAGTTAAAAGGGATAGTACACAGTAACAGTAATTTGTGTTGTATATCTGAGGAGCTAAGCAGGTTTAGTTTCAGAGGGTTTTTCCATCAGCAGCATCTTCAGATTATTTATTTGCACTATGTTATAATACTGTTTAGAAGCTGCAGGGGGGAGCGGGGACCCATGTTATTGGAGACTATATGAACACACAGGAAGCGACCCCACCTTCTCAATGGAAGGTGGTAATTTAAAGAGATGGTACAGGTGAACGGCAAGAGAAAAGATACATCATCAACCCTGTGTCGTAGAGGTATGGGGAAGCAAAGTGACCAGACTTCAGCCAAACAGCAAATCTGCTGTACAGTCAGGACCAAAAAGAACTGAAGCGAGGTGCAATGCCATACTTGTAAAGAAGGAGATAGGAACTGACATCATAAGCTGTGACCCAAAAAGCCAGATGCTGCTTAACCCTGAAGGTGTCTAAGCTGCCTCCCTCTTGGACCAGGACAATCTTTGTCCCCCTGCTGAGCCTTCCCAAAACTACCCCAACCAAGGCACCGTGGTTCTTCATTCCTGTTGCAGTCTGACAGAGACCCAGAAAATCAGCATGGTGGCACGTAATACCCCCAGATAATCTGGTCTGCCTGATGTGCTCTGATCCCTCCTACCACATGTTGGCAGCTGAACACAGAATCCAAAAGAAAAGGCCAAGCTCCTTCAAAAACACACTGCTGGGGCCACTGACTGCTTTTTGTATAATCACCTGTTAGATTACAGGGAACCGGAAACCTGGGCTCTCTTAGTCCTGCAGATTTAAAGCTCACCCCATCAAGGGGAGCACCCAAACCTTCAGATTACAGAGCTGGTGTAGGCACCTTACATCCTTCTTGCTCCCCACACAGCAAAGGATGCAAGACCCCTGGGCTCCATTCCCAAATGCATTTAACATTGGGTGAAGACAATCCACAGAAAAGGAGATGGGAGCTCCGGCACTTGCTCCTAGACGTGTTCCCTAGCTACTAAGTTATACTGTTCCAGCACCCTCAAGCTGCTGCCTAGTGATAGTGTCCAGGCATTACATGCCCAGATATTATGTCTTTTTTTCAGTCAGGCTGAGGATCATGTTGTGCAGCTGCATCATAGCAGTAGTCCAGTCATTCTAGAAAAGTTATCAGAGCTAGTGGTACAGGATATTCAATAAAGAGATGCATATAAGCACCATAAGCTATTCACAGAATTTAGGTATTCCTTATTCTACACCTAAGCCTCTCTGTGCAGTCCTTTCATAGAACCTGAACATAAAGGAAATGAAAAAAAAAAAAAATCACAAAAATATCAAAAGGTGTCTCAAAACTAGTCTTAATTTTTAACTTTTCCATAGAGGTTTTTTTTTATTGTATGTGCAAAGTACAGTAAAATACAACTTGCAAGGCAGTCTTACAGCTTGGTAACAGTGGTTAGTAACTACAAGTGTCCACTGTCTTTACCATGATTGTATTAATTTGTTTAGAAATCACTGTGGTTAGTTGTTTGGGGATTTTTTCAGAATACAAAAACTTAATTCCCTTTTCTTATTTTACTTGCCATAGCCTCATGTTGGATGATTAGCCAGCTGATACAATAGGATGCTGCAATTCTCGGGGGCTATTATAGCATCCAGACAACACAAGCAACCTTTTAGCTTCTAGAAAAACCCACCAAAACCCAAATCTGATGGCAGGTGCATCCACAAGTGCCTTCTGATAGGTTCAAGACTACTATGCTCTACTGACCAGCACCACCTATAGGTACCTCCATGCCAGCTTTAGTTGGTTCATTTTTTGACTAATTTTAAGCCCTGCCACTCAAAAACCTCTGTTAATTTTAGAGTGAGATATGAAGCTGTGCCTAAGCAAAGATGGTAGCTCTCCAATCTCATCCCTTGTTTGGTTAGATACAGAGAATGGGCAGCTCATTCCCTCAAAACAACAGGAGGGTATGGCTTCCGTGTTACACCCTTAAGTTGATTCATTGGATCTCTGAATGCGGATAGCATTTCACAGCTTTACAAGGCTTAGTGATGGGGTTTGTTTAACCCGGTAGACTCTGTAAGGCATACCCAGGGGGCTCGAACAGGCCCTCGCACATAATCTGTATGAGCAAACAGGCTGTGGCTAACCATTAGGCACGTGTACGCTACTCAGCCGATTCTTTATTTAGTCAAGCCAAAACCCACTGCAGTACCTTCTCAAACAAAATTGTTCATATATAAAAAGATCATCAAACAGTGAAGAAATGTCTGTTGATAAAGAGGAAAATCTAGCAGGATTTGGAGATGGAACTCATTAGATTTGTTTTCCCCTCACTCCTACCACCCCCAAATTTGCATAAGCCTGCTGTGGTACACATAACATAATCTGGCTACCAATGTTTTTGAATACTGCTATAACGTAAGCTGAAATCCATATCAAACAAAACCAGTAATGGTGTCCCATCCCACCCATGTTTGTTGAGCTTAGTTTGAGGTCTTACTTGGCAATGGCAAGCTAACTGAAAGAGCCCACTGCACAAAGGCAGCCTGTGGCAGCACGCGTTTTCCATTTTCTGCCTATTTTTGTTCACACCATGAGAGTGGCCCCAGGTTTAGTCACCATTTGCAGTCTTTCACAAAGGATTTACGTGCTAAACTCTTTCAAGTCTAAATGCAGGAAGATTCTGGCTAATGGTGCCAAAACAAAAAGCTGTGTGTTTGTTTCTACAGAACTACAGAAAACCAAAGCTTCAGATTAAATACATTTGTTATTTAGGAAGGCAGAAGCTATCACAGATGTCTTGGAAGTGTATTGGTCAGAAATGGATTATTTGAATTTATTTTCCCCATCATTTATTAACAATCGTGTTACACAGAAGCCAGATCAACATCTGAACAGCAAGCACAAAATGTGAACCAGCCAGCCAAAGGGTGAGGAAAAAACAATTCTATCTTGCAACAGTGATGGAGAAGGTTCAACCAACAGGTAGGGCACAGAGGCTGGGAAAGGCACAGAGGCCTCTTGCAAAGTTGGTGGAGTTGATGGGTGTAAGGACATGTTTCTTACCCTTCACTAACCTCCTGCATCCAACCTGATTTTGGGATGCTGTTCCCACCCTGCATCCTTGCTCATGTCTCAATCTCTTCCTCCAATTCCGGGAGCATGGCTCCCCATGAAACACGGCCGAACGGCTATCCTGCGGTAGATAGTCTCCAAACCCAAGTACACTGACTTCCTCTCACCCAGTGAAGAATCAGGGAGGAAGGAGGAACGGGGCAGCAGCAGCCCTGGCTCCCCAAGGCATGCGTGGGCAGGGAGGCAGCAGAGCCTTGGTTCTCCTTTCCCAGGACCGTTTTTCCCCTCAGCAGCCTGCCCTGGGACCTGCCCGCGGACAGAAGCCAATTCTACGTGACTTCTTCAGGTAGCAGAGATGTTAATAGCAGCGTCGCAGCAGAAGCTGCCATTTGCTGCCTTAATTTCCCCGCATACTTTTAACTCGTGAATGCTATGAAATGCCACAAAGCACTACTGGTGTGTCACTAACCGCTCCAACTTCACCACAGAGATGGCAACTCCTGACAGGACTACTATCAATAGTCTCTGAATCACTTTATGATGAATCAGACTGTTAAAATATTTAATAGTCATGCACCAGCTTGGCTGCTTCCTTACCAAGCTCAGCCCTTACAAATTATGAGTAATACTTGCATTGAACAAGGAACTAACATTTTAAAGAAAAATAATCTCTATTTCTTCCCTGTTTTTCTCCCCGGTGGCTAATACCAGGGCAACGATTTTCAGAGTGCTGATGAAAACCTTCTGATGAGATTGAATTATTGTATCTTTAAACAAAGGGGAAAAAGATCATTACATGAATGTTTTCCAAGTTGTTTTTATCTTTCCAAATATTCACACCACACTTCCGGCTCTCCAAAGGATGAGGAGGCTAGGTGGCACTGCAGGCTAATGGACTAGCTTATTATTATAGGAATTAATTAAGTGAATTTGGTGATCTTATCAACAAGCTCCATGGCTAATATAGATTTCTTCAACCCTCAATAACTGAAAAATTGAAGGCCTAAGTATATAATTTTGCAAGGTCAGTGCTGGAATGAATAGCCAATAGGAGCCCACTTTTCCTGAAGTACTGCTCATCCTTATAACTCCGCTTGAAGTAATGGAGTAAGTATATAAAAATGTCAATATTGCTTCAGACATATAATCAGAGTTTGCCTGTGCTGCCAGTTCGTCATGTAGGTGTCATGAACACTAAAGCACACACATTCCCACCTACAGCCATAACCTAGCCTAACAGAGACAGTGATATCTGCTTCGTTCTGGTTAAAGCCCTGAAATAAAAATAAAATAATAAAATAAAATAGCATCATTCTTCCTGTGTTGCCTACTCTGCCTAAGCAGTATGCCACTATTGGAGGCCTATCTATGTTCCCATTAGGAAAAAATGATATCAGTAAAGGTGTTATGCAGGTGCAGTCCTGCTGGCTCACAAAAATATACACAAGATCCTACTTCCGCCAACAAAGCAAAAACCCACAGCAGGTTTGCTCCTCCCAGTGAACTCCGTGCCTGGCTCCATCAGCACCATTCCCGACACCTTCTCTCTCAGTCTCATACACACACCCCCCCCATGCATGTGCCTTTTTGGTTCTCTGCATTTTCAATGCTCCCAGACCACATGCTTTAGCCTTGCTCAGGCCCCATCTTAGAGGGTACTGCCTGTTGATCACTCCCACTGTCTCCGGTTATTTTATTCCACAAAGAGATTTCACCTACATGTCTTGGAAAAATACATAGTGCCTGCCTTGCCCTAACTTGCATCTTTGCACAGCAGTAATCACAATCACCTTCTATAACAACAATAATTCTCATGTATAATAACAACTGCAAGGAAGGATCTCCAGCTCTGAATTAGGGTGAAGATGTTAGTTTGAAGGACAGGCGTTTCTAGAATAAAAGCTCCTGCATGATTATTGCTTAGAAAATGACTCCTTACTGAAAAGCAAAATACACCCTTAGCAGTATTCTAACAGAGGCAGGGTAAGTACAAGACACAGCACTTGGGAGGACAACAATAGATTGAGACAGCAAAATCTTCCAGCTTCTCAAATCTGGCACTCTTACTTAAATAGTGTAATTTTTCTTCCAGCTTTATGACTTACTTTTTGATTGTCATGTGTTAAATCTAAGATTATGACATACCTTGCAATGATATGAGGATTGTACCTTTCAGTCTCCCATAGATCTTGTCTAAAGAACCTGGGGACTTAAATTATGCCATCTGCTCTTTCATCTGCTCCAATAGGATAACCCTGTGATCCTTAAAGCACGTCACACCTGCTACCTTGATTTCACATGCACTTTTGTTGCAATGACACCAGAATATATAGCAAAACCTTAGCATCATTACACTTAACTCAAGAGACAAAATGGTTGTCCTTACACTAAGGCTCCAAAGAGACCAGTTATACCCAGACTGCACTCGTGTACTTCATATGGCTGTGGACTTACTGGAGCAGAAGGGTCCTAAGCCCCCCCTCAGCCCTCTCTCTCCCTTTCTCCTACCAGGGGGCTGTGAATTCCCAGACCAGCACCCCTCTTCCTTTCCAACTCCTCATCTCACCCACCAGATGTGGGGAATGGCAGTAAAAAGGGACAGTGCTGTGGCAGGAGAAAAGGAGATGAGCAAAACCCTCTTCTTGGGCAGAATTTGCTGAGTAGGAGACAGGCTGATGTGGCTCCCACAGGGTCTGTAACAGAGTCCTGGCGTAAGAAGCGTGCAGGAAGAAATAGTCTCTACGTCAACCAGCGCCACTGTCCTTTCTCACCAACAGGACAAGACAATACCCTTCAGCAGACACACCAAGTCTGATGAAACTGAAAATACTGGCATGGACATTTTTCCTCAAAGGTGTTCAGGGTTTCATTAAATATACATGCATGTGGGTGTATATTCATATGTACATATAGATTCACATACATCTAAAAAATTCAACTTTTGGCAAGAGTTCAGTGCATTGTTCTCACTTTGCTAAAATCCTCTTACCTGCTCCCCAGAGTCTCTCCATGGACAATGAAGAAAGGAATTTGCTTCTTTTGGTAAATCCTACAGAGACTGAGTGGGAAATCAATGTTTCCTGAAAAAAAAAAAATCTAGCCTTTTGGATGAAAAAGCCAGTTTTTGCTAAAAACACTTTGCAGCAGAACAACTCCTGTCATTATAAAGAAAGGAACCGCTTGCAAAATGGAATCCCAGCAGGCGCTCAACCTTTCTCCTTCCCCAGCTTAAAAGCATCCCAGCCTCATCAAGCATCAAGGCCTCAACGAATTCATCCTTACAAATTTAAGCAGCACAACTCCACCTCTAGCCACCAAGTCACACGCATACATATCCTCTCTCTCCTATTCAGAGAGCTGTCATGCTAATAAATGCAAAGGGGTTAGCTGTATTTTGTATTCTGGGCATACTCCAAAGGGACTCTTGAGATCTCTCTATGCTGATGGAATTCACCTTGGCCTCATTTGCAGCTGTTACTGAGATCCCAAATGGAATCAGATACAGGTCAGGTGTTTTCCATTATATTGAACTGCATTGCTTTTGAAATCTCCCTGCTAATCACATCTCTTGTACATGGTACGAGAAGAGAGATTCAGATGCCAGATTCTGAAAAATGTTGGTTTAACGGAAATGTCTTAAAATGCGCTTAGTGGCATCCCCTGTCCCTGCCACTCAGTTAAACTCATCCAACCCGGAATTGTATCCTGACCCCAGCAGCTGAGGGACAGTCAACAATATCCTTTGCACCAGTTCAGCTACGTTTCTGCCAAGATACACCTGTAACAACTCAGAACAATTCAGAACACCTGAATTTTGCATCTATGAAACTCATTGCTAGCCGTAAGGTGACTTTCACATGTAAGGTCTTTTTAGATATGTATAGGGTGTGTAACAGCACCGGAATAATCCTACCTTCCATTCCAACAAGGTTTTCATCAGGGCGACATCCCCATCTCCCTTGTATCCACCCCATTACTCATCACTGACCAAAGATGAGCTTACCTTCCCTGGGAGTTCCCTGTAAACTGCCTGTGTTGCCTCATCACAGCTGTAGGAATCCGTGAGGGAGGCAGCATCCAGAAAGAAGAAAGTAGGATAGTTCAAAACCACCATCCGGCAGAGCGCGTGAGGTTACAGAGGTTGGCTCAGGACCACAACTTCTTTGTGAAACACAGCAGCAGAGCAGTGGCAGTCAATGGCTGTAGGTGGAGCAGATAGGCAAGAGGCGAGGATCTTGGAGGGAAGAGACAGAATATGGAGGATCAAGGTGCAGCCACCAGAGGCATGTTTCACGTGTGCGTGAAGACCGGCGCTATGCACTCTGCTGTGGACAATGGCACCTCTGTCCACTCAGGACTAGAGGGATGCATCTTTGTACAGATGCTTGCCACATCTTGAAGTTCCAATTTTCCTTGATGTGTGTTCTACTGGAACAGTTACAGAGTCAAAATACTTTGGTAATCTAATCTTTAGATGTACTCAACAAGGGTCATACCCTGTCCAATGTCTGACTTGCAGAGGCCAAGCTACAAGGAAACCAGTACCTTCACTCCCATTCATACCAATCCCGTCCTTCCATCGTACCTGGCCCAAAGCCTACTTTGTTCTTTCATAGACAGTCAGTAAGACACCAGCGATACGCACATCTTAGAGTAATGATGGTCCATGTACCTGGAGTCTCCCAATCTCATTGAGCTACACTCAGGTGAAGGGAGAAAACGCATAGGCTCAGCAGGAAAAATTCTGTGCCGTGTTTCTGGTGGACACAGCATATTCTCTGGAGGGTGCTCCACTAGCAGTGCTGCAAGCATGATGCCATTTTCCACCTTCTTCCGACCTCCCCTTTGATCGGCCCGCAGTCACACAGACCCTGCCTGACAAGAACAGCGCTCACTTTTGAGCAAAGTTTGCTGCTTGCAACTATCCCTGCCCAAAAGGAGGGGGGTTTGCACTTTTCTCTGCTCCTCTCTCAAAAGTCAGCACCAGGGCTGTTGGATTTATCCCCGGAATAAGCTCTGTGTTGATAGCAGTGAAAGACTAAAAGAGACCAGGAGATGTGAAAACTCTCCAGGGAACTATTTCAGAGCGAGGTCCTCTAGGAAAGCTTTCGCCTCTCTGGGAAAAGCCTTGGAAGGTCAGGAGATGAAAGCTTTGCATCAGATATCCTCTGTTCAGCCCGGATGTCTGAAACTTCTTCTGTTCGCTGGAAAAAGGCCAGGCCAGAGCTCTGAGCACTGACAGGAGAAACCCGCTCCCGCTCAGGTAGGAAGTCAAAGTCAGCAAGAGCAGAGGACACGGCCACAGATGTTTTGCCTTCTGGCAACTCAGTTCTAACCCAGCTCACGTTGTGCCTCCGAACCGCCCAGGTGACAGATATGTTCTGCTTATTGCTTACTAAAAGAGCGCCAAAGAGAAAGGATTCGCTGATCATACCCTCTCCCTTCTCCACTACCAAAGAAAATGCTATTTACCTAAATGAGGAGGAGGTATTCAACCACACAAGACAGCTACAGGATGGGTGCTCAAGGAACCGATACACTCAATTGAGCAATGTAGAGTGTGTATGTATAAAACAGAAGCCTATTTCCTGAATAAGCCATACCTGCCAAGCAAAATATCTTGTTCTAACACATGGTGTCTTTGACATTTACCTTCAATCGTGAGGAGACTTACAATTCACAAGTGCCATAACCATGTATGATTCATCAGCTGTCTCCAGGACTGCAAAATAAATCAGATTGAAACCATCATCTATTTTATAGATGCTTATTAACGCATTATTTAATATGCCAAGTTTGTTTTTCTTTGTGTAGTTGAAGGATTTTTTAAGGGTTTTTGTTTATTTTATATACAGCTCAAAAGCACTTTGCCATAGAATGAATTACACCTTAAAAGTGCTTTCCTGCTAAAGATTCATGTTGTTTGCTTTGCTTTTTAAAAACAATGTCCCTCTCCTGATATATTGAAACTATGGACAGAAGCCCCACTGAATTCAGCAGCAAAACCAGACCCAAAAGACACAGGGAGTGGATCAGATGTTAGTACTAAGAAACAGCAGCAATTTCATGGGTCTGGGAATCATGGCATGGGGGAAAGAGGAGGTGTCCTTCCACACTCGGAGAGCCACGCAAGGTGTAGGGAAAGAAGGAAGAGCTCCTGTGCCGGTCTGATGTGGGCGATGAGGTGCAGTCCAATTCTGCAAGGTACTGAGGGCCTTTTGGACAGCGATGAAAACATCTTGTGGTGCCAAGTCTCTGGTCACTGAAGCCTAAATGCCCCTGTAATATAATGCTCTTAAAAAGGAATTGCAAATGATGCCCCCCAGAAAAGAAGAAAGAATGCCCCTATTCTCCCTGCTACTGGCCTTTCTTGCAGTTTTCAGCATGTGCCCACCGGCTGACGCCCACTTCGCCTAGCTGAACTCACCACGCTGTTTATAGACAGTAGCAAAGGCTGGATGTGGCCGTGATTCTGGGGGGCAGGACAGAACAGGCCCTGGGCAGCAGCCCCTCCGTCGTGCAACGCGGACTGCATCACCCTGCACACGCTGCTACGTCGAGGTGACCCCCGTGGGTGCCTCTGCTGATCCCCAGCCTGCAACGTGCTTCCCATGAGGCTTTGGCTCACAGGCTGTAAGTGAGCAGCGCTACTACGCTTTTTAGATGAGCTCGTAAAGACTGTAATTCCTTTTCACGTCCTGAAATCCTGGGGCACAGTGACAGCTTGCTCTGCGCACTGCAGGAAGTCCATTCAGTAAAATTTCGCTGGCACGCAGGGCCAGACAGCCCCAGTCTCCGCTTCCTCTGCCCTTCCCACCCCAGAGTGCTGTAACGGCTCCGATTCCTTCTGCTCTGCTTCTAGATGGCTGGGTACCAAAACCCAGGGGCACTAGGCGTCATCCGCAGGATTGGCATTGCACGGCCACTCCATCACAGGGGAGGAATAAGAGATCCCAGGAGCAGAAGCTAACAGGGGCCAAAGTAAAGCCCTTAGCATCTCAGCGCAGGCAGCAGCAGCCGCAGTATTCTGGGATGCCCCAGCACTAAAAATAGTTGTGACTGTAGAAGAACTATTTTGTTGACACATGCCACCATATAACTTGACACATGCTGAGCTGGCCTTACCCACTACTGCTTACAACAGTCGTGTTTATAGCTGCAACCTGGGAGGTATTTTGGGATTAAATCCAAAGTCTGTCACCAAACACAGACAAGGACACACACTCTCATACCTTGCACACCTAAACGTTGACTTTTGAATAGTTCTCAGACAAATGGATTTTGTAGATCATAGAATCATAGAATCATAGAATCATACAGGTTGGAAAAGACCTCTAAGATCATCGTGTCCAACCATCAACCCAACACCACCATGCCCACTACACCATGTCCCTAAGGGCCTCATCTACACATCTTTTAAATACCTCCAGGGATGGTGACTCCACCACTTCCCTGGGCAGTCTGTTCCAAGGCCTGACCACTCTTTCAGTAAAGAAATTTTTCCTAATGTTCAATCTAAACCTCCCTTGGCGCAATTTGAGGCCATTTCCTCTTGTCCTATCGCTAGTTACTTGGGAGAAGAGACCAACACCCACCTCGCTACAACCTCCTTTCAGGTAGTTGTAGAGTGCGATGAGGTCTCCCCTCAGCCTCCTCTTCTCCAGGCTAAACAACCCCAGTTCCCTCAGCCGCTCCTCATCAGACTTGTGCTCCAGGCCCTTCACCAGCTTCGTTGCCCTCCTCTGGACACGCTCCAGCACCTCCATGTCCTTCTTGTAGTGAGGGGCCCAAAACTGAACACAGTATTCGAGGTGCGGCCTCACCATAGTCCATAGATAGTCCATATATAGTACAGGCACACAGAAGTCCTTATATTTAAGCTGTACCTTTGCAGGGGATGCTTATAAACATAAAGCTGAGTGCATGAAAATGGAGATGAAGTACTTGTCAGCTAGAAGTGACAGCCTTCAAATACTATCACTCCTGGTTTAACTTTCATTAAAAATGACAGGATACAATGGCTCTCACACAGCTGTGGTGCTATGAGAAGAAACCACTTCCCGTGCAGGCATCTCCTAATAGACAGCAATATTCTAAAGAGGAACTCAGATTATCAAAATCACGTAGCTCTATTCCACTTAATTAAAACATTACTACTAATTAGGAAACCCCACTGACTTACCTCCTCCCTCGCTTCTGATCCTCCCCATCCTTGAAACTCAAATTTGAATCGCCCTGAAGTGTGGAGAGTGTTTCAACTCTGGATTCATTTCAAACCAGTAGGCAGATAAAGCCAAGCAATGGAGTTTGGACTGAAACGCCAACCAAAACTTCTTTAAAGTTCAAGAGAGTAGGACTGAGATCTGAAATTTGGAGTATTCACCTCCGTTCACAGATAACTAAGGACATATTCAGCCTTTCAATGCCTTTCAATCATATCAAGAGTGAATCTGTCCCATCAGACCTGATAAATCTGCACAGTTTAAATCTGGGGCCAAATAAAGGTAACAGCTACCAAACATTTTCACCTTATTGGCATATTGATTGTAAAATATCTTTTTTTATCCTATAACTGGGAAGAGTCTGAGCTAAGGAAACTCTCAGCAGACAAAAAAAGAATGGATTGAAGCATAACATAGATACGTCAGAAAAACAGTCTGCAGAGTGAGGGTCCAACAAAAGACAGGAGGGATTTGATACAAGTATATTGGAAATTAAACCCTGGAACACCAATATATAACTCCATAGTTGTCAAAACTACTTTTTTCCCCCTCTCATTCTCTCTCATTATGGAAAACTTCTTAGGCCAAAAGAAGGGCATTGCATTAAAGCCAGATAAGAGAGGCAACCACAATGTCCCTCTTTTTTTCTTCTAGTTTTGCAACCCAGACCATCTTTTACCATTTTGTTCTGGAAGATAAATAAATAAATAAATAAATAAGGAAAACCATTTTAAAACCTTAGACCACGTCTTCTGCATTTGTATGCATCATGTTGTTCAGCTCTGGTAGAAGGTTTAGCATGAGCAATATCTCACCTCATTAAATCCAGCTACCCTGCGAGCTCACAACGCACTCTGTGCCACCGTTAGCAATGCTACTGGGATTCTACCACTGTGCTGCTGAATTCAGGAGAGATGCCAGCCTGTGTTTCTGCCCATTAGGAAGACTGCCAGCTGCTTATTTGCCTCCAACCTTCCTGTTGCCATAACTGTTGATGTTTGAAAGAGGGAAAGATAAAGACAAGGAAAGGAGAGGGCATTCTGTGGATAAAAGAACCTTATCTGCCAACATTCTTAAGTGATCTCCAATTCTGAACAAGATACAAGAGTGGAACAACCTGGAAATGGAAAGGAGCTCTTAGAACACCACTAATTACTTGGTTCTCCACAGAAATAAGATACCGACCTCTAAGGGATGCACGTATTACTCCCCCAACACTACAGGGTCGCTATAGCTTTATTAAATTGTCCCAGAAGACAAAGCACTACCGGTTGGGAGCTCTTCCGCTTGCTTCACTGCAATATTGTTCAATTAATCCTTCCTGAATCTTTCTGGGTGCTGCCATCTGTAAAGGGCTGGCTTTGACTGCTATACAATTTCAGAGCTTGTGGGAGTCACAAAAACCCAGTCAGTGACTTTTCGATGAGCTGAGCACTGACAGCTGCCCAGAAAAGTCCCTTGAACCGAAACACAGTGCCTTCCAGAGGGTGTCTTTTGGGTTGGCACTCTTCTGACCTGCAAAACATCAGCAAAACCACTAGAGAGTTAGTGCAGCTTTCCTTTGGCATCTCAACCAAAAATCATACTATCTCTTAAGGTGAGCTTCTGTTCCGGAGGACAGGAGCGTAGAAAACATTTTGTAATGTTCCAGAAAGGCACAGGGAGGAGTCTGGAGAACTGTAAGTAGAAAGTGTCTTGCTTTTCCTCCTGGTAAATTTGAGTGGTGAGAGGAGAGGAAAACTGAAGTTCATGGAGGAGTGAAGCAACTAAGAGTCTCCACCCAGAGCTCAGCTGCAGGAGGAGGGACCGAAGCTCTCTCTTTGGAACAACCTTTGCATTCCATGACACAGTGCCAGCCACATCAGCACCCTGAAGCATATCCCCATGTGTGGAAGTTTAGCTGACTTGAAGTTTGATAATAAAGGTAAGAACCTATCATAATCAACATAATACGTACTGAAACTAGTAGAAAAACTAGGACTTATTATTTAAGATGCTATCTGAAAGAGTTTAGCAGTCTCCACTCCAAACATGAGCGTATGTCACTGCCCAAAGCAAAGGCATTTCTGGGGTTGCCCAGGGACTCCTGACAAGGGGCTAAGGTGTGCGTTGCTTTTGGTAGAGGGCTGCACGTACACAGTTGCAGGAGAGTGAGAGAGGAGTCAGGGGAAACACCACAGGAACCAGCACAGAGTAGGAGAAGAAAGCAAAAAACCTGACCGAACACGGCTGGGAGAACAATTCAGCAAGGGAGTTTTGGGGTGAGATCTGGGTACCTCCTTGAAAGAGAAAAGAGAGAGCACAGACACTACCTGCTGTAGTAGATGAGAAAAGGACCCTGAATATTTTTGTAAATCGGAAGGTAACATCAAAGATTCCTAATTCTACCATCAATTTCTTTAGTATAAGCAACCCAAAGGGATTTGGACTGTGAGCAGCAAAGGACGAGGCCTACATGTTGAACTTTCAAGTGACTAGATACACAGTAAAACCATGCAGCCTTATTAAGACCAGCATCTCTTCCAGAGAACTGGAAAACAAGTTTTACCTAATTTTAAAAGGCTCAGATAGTAATCTGGGCAAGTTAGACCTTGCTCGCCTTCTTAATAAATCAGCTGAATAGCTCCTAGAAAGCACAATCCTAAAGACACCCCTGCAGGATTACGGTGCAAAGAAAAAGCATCCTCTGTTGTAATTCTTTGATTGCATCAATAAAACAGTTAGCAGGAGAGAACTAGTGACCAACTTCTATTTTTGGAAGGCATCTAGCAAAGCTCCTCATGGTGCAGTAATGAATAATTATTGTTTGAGATGCAAGAAGTACAATTTGACCATTCTGATCTATGATTGAGGGCAGAAAAATGGGAATAAACAAACAATTTTCCTCAACGACAGAAGGTCAACAGCAGGATCCATCAACTTGCAACACTTGGATGTCTTTTGTTTAAAATACACGCTAATGAACTGGAAGAGAAGACAAGCAATATGATAGCAGTATTTCAAGTGATACCATTACATAAAAAAGCAAATTTTATACAGGGAGGTGATACCTTTTATTTGACTAATGGATACAGCTGGTAGAAAACAGCCAGCATCTAGGCATGCTAACTCTCCTCCGACCTGCCTGTCTGTTTTCCATTCTATTAGCTGATCAAATAAAAGGATAACAACGTCTCCCCATGAAACTTGCCATACTTGTATCTGTACAGAAAGATGTTTATAACAGTACTACCAGCAACAGTATTTAGGAGGAGGATTTTCAGAGGGACCTTGATGCTTCAGAACATAAGGTAATGACTAATTACCGGGGTTTATAAAAAAGACCATCTCCTCAACGCCTCCTGTGGGGTCCATTGCATCTTCATCTGAAACAGCCAATACTGGTCCCAGACACAGACTGGAACTAGAATCAGGGCCAAACTGGAAAGATCTCTGACCTGTTCCAGAGCAGCGCTGCTTCTATCCCTACTACTTTCATGATACACACTCTACTTAGATCATCACTGACTCTTCTTGTAACATAGGCTTTTTTAATATCACCGTATAAAAAGATGATTTTACCCAGGTGCCTCCACTACTACATTTCTTTTGCCAGTAACAGAAGTAGTACTCAGGGTTCAAAACAGGCATCCACCCCTTAGTAGAAAAACACATTATGTGCTGACATACCTCACCTGCAAGATGAACTCCCACAGCTCAGAAATTCAGTTCATTTATTTATTAAGCAACCAGTTAACTTTAAATTCAGCACAGGTAAAAGCACAGCAAGAAGTGGTAATCAGGACTTACAAATCTATTCAGCTCATATAAAAATCATTTAGCAGGTTTCCTAGTTAATGACTTAATTTTCCCTTCTGCTAAGCCTCTAATCTAGTAGAAAGTATCACTTAGCTAGTTCAACCACTAGCTCTCCCTGTTGAGAAATTGTTGTTCAAATATCCAAGAGGTTTGATCAAGCTTTCTCATTAACTTCCAGAAAGCAGCTTTGTATTGTTAATAGCAAGGGTTGTAACCAAGAACCAGTTGGGAAGCCAAATATACTTCTTCCTGCAGCATTTCCCTGGTAAGAAAGCTAGTAGCCAAATTTTGTTTCCATTCCAGACAAAAATGTACTCCTCTATGGCCAAAACTGCAGAGTTTCATGAAAGGGGTACTGAGATAGAGATTGCTTGTCTTCTAGGCAAGAATTTGGCTTCAGAAAACATCAAAAGCTCTAGATCTTCATGGTGTGTTTTTATAGTTTGTACTACTTATGGGCAAAAGAGCACCTAAATATACTTCATATATATGACTCTTCCATGAATTCACTATTCTAGGGGTACTATTGTAGCAGGATTTGTGGCCAGACGCATATGTTATGGGACATAGCCAAATCTCTTTGCACTTGAGAGCAGATCTTCATTGCTGCAGGGCAGTCGTGCCTTTCCCTGAGCTCCTATAAGCATCTGAGGCACCTTTTGCAACAGCTGAGCGGAGGCAAAGTTATCTGTGTGAAGGCCCTTTCCATTCAGAGACAGGGCAGGACTTCAACAGAAGCTCTGCAAATCAAAAAACAGCAGGGATTTGGATAAAGACCAGAGTCCGAGAATATAGTCGGTGTCTATGAACTATTGCTTAGAGAGCTGTGGCACTGTCCACTTAGATAAGCTTTTCAAAGTCTCCACTCTGAACAAACACTTGGTCCAGCTACGTCTGTTTGAATTTGTATGACGTTTGGACCCAGTTCCCTAGGTTGGAGTTGTCCCTCCTATGGAAAAGTTCATTATTATCATCCTGAAAGAAGCATAATCAATGCAGCCTCTTCTAAAAGGGAGGAACTGCAGTTTAGACAGTGAAAGAAGTGAAAGGCAAGAACACCCCCTCTCTTGGACACAGATAACTCCACTGACAGGCAGATTTTCCTCCTGGTGTGTATAACTAGACACTTCTAATGTGCCACTTATTCTGGTTTGCAAAGCTGAAGATGTGCTGGGTGAAATAGTAAAGCTCTCCATTCTTCTGCCCTCTTCTTGCTCTTTTAAGGTTAGTTCAATAATCAACACGTATCCTCTTAGCCAAGGGAAAACAATACAGCCAGTCACTGATTCTGGCAGAGATCATCTTGCTGGAGACCCTCTCCATGCAGCCATGTGTGCAAGCAGCTGGGAACAAGTGGCTATGAGCGTCAGCTCTTGAACAGTCTGTGTTGTTAAAGCCTGGGGATAAATATACAAATGATAAGCTTAAACCATGCTAACAACTGTTTGAGAAAGAGTTCCTTCATCAATAACAGCTATTAGACATCTGAGTCTGACTCATCTCTTTCACCGTCTGCGACAACATGTCATTTGCATTAATTCCTCATTTTCCTTGCTCCACATTCTTCTTAGCATTCATGCTTCCCAACTTGTAGGAACATTTGCCTGACCCTTCCCCATAAAACAACAACCATCAACACGTGTATTTAGAGGAGCCACTGATTGTAATTGCACTGATTTGATATTGCCATCTTGGGAACCAATGAATTGAGACTTGCTAATGAATGACTAATGCTCAGTGATTATATCTTCACCAGGCAGTGATTGTATAGATGGGTCATTTCTGTGTGTACACAGTATTACTTCATTTTTTTTCATCCCTACTCTACTACACACTTAAAAATATGTTCAGATAGACAAAGTATATCAAGTGCCCTCCTGAAAAGTATGGGCGCTAAACCACACAAATACTATGCATCAGAAAGAATTTACCCAGGCAATTGTTAAATGACAGAAATATGCCATTACCAGTAGTTTCACAAAACAAGCATCTACTTCCAACACCTTAGATTTAATCCATATGGGAGATGTACAGAATATCTTTAAAAGGCAAGTCATAGAATTATAGAATCATAGAATCATAGAATAGTTTGGGTTGGAAGGGACCTTTAAAGGTCATCTAGTCCAACCCCCCTGCCATGGGCAGGGACATCTTCAACTAGATCAGGTTGCTCAGAGCCCCGTCCAACCTGGCCTTGAATGTTCCCAGGGATGGGGCATCTACCACCTCTCTGGGCAACCTGTGCCAGTGTTTCACCACCCTCATTGTAAAAAACTTCTTCTTTATACCTAGTCTAAATCTACCCTCTTTTAGTTTAAAACCATTCCCCCTTGTCCTGTCACAACAGGCCCTGCTAAAAAGTTTGTCATCTTTCTTATAAGCCCCCTTTAAGCACTGAAAGGCTGCAAGAAGGTCTCCCCGAAGCCTCCTCTCCTCCAGGCTGAACAACCCCAACTCTCTCAGCCTTTCCTCACAGGAGAGGCGTTCCAGCCCCCTGATCGTTTTTGTGGCCTCCTCTGGACCCGCTCCAACAGGTCCATGTCTTTCCTGTGCTGAGGGCTCCGGAGCTGTCAAGCAGTTTAAATTCATCTCTGAATCAGAATCTGAAGAGGACAGCTTTGGGACACTAGGATTTCCCTGGTAACCCATCCCTGTCCCACAGGTGAAAATTACCTCTCTGCCTTTCAGTAAGGACAAATAGAGGTCTCCTCTCCACAGGGAAAAAACACTTTTCTCTCTCAAGTTGTCTATCTGATTAACATAATAAAGTTAAATTCAGAGAAAATGCTTCGGCCTGTATTTAGCCTCAAGTTTGTGGTTTCCATTTCAGGCTTGAAAAAGTTCTTGTGTCCCTCCAGTGCATGGAGGAGCTGGGGACAGGCAGAAAACTTAGGTGGAAAAATTAGGTGGAGAAAGGTGACAGCCCAGCAAAAAAGCAATACATTTCAGGCATTGAAAAAATCACTAGAAGGCCATAGCAAAGGAAAGTTTTAGAGAACAGACTCCAGTTTGGTGCTTTTAAAATAGATTAGCATTTGACAAGCAAGAGAGACAACGCTCTGCCATCCTCCTTCTCCTCCCACCTGCCCCCACTGCCAGGAGAAGCATGGCAGGAACTCCGGCCGAACATTGCTTTTCTTTTCTCAACGCAAAACGTTCATCCTCTGTATGCCCTGTTGTTAAGCTCTGAATCAGAAATGGATGCCCTTATTAAAGGGCAGGCTACAATCTCACCTCTAAAATGTTAAATATCACGACTGTCAGAACCTATTTCAGTCAGTTGAAGCCGTTGAGAGCAAATCCCTTTAACTTTAACCACTTTAAAATCAAGGGCATGTTGGCTTTATGCAAAAAATAAGCCTGCATTTTGGGAAAGTAGGGCCTGCTTCTCAAAGGATCAGCACAGATACTCCTAAGACATTGACCGAGGCACACGCAAACCGTGCCACAAGGTGGCCCAAACCTCGTCCTTCAGCAACAACTGTTGAGTCCTCGAGGTTATCCAAACCCTTCTCCCTCTCCAGCCCATCTTTTATAATCAGTGCCTTTCACATCTCCATACTGTGGTGTTCACCTTGACCACCACCATACAGGTTCTGATGCCAGCATTTAAAATAGCACTTGGAGACAGCAGTAGCAGAGTACAGTGGTTTCCCTGAAGCAGCATTTTGGCTACGCTTTTTTTTTTTAACCACAGCCACAGAAGTCCGTGTGCTGGATCCTGTTTGGTTTTGTTTTCCAGCTTCATACCACAGCTTCAGAACCACGTGTTCTCATTCAGCTGATCAGTGCTCTTACATCCTCCGTTTAGGATTTTTCTAAGTATTTATACACTACAAACAAATTCAGTAGCCAAAATGGGACATACCAGCAGTTCAAGGAGAGATTAATTAAAGCTTGCCAAGCAGGGAGAACTTGAATATGGAATGGGAAGGCTTTTTCCTCTTCATCCCAGCATGTCTAAATGTTCACACAGGAACATCTTAAGTCCTGTTTCAACCTCTCAGCGAAATGCAGTGGAGCCCATAAACCACTGTGCTGTATAATTTCGGTACAGATTCAAACACTCCCTTTTAATTACCATTAAAAGAAAGTTAAGCTTGATCAGATTCCTTGACAAAGTCTATGCAACACTTCCTCAGTGGTTTACAGTTAACTGGCAAAGCTGGTGCCACTGCTAGGGAAAAAAATCAAGCAATTTAAGAAAAAGGACTTAAGACTGAAATTTCTTTGCAGAACTGTGATCTTCAAGTGCTGAGCTGGCAGACAAACTGGCTTTTTGCAGCATTCTTGCTGCAATTCAGCCACGTGGCATGTGACAGCTCAGCCGGGACTCAGAAGCCCCACGCTGCTGCAGGGACTTGGCTGAAGGGGCGGAGGAGCTTGGTTTCCGCAGGGAAGCTCCCAGCGTAGAGGAGGACTGCTATGCCAGGCAGACCGCGTCTCTGCCATGCGTCCCACTGATACTCACCCTGCTCCTGCAAGACCTCTGCGCTTTTTCTGGCCTTACTTCCTACCTGATTTCTGCTCCTTTCCCATGAGACCCCAACATGGCAAAGCCAAGAATACGTGAATACTTCTTTTGTATAAAGGCACTTTGCAGCCACAGGTATTATCTTTACCATTAGAGTGCGTGACCAGCATGCCTTTTTGTGCATCAGCTGACAACAGTCTGTGGAGGAGCATAAGCAGAGCTGCATAGAGTCTTCTCTAAATTCACTAGAAACCCTTCTGAAGAGTAGTATTTACACAATGAAAGAAGAAAAAATCCACATAATCATGGATTACTACTCACCTTTTAAATAAAATTTCTAAACTATATTCCCAAACTTTGTACTATACTTGATATATTTAGAAAGAAGTGAAAGAAGCCCTAAATATTACAATTCTTTTATCCCCTTTCCTTCCATGTTTTATTGTTTCAGTGATTCAGAAGTTTACTAAAACATGCTGAGGAGCAATGAATGCAGAAGACCATCTGGGGTAACTGTGAACCCACTATTTCATGTGTTGCATTTGGACTCCCATACAGCCTATGTAAGTAAGACAGCAAATACTTCACCAGTTAAGCAAGTAATTTATTTCATACAGTCTCCAGTTCCACCTGGGAATCCCCATGCTAACAACTTTTAGCACCAGATTGCTAGTATCTCAATCATTCTAGATTTAAAAAACACCTTTAAGAATCCAAGCATTTTCCTGCACTAATGAATGTTAAATAACCACAGAACCATCTAACTTAGACAATTTCCCATTTAACAGCTTGATGTCCTTCAATTAATGTCAGCAATCTACTTTGAAAACTATCTGTGAACTCTAAATTTTAAGTGATTCAGGGAAACAGAGCTTCTAGTCTATTTGCATGAATGTTATTAACATCCAGAGTAGCTCTAATGGTTCATCAAGTGCTTATTACTAGTTAGACTAAAGTAGCTGAAGCAGGATGGCTCTATCAAAGATGAAAAAAACAGCACGGCTTATACCTGACACTGCCACTTCTCCATTCCCAGAAAACACGGTGTTTGAATCAGCCAGCCCCAGCTGTGTTCCCCGACTTCCCCCCGCTCCCCCCAGCCCAGGCAGTCCCACTGAAGCAGGTTCAGCCGTCATTTCTCTTAAATCTCATTTCCCTTTCTTCAGGGGCACACCTCCCTCACACACTCACTATGAATAAGAACAGACGGGTTTTCTTCAGCCCTTCTTTTCTCACCCACTCTAAGTCTTTCCCAAAACCATTTCCCAGAGATGTTGTTAGCCACGGATACATAGACAACCCTGCTCTCAAGCACAAGTACAGCTGTCTTTCCAAAACTCTGCTTGCCTTTGCTAAACTTTGTCTCTTTCTGTCTTCTTTCTGGGACAGATACTCGTCCCAGCAGGAGAATGACATGCTTAGCATAAACCACACTTCTGCTGCACTTTCCCAAGCAGTGGATACATAGTCATCTGGCTGGTCAGCCCTAAGATCTATCCTGCCCATCCAACCCACAGCAGGAGATGGGGTACAGGTCTAATGGGGACTGCCACGCTCTAACAACTGGAAACATTTTTTCTCCCAGCACCACCACAATCAGGAACTTGGAAAGGTGAGACAGACACATCATAAGGGCAAAAAGGGCAGGCCTGGAGCTAGGAGTTGTCATGACATCAACACAGGTCTTCAGAGGCATTCCCAAAACTGGAATGCAGCCCTTACTGCTGTAGAGACTGGACCATCCTGCTTAAAATACTGATACTTAGCAAGAGCTTCTAGTGTCCACATAATCACAGTGTGAAGCTCTTAGGGCTTCTCTGGGCTCAGTTCAGAGCTGATCAGAGCCTCTTACGGCACGAACTGTACAGCCTCCACTACCTCAGAGGAGAACACGCTCGTGCTTGGTGTTCTGTGATCTGTCCTCCAACACCCGACAAACCAGGCAGAATGAGGGCAGTCGCAGAACGAGATGCCAACATTCATTTCCAAAGGGAAGAGAAAAGGAAAGGAATAAGTAACGCCAAGCCCAATAGCTAGTTCAGAGCAACTAAGGGGACACAGTTGAATTAACAAATATCAGTATCTGCTGACACAGAGCAAAAGCGGCAATTTTTCTATGACAATTGCTTTTGTGTCACGGCAAAAAATGCAAGCCAGGCACAAATGCTAGGCTGCCGAGAGGTGGTGAAGGGGGATGAAAGGGAAGGAAAGTAAAAAACTTTACCAAAGGTAAACATGGCTGGAAGACTTGGACACAAACACAAGCCTGAAAGCTTGGTGAATGATCTCCAGTCATTCACATGCCACTTTCAATAATTACCCTGCATACTTAGCACGGTTACTCTTCTTTACTAAGGATGCCAGCCTAGGAAAGTTGGTTTTGGCAGCCAGGTAAGAGGTATACAGCTCGCTCTACAGCAACGTTTGCCTGCAATCAGTTACAGCTGCAGCAGCAAAGACAAAAGCTTTCAAATTTGACAAGGAAAGCCATTTTGAGTCTGCACAACATTGCTCTTCATTTAAACCAGTGTACGTTCTCATCCTACGTGGATCCTTCTTCAAGGAAGCTTTGAAAGGCCTGGAGTCACTCTCAGCTGCACATGGGAGGAGACAGAGCAGAGCTCCAGAGAGGACACGTACCAAGCACGGCAGCACGGACGCAGCACGAGTCTGCCTAAAGCTAGTCATGAGGAAAACCCTGAGGACAAGGGCATAGTTAAGGCCCTCCTTCCGACTTCTCCAGTAACCCTTCCCTTGGGCCCCCAGCCTGTGGGACGCTGTCCCATTAGTAAGCTACCTGCTCTTTCCTTCAACCTGAGTAGAGGAAAATGACTTCCAGAGGTAAGACCCACATCAATAAATTAGGAAAGAGGAGGGGAGGGAGACTGGCTCATAAAGCTCACCTGACCTGATTATTACCCTCGTATCAGCTTCTGCCAGCCAGAGAACAGATGAAGTTTACTGACCATTCAGATGTAATCCACTTAGTACTATGCAACGTGCCGATACATGTATTTTTAAACAAATCAACGCTATACATTATCAAAATGCATCCGTTAAACAGATAAAGAATCCAATAATCAGGAGATACCAACAGTAACTGAAAAATCATAACCGTGGGGGGAAGTTGCCTCTGTACCAAACTCCATTCAGTATTTTCACCAATGATCTGGCAGAAGACAAACCCAGTACTGCTAAAGATCGTGGACTGGTAAATAATACAGCAGACAAGGCAGAGAGAGAGGAATCTGGGCCTGTCAGCGTGTGCAGCCAATTCAAACAGGAGATGCAGTCATTCCGCAAAACGCGAAGTCGGACACCTTCACCCGTACCATGCAGGTCACATCTGGGTATGGACAAGGATTTAGAAGTCAGAATATACCGGCACTTAACACTCATTGCTAGTGTCACACTATGACCAGAAGGGATTCCTCTTTTGATCTACAAACTGGAATTAAGAGAATTTACCTCTCAGGTGGCAATGGTGTTTATTCTGTGGTTTACAGATTCCTTAGGGAACTTGAGAAAGCAAACGAAGAGGGGAAAAGCTGTATACCACTTCTAAGAGATTCGTAAAAGTTATTGAAGAAAAGCCAGCTCTTAGGTGTTGGCTTAAATTTGCTTTGCAAGTGTCTGCACCTTCACCAAAAAAATTTAAGGGTTTGCAGGTAAAAATGATATGGAATACTTCTAGTATATGGCATTGGTGTGCTCAATAGTGAGGCTCTGCACGTGGTGGGGTGTCTGCATTTTACAAAGCAATACAGAAACACTGGAAAGGGTGCAGGACACCACAGAAACTACTGCAAGAGAGAAAGTATCTTACGCTGAGAATCTTAAAGGGCTCAGTTGGCTTCATTTCTTAAAAATAATGTGAGCGGTAAGGCAATTACAACACACAAATGCCCTCGCAGGGAGGGACTATCAGTTATTAGAGGCCTCTTTAATCTAGCACAGAACAACCTAACAAACCAGTTGTTGGAACCTAAAGGCAAACTGAAAGCAAGGCACTTTTCCCTCCCACACCTTCCTTCCTAGCTTGTTTTAATTAGAAAGCGCCAGAAGTAGTGCATCTTCCTATCTTCACATCAAGTCTGGCTGCTCTTTCTCACTGTTATGCCTAAGTCAAATATATATTATTAGCAGATACAATTCAGGAGACTCGGCGAGACACAAATGCCTAGAATATACAGGACGTCAAACTAGATGGATTTGTCTTTAAACTGTGGATGCAAAAATCCAGGCTTCAGCAGGTCAGTAAGTTCACAATAACGTTGAGGGAAGAGACGAGAATGGGAGAGAAACATGGGGATTTAAGAGTTTCAGCTGCCCTCAGTATTAATGGAAAACGAGTTCTTAAAAAAACCAAACTTATAAAT
This sequence comes from Calonectris borealis, assembly GCF_964195595.1. NCBI lineage: Eukaryota > Metazoa > Chordata > Aves > Procellariiformes > Procellariidae > Calonectris > Calonectris borealis. The sequence goes on from NC_134316.1 coordinate 39,814,524, forward strand.
TACAGTTCAGATGCTTTTTGTTTGTCTTCAAGATTTCAACTTTTTTTCAAAACCCTGAGATTTAAGTTGTAACAAAAGCTAGAACTCTCTCTGATCACTTGTATTTACAAGCTGTCCTCATTAGATGTTTTTTTAATTCACTTCTTCCTCAATGACAGAAAGTGTACATACAGCGTTCAGTGTAAAGATGAAACTCAAGGCTACAGAAACCACATGGTGGAAAAGACTTTGGGAAACACACAAAGTTTAGGTGAGAGAGTCCAGCTGCTGAGAGAAAGTAGTATGAGCCACAGCTCACAGGAGAGTTTGGGGTTGAGGTGTATTTTCCACAAGGATTTTGTCAATAAATGGGACAAGAGGTGGCTGGGGATGGGAAAAGGGATTGTCTGGTACTCCTCAGACACTGGTTTGAAGGCAGCAGGCACAGAAAGGTGTTCCCGAGGGTTGGACTGGATAGTTTAAATTCTGAGTAAAAACTATTATTCAGACTTCTGGAAAAGCCACTGAGTTAATGCTGTGGTATTAAAGTTTCTGTTACTGCTGAGCAGTGCTTACACAGGGTCAAGGCCTTTTCTGCTCCTCACCCCACCCCACCCCACTCCAGGGGGTGCACAATTTGTTGGGAGGGGACACGGCTGGGACAGCTGACCCAACGGACCAAAGGGATATCCCATACCATATGACGTCATGCTCAGCATATAAAGCTGGAGAAAGAAGGAGGAAGGGGGGGACGTTTGGACTGATGGTGTTTTGTGTTCCCAAGTCACCGTTACGCGTGATGGAGCCCTGCTTTCCCGGAGGTGGCTGAACACCTGCCTGCCGATGGGAAGTGGTGAATGAATTCCTTGCTTTGCTTTGCTTGCGTGCGCAGCTTTTGCTTTACCTGTTAAACTGTCTTTATCTCAGCCCACGAGTTTTCCCACTTTCACCCTTCTGATTCTCTCCCCCATCCCACCGGGGGGGAATGAGCGAGCGGCTGAGTGGTGCTTCATTGCTGGCTGGGGTTAAACCACCACACAGGCATAACTGGTTTGCAGGCCAAGGCAAGTCACTGCATGCATTGGCCCAGGTCATCCAACACCAATATACATTCACCAAACCCTTTGAACTCTCAGGGTTCGAAGTCCCCTAAGAACATTTAGCAAAATTCCTCCTGCTTCCTCTTCTCTTTACACTAGAGCAGTTTACAGGCCAAAGCAAGATTTCACGTGGTCTAAGTGCTCTGAAGCTCTGTGGTGATTTAGGAATGTCATGTATAACAGCCTACCATCTCTATCTCCAGCAGACGGCAGGAACACAGTCCTGAGTAAACACACAACAATTCCAAATACATCAGCGATGTCCTGCTAGAATAATAAAGAATAGAAATAAGTAAAGCACCAAGACACCACTTTTTCTTTGTTTGAATACATATATTGCATATGTGATTTTTTTTTTTTGGCATCATACAGACCAGACCATGCATTTTGCTTTTCTTTTACAAAAACAACAAAACACATTGATTTCTTGGAGACAAGAGAAACAGTTCTTACCCCACAGAGCTCATGTCAGCTGGGGCATTTAAAACCGTTCAATGGCAGATATAAGCCAGGCTAACCAAAGGGAGAGACCCTTGCTCTGGAGAGCGTGTTGATGATTCAAATCACAGTGAGGAGATGAGACCCTGCAGGTAAATTCAGCAACATGCTCTCCAGCGCAAGGGTCTCCCCCTTTGGTTAGCCTGGCTTATATCTGCCAGTCTATCTCCGGAACATCACATCAGTCTTCACAAACAAGCAATAGCCAGGACGATCCCAGCCTGCTCTCGGCCTCCCCCTTTCAATCATCATAAGATTTTCTGACTGCAGAAAGCATGTTAGCTGCTACAGAAAACTTTATCTAAAGTATTCCCCATGCAAAAAACACCCCCCGAAACAGACTTTTAACCTGAGAGATGCAGACTTCAACCCACTTGACGGATGGAGGGACTATTGCTTCATTACTAATTTAAAGACTCCTCTGCAGCTTCAGCATGCCCAAATCTCTTGCCACCGCTTATCCTTGCGATTCAATTGTCTGCCTATCTCTCTCCGGTATGCTAGCATTTTGTGGAAAGCCTTCTCTTACAACTCTGACCCAAGAATGAGCAGTCATTCTGACAATCCAAGTCTTTTTCCAGCAGCAGGCTATCTTCTATCTTTCCAGAACTGGTAGAATACCTCACTGCTACTGCATATTACTGTTAAATCAGCTGCCTACACTGATGATTTTACCTGTGAAACCACAGATTAGGTTTTATACACTTTTCTTAAGGCATTTATTTAGCAACAACCAACAAAAACTCAATGGAAAAAATAACATACCCTCTACATCGCTTCTGTTTATTCATGGTTCAGACAGGGATAATTCGTTTCAAGAAAAAATCAGTGGAAACAAGGCAAAGCCTCTAGTAAATGTTTTTGATTTAAAACCACCCCAACCCCCACCCCCTTTAACCAAAAGTCACATCTTAAAACATGGAATAGATGTGTTGGAAAGTTCATGGTGCAAAATAGAGGGGGATGGCAAAACCTCCTCAGATTAGTCAAAACCAGAGCTATCCCACTCTATACATGAACACAGCCATCTACCTTCCTCTTTTCCTCTCTGCTTCCATCCACCCTGCAACAAAATCAATATATAAAGAACATCAGCAGCAGCTTTATGATAGGCAATGATCCTTTTTGACATCAGTCTGTGATAAGATCGTTGATTCTCTATCTTTAAATTACATCATAGCTGTGTAAAATACGCAGTGATATCCAAAACGTGAACTCTTCACATCCGCTGTCGATACCTCAGCAAGATCCAGACCGCTGCCGCAGCAAGCGCCAGGCCTGGCACAAGAATGGCTGCTAGAGGAAGCCCACCTGATTCTCCATCGCCTCGATGACCCACAGGGCCATTTTGTGGCTGCAACTACAAGGAAAAAAAAGTATTTGTGTCAGAGCCCATCACAGGAGAACCCAGGTGGTTCTGTAAGGATGTGCAAGATGGTTTCACCAGGTACCTGCACACTGCACACATGGGAGGGTTAGAACGGCTTTGGATGGACCGAGCTTTACTGCAGGGCACCCAGTCACCACCAGGTACCCTCATGTTTCTCTGGCACTTTGTAAACTAGGACTGTAACAGCTGGAGCAGGGTACGTCTCATACAGCAGAAGCCATGACACACACATCCCCAGTCACCCCTTGATGCACTTTCCACCGCACCATTTCCTGGTGTCTTTACCAGGAAAAGGGCATCACTAATTCTCGCTGGTTTTCTTACCTGCTCTGTACACTGGTCCAGAAGATTTACTCCTTTTATTAAGGGAGTAGAAAAAGGGCCTTAACCCACCTCTGCCCACCAGCATCCTTCAGGATGATCATTATCATCCTTCGTCAACTTCAATGCTAGCCAGGGATGTTCAAATTACAAGTGCATTAAGGATTCCTCTATATCCAAAATGGTGCCAGTATATTTAAATCACAGCAGCCCACATTTGTTCCTTTGTGGTGGGCTGCACACCCATCTCAACACTAACATGAGTGATGACATCTGAAACAACAGGGGAGTTTTGTCTCCAGTAAGATTTTGGCCTCTGAAACAAAACTGGAGAACTTGAGATTCTGTCTTCACAGACAAACCTTTGCCTCTGAGAAAGGAGATCTGTGAGAAAACACACCATACTCCAGCAAAACAAAGACCTGGGGACTTCTCCAAACTCACCTCTTTACTGATACTGTTACAAACAAGTAATGCACAGGTGATTACAGCTGTGGTCAACTAGAGAAGGCCATAGTTCAAACAAAATCTTTATATGCATAATTCATACTGAGCACCCGGACATCGTATTTTTCTGCCTCATGAAATAGAGAGCTATCAATCATAGAAACCAAGCTAAACTGAGGCAGAAATAACCCTAAGAAACAGGTAAAACATACCCTGCGCTGAATTTTCAGAGACACGTCATAGCCTGCATTCCTGAACAGTTCCACAGCATCCTTGTGCCGCAAATCCTTCAAGTCTTTGCCATTGACCTAGCAAAAAAGGAAAAGGAGAACCAGTTGCTGAGGGCAAAAAGCAAATTTTTAATGATGCAGGCTAACATAGGAAGGATAGGAGATAAAAACCTTCCTCTTTCACAAAATTCTGCATTTGGAGCATGCAAGATCCATATTCATCCATTCATATTATAGATGTATTTTTACATGGTGAGAGATAACATGAGAAACTCCAAGCCAAAACACAGAGGTACTGAAAAAAACTACCTAGAAGCAAAATCAGAATATAAGATGACAGTTGTGTCAACAACAGTTTCTTATGCTGTTGCTTTACTGGAAACAAATCAAAGGTGTAATTCTGACAGCTAATGAAAATAAAAGAGCAGCTACAGCAAAATTATTATGAGTCTCTTTCCCACATTGTTCCCTCTACTTTGAAACCTTTCTGTTTGAAAGTGTGTTGTAAACATACATTCAAAAGCATATTGATGTAACAAAACAAAACAAAAAAAGACATACATACATATTGGCATCCACTTAAAAGTGGTAGGATTTTTCTTAATTTAAAGTAATATCTCATGGCAGAAGTTTTTATAACCTACTTGATTTCATTCACTAACTGATGATATTCATCCTAATTTTTCTTTTTCATCCCTATTACCCCTAATTGTATCCCCTGAGATCACATCCAGTGCCTCTCTTCTCTTGATATTTAGACTCCACACACACAAGTACATAAACTGTTAAGAAAAGATAGGATAATATTCTCCGTAATTTAACTCATTTTCTGGATCAATAATAGGCTCCAACTAGTGCAAGTCACTCTATAGAGGCTAAAAAGATTACATGTGGAACATAATAAGCAAGTATAAAATAAAATTAAGGAGTATTAAAAGATCACGTATTACACTAGGAGAAGCTACTTCTTCACTCATTACTTTGTAAAGCATACTGTCTTGTATGATTGCCAACTGTCTAAAGAATCAGGGGGACTGAACCTCAGTCACTTTAAAACATTTTTCTAAAAGGAGAAGCAGCCTGTATTATTCCTGATGAGCTGCAATGAATAGTTTTATGGCCTAGAAGTTTTATAGCCTAGAGATCCCCTTGAGCACAAGGATCAGTGATCACTGACTACCAGTCAAAAAGCGGAAACTTAGAGGTGGGAGACTGATTCCTTTATTTACATGTGTGTAAATGACAATCCATTGTGGGCAAGAGAAGGTCTAATGGATTCTAAAACCTTAGGGAGCAAGTCACAGAGGAAATACAAACGCAGCACCAAGGAGTGCTCCCGAGTCAAGTCAAGGCAGAAGAGATGGGCCCATGTGTAGAGGCACCCATCTCGCTGGTGCTCAAAGCTGTCCCCAGACCCCCAAGATAGCTCCTTCCATGGAGTTTCCTCAGCATCATCTAACCGCATTCATCACATCCCTCCTCTCTGTGCACTGTGATGGCAAACCTGCATCTCGTATCACATCACTGATCGCAGCACTTCAAGAACACATGGGGCGACAGAAGAAAGGGCTTACCGCTAAAATTTTATCTCCTTCTTGTAATCGGCCATCAAGGTGAGCTGCCCCATCCTTTTTGATCCGGCTGACATAGATGCTGCTGTCATTGGAAACGTACTGCTGATCTGTCCCACCAACAATGTTGAAGCCCAGCCCTAAGGTAAGCCAAAGAGAAAGCTGATGAGGAAAAGCTCAAAGCTTCAGACATTATTGCTGTTGTTGGGGACTGTACCCTCCCACGTTCTCCTGTTTTCTCCACAATACTAAAAGTCACAGCACACATACCTGCATCATCCTTTCCCACCATCACTGTCTAGAAAAGTTATTCTAATGAAACTCGTCTTGAAAGCAGAGGAGAGACCCTGAATGCCTGAGGGCCCAGATGCTTCATTCCATTAAGCATCCACGAGCCGTTTTCAGGTGGGTGCTGGAGAATACTGAGGGACACGCCATCGTTTCTGAGATGCCGATTCAGCCCTCAGCAGGAATGTGCCTCTTCAGCACAGCATGAAAGGAAAGCATTCTGCATTTCACAGGAGGCTATAGTAAATCATTACCTTTGAGCAACAAGAAATCATGCCTGACAAGTGTTTCATGAGCTGGGAAACAGAGTTAGGAAAGGCAAGGAGCATTAGACCCTGTCTACAGATGAGGAAACAGGCAAGAGGAGCTGTGCTACCAGCTCGAGGGCACCTGGAGCTCGGAAGGCTCCCCCTTCCACATCTAAGGAGCTGGAACTGGCGTCCTTCACCTCCAAGAATAAGATTAGCTTAGATGCAGCTACTTCAAATTGTATGTAATCACTTTGTTCTGTTTCAGGAATTCAAAACACGACAGGAAATAAAGACAAAGTTCTCAGATTTAAAGCAAAACAAAAAAGAATACACATACGTTAAACAGAACTGATGTCCACTTCACATTTTTGCTATGTTTTGTATTGTTCTTTAACATAAGCCTCGATTACAGATCTCTAGCTGGAACCAGCTGCTGGATTAAAGTGCAGTTAAAGATTAAGACTGCTTGTTGCATTGAAATCCAGAAGAACAAATTGAATTCAAAATCTGGAAAACCACGTTATGAGAGCGCATTCCCCATTGCACATGCAGCTAAATTTCTCTGTAAATAATAATACGTGACAAGGGATGGGAAAGATTCCCTAAGAAGAGGCTTGCAATGAAAAAAGAAAGAAAAGTCAAGGAAAAAGAAAAAAAGAAAAACAAATATACAATCAAAGTAAGTGGAGAAAAAAAAAAAACCTTTTTTTTTCTGACATAAACCAGTCATCCAAAACCTATTGTCAAGAACAGCTGAAGGCAAATTCTCCCCACATTCAGCCAGGCTGATTTATTTATTTTCTCTTACTTTCTTACTTTCTCTCAAAGTTGGGACTAGAAACTTTGAGAAGGAGAGTTGCAAATGAAAGTAAAACCACCTTGTGCCTGCTGGGAAGCAGCATTTTAAATCAGTCATAGGAGATCAAAGGATGTACAAGATGAGTCATGCTATTTTAAGTGTGCATCTACAGCTGGGAAGTAAAGAAATATTAACAGCAATCTTGCCACACCTTTTTTTTCTTCCCTCCCCTCCCTGGCAGCTTCACACAACCGAGAAGAAAATGGAAGCGGCAGCAGATTGAAGAAACACTGACATTTCAGCTAGACTAATATCTATTCCAAGAAAGGACAGCTGTGCACAGTAACACACCCTTCGATGGAAATTAAAAAAAAATAAAAATCCACAAACCTAAAAATTATTTGCCATGAAGCCAATAACCTGGGAACAGGGGGGATCAATACTACAGAAAGTATAAGGTTTAACCAACATTTATTAAAAAGCCAGAAAGAAGGAATCAGAGTTTCAGAGTACACTGATTCTCTCTCACATATACAAAACCCCCCAAATATATATATATATATATGAAAAAAATATACATTTTGCAAGTTTTTACCCACGATTGGAAAAATAATCAAAAGTGACAGCTTTCATCAGCAGAGGCAACATGATATAGGAGCAGATCCTCATGACAAAAAGAGGCAGCAGTTCATACTAGACCAAGTTAAGTATTCACAGAGCTTTTTCGCTGTGTCTTTCCTTTCCAGCACTTAAACTTCCACTCTGGCTAAAAATATCTTCGCTATCATTCCTTCAGCCCTCTGCTATTCTCCCCCTTCCAGCTCATGCAGCCATAGAAAGAGACACAGCACAACCAGGAGAAAAGGAGCAAGGGGAAGCAGAGAGCACATGGCATTAAATCCCTTGTCTACAAGGGACCAGAAATGGAATGGCAGAGCTTTAAAAGCAGGCTCTGGGCTAAACTTCTGACCCTCCCTGAGGCCACAGACCTCCCTATGTCTCACTTACGCCCCTGAAACATTAAAAGTCCCTCAAAAAGACATTAAAAAAAATTATGATTGGCAGGATTAGGAAAAGAGAGATTGAATAATATTGCAAATTGAACCAATTAAGTTATTTAGTTTTCCATAAAATCAGATTTTGCTGCCTAATTTAAGCCTAGTAGTTTAGAAGGAAATTTGAAAAAGAGACGAGACATACACACGCTGTTTTGCCACGTAAATACGTTCACCTCCTCAGCAAACTTTTGCCAAAGATGTTTAGCACCAGACCTATTTTAAAAAGTTGCAGTCAAAACTCCGATTAGAGAGGTTATGGGATTACACTATGCTTTACAAATAACAGCGTTTTGTTCCTTCCACAGAAATTAGTAATAATTCACATAGTAAATACATCAAGGTCGTAAAGGGCTGCTGGACCTTCAAATCAAGTGACATAGTTAGAAACCCAACTCTAAAAATACACAGCCCATCTTAATGATGGGACAAATGCTGCTCGTGGTAATCAAATTTAAATTGCCATGGCCACATTCAAGACCTCTCAACTCTGCCCTTCAACATCCCCTTCCACCTCCCTCAAAATTTTAGGTTCCCAAATGCAAGGAAACAGTTTTCCCATCAGAACCGTCTTCATTTAGCAAATAATTTTCACTGACAAGCATGGCTTCATTAGCCTGAGCTCGTGGCTGTGCAGGCTGGGCTATGCAGACCGGTGGCCACTCCGGCGGCCGCTCCGGCGAGCAGGGGAGGCAGAAGGCTGCCCACTGGGCTCACCGTTTGGGTTGCGATCGCTGGCACGGGACCGACCCCAGCCCTGCACGGGAATAACCTTCACCCCAGAGAAAGGAAAATGGCGCATAAGCCAATGATCCGGGTGCTGCGGGTCCCTGGGGGGCCCGTGTAGCCAAGGCCGGCCAGCAGCCGCACCCAGCAGTTGCGCGGACAGAAAGGCTGCCACGTTTTCATTCATGCTCATTTTAATTAAAGAGAACGGCTCGCGCACCAAAGTACAGCTCTAGCTCCAAAACCTCCTGGGAGCCTGCAGTTCTTTGGAGCCAGGGTTTTGCTCCGGAGCCCTATGTTTGGTGCCAACTTGCTGCACTTCTGAAAGTGTGATTTGAATAGCATCATAAATCCTGTAAAAATACGAGGGCGAACAGGCATGTGCAGGCTTCCATGAGAGCACACGCTGCTGTGACAGGAAAAGCAAAGCCAAAAAAAATGCCCCCCAGACTGCCCTGATCCCTCCCCCTTCCAGTCAGCGCTCCTCGAGCTGATGACCCCAAAGCCCGCTCTAAAGCTACCCCGAACAACTAACACGAAGCTGACAGTACAGGGTACGGACGCTTTGACTAATGTTTTTCGAAAGGCCCCCTAATTTTGGGTATCCCACAGGGCTGAGTGCTGAGCACCTGCCATCGCACTTGAAAGCGACAGGAGCTGCACTGGAGATGGCAACTCCTGGGAAAACCAGGTCCGAGTTGTTTCACCCCAGACGCCAGCCGCAGCGGTGCTCCTGGCCGCTCTTCTCGCAGAAGTCAAGGCCTGACCCAGCTAGCTCTCCCTCACGCAGGTCACGGGCTTTCCCCGCAGCCGTGTGTCCGCCACGGGCGACTTCCACGGGCACGTCGTTGCAGGAGAGGCCGTGGGGGCCGGGAGCCTCAGGGCTGCCGCCCCAGTGCCCGGGAGCGGGCACTGTGCTAAACGTCCTCACCGCCGGGGCCCTCCCGCCGCCGCCCCGGTGCCCGCTAAGGCCCCCCTGGCCAGCCCCCGTCACCACCCCGCGCTCCCGCTCCGGCCTCCCCGCCCCGCCGGGGGCTGCGCAGGCCTCGGCGCGGCTGCCCCGGCTCGGGAGGCGCCGAGGGCCCGGCGAGGGTAGGGCGTCCGTCCCCGCCTTACCTGAGGGTCTGCGGGTGAGGCTGATGACCTCCTCGGAAAAGCCGCCGCCCGCCACGCTGCCGTTCATGCTGCGGCCTGAAGGTGAAGTCGGCTGCCGGGGCAGCCGCTTTCGGTTCCTCGGCAGCCGCCGCCGGAGGGCCGCGCCGCGGAGCGCTGGGAGTTGTAGTCCGCGCCCGGCCGCGCCGCCCGGGGACGGGGCCCCGCTGCCAGCCAGCGCCCCCGGCTCGCCGCAGGCACCCGGGCCTGGGGGCGGCGGGTGAGGCCGCGCCCGGGGAGGAGCCCAGCACCGGCCTCTGCCCGCGGGGCCCGGCCCTCACAGCCGGCCGGGGGGCCGCAGCGGCCGCGCCATCAGAAGCGGAGTCAGTACGCGCCTGGAGAGCGGTACATCCTTCGGACGGAGGGCCCGGGAGCTGCGGCGGCCTGCGGAACGGGGCTTCTCCTCCCGGCCCGCTAATGCCCGCTGCGATGGGCTCTCAGCGTAGAGGCGGAAGAGGACTGGGCCCTGGGGACCCCTCCTGCCTGCCAGGGCTGCACAACAGCCGTGTCGTCCGGCCCACAGCCGCCTTCCCCGGCCCCTACGCAGCCCAGCCTCGGTTTGCTCCCCGCAGCGGGGGTGGGCTTCTCGTTAAGGTTAAGGAGAGGGTGATGTTTTTCTAGGGTGGGTGTAGCGGGTGAATGGAGAGATGCGTGACCTGCTCCCAGCCCTTTTAACTGGAGCCGATGGGCCACACAACAAACTATGACAAGCCGATCAGACAGTGACGGGCAGAAGCAAGAGCCCAGTGCAGGTAGGTAGCACTCAGGGCATCCATGCCAAGTCCTAGTCATCCTGCAATGCGATACAGAGGTAGCATTGGTGTGTAGTAACTCTCTTATTGCACAATTCGGAACCACAGATAGCACATGGAACCGCTGTGCTGACCAACACCGCTGGTAACAACAAATACTTAACTGTGTCCTGCTGAAGGTGTTCGATTTCCTCAAAACTACAGAACAGATTACCTAGCAACAAAAGGCAAAGTAGTCCAACTTTCTGTCTAACAGAGGAGCCACTTGAACGTGGGACTCCTGTACTTCAGGGAGTTCTTGAACTAACAGATTATTGGGAAAAAGATAGCAAGCCAAAATGTATCCCTATTTATTTCCTTATTAAACTTTATCCTTATCTATTTCAGCACATGCTACAAGTGTGGCAATACAGATAATGACAACGAAACAATGAACAGGGCCCAGTGCAATTTCATCACCTAATTGCTCAGCACTATTGGGACACCCACGTCTACATGTTGCAGGAACTTCTCTGAAGAAAACGAGGGCCAGGTGCTCTGGTCTTCAGTGTTACACTACTGATTAGTTTGTTCTGTATTGCAGCATGGATGACAAATAGTTTTGACTGTATTCATTCCAAGATTATCCACACTTTTGGATTCCTGAATTTAATAGGGAGAGCCAGCCTGGGTGCTGGATCTCTGGGTTAGAGGAAAAGTGTGCCACGTGCCTTAATGCTGTAACATTAATGTTTAGCGCTGAACTGAGTGGTAGAACACCTGCCTCAGAGGTGGGAGACAAGCATTCAAGCCCCCATTACACCTGCAATGATGAGCAAAACCATGGCTTGTCTATCACAGGAGGACTTCTTAAATCATTTAAGCCCAGCATGCAGTTTCACGCCTGTGTCAGTCCAGTTTCCACAGTTACGCACTCCTGGATATCTATTCTTATTTTTTGCCAATGGTTAAGAACACTGGAAAGCAAAACTTGTACAACGGCCATCAACTATTTTTCCTCCAAACTCAGGTTCTACTAATACCATGCTTGGCACACTCCTTGAAGATACACACTGTTCCTTAGAAGCAGTTTTAATGTATTTTAGAGATGACAGTCTTGGCTTAGAACAAAACCAATTTTATCTTGATCTGAGATAACTGCAATATTAAAGAGGTTTTTTTTAAAGTCTTGTTTAGCCAGGAAGAGATTTCAAACAAGAAACACGGGTAAATCGTTTTACTTACTCCTAGGCAGCTCCAGGCTTCACCCACCACTACTGACCCACCACATGTTAACAGCTACCTAAGACTTAATACCTTGGTGCTCTGGCACAAACCATTTCATGGGTCTTCACAGTCAAACACCTCCTGTCAGCACCGTTTCACATACTAGACTGACCAACATGTCTTGGGGGATGGTGCAGCAGCATTTGCAGGCTGCCTCTTCCATGTTCAAGTGACTTCTACATTAGCCAAGTCCTCACATCCATTTAAAACATTAAAAAAGGCAATTAAAACTAGGAGGAAAAAAAAAAGGGGGGGAAGCCAGAAAGATTAGGACTGAATTTAGACTTGCACCTTCATACCACAACAGAGTAGTGGGACGTTTCTAACAAACCATCAGAAGTATCAAGTTATTCGTTGCTATGGTGAAATTAAAAACAACAATATTTTCAAGGAGAAAAACTTAGCAAGGGAGCTGACACATTTTATAAAACATAGCCTAGGTTTGTTGGGATGCATGGTTGTCTTGCTCATACGGCCTAAGCAGAAATAGAAGAAAAGCCTACAGAAATACTCCTGTCCAAAGCTTGCTGAAAGCCTCCTCCCAATTAACAGTCATGGTTTTTTAGATCAATCTTTAAGCATAGAGAAAAACAGAAACTACAGCATTTTATTTCTTTGTCTCTTCCAAAACTGCATTTGCAAGTAAGCTTTCTAGCCTAAATTGTGCTTTCATTTACACCTCTGTCTCTTCAGTATACAGGTTTGTAAATAAGAACTCTCTGACTCTGTAAATGTTTCTCCGGTCTCAGCATAGATCTATACTCGACAATTTATGGTATACTATCAATCAACAACAGCAGGCCATCAAGGTGGCAGCCTGAGACTTCTGCCACTGACGTTTATGTATTCAAAAAGCAAAATAAAAAAAAGTCTGCCAGTACTTACGAGTTGTGCATAGCTAGTTGGAAGGTGCTGGGTGTAATGCTTGTGTTAGTTTTTATCTCCATCTTTCACCTAATCCACATCCTCCTTGTTTGTCACATATCCCTTGCCCCTCACACCTGAATTAAGATTGTTATTTCTTCGAGGAAAAAAAAACAATTCTTTCCTACCACTGCCCCCCACCCTCAAAAAAACCCAAAGGTCTCTGGTTATAAGGAATAAATTTGGGGTGTTAGTCAAGGGGCAGTTATCTTGCCTTTTGACAGAAACGCAGGATTAAGTTTTCTTCATCTAATCAAAACCGTCCATGTTCTATCAAGATAACAAGCCTAGACCGCTGAACAAACAGTGTGTTACCTCATTTCCCCAGACAAATATAGGTAACAATTTAAGGACCCATTTGCTTTAGACAAAAAGCCATGAAGAACTGTGAATCACATCCTTTGTATTTCACATCCAATCACAATGTAACCTGCCCTTTTTGGATGCAGAACACAATAATTTTAAAAAAACATACAGGAAAATGTCTATTCTAAAAACATAAATGTCATACTTGGGAGGCAGCAAGAGTTTACTGTCACCGTTTGCAGAGTCACAAACATCTTTCTTCCCAAATGTTCCAAGTGTCGGGGTACTTATCCTGCCTTTATAGAATGTTTGCTAAAAATGTGGTCTTTGCTTTCCAAATACAAATAATTCTTTTGACAGCAAAAAGTGCATTACAGCCCTTAACCCAGAAACACCAGTCCCTTAAAATAAAGTTTTCACTGTAAATCTGGACTACAGACTCCTTTTTATGCTGATCTAGTCTCTGCTATAATATAAAGAATAAAAATTAAATGTATTGAATGGTATTTCCACATCCCTCGTGCTTTTTCCATAAGTTAGACACATTTTATCTCCTCTTAAAAAAAGAAAAATACAATGCTTCTGCATGGCATTCCATAGAGCTGCAAGGACACATTCAGTAATAGCTTACGAAGCAATGACACAGTAAACCAAGAGAATTGCCCCCCCCACCCCATCCCCGAGATAGTTAGATAAAACATCTATCAAATATTGCAGGAATTCTGGTTGGGGAAAACTTGCAGAGAAGTGTCAAATATTTTAGAAATCCAGTTAACTTGTGCAGCCTCACAGACAGCTCCTCTTAGCGACAATAAAATACATAGCACTTCTCAGAAGAACCCAGCAGTCAAGGCATTGGAAAGTTTGCAGAAAAGAAAGACAATTTCTTCTTGTGAAACGTCAGGTTTGGTGTCACTACACTCTTGACCTGTATCTGATGGTTCAGAAATGTAATGCTTACTGGCATGATCTGGATAATACTTCTCTACCGTCTCACAAGATGAAGACCCTGTTCCCTGTGATCTACCTCCCTCCTCAAGGGCTACTCCCTGGGAACAGCTGGAAGGGCTACGCCACAGACACCTGCAGTCTCACTGCAATCCCTGTTTCTTGCCTGCTTGCGTGTCACAGATGTGAATTAAATGGAGACTGCACGAGCAATTTTTTCTCCTTGGTTATTAATGAATGACAGAAGCAAGATGTTCACAAACATCCCTCTCTTTGAATTTGAGAAAACATCAGATGAAGGAGTAACTTGGAGCAAATAATTTATTTACACCTGTTTCAAGAAGTTTACATTTGTAAACTGTTGATATGAAGCATAAAAGCTATACCTACAGTTTATCTAACTACTTCAGTTTAAGAGCTCAAGGTGCAAAGAAAAAAAAAGAACAGCATGCCTTACTGTCTGCATTTATTAACTTAAAATAAACAAAAATAACATTTACTCTGCATTTAATGGTATCACATGAGATTAGAACTATTCAGAATGTGTTGAATTATTTTGATGAGTTATCAGCTGGCTCTGCTTAAGGGAGATTTCCCCAGGAGCATCCAAAACTACTGCTTGTTGGTCTTTGGCAAGTGCTTTGTGGTGGATTTTGACTCACCAGCAGGTGTTCCCTTTTAGGAACCGCTGGGGTTTCCAGTATTTGAAACAACTGCTCTTTTTCTCTGAAATTGGGCCTTTTTCCTCCTAAGCCATTGCACTATTTCCCATTTATAATACATGGTAAGGGTTACTCCAAGCATACAGAGAAAAAGAAGACTAAATAGTGTCACTCCTATTTTTGCTCTCTGAAAAATCTCCCTGGCTGGAGGGGGTCCACTGTCAATGCTACCTCCAAATCCTTCGCATTCACAATACGGAGGAGCCCAGCCACGCCTGCAGTGACAGTTCTTACGATTGTTACACACTCCTCTGTCATGACACTTTGTCACATTACAGTCGTAGTTCAGCAGTGATACGCTGCTACATGTCCTGTTGATACAAAGCATATCACTACCACATGGCGTGCCATCTTCCACAGCCCCTGCGTCAGCTATTGGCATCCCTACGTGATAGTCGAGACCCCAACACTTTTTACCTCCAACAGGGGTTTGGACTAGCGTTACGTGGTTCTGCAAGGCAGGCAATTTGTCTATGTTTTCACACTGGATCCTACCACATAAGATATTCTCAATACTGCATTTTGTATATTGGATATTGTTACGAATACCACAGTTCCCAAACCGGTCACCTCGAGTATTCACTGCTTTGAAGCAATCTAAAGGAGCGGCCCTGGCTTGCTTGCCAAAGAGACGCTGGCACTGTTGACTGTGGGAAGAACATTTTCCTCGATAGCAATAAGCATTGTCTTTACAAGGGGTTCCATCTTGTACGTACACGTCTGGCGGGCACCGAGGGGAAGTCCCACTGCAATACTCTGGCAGGTCACAGTCGCCAGTACTTGCTCTGCAGAGCGTTCCTGCTGGAAGGACCTGACAGCTCTTACAGCATTTTCCAGAAGCACAGACTGAACCTGCAGTAAATGTACAGTTCGGGTGACAACAAGGATCCTTTCTGCAGTTTGATTCTGAACCACAGTCACATTGCTCTCTGCTTTCTACTCTCTTATTCCCACAGTATTCACGCCTCATGGTGTAGAAAGTCCCGGGTGCTGGTGGTTGACGAATGCAGCCGGCGCCATGCCCAAGCATGTCAAAGTAGTCTTTGTAACTGCAGTCACTGAACGCATTGGTGTCGACATCGCTTTCATACATAATGCATTTCTTTCGTCTGCATTTACAGCCCCGTTCATCATGGCGCATCCCAAGAGTATGGCCCAGCTCGTGGACAAATGTGGTAATAAATGAGGACAACTTCCTATCAGTGAAGGAAGCAACTGCTGATGACCACTGGTTATCACATATGGACCCTAGAAACGCTAATCCCAGGCTCCTTCCAAAGCTCTGAAATGCAAATAAGTGAGCAGTATCATGGCGCATCCGTGGAGACAGGTCTGACTTCCGCCATTTGTTAAAGTCATCAAGTACCTTGCCAACAGACTTAGTAATGTTTATAAGGTTGCTTTTGGTCCAGATCTCCAATCCCACAAGAAACAGCCGAACAGAAAGCTGTTGGTACAGAGAGTCCCCAATGTTGATGATTTCTATGACTTGCCTCAAGACTTCGGATTCGTTCCTGCCCGACTTCACAAACCGCACATTGTCCACGACCACTACTATCTTCACGTACCTGACGTGCGTCCACCAGTCCTTCAGCACCTCCTCCTCCTCCTCCTCCTCCTCTGCCGCCCGGGGGACCTTGAACCAGGGCAGCAAAGCCTTTTGGTGCTGCAGCTCCTCTGGGGTCAGCCCGCAGGTGGGGCCCGCAGAGTTGTTGGCCTCCTCCATGCGGTAGAGGATGTGCCGGAAGGCCGGATCGTCGGGGATGGGCTCAATCTCGTAGGTGCCATCCTCCACCCAGAGCACGCCGTGGAGGCCCCTGCCGCAGGTGCCGAGGGCCACCAGGGAGCCGGGGCTCCCCTGCACCTCGCCCTGGTAGAAGCAGTTGTCCTGCACGAAGGGGTGCTCCTCCCAGCGGGCCCCGTCCTTGCCGTAGGTGACCAAGGAGAAGGGGTGGGAGACCAGGCCCCGCCTGGGCCGCAGGCGCAGCACCCGCGGCCGCCCCTCCACCTCCAGCCAGTAGGAGACGGCCAGGGGGTTGGTGTTGGCCCGGGGTCTCAACTGCCGCGGCACCGTCACCCACGTGGCAGTGACGCGCAGCTCCCCGGACAGGTCCCCTGAGGCGGCAGGGCACCCCGCCAGGCCCAGCAGCACCAGCAGCCCCAGCAGCACCCCCATGGCCGCTGCCCGCTGCCGCCCCACGCCCCGCTTTGTGAGGGGATGGAGCCCGGAAGGGCCCTGCCTGGCGAGAACCACCCCGAGGCCTCCAACTGCCCCTCGGTGGGAAGGGCCGCAGCTGGGGAGGAGCGGCGGCATCGCGGCCCCCTTCGCCCTCCCCCTGCGGAAATGGCACCCCGCTGCCAGGGCAGCTCCCCTGCTCTCTGACCATGTACGGAGGCTCCTGGGGGGAGGAACAAATAAACTAGCCTACCACAAGCATATTCCCAGCTTTTTATAATCTTCGTTTTCAAATTAATGGGCGTTTCTCCTTCTGAGCAGACATAGCGAGGAGGGCCCCCAGCTCAGCTTCACACTCCTTGTCACGGAGGTTTGTGTTGAGCAAAGGGATCATTTGGTTAGAGCACAAGGGGGAAAATCTGTTTTAATAGCTCAAAGGATGGCTTTTGCTTTGTTCACTTTTTTTATTAAAGGATAATTTGTGAGTGGAGATCAGGAACAGACTATTTCAGCTCAAAAGAATATTTGGAAAAGCTTAGGGTCTGAAATGCAAAAGTGCAGAAGTACTAGTCTCCGCGCTGGTTACTAGGACATAGCACTCCTTGGTGCCCTTTCTTAGCATGTGCCTTACTATAGCTACTAAAGCTATATACGCACACCAAGAAAAAGGGTGGATCCAGGGAGGAATTCACTTCCACTACATTCAGTAATATAGAGGCAAACTAGTAGCACCAAGTATAAAAGCATAAAGCCTATCTACGCCACAGCTGCTATATATCTACAGCAACGTGCCTTAATTACAGACATCACTGATGCAACAGACATTGCCTTTCTAAAGGTTTGTGTTTGCAGAGCACTGGGAGGAGAGAGCTTACAGCTACACCTACCACTTGGCTGCCATCCCTGTTTTAGGGAACAGCTCCACCAAGACACAGCTGTAAGACAGTGATCTGGATTGTGGTAAGACAGGGTGCCCTGTGCAGCACAGCCATGCACGCTGGTTTTTTGGCACGTACTGCTGGGATTCAACATAGCCACAGCTGTTGTCTTTTGGGAACTCTTCACAACTTTCTTTTCAGCACTGAAAGCATGTCTGGGATGGAGTCCAACCTCCTATGGTCCTTACCTTTCTCAGCTGCAGGAAGATGCACTCTCCCACCACCCCATCTCCATCTCAGGGATCCTGCCTTTCGGCACCAACTTCTGGGTGCTGACCATCACCCTGGCACAGGCAGCAACACTTAACATTTCAAACTGCCCGAGCCGGGCACTGCCCCGCAGGAGGCCGAGCAGTGAGAGAAGCAGCTGGCAGAGTGCTCAGAGCCTCCCTCTGCTGCCTCATGCCCCAGGGTCCCGAGCCAGCTGGCACCTTGAGCTGGGCGCACGGCAGACCGATCCAACAGCTCTGGAGGTTACCAACAGCTGTCCAAAGGGGCTTCAGATTCTGTGAAATGGCATCTTGCACATCCATTGCAAGCGTGGCCAGCATTAGTAGCGTACAAGTTGTAATACAGTACCTCAGATTAAAGGAATAAAAACAGGAGGATACCTGCTTCTATTAGGATCTTCCTAGATACCCATCTAGAAAGATCTTTCTAGATATCTGCAATTGTATATTGAAATTTATTACTGCTTTACCTAAAAGTGAACAAACTTGTGACCTGTGTTAGCCTTAGATTTATTTTCTTGTTAGTTTTAATTTTAAAATTATAGAAACTATTTTCTGTGAATTCTTTTATGTGCAGTTAGTTGTTGAGTAATTGTCCACTACTTTTCAAGTATCAGTTTTGCATTCCAGGGCTGTGAATTACATCAGATTATGTCCTTTGAAATAAATATAACTCAGACCACAATAACAGAAAAATCCTGTTACATAATCTTTGTGTGCACTGTGCTATTTTTAAATGCATACTTCTGCTGTGTGATCACTCCTTAAGTTATAGAAAAGGTCCTACACTCTGCCAACTTGCTAGAGATGTCTTACCTGCCCCTCCCTGAAGTTGCCTACTACTTTCTTTCTCTTTTAATATAAACATAACTATATAGTTAGGACTAGAAAGTACTCATTCCGTTGTTGAACTCATGGCAGGTTATTCTTGGGGGGAAGTGTCAACGTAAGTTTGCAATACTGCGCTGAGCACCTAGGCAAGCCCTTCAGCATCGAAGTTACATAAAAAGGGATGATGCTGTTGTGTTCAGGTTACCAGTGCCTCGTACTTCTGTACTCTGACCAGGTAAAGGTCAAAGGGGAGAGACGGAAAGATTCCCATTATATGACAATGAACTGACTGACCCTACAGTAGAGCAGGGAAAAAATATTGCAGCAATCCGTAACTACTTCAACTGCAGAAACATTTGTTTGGCAGGTGTAATTGGCCTTCTCATGATTCATCAGTGTTTTTCAAGTTTTTTTTCAGTCTTGTAGCCCCCTAAAGTTTCCAGTGAAGGCGCAAGTTCCTATGGAATTGAGTCCTACCAGCAAGTTTACTTTTCTCACTTACCTTCTGTTGAGTCTTTAGGAACAGGTCACAGACCCCCAGCAGCCTTGTGGACCACAGGTTGAAATCCACTTTCCTGGCAGAAAGAAATGAAGCCTTCTGATTGTTGGGAGATCAATAATACATCATAACTCATCCCACTGGGAAAATTTCTCCTCACCACCCATCCATCTATGATCCACATTAGGCTACAGAAGGACACTTGTCACGTAAGTGACCATTTGTTTATTCTGTGCATGATTACAGGACCAAAGCAACACTTTATCAAAAATTCACCTTCTTCTCCAAGAAAAAATAAAAACTGTCTTGAACCTTGAATGCCTAGTTATCATCATTTGCTTTGCCATTGAAAAAATACTGAAAAAAATTGAAAAAGTGTATCAAACCAGCTTTTGTTCAGAAGCCATCTGTTGGTTCAGTGAAGCCACAATCTATTTGCATAACATATCTTTACCATTTTTCTCATAGGGAACCTCCATGTCCCAAAATAAAGCTAATCTCTCCCCTTTGCCTTGTCCCTCCTATTGCCTATACCCTTCTAACTTTGCTCCAAGTACAGCTTGCTTTAGCAAACACCACGTACTGACTGTCCAGACGGTATCTAACTTTCTTTGCTAGGAAAAGGTTACCAAAATAAGCAGCATGGGGGCCGAGCAGCAAAGAGGAATGGGCGAGAATAACACATAGCCAGGTCAGACCTTCCTTAGTGAAGAGTTGAAAAAGACAGTATTTCTGCTGCATCTGAGTCACCGTTAGCTTTACACAGTGAACTGAGGTAGCTAGACTGCTCCTCTTCCTACAATCTGGCTGGATTTTTGTATGTATGTGTATATATATGCACATGTATATACATGTATGCATATCTATTCGTGTGTATACACACATTTATACGTACATTCAGGCTGTCAGGAGAATGTTTTTATTAGAGTTCTAGGTAATTTTTAGCTCCTGCTACCCCATGATTTAGGCCAAGAAAAGCCCTTCTGAAGTCTGAACGGTTATTATCTAAGAGCAAAAGTAGAGATAGCTCTCCTGTACAACCAAATACCTCCTTTACGCAAAAGAAAGTGACGCACAGGGCAAATTTCAGAACTGCTTGTTTCGTTCCCTTTCATCTATAAGCTTTACAAATACTGAAGGTCCTTTGAAGGACTTTGGACTTCGGCGCTCAGGCTCCAAACCAAGAGACAATGTATAAATACCAGCGAGAAAAGGCTTAGATCCTCATACACTGAAAAACATTACTGATTAGAAATAGCTGCTTAACAGCTTTTTGACAGTAAATTACTTGGAGTTTAACAGTAATATCTGACATAATGTCACTTGAGTGAGTTAATAGCAAAGCTCACTTAACTGATAAAATTATTTTAGAAAATCTTGTCAGCAAGTAACAGGATCAGAAGATATTTCAGTCCCTCATATGGCAAACCTTCAGCATTGAAGGACAGCTACTAAGAAATCGACACACTCATTGGCAACATCCCTGCTTTATAATGTAAGTCTCTCAGGAAAAGATCATTCCCCTGGAAGAGGCTTATCACATTCGAATGCATTGTTTCATGCATGGAAACCTTTTTCTATCCTTTCAATAGCTTAGATGCTGGCACTTTAATTCAGATGGGATCAGACCAGACGTCCATCCTTTTAATGCCCTCCGACACCAGCCAATACCAGACATTCCCGCAGAAAGCAAAAAAGGCTGTTAAGAGATGCAGACGTGAGGACAGTCTGCCCCTTCAAGCTCCACCCTCATCTCTGAATCAGCTCAGTTTCTGAGCATGGAGTATAACAATTCAGTCTAAATGTAACTCCAATTCAGCTTCATTAACTTGTCTCTCTATTCTTGTATTATAAGACAGAACAAGAGTTCTCCACTTTCCTACTTGCTTCGCAGTACTCAAGTTTTATAAAGACTCAATATTTGTCTTTTCTTTCCTAAGGAACTAAAGTCTTGGTCCTCCCAGTGGCTTCATAGGAGAAACTTTCTCCGACTCATTTTACTGCCCTTCTTCAAACCCCTCTACTTCAGAATTCTTTTTCAGATATTGAGCTGTACAACACACTATTTCAGGTGAAGTCCAGTGACTGATAGAATACTTTGCTCATACTATGTGTTCTAGCATCCATTTTTGACCACAGCTGTATGTGCCTTCAGCAAAAAGCAACATACCTTTCTTCTGCTAGTAATGTTAAATCTTTCCTTGCTGTATAAGTGGTTAACTTTTCTCACTCAAAAAAAAAAAAGCCACCACTAGATCTTCATTACATGCAGTCTAGTCATCTTTCTTGCTTAAGTTTTTCCAAATGACATACAGGTTCTTAATAATGTGAGTAACTGCAGAAAAATTCAGCTCCTTTAATGGCCACTTCCAAGGACTTTATTCTGAACATCAAAAATCCAGCAAGGACTCTTGAGGTTCCTCACCACTCATGCCTCATTTCTGGAGATCCCCCTTTCCATCATGCGGATGGATGAGATAATGGCTTTGGTGCTTCTTGAGCTCCTTGCTTTCAGAGGAATTTCTTTAATACAAGAAAGAATCAAAACCCTTTTGTTCTAAGTGTATTCACACTACCTTGTAATTATTCAATGCTGAATAATAAGCTCCGTCTTGTTTTGAGCATCCCAGAATAACTGCTTTCTATATCTTCACTTGATTTAAGAGTTCACACTAGCTTATTATCTAGTTCTATCAACATTTGGAGAAACAGCTGTTCAAACTTGACCCACATGGTATGAAATAAAGCCAATACACACTTAAGTACACTGATATATGAATTTTAGGTCTGTATCTGCATCAACAGCAAACAGCTATTGGCTTACCTACATCTGTAATGTTACAGCTTTGGATTACAGGACAAAAACTACATGGGTCTTTCCACCATTCAATAGCTACCCAGAGCTGTTTATTAGTTACTGAAACTGAAAAAGAGTCTCTTATAACCTCAAAACAAATTTGACACAGCTATCTAAGCATATCTTAGTCTTCCTATCTACATTTTGTTTGCTATGTACAGACCTTTTTCTTGCTTACTACAGTTTACTATAAGAAAGCAGGTAACAGTTGTGAAAAGAAAGCAAGCTATTTTAAGGATTGCTCCATTACTCCAATGAAAAAACAAAACCAAACCAATAGTCATTTCTTTGCAATGGATGACTTCTAGTTTTTCTGCAAAAAAAAAAAAAAAAAAAGAAATCGTTTCTGTAAGCAACATGCTTAAATAGCAAAGTGTATAGCTGTCAGCTTTCTCTTCCACTGCCCTACCTCCTCAGGCAGGTGACTAATCAAGGTGATCAGGTGCAGCAAGAAAGTGCTAGAAGCGCAGAGGAAGAGATGTAATTGATATATTTGAGTTACAGTGAAAAAAGGAGAAATATAAACAGCTTCACTGAGTGTGCAACAGCAAGATATTTTAGCCTGTTTTATGCCATCATAAATCTCTCTCGCAGAACACTAGCTTTTATAAGAAAAAACCAGCTTAGCCATTAAGTAAAATGAGTGCCTAAGAACATTTAGAGACTGAGAGCAATGTGACATCTAATTACATGGATTTCATCCTCCAGTTATCAAATCTTTTATCTGTATCCCAAGCATACTAAAGGCACAGCAATTTATAGCAGGCAGCCAAAATCCTTTAGTTGAACTTTTTTTCCTCAAAATAGCACACAATATATTCCGATATCCAAGCAAAAAAATGCTGCTAGCACATATGGCATATTTGCTACTAACAAAGTAAGCACTTAAGAAAGGCATTCCAGCAGCCAGGAGTTTTATTTGCCAAGAATTCGGATCATTTTTTTTTTAATATAGCAAAGTTTTTCTTTTTACATAAGAAACAAAGACACAAGGGATGCAAGAGTTTGTAAAGATTTCAGGAGGCTGCAAAATATGTCCATGTAAAAACCATTCTCAGAAGCCAACGTTCAAAATAAGATGAAGACTGAAAACACCTTCTTCGAGGCAGCTCACATCCTGACATTAACATTCGCGTGACAGGTTTCTACAGGAAAAGCTCTTACAGGGACTTCAGTCCCCGAATCGTCAGTCTCAGTTGAAGAGCTGAAGAAAGGGGAGCAAGAATCTCCTGTTTTCCAGGTGCTGACTAATCCAGATGTGTAACAAAACTCCCTTCACTGGAGTCTCATCCGTTTTTCAGGTGGTCCTTTAGCACCAGCACTCTGCTGAGCATTCTTTACAGTCTCTTTTTCCTCTGGCTTGACAGCTTCCGGGGCTGGTTCTGGTTCCTTCTTGATTTGATCCACTTAAGAAGTAACAGCAAAAGAAAGTTAAGCTTCCAATTTTTATTCCTAAAATACTGTTCAGAATACTTAGAAAATATTGTTGATGCCAAAGGGGCAAAATTAATTTCAAAAGTATAACAATAACTAAGGACTAAATTCATACCTATACGGGTAAAAAAGTGGAATAGATTGAAGAGATACAGTTCATGATTTTCCTGTTCTGAGGTTGCTTACGATCAACTCAAGGCCTTCACATGCTTTCTCGAGCTTGTAGCACCATGCAAAATCACTAAGATGCTGGACTGACCAAACTATTCCCTCGTTCACCCTTTTACCCTCCTCCTGCTTTCAAAGACCATTTCCTGCAATTGGACCGTCAGGCAATACAGTTTTACAGACAGACAGGGCAGGAGTAGAATACACTTTTTTTTCCAATTTCACTCTGGCTGTCTTAGAGAACTCCTACCTAGTACTTTGCACAATTCGGCAATGCCACAATTCCTAACCACCTCAGTAGCAGCAGCAAGGAGCTTCTATGGCAACTGGAAGACACTGCTATATAGAGCCTATTTTTTTAAGTCTTGTGAGAATACTAGTGTTTTACCTGGGATAGGCTTTTCTCCAGGCTTTTGCTGTGGGGGAGGAAGAAAAAAGGATAAAACAACATATCAGTGGAACCAAAGTCATATTTCTTAACCCTTCCCACTATTCACTTAGGAATATAAACCAAGCAATGCACCCTTATACGTAAGAGGTGAGGGTAGAAGGGATCACTAAATACACTTTCAACAAAATCCAATTAACATTTTATAACATCCAGTTTTTCCTCTGACAGCTGAAAAGCACTAAAACAAAAAATACGCAGTTAGCCAGTCTTTCCCACATCTGAGGAGTTTACAGCATCTCACAAAACTGTTTACAGTATTTCCTCTGCTCCCAAGCAGAAGACCTGGTGGAACAAATGGCTATGAGAGACAATCAGAGGTAATCACAACAACTTCACAGAATGCCAAGAATTTCCACACTAATTAATAAGCCTCCAGAACAATGGAGTAACTGAAACGAAATAGCTGTGGTGGCTTGATTGAGCTTACAAAGCAGGAAACTGGAAGCAGCAGCAAAATCTGATAGCTGACAAGAACAGACCCTCTGTGATTAGATAAGGAATTTGTATAATAAAATTCACCCTCATAGTTTTGCCAAGGTCTTAATGACTCCTGCAATTACAAAGGGGAATCCTACATTCCAATCAGAGCCTTCCATTTCAAATTTATTATCTAATCCACGTTACCATTGCAGAAAGCACACAAAATTCCCATTCAGTTTCAGCTGTTCAAGTACTTACGACTGCTTTAAGTTCTAAGTTACAGTAATGGCTTATAAGTGTCATACCTGAACAAATCTGGGTGGAAACTTTTGTCTTAGGTCTAAAAGCAAAGCATCTACCCGTTGCCTTTGGAAAATAGAACTTGGTTCTTCTTTCTTCTTGGCTTTTGGTTTAGCTTTCTCTGCAAGTCACAGAAACGTAAAAGGAAGCTGTATTAAAAATTCTGTTCTCTTAGCAGCTCTTTGTTGTATGACAAGCTGGTATTCGTCTCTCCTCTAAACTTCACCTACATCTTCCCTTTGACATCAGTTATTTTTTTTGTGGAAGACAGATTAAGGACAATTCTTACCTCCTGACAAACTGGTTTGGCTTCTAAAAAGGTACTTTGGTGTCCAGTGGGTTGAAGAGTTGCCCACTTTGTTGACACACGGCTCACCATTTTCATTTCCCACCCACGCCTTGATGTTCATCCCCACCAGCAGAAGAGCAAGATTCCTGATCGGGAGCACTAACTTACCCTTCAGACAGAAAGACACTTAACCTCATCTCTACACTATCACTATGCATTGCCTCAAGCTTTTCCTACATTACCTTCCCTCTCCCAAAGTACGCAGGAGCAACTAGGAATCGTACCTCGTTCTTCTTGATCTTTGAAATGCCACCAGTAGCCCTTGGACGGGTGATAGCGACAGTACGACATAGCTTCTTCAAAAGCAGACTGAATTCCATGCACTGCAGTCAGCTTTCAGAACAAGAACATAAGGCAGTGTTCAGAATTTAAGGAGAAAATACAGTATAAATTTTTGAAAGCAAAAATTTTTGCTTTCAAATTTTTGAAAGCAGGGATTTTAAAGTTAGTATTCCATATTCATTTTTGTTCTGGGAAGGGAACTTGGGACATCTAGTTTTGGAGCAAGAATGTAATCTTTTTAACAGACCTTTTCTGAAGTGCTTTTCTAAACAGAAAGAGAAAAACTTGCAAAACTAGTAGCTTACTAGAGCAGAAGAAATCAAAACAAACCCGAGTATCCAATTTAAAAAGAAATACCACATTAAGTTAAAAACATAAGCCTCATTTAAAGACAAATATTACATTACTTTAACATTCCAAAGCAAACTTCACTGAATATGTGTTTAATTGCTATTTCATATGTATTTGTCATTCAATTTTTCCTTTGATTATTTGAACCTCATGTTGTTCCGGCAATTGTGTAGCTTCAGTTATTCTGATTGTTCATCCTTAAACAATGTCTCCTACTTTTTCAACCATGTTGCACTCTCCCAGGATCTTTCATTTCCATGTGGGATGCACACCATATTCATCAGAGGGGTTTGTTTTAAGTTACTGTATATTACACACGATCTTTCCTCAAAACAGTGAGGAAGGGATTGAAACAGCCTGAAGAATAACTAAAAGTAAAAACAGATACAAACTGGTATACATCAAATGTACAGAACACTTACAACTCTGGAGTTAATGACAGACCCTAAGTCAGGTGCCTGATAAATCACTCCAGCAATAATATAGTAGTCGGCCAATGGAATAACTGTGGGGAGGGAAAAAAAAAAAAGCAGGATCAGTTTAAAGCTCTGGCTGAAAACTCCGTATTTGTTGCTGAATTTCAGTAGTAACAGCAGAAATTGCAAAATTAATCTCATCACCAAATTTTCTCTTTTTTACTTTTTCCTTCAAGGTGCTTTATTTGCACCCTAGCCACAGACCGATAAGGGGAAAAAAATCAAGGTCTACTTTGCAGATAGAAAAGCATCAGCTTTAAGTCCTGTCCTACTGCAAACAAATAATTGACCTTACAAGAGTTGGGGTTTTAAGAGCTACACAAGAGGAGTCAAGTGAACTGCACTGGAAGTAATTCCATTTGCCTTTGCTACCGGTAGAAACCCACAATAACGTAAGATCTCATTCTTCTGGCCTCAGCTTTCTTCAACTTGTACAGTCCTCTTAGCTAGATTTCCCAGACCCAATGGCAGCTAAGCACACAGAGTATGCCTTTCTAAATTAATAACATCCTGCCAAAAAAAGACGACCTTCCAAAGGCATTTGCTAAATCAGATGACCCATCAAAAATTCTTGTTCATTAGAGCTGCACTGCAGAGTAACATCACAATTGCCTCCGTAATACTCTGCCAAACATTCTTCAGTTGAGAAACTACAGCGATGCTATCAGCTTCACATTCCTAAGGATCTTACCTGCGCACACATTTGTTCCAGTTCCTCCATCTGCATTAACACATTCTGTCTCAACCTTTTTACTCACAGGACCCAATTCATCCAGTACTTGCATTTTATGAAGCTTGGACACCTGCCTAAATTAACAGACCAAGACAGCTGGGTGCATATTACAGCCAGTACCCACTTCTCAAAAGAAAGAGGATTCTCAGCATTTCCTTAGAAGTGGAGCAAGACACAGAACAGCAGCTTTACTGTCTCACAGCTCTGTTCCGGAGCAGCCTACTTTCCTAGACAGGTAACTCTCCCTAATCATTGGATCTAAAGATTTTTCCAAAACCACTTCAAACAGGCAAAAACTTGGCTTAAAGAATTTAAAATATAAATATACTTTTTTAAAAAAACGTACAGCAGTCATAAGACAGGCCTGCACCAGTTCTACCTGAGTACTCAACAAACACTTGCTGTGAACTCATTGAATTTTAGTTTTCCATCCCCATTCTTGTGTCTCAAATACACTAATATTTGTACCATGATAAAATGAAACACATGGGTAACATCTGAGCTAGGGAACTATGTGACTCAAGCAAGGTATCTAGCACAAACTGTACAGTCACAATGGGAAAAATGTTAATAAACAAGTCCCAGTTAAGTTCCACCAAACATACATTTGCATTAGAGCGAAAGTCTGAACACACACATCGTGGATGCCCCAACTCTACTCTTGATTTTAAAAGTGTCAAAACAGGAAATTAAGGACTGCATAGTATTTCCACACTCACCTTTTGAAAGCTAGATTCAAAACCTTTAATAAAGAAACAACTCGAAAACCTATTAAAAGGAGGAATCATATATGTTCTTTTTCAGTATGAAACTGCAATATAGAGAGGCCATTACCTGATATAAGCAAAGAAGAAGCATTGCTAGACAAGGCAAAGTCCTGCACAAGACCAAAATGCATATGCAGAGCCTAAGTCACTAAAAAAAAAAAGTTAAGAAATAACTAGCATTAGCCCTGCCTTTCTTTTCTGTAAGGCTTACTCTGAAATAATCAGATTATTTTACATATACACGCACTAAACACAGAAGACAGTCCAATAACTATTGAAATGTGGTTACTTTTTTAATTAATCACACGCACAAACAAATTTAAGGTTAAAAAGGAATAATGAAGCCAGTTGCATGCAATTGGAAAAAAAAAGCTCAGGTATTTCATTTAAAACTTGGCAAAGTCACCAGTGACACTGTAAGAAGGAGTGGTGCTGTTGTCACAAGATTCCCTCGTGATTCCAAAATACTCAGTTCTCAGAGGAATAACCAAAACAACATGTATTTGCAGTATCTCATGGTCATTCTTCACATGGGTCATTGTCTTCTACTGACAAGATCCTACTCAGCAGTATAACCAATCCACAGTTGGAAGGTGGAAATAGCGCAAAATAAGAGAGTGACGTGACACAAAGAGAAGCATGAATGATCCTTCTCCCTGACTAATGGAAATCATGGTTCGGCAAAATAAAAACATAAATCACATACTAGCACTCCAGATGATTTTAAGCTTATCAGGATATCGTTAGCCTTATATTCAAATAATTAAAATGAAAACTCTTTTTCCTAACAGATAAATACAACATGGCATAAATGCTATTATCAATTTCCCATGGCAAAATATACCACAGAGCAGCATTTTCTCACTGCACTCTTCACATTTCACCACAAGATGGCAATCCCTGCTATTAGCACACTAGAGGTCACTCTGCTAGACAAAATATCTCCATCCCACCACAAAGCTTCATACCCTTTTATTTAGATTTAAGATAAAGACAGAAAAGGGGAACCAGAAGTGTTTAAACACAAATTAGAAACAGATAAAAGCGACTAACTGATCGGCCTTCTCAACAGTGACAAGAACTGCATGGCCTTACCTTGTGTTGGAGATTGCCTCTGCTGCTTCCGGATAATGAAGAGAATGGGCTCTTGAGCATGAAGAAGGATGTACTCCACTCCAACCATCTGGCTGAAAAAGAAGTAACCAGAATAAATATCTTCCTCAAAGTAAGATCCGTAGGATGTGAAGAGCCACCAAATGGCCTGGCAGTAAAGGGATGAAGTTCTGATGCTTTGGAAGCTCTTCTCTATAATGTGCAGTAAATAAAGGCATAGGATTTCCTGAGCTAGCCATCAAAACCTAGCTGCACGTACAAAGGGAGTTACAACAATCTGACACACATCTAAGTAGAACACGTTAGCAAACAAATAAATAGCAAGAAAGACAACATAATCTATCATCATGGAGATGTCATTTCAACACAGAAACAAAGGACCAGTGTATGATGTGACCATCTGCGTGTCTGATGTGAAAGCCTCTCCACAGCCACATCTGAGCGCAAGTGACTTCCCCCAATGAACCTTTAGCTCAGCTTGCACACTCCCTATCATATTGTGGAGTCTTTAAGTAGTTCTCAAATACCTCACTTGTGCTCAGTGTAGCAGATGGGGAACTGCAAAGGAAGTTAACTTGCGCATACTGCAATCTCATTACACAACCATCTGTGATCAGTTTATTTACAACACTCACTACTTTTATTATCCATACTAAAAAGCCATCTCTTTAGAGAAATTATGTACTAATTATGGCACATAGCCAGCAGGATATGGAAACACAAACTATTTATGAACTCTAAGTATCCCCTAACATAAGCCCTACTCACCATAGAAAAACATTTAACTACATTACCATTACTCAGGTTCTGTTGAGCTGGGAAGATGAGAGAAGACAGCTTCTCTAATTCAGAGAAATATCTAAAAGGTGATTTAGTGGTATCTCAGGATATATATAGAATCCTTCATGCTTAACACCTCCTTGAAATGGCTTAAGAGGAAGTAAAAGACATCCAAACACAAAAAAAGCTGGGCTCCCTGGCAAGGGAGGGACTAAAAAGCACAGAACAGAAGAGGTTTCCAGCATGCTTTCATTCAACCATCAAAACCTCTGGATGGAGGGACAAAGGACACAGGAAGCAGTTCCAACTGCACAGGAAGCAGTTCCAAATTACAACTTACTTCAAATGGTCCAAGGTCATCCGCTGCATTTTGACGACTTCATTGTTACATGTTCGGTCATAGAACGGGTTACTTCGCTCCGAGAAATAGTCCAACACACTCCCATTGTTTAATATTGGAATCCAGGAGCTGTCAACCCAGGAAATTCCCAAGAGATTATCTGAGAAGAGAAATCTACACTGAGTACCAAAGCAGCCAGAAACACTACAAATACCTCCAAGAGTAAATTGCCATCAGTCAATGATTATTGGAGGGTAAGGAGGTGGAACACAGCCTCACACAAACCAGTTTTAATTAAAAATGTGTTTCACAGAATTGAAATAATAATTTATATCCTCTAACCTTCTGCAGTTCTGTAGTAGGTACACAATTATTGCACTTTTCTTTCCTTGACCACTAGATGCTGGTATACCTTTATGTCTCAAGAATGTGAGGAGGGTCTGTGTGCATCTGTGTGTGCGCTCTGTTGGTGGGAGTTAATTAGCTCTGATACCGTATATAATATTATCATACTACATCTACTCAGTAGTATTATATACAGTTTATTTTATGAACCACATCATCAGCTGAGTAGAAAGACAATCCAAACTATGGTTCCTTTTGAAAGCTAGGTCTTTGGCAAGTAAGTTGAATTTACTAAACTAAGTTAGGATCAGTTACAGGGGGAGTGGGGGGGAAGTGATACACCCCACACTAAATCTGAGCCTGGTCATGTTTAAAACAGTTTAATTCTTACAAAAATAGTTTCCAAGCTGTAAACTATGATACTGAAAATAGGTAAAACACTGCAGAGATCTATTAATTAAGCCGAGAGTTTTCTTTTGTTAAAGCCAATGAGTAAACTACTGAGTGAAACAAAATAGTGGCATTGTTAACATTTCTAAGGTGTTCTGTTATTAAAATACGTATCTGTATGATATCATAGCAGCTGACACTGTTGTGTTTCAAAGTTAATTATTTTTGATGCGGGTGAAATCTGTAACAAACAAAAAAACCCGAAACAGCAGACACAAAGATGCTATCTGTGGGCAGATGTTTCCCAGTAGTCTTGAACAACAGATTCTATTCCTGACTCTACAATTAATCCACCAAATTGCCTGCAGCAATTCCTCATTCCATAACTCAAGTGGATATTACAGAAATCTAACTACAGAGTATTAACAATTACATAAAATTGCAAACTTTTAAAATGAAAAATACTCTACAACCTGCAAATCATTATATGCCAGATAAGTTCCTACAGATTTGGGGACATTTTAATTAAAATCCCTGGATTTTATATTCACACTACAGCAAAATGACACTCCTCAAGCAGACCAAAGAAACCAGTGTCAACAATTGGTTTCACAGTCAACAAATATGCTAATGTTGAATATCCATGAGGCACCTTGAAAAGCACCCTGAAATTCATCCATTTTAAATTGCGGCAGCAGCAAATAGAATTCCCAAGACATGAGAAAGCAGGAATCAAAGGCATGCATTGTTTAGAATTAAAAAATGATGATGAGAAGTCATTGAAGACTGAATGAAGAACTGAAATTCCCTTCTCACAGGAACCATTCCCTTACGTTCACGCATTATATACATACCCAGAACTGGCACTTATCATTCCACTGTGAATATTTTGCTTCTGTGACAACTCTGCATGCTCAAGGATGACTGGATCAGTTCCAAAAATGTCAGCTCATATACTATTAGCAGCTTCTCTGAGGAACAGTTAATAAAGTAACACTAGCTGCCCAGCAAACCAGGAAAAATGCAGCATAAATAGTCATGCGTAAATCATTTTGCCTCGTTAATCTCAGAACTGCCAGCCTCTCTTTCATAGAATGGGGGAAAAAAACATAAGTCTAGAGGCATTCATGTTATTTTACATACATTATTCTCTCTCCTCACTATAAAAGAGGAAGTCTCAGAAACACAGCACTAAGATCCATTATTAAGCACTTAAGTTGTGGTAGCGCTGATTATCCTAAATGCCTTTCAAAACCAAAAGACAAGCTTTCCTTCCCTGCAAAACCAAAATCTTACGTGCTTGCATTCTTGCCATAATAAATTCTCATATTACATTTCAAATACAAACTTTTCTTGCTTGTACGACTAACAATAACTACATTTCTCAAGAGGAATGTCAGGCAATCTTCATATATATATAGCTATAATGCTGTATATAGACTGATAAATGTATTGTAAAACGGAATATAAAGTTGGGCTCTGAGGCTCAATTATGCATAGCTGCTTAGTGCCAATATTTATAACTGCCTTTATAATTAGCAAGATTGTTCTCTTAAACTATTTTTGGAAAAAAGGTGAGGAAGAACAAAACCAACCATGAACCTGACATGCCTGTTATTCCCACTAAGAAGGGAGCACTTCTGTTTATTTTGGGTATGAGAAAGAAAGGATGGCGCTCCTGCTTCTCTGTTCCTTTCCAAAACAGGACATCTTGTTCAAAGCATTTTTTGTGGACTTTGCATCGCAGATGCAAACGTAAAGTGCTTGTGACAATACTGCCAATCTGCCATGAATGTCAGGACAATTTCGGAGACAAGCCAGCAAACCATGGCAAAAAATAAGAGGAGAGCAACTCACACAACGTGCTGTACCTGGCCTTACGGATGGATAGCCCAACACTAGGCTTTGACAAACAGAGGAACTGTAAAATAGTTTGATAGCTTAAAAATAGAAGTATGCTTTAAACTCAACCTAATATACAGAACCATGTTAAATACAAGACTTTGAGGGAGCTTAAATGATCTGGATTAAGGCAGAAGGTTCTCACACCAGCTAATAATTTACTACAGCACTCCTGTCATTAATTGTCCACATAGTTCCTTGCTACAATCTGAAACAAGGCAGTCAGAAAAGCAGTCAGGACTGCAGACATCATTAAGTAAGAATTTGGGAAAAATAAAAAAAGGAGAAAACGTCCGTGGCATTGTCGAAATTAATCCCTCACGAACTCTCCCTAAATATCTGCTCTTGGTCATTCCCTGAGACTCCACCACACAGGCTTTTGGTGTGATTCCATTCACACACTCTTATGGAGAAAAATAATTTCCTTTCTCACGCCCTCTCAACCCCCTCCTCCTCTCTCAAAGTTCAAACTCTTCACAGTAATTTAACCTGTATTTTGCTTACAATGTAAACCTTCTTTAATACTTCATTCAAATACCACCCCTTCTTCTTGAAAACATTCTCTCTTTCTATTCATATCCCTGAACTCTCACCAAACCTTTCTCGTTCGCAGTTACTTCAGCTTTCTTTCTGGCTTTTCTAACACCTGGCCTGCCTCATGAGATCCACCCGAAGCCCTGTTAAGATTACCAGCCTAACTCACTGCTTTGGTCTCGTGCAAGTCCAACACACACCAGTGTTTCCCACCTTCCGCCGCACTTCAGAACTAAAACTCTCTTTTTTAGCTGTTCCCTCCCGTCACCGTCTCACGCCAGGACCTCCTTATTCCACCTGAAAAGGCAGAAGCGTACCAGAAGGGAGGCCTGGCAAGGCCACTGAGCTCTCGTGTGCAGAGTTCTCAAAGACACGCCAGCAAACTCAGCAACTCCACTGAGCACTCACACAGGCGGCAGCTCTGCGTTACCCTCGCACCTGTGGCCACACCTCGTCGTCCGGTAACTCGGACGCTCCTTGGAGCGAATACTATCAGCACAGCAACCCCCAGCCAGCCAGGACGGTGGCCATCACGCCAACCTCCTCCTTCAGCCGCAGCTGCCCCGGGGCGGCCAGGCCCGCCGCGCTCTGCCCCACGGAGGAGCTCACCCCTTCGCGCTCCCGGCGGGGCTAGGCCCAGGGCGGTGGGCAGGGCCCACCGCTAGACACGGAGGCGCCCCGCCCGCCTGGGCCGCTAGCGGGGAGCCCCGACCGCCCACATACGCCCCGGCCCTACCTCGGATATCCACGGCCGCCATGGCCGCGCCGCTCACTTCCGCCCGGCGCCCTGACGGGGGGGAGGCGGCGAGGACAGGAAGCGGGGCAGAGCGGCGCCGGCAAGCGAGACGGCGGCGAGAGCGGCGCCACGCCCGGCGGGGCGGGGGGCGGGGCGGGGGCGGGGCCTCCGGCAGCGGGGCGGGGTCAGGTGAGGTGAAGGCGGTCCTCGGCCAGCCCTGTCGTGCGCTGGGCTGCGCTGGGCGGGGCTGCGCTGGGCGGGGCTGCGCTGGGCGGGGCTGCGCTGGGCGGGGCTGCGCTGGGCGGGGCTGCGCTGGGCGGGGCTGCGCTGGGCGGGGCGGAGCGAGGCGGGGCGGGGCTGGGCTGGGCGGAGGAGCGTCGTCCCAGCACGCAGCCGCTGGCCAGGGAAACACAAGCGTGAATCGCAGGGTTGTGCTGCCCCAGCCTTCCAACGCAACGGCGAGGTGACCTGCTCGTTACCCATGAGTGATGCATAACCAGAATGACGGCATTAATGACGAAAACTAAATGTATTTTTAGTGGTAATGCTGAGCTGTTTGTTCAAAAACAGAGATACAGGCGTTTTGCAATCATTTTCACCTCATCTTGGCCCTCTGGTAGTTGCCAGTCACTTTCAAAGCGAAAGAGCTGTGGGCCACAGGTTCCTGCGGAGCGTCACACCACCCTGGCCCAGCTGGGTGGGGTGGCCCTGATTACATGTGGGAATAATACATGGGGGATGTTTGAGATCACACCATCAGAACCCTGCACGGTCCCTTGTCCTGAGGTTTGCTCCTTGGCATTTTGACTCTGAAGTGATACCACCGGTTATTTACAGGGTGAAGAACACCCTTCAGTGGGTGGAAGAGTATCCATACACTGAAGATTAACAAGCTTTTTATCTAGACTGACAACCACAATTTACCACTCTGCTGTACAGAGCACCCAATACCCCCATGTCCCGCTAGTGTGGCTCCACCGCTCGTCTCACCCCAGCCCTTCTGGAGGGCTGCCGAGATCAGCCGTCCCCTCGGTGGAGCCCAGGGTCTGTGAACGGAGCCTGGGGGTTATCACCTCCCTGATGGCATGTCGGAGCGGTAACTGGTGATGGAATTTCTTCCCCTTCTGTTAGAGAGACGTGTGTAGAGTGTATAAAGTACAGGAAAGGAATATCATTATTATTGTACAAGAGCAATCAAAAAGTTAGGACAAACCACAGCTGATGCTGCTTATTTGCTCTTTATTCAGTCCTCTTGTACCGATGCATTACGAGATGGACTTTAATTGCATAACCACATACTCTTTTTTTTTTTCCCCAGGATTCCTGTCTCGTTCAGTATGTTAGAGTTGCTATATGACTCGCAGCCATACTGGGTTTGTTTTCTGTGAAGGAGAGCTGCCTGCAGAACACTTGCTTTATGTGTTTCAGCCGTTGAAAGATGGCAAGTATCAAATGAAGGTTACAGAAAGTGACAAGATCAAATAGTTAAGGCAGAAGAATGCTGCTTTGGAGAACTGGACTCTGTTCTTGCCGGTGATATAGGCATACGTTATATTAATGAAGCTTTTTCAACGAAACACTTCACAGTTGTCCAGTAATTTCAGTCCCTCATTTGTTGGAGACGGACACCAGGGATCTGATCTATAGATGTGCTGAGCCCTCGCTGCAAATGAAGTTATGGTGGTCGTGCTTTGTGTGTTTCATAATTGTCTGCACTCTAAGAAGTCGAGTTCTCTGAAATCCCTCTCAGATTAAGCACCCAAAAAAAGATTTTTGGAATCTCTGTGCCTCAAGACTGCATCTCTAAAACAGGGGTGATAACAGGTCCCTTAGCTCAGAGTGGTTTGTGAAAATAAATTTAATAATGTCTGCAAAAATATAATGATGGTGGTTAGCGTCATGAGCAAATTAATAATCCCTGCTTCAAACCAGGATTTGCTTAATGCACAAAAAATAAGTAAACAAGATTGAACAGCGTGGAAGAAGACAAAGTACTGAACAGGTGAGCACTGTCCACCCTTAACGCTGAATACCGAAGAAAGCCATGAAAACATGGCACTTGATAGTCTTTAATGGCACAACTACATTAAAAATTAAAGCTAACCTTAATTTTTCCATTTTCTCATTTCTGAGTGCTTGTCTATGCTACTGAGATAATATTCTGTATGACATACTTTTCCACCGGGTAATTCACGCTGCAGATCCCCATTCGTTAGTTAACTGCTACTTGTTAGCAGTTTCTACCTTTGCCAAACACACGTCTCTAGCGTTATCCACAGCAGAGTGTTTCCAAATCAAATTATGATAGGCTGCCATTCTAAACCCAATATTTAAATATCCCTGTCATGAACAATCCTCCCGGAGAGCAGAAATGCCGACAGACGTAACAGCCACCCTTCTGGAGCATCTCTGACGCTCTGTCTCATTCTATTTTTGTGCAAACCATTTCTCTCCAGTAGCAAATGGGAACTCAACCTCCATTTTAATTATTCATGTTGTCCATCTTTCCTGCTGACTCTGCACCTCTCCTCAGCAAGTATGTCTTCGGACGAGTGAGGGGCTGAAAAGCAAAGACTCCTGGATGGGAAATAACGGGGTTTGATGGCTTACAATAAATCTTCAATTACATGGTGAGACTAGCCGAAGCACTGCTGGAAAGAATTGTTCATCTGGTAACATTTTCACCTCTACTGCAGCATAAAAGTCTAGGGCTTTTTCACTCGGCTTCCCCTAAAGGGAGAGTCCTAATGAGCATTGCGGTTCCGTCCCTGTTAGCAGGAGGTGTGGATTACACACGGAGAGCTAATGAAAGCTGCCAGGTAAAATGAGGAATTTATGCACGCTGCTTTTAATGTCAAAGAAAGGCACCTTAAGCAATGAATATTTAGATGTATTCATTCCATTTGTGTGTTTTAAAAATGCATAAAACACTTGGATAAAAACTGGTACCTTTTCATGCCCTGGTGTTTAGACGTCATTTAGTGTCACCCTCCCCCCAGTGGAATTATTTTTATGTATTTCTTTGATCAGAGCTAATAAGGAATCTCATCCTACTATGCCCCCCTCTGCTAGGCACTACACATACATATACCAAAAGAGACTGCTCCTAATTACTATGTTCATTATCTCCAGTGGATGCAGGATTGGTAGCGCTGAGCACTCCAATCACGTTATGGGTACAGTGGGGACACTACCAAGGACTCCCTTTATAGTCTCAAATAAACAGCTAAATTGAGAGAACTACATCTACAAATGGAAGGAAAACCGTCTCTGTGCGCATCTCTAGCGGTCCGCGGAGACAGAACAAATAAACTAGCTATACGCCATCAGGTGAAAGGTATTGTTTACGCATCCTTACCATTATACCCTGGGCAGTTTCCAAAACATATTAGAGGCTGCTGAACAAGGAGATCATCACAGCTTTGGAGTCTGCCAACATGAGTTTGAACTCACAGATTAGTAGTAAAAAGCTCCAAGTCCCCTTCCGTGTTCTGGGCAAATCTAGTTCTGCAGTGAAGCACAGGAGATTTAAATTCCTATGCTAATGCAAAATTAGCTGGGCTTGAATTACTTATGAAATGAGCGATTTGCTACTGGTTTTATAGTAAATAGGAATGGGAAAATGTTCTTTTAAATGCTTATCTTCTGGTTTGGGGAAAGATATCAAAAAATGAACCAACCAGTGATAGAAAATTATGGGCAATGAAAGGAAAACACTGAAATCACAAAATTTTAAAGGGGGGAAAAGGAAGGTTTGAGTGGGCTGCTATGAGTTCATCCCCCTTATTTTAACATTTTTGCTGGTGAAGTTTCCTTCTTTCCACCCTGAAAACAGTGACGACGTTACCAGTATCTTCAGATGGCACTACACACGCAGTCATGTACAGAATAGCTTCCAGTAGGCCTCAAAAGCCATCGTTGAATCGTGCTTTAGAAACCCATAGCATGGCCAAATTGCAAGATTCGGGTTTTTAAATCCTTAATCAGGCATTTTTGCTGACTTCAAAGTCTGTTAATTTCTCCTTTCGTTCAGCGCATCTGCCTGTACTTTTCCTTTTCCTGAGATGCTGTTTTCTGCACAGTTTTTATAAATACCGCTAATCACATGCATTGACTATAGAAAAAAATAGCCAGGCTTGTGTGCTCTTTTTTTCTCCTGGAAAAATGCCACGGGGAAGATCTAACTAAAGCGACTGCAACGACGGCTGCAGCTGGTGCCCTCTTCAAAACTGGGTCCCCCCTCGTTGCTCTCAGCTCTGGGCTGCAAAGAGCAGAGAAGCTGGGGGACAGTGAGGAGAGTGATGCTCCCGGCGTCCTCAGAGCATTTCCATACATCTCATAGTGCTTTATTAGAGTCGCCTGTTCGAAGGGATGGGGAAAAAAAAAGAGAAAACCTTGCTAACAGTCTAAAAGCTTCCTGAAAACAATTAATCTCCCAATAAACTCCCAAAGGCTCTCTGTCAAGAAGTTAATAAAGACGAAATGTCAGGATGCCACATGGCTGCTAACAGCTGCAGGCAGGAGGGGAAATGAGCTCCCAAGCAAAGAAGCACCAGCTATGTCATCTCACGTAGTAAAACCACACCGAAGCTCCGGGTGCTGGCTTTTGTGTTTCTGCAGGCACCTCTGATCTTAGCATCTCTGCGGCTGCGTTGGCATTATCAACGCAAAAGCCCACGACAGAGAAGGATGCAACAAGTCCAATCTGCAGGTGTTGGATCACCCAGAGGGGACTGGTGGCAGAAGCAGAAGCTGCCCCGTGTCCCGAGAGTCAGGTAACCCCGGGCACGGCCTCCATCCCGCACGGCTCTGCTCGTCTGCATTTGTTTGCTGGATTGGGAGTCAACTGGTGTTTTATTTCCACCCGGTTTCCAAAGGGAAGATCGGGGCCCTGGAGCAGAGGGCCAGCACGCCCTGGAGCCAGCGAGCAGGCGGTGAGCGACCGCTTACAGCCAAGGCTTGCCCAGGAGAAGGAAGGGAAGAAAAGCAAAGCAGTCGCCTCCCCGTGCATCCTCTGTATTGCACATGCCTAACAATCCAATAATCCCCATCTCCAGACCGCACTACAGATGTAGCGTTTGTAGAATACCTCTCAGTAAGCTTTGAATGCCATCATTTTACCGTGCGTTATAAACCCTAATATGGCCAAATTGCAAAGTCCTTGATTTTTATGCCCTTAGTCAGGCACTTGGCTGATCTGAAAGAAGGTTTTAATAAAATAAGAGTCTCTCTAGTCTGATGAATGAAATCAGTATTTGCTTTCCTGGTTTACCGTATTTTCTATTAAAAAACAGGGCTTTGGCTTGGCAGTAAACCCCATGCTACCCAGAGGGAGGATGAAAAACATGGACAGGCTGACCAGATCAAGAAGTGAAAAAGAAACACTTCATTTCATTTTTTCGAGATTGGAGGGAGCTGCAAAATCCAACGAGCAGCGTTGGTGGCAGAACATGAACAAAACCTCTAAAAATCTCTCTGCTTGAACAACCCCAGGCCTTATAATGCTTAAAATAAAGGCGTTTATTTCATTTCAGTGAAGAATTTTCAGCTCTGCTCTGTCCATTTAGTCACACACCGTTTTTTTCTGCACCTTCTGTCTACCTAGAACAGATTTCCTCACCTATTATGGAATCTTAATGATCTCACTCCATCACTGTCTCAGGCATCTAATTGGCCAGGCAGGTCCTTGATTGGATCCCTTCTTCCCCGCTCTCTTTTCACATTATTTTTTCCTACTTCTGGTTGCCTGGTAACCCTAACACCTCTGCTTCCTTCCCAGGAATTTTACATGTTCCCCTCCAACAGGTAGCGATAAAAAAACATTATTTCCATCCTGACTGCTATGTCCCTTCTTCATCTGTGCCTCCACACTACGCGACATTGAAGGCAGACAGGCCACCCAAGCACTGACCCCAGGCTGGCTACCTCCGCAAAGCCGAGGCTGCTCACCCCCGGGCCCAGAGAAAGAGAATTAATGCTAACGACTGAGCTAGCCTCAGGTGGGGAACTTGGTGCATTTGCTGGGCCTGTGACAAATGAGCTGTAGCAAAGTGTTCCTTCTCTGCCTGGTAATTCTGTATTATCGAAGGTTATTTGCGAGGCATTGGGCAGAGGCAAGTTCCAGTTCGGTAGCGGCGGCAGGAGTTTATGGGGGCCTTTCAGATCAACAGCTACATGGGGCTTTTGCCTGCTTAGTCCGCACAAGGTATTTTCAGAGAGGGGATTTACTCGGTCACTGCAAGTGTGGCTGAGAAGGTATGGGTTCCTCTTTCTTTCCATTCAGAAGCTGCTGCAGAGAACATCACTATAGGCTTCACCTCGTTGCCCTGCAGCCTCTAAGCTACAGGGTCCTCTACATGGTAGGAAACTGCTAGTGAATCAGCGCTCAGCATGGGCTCTGGGAACGAATACAGGTGCGTAAGTCTGCTCAAATAGTTCTGGGCTGCAATTTGCAGAGGAATTCCATTCTCAGGAGCATCCACCCCTTCTCCTGCAGGAGTAGCAAAATTCCTATCACAGGCTGCATTAAAAAATGATTGGTTTTCCTCCCCAAATAGAGATTATCTCATCTTTGGCTTCAGTACGGTCCCATAGAAGCAAGGTTGATCCTTTATGTATCAGAAAAATATCAGCCCATCATGTTGGTGCTGCACTCTTCATCACCAGAGACTGAGATGAGTCTTGCTCTGCCACGTCACAGAAACGTGTGACCCTGCCCTCACAACGTACAAAGCTGGAAACAATCTACAGTCCGTCGTGCACATGAGAGAAATCTCCATCTGGGGATATTCTCTCGACCA
Organism: Calonectris borealis; assembly: GCF_964195595.1. Lineage (NCBI taxonomy): Eukaryota > Metazoa > Chordata > Aves > Procellariiformes > Procellariidae > Calonectris > Calonectris borealis. Next base: position 39,855,451 of record NC_134316.1, read on the forward strand.
GATCAGCCAACAGTGGGTCAGTTGTGAGTATTTTACATCAGACTTTGACAGGAAAGAGTAGGTTAAATTAATTAAGCTCACATCACAGAGATTCAGCATGTGCTTCAAACAAGTGACAAACCTGCACTGATACCAGAGCTTCATCTGTATAATTGAAAGTGCCACAGCACCACTCTGCTTTGCAGATCATACTGAAATCAGTAGGTATGTGGCAACTAACAGAATATGCTGGGATGGTTGCACGTCCAGCAAAGAACTAGTCATGTTTTTTTGTCGGTGCAATGGAGACCGGAGCAAGGACACTTACAGATTAACAAGCAAAATATATTATGTGATCATTCCCCCCACCCGCCTCTCCCCAGTGTTCTAAATATCCCTTTTGTTGAACAGGAAAAAATCAGGATAGCGAGGCAGGAGATACACGATCTACTGGAGAGAAGCCAAAACAGCAAAGCCAGGCATGTGTTTCTATAGTACTTAGCACAGTGGGCCTCCACTGGGACTCAGAAGCTATCATGATCCAGTGATAAATAATGATAATAGGAACATCAGGAGATGAATACAGACAAGCTATACATCCTACAAATCTGTCAAAAATTAACATTTACCATCAGCAATACACCACATGACTGACCTTCATAGCTTGATTCAGTGCCATGAAGTGCAGACTGCTGTCTGAGGGAACAGAAAGTAAGGCAGGGCAGGGAGCACCCTCCATCAATAGGGCTGTTTCTCCAGCACAGGCTTCCCCAGTATGGGACAAATCAGCAGCAAAGTGTTTCATTCACATATTGAACATTGCATCTGTAAAAAATTGCACCTGTAAGAAACTGCATTTCTGCCCAGCAGAAAATGCCCTTAACATAATCAGCCTGGGCTCCGTACTGACAAAGGGCATCATGAGCCTTACCAACCTATGTGGTCTTGTTCACCCAGCCCCAAAATACATCATTAACCCTTGTTTAGTCTCTGCCGCTTTACCAAATCTCTCCATCATGTTAAATTTTTTTTTATTCCAAGTTATAACAAGATTTGGATTTAAGGAAGGTTGAGCTAAATGAGTTTCCTTGCCTTTGTAAATCCACTATCAGAGCTGTGGCGAAAGCAGTATCCTTCAGACTTAAGCTCCAGGTTGACTGGAGTATCTTTTCCATCCATATTATCCATCTATGCAACTCAGGATGGTTGTTCCTTCCTAAAAGGGAAAGGTGAATGGAGAGGAACATTTTATGACTCCTGACTTACTAGCCTTTGAGACGAAACCTTGGACTCCATTTTGGGCAGAATAACTGGTCATTTCAAACTGTATCTCAGGTGAGTATCAAGGATACAGAAGCTGTAGCTTGAATTTTTGTATTGCTCATGGGTTTTCTACTTTGTCATCCACAATTACTTTTATGGCAGATCAAACGCCTCCTCTGTCTTTGAACATTTACAATAGTGGATGTGGAAAGTTGTATTCATCACACATTTCTCTCTCTGTATGAGTATCATTTGTTAAAATTCATATGCCTACCTATGTTTTATAGTCATTATTTATCAGATTTATCAGTATATTTTAAAATCTCTCTCAGTCTGTCTACAGGAAAAATACAGAATGTATTAAATGTTGTAAATTCTTAGTTTCACCCCAAAGATCTCAGGCCCTTCAGGTCAGGAGACATTGACTTTCCCATTTGTGAATACTATGTTTCTGAAGCCTGACTACCTTTCACTGCTGATGGAGTGGAAGTGACTATATACGGCATTTGTTTTCCAGATACTAACTGTATCATATCCCATACCAATTTTCAATGCAACAGCTTGTCTCAATGACATCCAGAACCTAGTTCTTTTTAGCAGCTGTGTTTCTCATTTCTGTAACCCGGAGACCTCAGTAAGTTGAGCAGATAAACACTGGATTTATGAGGGCAAGGGTATGTCAGAATATCACCTCTCAAACAGAAGAAAAGAAATCGTCTATGAAGCTACAAAGATGTTGCTGCTTATCCAGTCTGTCTACATAAATCAACCTTTTCATAAAACATTTGCTGTGATGTAAAAGTGACCTACTTCCTTCCAATCTATACAAGACTGTGTTGTACAATGATCTGATTTGTAACGTAAGCATGACAGTGAGTGATTGTATCAACTCCTATATCCTTAATGCAGCTCAAATATCTCATTTCAGCATCTATACTAATTTTAAAGCACTCTTAATGCATATGGTAAATATTTAGCAGCGAGTTTCTAAGTACTTTGTCCATGCCTGTCATCTCTTCATCCCCTCACTTACTAGTAAAACGCTAAAAACACATCATACATTGATAAGGTGGCTTCAAATGTACACTGACATTGGCCCTAATCCCCAGAAGTCTCATCCCAGCAGTCGGTGCTGCGGGACGTGGCAGAGGGGTTGGGTCACTGGGAGACGTGGGAGAGACGCAGGGGAGAGAGATGGGGAGGTAATTCGGCTGAGATGCACAAAGGTGTTGCTAAGAGGTTGGACTTTAACCTCGGGCCCCTGTCACCTGTCCTGGATCACACTCCCAAAGGTTTCTGCCCTGCCACGCCGCAGGGCTCGGTCGCCGAAGTCAGCAGCTTCGAGAGCTCTGTGCTGCTCGTCAGTGTGTGTTCGTCAGCTGCTGGGTTTGTGGCAGGGTCTCCTGTTCGCAGGGGTACCCATCTACAGAGGGCAACTCCTAAGAACAACGTGAGTAATCTGTGTGGCTTACGCGGAGCCCTTCGTATTTAGTAACGTAAGATATCTATATGAGCTACTGTAGGAGGAACTCTTAAACATAAAGAAAAAAGTGTAATCAATAAACTAAACCAAATACCAAATGGGTTAGTAAGTAAACAATACGAGGACAATTGCGACATACCCCATTACTCCCAGCAGACTGGCCCAATTCCCACCATCCCCAAAGCCTCCCAAAACAGAACGAGAGATCTTGCTAATAAGGTGAAGCATAGCTTATTCTTCTAACTGACGAGAGATCTTGCTAATAAGGTGAAGCATAGCTTATTCTTCTAACTGACGAGAGATCTTGCTAATAAGGTGAAGCATAGCTTATTCTTCTAACTGCTCTGCGTTTCTCAGTACTGGGGGTTCTCAGCTCAGCACTGTGGTGACAACACTCAAATAACTGTGCAAGTCCGTGAAGGAAGGCAACAGCCCAGTGAGAGATTTTTCTAGGCTGATCCTCATGAGCAAACCGTTCTTAATCGTAAACCAATGGACTAAGAATTAAATGAAATCTGGATGCTGAAGTCAGTGGGTAGTTGACGGGAGATGCAATCAGAGAAGCAAACACAGGCATGGTCAATGAGTAATTTCATGAATCTATATTAATAAAGATATTTTTGTTTTGGAGGAAAAGTGTCCATTTTCTTTCTGTTCAGTCAGTGTAGATTTGGTTAATATAAATTATGAGAATAATGAGGGCATTAAAAGATCGCATTTTAGTGCCAGGCCTGTTCTTGGCTTGCTGTCTGGTTTCAGATGAATTCCTCATATGCTGCATCTGACCTCGGCATGAGAAAAGCCTAGAGAGCTGCAAAGTCTGCTATCTACTGTAGATTTGGCAGGTTTACAGACAGGCTCTCAGAAAGTCTGTCCTACATGCCCACGTACTTCACTGGTATATGCACAGACCTCTGAATTTATGCAACAGGGATTTTGCAAGTCCATCTTCTGTGGAAGAAGTGGTGTCTTACTGACTTCAGCTGGACCAGATCAAGCCCCTACAACATTTTGTCCCTGTTTAGAAAATGAGTTTTCTCCTTAAGCACCTTTCTCCACTGTGCCCATCTTGGTAGGTTTGGTTACTCGTTTGGGAATAGTATCTCCTTTTTTTATTTGTAGAGATCCACGCCTTTGGAGTCTTGACTGCAGTCCACCTCTGGTATAATCTGGAAAACAATTAATGCATGTCACTTCACAGATTTGTCTGAAGAAACAGTGAGTCAGGGCTCAGACAAATTCTGTTTGCTATTCCTGTCACAGGCACTACTAAAAAAAGCCTGGCCATTTTTTAAATTAATTTAGGATTAAATTGGCTTTTCCAGAAAACAGTCATCTGGATAGCAAATGCTACCTGTAGGGTGATGACAGATAAAAGGGTTTTGCACATTTTGCCTGTTTATGCCTCAACATGGATTTTTCACTGCCACCGACATTTAGCCTTGCTTCCTCGCTCCTGTGCTGCTGTGGCCTCTGTTTGTCCCTGCTCCAGAAATCCTGATTCCTACAGGAGTCCCAGCCACCAGCTCATCTTTCAAGAAGTTGCACCAGCTCCACCTTCAAACATCCATTGCTTCTTCACTGAAGTGCAAAGGTACTGCTTTTATTGTAGTATTTTCCATTTTCTTCCTCATCCACGACATCCTTTTAGTTCATCGTTTCCTCTTCCCACTCTGTCTTTGTTCTTTCATATTCTCACTACCTCTGATTTCAAAGCTCCTGTTCAGCTCCTTCTCTGGAGTATCCACCCAATGCTCTAGACCACTGATTCTCCATTTTTCAAATCCCTGCCAGAAATATATTTTCTCCTTTCCCTAACTAGTATTTAACTGCTATCTGCCTTGAAACCACGTAGTATTTTAAAGAAACATTGGACTGGAATAAAAAATTATTTTTATTAAATAATAAAAATTATTTCCAGCCTCCATATCCAACATGTATCAGGACTATATCTCTGTTTGTAGTAAATACTATATATTGTATATACTGAAATTTTTAAATAAGACATTATGAGGGAGAAAACACATTATTGATGTATCAAGACAGGAGGCTCATAGCTGCAGTCCAAGACGAAGGAATTTCCAGCTTGAAATGCTCAAAGCAGCAATTTCCCATAGTTCTCTGACAACATGTGCTATATTTTTTAATGATTTTCATACTCTGATCCTCTAAGGCAAGTGCAGGGTAGGGAAAGAGGACCATGAATAGAGCTTACAGTGGCCCTCTGTTTTCAGAAATTTGGAAGCACTGCATTGAAACTACCTTTTTTCACCTGGTGTATTCTGACAAAATGTATTTTATGTTCCCCTAACAGTCATACACAAAGTATTTCAAATTTTCTCTCATATAACCTTCTATTATCTGAGGGAGACAACTTGTACAAGATACTTTCTCCAGAGCAAAACTGACCCATGTTACAGCTTGCCCACATTTCAGATGGCCTAATTTAGAAATAGCCCAAATCGAGCTGCATGAGAGTAATGCTGAAAATGATACTTTATAATGGCAGCTGTTTATTTTAAGAACCAAAGTCTTCGGATTGTATTCCCATCGCTGCTGATTTAGCTAAGGACTCTAATTCCTGCGTGTGTAAGTACACGTACACGTATACATATGCAGAACTTGCATTTTTGCATGCACCAAGGACATTTCATCAAAAGTCTTCACCTATTGCCTGTCAGTGATGTTTGGGAGCCAAGCCACCGGGCCAAGGATTATTTCACTGTCACACAAAATGCAGAAGTGAATTAGGAAATCATAAAAAAGGCACAGAGAAGGCCCAAGGCAGGCAGCAACAAGGAAAAAATCTCGAAACGTTAGAGAAAACTCAAATGCCAAGACGGCAGCCAAAACCTCCTCAGCACTAGGAAGGCTTCCTTCCCTGAGCTGCCGGGAGACTCCTGCTCAGGGCTAAGAAATGACTGTGGCAGTGTGTGCAGGCAAGCAGGGCCGTGGAGGCTGCTCTTCGGACTCTCCTCGGGGCGATCCTGCTGATATAAGCGGGGCCCAACAGCTTATAGGGAAAAACCTTTTCAAACAGTGTAACAGTGCAGCAACAGCGTGTTGCAGGAACCATTAAATCAACACTAATTTTCTGCAGTGAAATCCTCAGTGAGCTTCGATTAAATAGTGATAGTGGTACTCTCTACATGTCCACGCTTGGGACCTTACATTTGCAATATCACGCAGCCCCTCTAAATGAGTTTGAAAGGCTTTCAGAGATCAAGTCCATTAGAATTTCTCTTCTCTTTGCAGGATGAAGCAATGATGTTTCCTCACTTAAGGTTCACTTAAGCTCCCGGTATACACAGAGTTATACCAATACCAGACTGTACTGGCCACCTTCCATCACTGCAGTGTCCTGGGAGATGAGGTCTGGCCTGGAAAGCTGCCCGGGTGGGGAACAGAACCATTTTTGCAACAGAAGAAGAAAGCCGAGAACCTCACATGTGAACTGCAGGCCTGATGCTACCGGGATCACGCACAGACGGTAAGCCCGTGACCACGCTGCCTGGGGCTCTGCGCTCACCAGACCTCACAAATTTGTTTCTAGCAAATCTGGGATTGCATGTCCTCAGGAAAACGCCACGTGCTTCAGGATGATGAATGTTGGGGATGCAGCAAGAAGCATTCCTCTTGCAGAGCTTTTCTCTCTTTTTCTGCTTTCTTGTGAGCAGATCACCCATACACGTGGTAAATGACCTTAGAGATCTCCAGTTTCCACTGCAGCTTTCACTCAAGTGGTTTCACTCAAGCACTTCTTTAGAAACAAGAATGCCCATACTCAGAAATGGATCCGTCTCTAGGATGAAGTGAGCCATCTGCTTAGCTGCGCACTGCAGCACCCTCAAGCACATTAGGAGAGAGAGAAAAGCAAGCAGAATAACTATATCCAACTGGAAAAGCAAGTGGGAATGCATTTACACAGAAATCTGACCTAGGCCCTGCAGCTTACACTTCAAACTCAGTAACAGCACGAGCACATTAAAGGTCAGGAGCATAAAACACCTTCATCTCGCCTCTCTTCCAAAGACAGCAGAGCTAACCGCGCGGCAGGGCCTGCTGGTGGCGAAGGGCTCTCTTAGGGGAGAGCACCATTTACTGCATCATCAGCCGCACTCTCTGAAATAGCCTGTTTCTCCTTGGAGGCCACTCAGCTGATCACCACCTACAACTTGCAGGGACTTTTGAGACAAGGCAGGAAAACAGCAGAAGCTTTCCCTCTGACATCAGCCCAGGCAGGTACGTCTAGCAAGAGCCTTTCCAGAGGCCAGGGTTTGGCCACCCGTCAGGCACGACAAAGTTGGTAGGCACTGAATCTTCACCTTAGCAAAGATTGCCCCGTGACGTAAGACAATAAAAACAGATGCCACGTCCGTAAGCCCTGGTTTTCAAAGACGTAGCCGAACTAGGGACTTTCCAGACAACTCTGCTTGTGGTGAGATCTTAACTCCTTCGCACGTCACTGGGACAGATATGAAAAAGGCAGCCGCTTCTCTAGTAGGTCTGCTTGCTTGTAAAATTAGTGCTCAGTTTTCCTCTTGCAGTTCAGCTGTCAGATGGGTTGGAAATAGCTGTGCCTCGCACTACCCGGCTGTCGCACAAGGCAAGCAATTAGAAGCACAAGCGTCCCCATTTGCTCCCGCGCTTCATTTTTAATCTCATAAACAGAGCTTGAGCCACAAAACTGAGAGAGGGAGACGTTTTTTCAAGCTTAGGGGTAGTTAGATGCACATTTGGTGCGTGTCTGTATGTTACCATGGAAGGATTCAGCTGAATGAGAGTTACAGCCATATGCGTGAGTTCAACCCAGTGGTGCTGGTGTTAGTTCTGTGGGTAATGGGCAAGTAGGGATACATGCGCACATATCCCGGAGTGCGGTTGCAATCACGGCTCGATCCTGAAAGCGTAAGCATGACGTAAAGACTAGGTAACAGTCCTAATGTGGACATATGAACTGAGCAGGCTTTACTGCTGGTGGTCACTGGATGGCGTTTCTCTTCTGAATGCCAGCAATTCAAGATGTAGGGGGAGTCAGTGCATTTTAGGATTCTTTTTATGTTGTTCAGTAATTCAATCTCCAGTTACACTCACATACTGTCTGATTAGACTCAAACTCGAGTGACTCACTCCACACACCTGTACAGATCTGAACGCCAAGCGTCACCTGGTCCACCTCTTGGAGTTAAGCGATCTTTACTACCTTGAACTACCTGCCATTTACCTGGGCCGTAAGAGGATGCCAGACACCAGCAGCCCTGCAGTAACTGCTTCCGTGCAGTTACTTATTCCCCGCTAATGCTGCACAATATGCAGCCTTTCAGCGTTACAGGAATGAGTGTCTTCAACTTCATGAAGGGTCAGAGCAGGCACCCTGCCAGTCGTGGTGGAGCCGCTGATGCACAGTAACTCGAGTCCATACTGCCATGGCATAGCATTAAGCAGTTCTGCAGGTCTCCCTGGGGCAGTGGTAACTGGGACGATGGAGCGAGGATCTGCTTCCTTAGGGTCTCAGCAAAAGCATTGTTCGTAAGTCAGATCTAGGTCACTGCTATCTCAAAAACCTCACACCGTGCTCCTTCGCCTGGCGTAGATGTGCCTTCAGAATTAGGACAGCCTTGGATGCTGGTAGATAAGATAGAGGAAAAATGAGGGCTGAAAGATACAGGAGTGCCTACTTGGCGATTCTCAATGTCTGCCTGATAAGAGAGATGTGGGCGGGTTTTTTTCCAAATCTGCGCTTTTCACACACAACAGAGGAATCAACCTCGCTGCTCTCCAGTCCAGTCTGAGTAAAGTGCAAGAGCTTTCCCAGAACACCGGGGTTCACTTGAGAGATTGTAGCTGCAGCCTGCAGATGGGCTGTCAACAACTGATATTAAGAGATTAAAAGTGTTTCTCAAAGTTTGTCGGCAGCATTCCCTTCTAGTGCGACCGTTCTGCAAATTGGAGTACTCATTTTTAATTAAAGTGCAAAAAGAAACACTGGGAATGATGATAAATAGTTTTGATTTGGCCCATCCTGGCTCCGTTAGCCTCCATGGCTAAGCCTCTTAGTTAGCAATTTGCTATTGTCTTTATGAAAAAGAAAGAAAGAATCCAGTATGTTGAAAACAGAATTTGGAACAGTCATTTTAATTCTGAACAGCTGTTCTGTTTAACCATCTACCTCTTAATATTCTTTATCAGCAAACATTTCTGTGACCAAGATGCTGCTCATACACACGCCCAAGGAATGGCTTGTCACTGAGACACTCTTATTTGCCTGCAAACATTTCTGTTGACTATTCTTCCTTGATTGTATACTATTCCTGGGAAAGTCATTGTAGTCCTGATTAACCATTCTCAACCAGGCAAGCAGCAGGCATCAAACAGCCCAGCAGGATCGACTGATCACACAACCCAGACTGTGGACGAAGACACACGCACAATACTCTCTAAGTGAAGCATGTTGCATCTGATGAACCCTTGTCAACAAAGGATCTCTTGCGCTAAAAGAAAATGTTGACTGCTACAAATGATATGGAGAGATCGAAGGAATTTGTTCCAAGGTGGCAACCTTTTCTTGCATATGATTTTATTTCCCTTTCCTCCCTTCCTTGGATATAACTACATAAGACAATCTCCCAAGCAAAGGATTTCAGAGGCTTCTCTGCTTTTGTTTTCCCAGGTCTTTCAGAAGCTCTGTCTCTTCTTTCCCTGTACATGGACTAAAGGCTACGGTGCAGAGCTTTACATACAATTTGGAAATAAATAATGGATGATTGACTAAGCTGGTGACAGACTGTAGCAGCAGCAGCTGTGTATGCTGGAAGTGCGCTGCAGCTTGGGAATTCTCCTTCCAGCTGAATGGAGGCAGTGAGGGATCTCTTCTCCCGTTCACAAAGGCTTGACACCATTTTCATCACAATCTGGTTTTGGCCCGTTTAGAAAGGGGTGAGGCTTCTGGTTTGCCTCTATAAGTATTCATAAAGGACTTGATGAAACAGTTCTCATACGGCCAACAGTCCCATCAACGCCAATGAATGCACAAGAAGAGCTGGACCGAGGCCTTACAGCCTACACTGCTTTACAAATTGATATCTGTTTTTGAATGTATACAGACTTGAGTCCTCATAGCGGCCCTTAAATTTTCAATTTGTAAAAATCTCACCCAACGGCATAAACGCTGCAGCAAATTCACATCCAGCTAGAAAAATGCATCACCAGAGCCCAAGTACCCAGCCTCCTTAGCTCTCCTCGGAAGCCCTTCCAGTTTCCTTACAGCATTGTCCTGAAATGCGACGAATCTGTCCCACATCTATCTGTAAATTTATCATCCCATTGGGCAGAAACAAACGATCGCAGCTAGGGGAAGGTCTGAAGCTCTCACAGATACGTGTCCAATATCTTCCTCAATATTTACAGTTTCACCCAAGAACACATCTCCCCACCACGAAGAGGACCCAACAAAGACAATTTTCTTCAGGTAATCTGTGAGGAAGTTATGGTTTAGTGAGTCACAGATCCTAAAATATCACTAGGAAGCATGTGACCGCTGCATCATAATAATAATACTACTACTAACAATAATAATAATAATAATAATTATAATTGAGCAATGCAAGTGTACGCTTTTGGAACGTGCTAAGGAAACCTCAGTGTGGAGGAGGAGAGACAGGCACACCCAGGCAGTTTTAGACACTCACAGCACCTAGGGGCACCCAGACAGACAGGCACGCCCCATCTATTGCAGAATGAGACAGATAAGCACGTTCTGCTTCTACGGACAAAAAACCTCACCGTTGGACAAAAGACAGGCACGACAGCTAATACTGACCAATACCATGACCTCATCTCATGGCATACAGATACTGACTGCAAACTGGCTTCATTTTATCTGAATGTATGCCTTATTTCACAGTCCAGTGTACCTATATAATATATAAACCTACTCTTTCTGATGCTTTCGGGTTCCTGTCAGGTTTTCAAGCTGGATATCATGTTGACCATCTGCAAGGGGAGTCTAGTGGGCCCCAGGCAGCTGAAATCTAGATCTGGACATCACGTCATATGTTAATTGAAATGTGAGGTCTCTCTCAAGTACAAATCGTGCCTGACTTGGAAAAGCGATAGCTTCTCATGTTTTCCCTCAAGCACCATGTTCCCCTTGAAAAAGAAACAAACAAAAGCGGTCCCTTACAGGAACGGTCAATATGGTGACCCTATGACTGACATTGTGATGTTTCCTAAATATTTTAGTGCAGCCAGCACATCGCTTAGCTTCTTTCTAGGAGGAAGGAGCTGATGGGCTAAACTGACCTTTGCCAGTCATCCTGCACAAATCTTACGGCAGCTTTAAATTCTCTGGCTGAGGGATCCAGCTCTCAGCTGAGGGATACTGTTTGGTATCAACATAGAGTCGAAGTTGGCCAACAAACAGCAATCATTTAGACACTTCTGCTATCGTCTATTTTGGGATTTACACAGTTGTGACATTCCTCTTCATATTCACCAGCAATCTGTCAGGAAGAGAGCTTGGACATTTCTGGAAGAACTACAAGATGGAAAACTCATTTGGGTGCTTAGGCAACATTCAGGACTAAGCCACAGTTCGGTATGTTCAGTATAGTTCATAGTGCAAGGAGCACCCAGTTTTGTCAATATTTTGTGACCTTTTCTGACCACACCTACACCCATATCAGCAGTGACCACTGCCAGACACTTCTGTAAGAAAACTTCAGCTTTGCATAGCTTGTTTCAGGCATCCACTGTTGACCCCTAACCAAAGGAAGAAATCTCAAAGATTTCCTTAAGGTTAATGCATGGGGGGGAGAGAAGGAAAGTCACCTATGTCTCAGCGCCCCCTATACCATGTATGTCCATGGGCTCAGGCAAACTCGGAAAGAGGGAAGCAACATCAACTCCCAATGTCACTTTGCTGCACCACCCTCCAAGAAACCAGTCCCTTCTTCGATTGCTTCTGCAGCTGCTCAGATCTGAGGAATTAAACCTCTGTGGCAAGCTCCTTTCCTCTGGCAAAGTCAGTGTTCCGGCACAAGAGACGTACATTGTCCTTGTGAATTCTCCTGAACAGCAATCAATAACGGTAGGACAAAACCTCTGAAGTTACTTAAACTTACTTTGTGCAATATGACTAGCAGACAGATTAAAAAATGACCCAGCAGGAATTTTCCTTTCTTAATATTTAGGTTCCACACGTCAATTCCACTCTAGCTACTGTGACAAATACCCACCACACCCGCCCCCCAGGATTTCCTGATTCTAGATCACGCATACTTTGAGCAAGATTTGTAAGTAACTTATCTTATTCTTGGCTTGAGGTACCTGAAAATGCTGAGCATCCATTTTCATAAAGTAAGATTTCGTGAAGATGTGTCTAGTAGGGTACCTGGAAATCAAAGCACTTGAAGTCATGTAAACATTGCTGAATATCTTGGCTCTAATTTCTCTCATGCAAGTATTTTCAAAATTATACTTTTGTCACAAGTATGATGCTATTTGTTTCTCCTTGAGGCTCTGGCTCTTGGATTCAAGTGAGTAGATGTATGTCTGTACCACACTGTAAGCACAACCTTGGCAAGGTCCAGAAACCTAGCAGCAGCGGACTCACGTTCCCGATGCATAAAGCCCAACTTATTAGCCCTGCTTACAAGGAATTACCCAGGCACCAGTTCCAGATCTGTATTAATAACTTTATATGGAGCTGTGCTGCACAGCTATCCCAGTTTGCCCAGCACCACACCACCACATGCCATCACACTAGGCTGGACATACCTCAAAGAGAAACTCAAATCTCCCATTTTAAAATGTCCTCCTGGTTGCACAGGGAAGCTTGAACACATTGTACCACAGCTGCAGCTTTACCATGTAAAAGTTACATAGGTAATGAAAAGATGCCTCCCAATATGTTATTGAGAAAAAAACCTCACTATATTTTCATCCATCCTCTAAGTTTTAAGCATGAGGTATGACCTACAAAGTATCTTGTCACAACAATGCACCCAAAATACATCAAACTGCTCTAATACACAATGCAGACATGGTGTTTGGCCTAACAAAGCAAAGCCTGGTTCTAAGCGCAGTTCTTCCGCTGTTTGTCTGCACGAGGAGAGCCACTCCCCACTGATACCCCCAAACCAGGAAATGTTCCAGACAGCAGCGAGCATCAACCCATTTTTCAGCAGCCCATGGGAAAACCTGATTCGGAAAAACCTGATTCAGGAAAATCAAACTCCCCAGCCAGGGCGGTTGCTGGGCCTTTGCTTTTCCTGCCCTGATGCAGAGGACACAGCAGGCTTGTTTGCCGGGCGCTTGTTTGCCCAGAGATACGGAGTACACACACCACACCTCCTTGAGGGACCACGAGCGGGTGTAGGTGGCGGATGGCCACTGGTGGGACCTGGGAGAGGCGAGGGAGAAGGCAAATTGGGGTGAGGAGGGGAAAGGAGGAGATGGGATCCCAGCCTGCAGACAGGGACGTGAGATCCTAAGGTCCAGGAGGGCAAGGCACAGGGAGGGGAAGGGACTCGGCTACCGGGGGCTGGAGGGAGAGCGGGAGGGTGGGTGGGTGGGTACGTGTCCGTAGGGATGGCCAGTTCGGGGAGCAGAGGGGCCGGGCGTGCACTCGCCCCTTGCCGGGCCAGCGCGGAGAGCAGGGACCTCGGCCTCGCCCCCGCCGCCCCACGCCGCGCTGCGCTGGGCGGGGGTCAGGCGGTGCGGGGGGCGGCGGTGCCCGCGGCGGGCGGCTGGTGGCGGGGGCGGGCGGAGGCGGGCGCCCCGCGGGCTGCGGGCGGGGGAGGAGGAGCGGCGGCCGCCGGAGGATGGGAGCGAGCGGCGGAGCCGGGGAGCGGCGCGGGGGCAAGGCCGGGAGCGCGGCGGCGGGCGCCGCGGCATCGCCCGCGTAGGGCGGCGCGGGAGCCGGGCGGCGCCGCGGCCATGGAGAGGGCGAGCCCGGCGGCGGGGAAGCTGAACGCCGGCGGCCGCGGGGCGGGCGATGGGCACGGCCCCGCCGGGGGCGCCCAGCCGCGGGCGGCGGCGGGCAGCGCGGAGCCGGGCGAGCTCATCGGGCGGGCGCTGGATTTCAAGAGCGAAGGGGCGCAGTGCTACAAGGACAAGAAATTCCGGGAGGCCATCGGCAAGTACCACCGCGCCCTGCTGGAGCTCAAGGCGCTGCTGCTGCTGCTGAGCCAGGAGCCGGCCGGGCAGCGCCCTCCCGCCGCCGCCGCCGCCGCCGGGCTCAGCGAGGAGCAGCGGCAGGCGGTGGAGGCCATCGAGGTTGACTGCTACAACAGCCTGGCAGGTCAGCGGGGCCGGGGGGCGGCGGGGTCCCCCCACCTTCGCCGCGCACACCTCCCTTCCCCTCCGCAAGACAGCCCTGCCTCGCTTCTCCGCTCATTTAATCTCCTTTCCTTCCGTTGTCTTCCATTTTTATTTTCGTTCTCACGTCTGGCACAGAAGTGCTGCCGGTGCGCGGCTCGGTGCCCGCCGCCTTGGGTAGCGCTGGGGAGGGGGCGCAGGCCGGGCCGCTCCTTGCGCCGGAGCTCGTCTGCAGCCCCCAGCCCTTCCCGGGGCTGCCCCAGCCGCCACTGATTAATCCCCGTGTCCTCCTCCCCTGGGAGACAGGTGATAAGGCAGCGGGGCGTAGGTGGGATGCTCAGATTTGCAGAAATTGTGGCTCAGGAACTGGCCAAGATTGCATGCTGCGTTTTTCCCTTAGCCCGAGATGTCCTTCAGTCCCTTCACCACAGCTCCAATTCTGCTGCCTGTAATTAACAGTATTACAGAGAGGGAGACTCTTTCTGCCACATTTGATGTAAGGAAGGGGAAGGGTTTGGGCGCTGCTGCAATAGCTCCAAATAGTACTGGATATACAAAGAATTTTTTGGCCTCTTAGCAATGAAAGTTGAAAGCAAATGTCGTACTGGCTTTTCGCTAGCCGCCAGTCACCACTGTGGTCAGTAGACATTTGATCATCGCTCCCTTTGCTCCCTGCCATCTGTTTGGAAGTGCTGCAGGAAGATGGAGGGGAAGGGTGGGGGGTTTAACTACTTTGTAGTCTGATTCTGAAGTCCTTACAGAGACAGAACTCCTGGTGACTTCAAGGAGCTTTACCCAAGCAAGAACTGCAGGATCAGAGGTTATTTTTGGTCCCTAGCAGCGCATGGATTTTTTTTTTCCAAGCCTGAAAGCGTCTCTAAAACAAAAACTTGTGCCTAGGTACATACAGGGAAGTGAGTGTTCATAACCTGAACAAGGTGCACAAAATGACAACATTAATAAAGCTCAGCTGTTTTCCAGAAAGATGCAGGGTCACTCCTTACCCTTTATATCCTTGGGGGAAAAATGGCGAAAATCAGGACCTTGGTGTGTCAGCTGGCAGCATCACTTGGCTTTTGGCCTTCTAGACAGAGTTGGTTAGCTTTGTTTCCTGTTGTCTTGTGCTAAAAAAGATGCAGAATAAAGCAAATGGTTTGAAACACCAAGCCAGAATCTTCTCTTGTCTTAAATCCATGCCAATCTGTTATACTCGATATGCCTTTTGGGATGTAATGGAGAGCACAATTTAGCCCCCTTTCATCATGTTTTCAAATACTCTTCCTTCAAAAGCCTGTTGAAATCGCATAGAGGGAGAGGCAGGTGAGATTCCAGAGCGATATCATAATTGCACAGCTGTAATTTTGTCTCTCTCCAAATTTCTGTTCACGGGTTTATTAAAATCCATTGTATTTGACAAGGATCATTTAGATTGGCAGGGTTACACAAAGAGCCCATAATACTCTGAACAATATAGCTTGGCGAGTTCCTGGGCTTGAAAAAGTACTCACAGGAAATCTCTCTGCTATGTACAAATGAGACGTGGTAGGTAGAAGGTAAATGAAGTGGGAGGGAAGGACCCGATTTGCTTGTGGCGCTTTCTGCTGAGTACACGAGTTCCACTTGCTAGAAATGTGTCCGTTCCTGGTGACGGAGTTGTCCTGCCTAATGGTCATTGTCCAGCTCGTTTATTTACTGTTTCGGGTTTTTGCAGGGAATTTTTTCCACTGTTGGTTGTATTGGATCTTGTCAGCAGTAGCAATCAGACAGTGTGAGAAACGTGCTCCATCTTTAACCTAGATTTGAACAGATTTTTTCCTAAATTTAACCAGTGCGAACACAGGAGGAGATGAGTATAATTAACCCTGGAGTTGCAAGCAGTGCTTTTCCTGGGATAACCTCACAGCAGGTCAAGGTGTCATTTTGCACAGCCGGTTGTCACATGTTTTCAGTAGATGGCACGCACAAAGCAAAGAACAGCATTTGTCTCGGAAATGCGTAGCTTCATGTGTGTCTGCTGGTCTGTCTGCAAGCAATTTTAAAGAAATGCCCTGCATGTTGGAGAGGGGAGTGTGCAGTTAAACTGGAATTGCAGTGTTGCTACTCCTAGCCCAGTCCCAGAGCTCCCATTCTAGCAGGAGGATCTGTGAATTCGTGTCTGAAGAGAAGGGAAGAGGGGGGAGGGACTTTCCCCAGAACTGTCATAATAATTAGTATACCTTTCTAATAGCAACTTCAAGAGGTGCAGCAGTGGGACTTTATTTTCTAAGTGCGATGCAGCAGAAGCCGCCAGCTTCTTTACACAGTGGGCTCTAGCAGAGGCGCCAGCCCATAGTGTTAGAGTTGAAGTCAGTGTTATTCGACATGGGGAGGAGAGGAGATGCGGGGAGTTTTGCTTCTGAGCACTGAATGGGCGCCTAGAGCTGTTTTTAAGATAAATAAATCTGCATAGTGCGGAGAGCATAACAGCAGTACATCTTAATTCTAGAGAAGGCAGTTTTTCACTTAGCTCTGATTTATACCCGGTGGCATTAGCAGCTGTCATCTGAGTGTCCTTGTTACCAAGTTCTTTTAGCACCTCCACTTACTCTCTTAGCATTTAAGAAGCCCACCTTGCTTTTGCACTGTCATTTTTCCTGTGGCCACCATACATCCACCTGTCAGAGACGTTTTGCATCACAAATACAGATGCACACATACACAATTAGTTGTTTAGATGCAGCATACCAGCCAGAGGAGAGCATCAACTATAGATAAATATGCACTTAGTTAAATAAGGAGGTGAAAAATATACACCCAAAGGGGATTTGGGGCAACCTCATGGGTGAAGGCTGGGGTTGGTTGGGTTTTTTTTAATCCGACTGATTACATGGGTAAGAACACGTGGGCAAACACTAAACTGTTGTCTTGCAGAACGTAAATTTAGGCACAAACATGCACACAGATTCTTGTTTAGCTGCTTCTTTGGTAGAGCACCTTCAGCAGGCAATTCTCTTACTGCGAGGTGGGGCGGCCAACTCGTGTATTTAATCAGAGCCCCACAATATTCGGTGTGTTTTCTAAAGTTCTCTGTTGCGGAGCTGTGTGGCACCCCCACAACCTAAACTAATTAGCCTGTTTCAAAGGATCCCAAATCCGCCGGGTTTTAAATTCTTGTGATTTTTTAAAAATATTTTAAATCGGCCTAGGATTTAACCGCTTGCCATTGGCAGTGCTGCTCACATTTCTTTCACTAAGCTACTAGCTGGGCTTCAGTTTAAGCTCCAAGAGTTTTGCCTTAAAGGGACTCCCCCTCACATCTGCAAAATCCAGCGCTGCCGCGTTCTTACGCGGGGCTGCCGATACCCCTTCGCTTTACCACAACTCTCTCTGATAAAGGTCACCAGATGCAAGAGCAGCAGCGTGGCCGAGGCTCCCAGAAGTTGCTAGGGCAGGCAAAGGAAAAGC
Source organism: Calonectris borealis (assembly GCF_964195595.1). Lineage (NCBI taxonomy): Eukaryota > Metazoa > Chordata > Aves > Procellariiformes > Procellariidae > Calonectris > Calonectris borealis. Next base: position 39,872,939 of record NC_134316.1, read on the forward strand.
CTACCAACAGCGCGGAGCCGGGCGGAATGAATGCAGGGCTGTAAGGCAAACAGGCCGTCCTTTATGACTCACTGACGGTCTCTGACCTTGAGGCAGTCACTTGTCCTCTTTTTGCCTCTCTCAGCCCTATTGAAAAATAAAGAACAGAGACTACAATCTCATCCTGATGATGCATTCAACTGAGTTTCCCCCAAGTCAGTGGTTTCTGTTCTTTTAAAAAAAGATGAATGTATGAAGAATGCCTGCGGAAAAGCAAACTGGCCAAATCTCCCTCAGGCCTCAGTCTCCTTTCCACTCCTATAGCATCTTTCATCTAGAAGAAGCTTAAATGCTTCATGTACTGGATGCAGGTATGGATCATTTACCTACTACAAATGCAACCATTACTCTCATTAAATGCAATGATGATTTTATTCCAGCATTACTGCCTAAAAGTTTACAGGATCAAAAGGACTATGTCTGCTCTGCGGAGAGAAACAAGTCCGAAGTTCCAAAGCAGCAAAATGCTAAGGGTAAACATAGTTTTAAGCTGTTCTGGTGAGGGAATGTTGCAGTGCGATAAGCAAACCTTTGTTGGTTTTCCTAAGCACGCAGAAATGCTAGAGCTAATCCTGGCAGGAGAAGCGGAACCGGCGGGAGAGCTGGGGACGAGGAGTGGCACCAGGGGATCTGGGTTTCTAATCCTCCCTCTCTGCACTAACCATTATTATTATATTATTATTATCTTCACCATATCTTTTCATTCTTTGAACCTCTGTTTATCCATCTGCGTTTATGACCTCTTGGGAGTACAGGAAGGCTTTGTTAATTACGTGAATGTAAATTAAGTGTAAATGCCTTTATATACCTGTTCAGGTACATTTAGTTTAGTGTAGGAGTCTCGGCAGGAGGGCACACATAGCTGCACAGAGTATTACAAAATGTAGCCATGCAAGATACGCCTCAGCCTGGATGATGAGGTTTGGCCTCCTACACTGGCAGAAACGTGCACTGGTACCATTCCTGACTACGCGAAGGTCATAGCAACAGTCCCACAAAACGTGGTTCTTCCAGCAGCCTAGGAACCCCTCGGGCTCCAGACCAGGGTGTGGGTGCTGCTCCCCGCCATCACCAGTTGCACAGATGTTGGTGAGTAGTCCCACTGAGAAATCCAAGTAAAAATACTTACAATACTTAATCCAAGTAAAAATATAACTAAACATGAGGAAAGCTGGTAAAACTTGTCTCCACTGACCACCCACTAGGACTCCTCATGAGGAGTCTCTGCTAAAATCCCATCCCGGTATATAGCCGTTAACAAGTACAGACTCTAGCAGGGCACATGGTGCTGTGGGTGTTAAAGCAGTCTTGGATTGTTCCTTGATGTGAAGCTTTTTTTATGTGCTGCATCAACAAAAACCACCCTCCGTAAGGATGCCATGCAATGGGAAAGAGAGACGGCAGCAAACAGAGCGGGATGTGGTCTGCACTTTCACTGATTGCGGTGGGAGTTTCCCGACACTCTTGGTTTAGATACGTCTGTCCAGGCAGAGCGCATGGGAATATCTTGTTTTACAGGCCTGATGCAATTACTGCGCCAAGTAGGTGCAATTGCAGCAGAGAATAAACAGAGATGACCATGTGTGGTTTTTTAGTGATAGGCCCAAACCGTGACACGTATTTAAAAAAGAAATGGGATTTGAAGCCACTGTCATGAATTACTCTTTACAAATACTCTGTATTTACCTATTCCCTTTTATTTTGGAGGACAAATTTCTCCCTGTTCAGGGAGGAGTTTCTTGTGCATTGAGAGGATGGGATGGAAATACATCCAGATGCTGGGAGGGGCGGGAGGGAGCAAGAGAAAGGATAGCAAGCTGCCTCCAAACTTGGTTTAAGTGATACATGTCTGACAGCATCTCTCTTCCTGAGGCAGGAGATGCATTTTCCTCTATATATGTCACTATTCTTCCCAAGCCTTTCCAAAACTTGAGCCTCTGGTGGAGTTTTTTTGCAGCCACTTCTACCACATGTTTAATTCCCTTTGCATGAAGAGAAGCCTGTCCCACCTGACCTTGTCACCATTTGCCTGAAACAGAGAGTATTGGGAAGGTATAGAGCCCCTTGCCAGACTGCCCCGAGGAGCTGCAGTCTTGGTGAGCTGAGATCCGTCCAAGCCTAGCTACCACTTACCATGGGAGGTGAAGCAGGAGATGCCAAAAAACAAAAAGCTTCCTCAAGAACAGAGTGATGGTTAATTTGTTTACCTAAAGAGTACTGGTTGTTCTCCACCTTGAGGACACTGGTATGTTTTCTAAGAGTTCTGTAGTAGCACGTCCTGTCAGCTTTACTCCATCCTCTTCTGAAATGCTGTCCTGGAGTTTCCTCCAGCAAAAGTCCCACAATGAGTCACAGCCTCTTATACCTCCACAGGTTTCCATCAGTGCTGTGCTGAAAATGGTTCAGCTGGTTCAATAAAACCTAGCGTCAAAATCAAAGCTGGTTCCCAGTCTATTGCTAAATACACCCATGAGCTCCATGGTTACCTCCTTTTCTGGGAGCTGGGCCACCTCTGCATGGTTCAGCAGGTGGAGGGAGCATCCTTCTCTTCCTCCTGTTCACTTAGGTTCAGACCCAGAAATTTCTAACCCAACTCCAAATCTCTTTCTCCAGCCTTTCTCCTAGAACTGCTTATCAGTTCAGCAGCACATCCCCAGTTCCTCATCAGTGTCCTCTGAGCAGTGCAACTCATGCTCCAAGAATGGAGGGTCGTCACAAGTTTTCACATTGGGATTTTAGGATGAGATCTACTGCGCATCTGATAAAAGAGGTTGCTGTGAGGAAAGGAACAGTAAAAGTAAACAGTATAAACAAACAGGGAGGTCTGAATGTTGCCAGGTCCCAGTTTCTTCTTGACATTGTGCCACCTCACAGAAAATAACATACAAAGGACTATGAAACTGAGGAAACAAAATGAAGAAAGGGAGAAAATACATAATGAAGTTTTGAGAAAATTTACTGGCTATTTATTTTCTTCTTTGTTCTTTCACTTCATGAATGAGAAACTGATATAGAAGGAAGAGAACTGTTTATTAATCTTGTTTTCAGCTTACTCAGGCGACCATACCAGTGACTAATACTGAGAGTTAAAAATGCTTTGAAAAAGAGTCAATATTAACTATCATTAACTAGAAAGTTGTTACTAATGGCTGCTCAGGAATCTGTCTCCTTTTGTTCATTCTGCACTGCATCTTGGATGGGAAACAGTAAGCTTAGGACATTGATCGATGAATGCAGGTGAATCTTCTTGTGGTAGCGTGGAGCGTTACTATTCTGTTCTCTTTAACAAAGGTTGTAGAGTCAGTGCGGTTTCTGGAAGCTTTGCTGGAATTGCTGAAGGTGGCTTCAGCTGGGGCGCACGCACTTGTGCGAGGCTGGGAGGTGGTGGTAGGACACTGTAGCTTGCCCTGTTCTTATATGCTTGCCTAGGCATTGGCAGCCATTGAAGGTGGGGTTGGAGTAGAAAGTCTGTCTCAGGATAGCTGTTCGGAGTTTAGGACACTGCTAGAGACAATACTAAGACAATTCACGGAAATGAATTAGGCACAGTCACATTTTCTCTCTGTGATAACCCATGGCAGAAGCGACAGCTGGGAGCAATGATCTTTAGCTGCCATAGCTTGACGTGCCAGAGCTCATCTGTTACTACCCATAGGCAATAGCTAATGTCATGATCTTTACTTCAAAATCCACTCCGTTCTCCCCACTCTCCAAAATTCTTGACACACCATCACCCTGAGGCTCATAGGCTGGATAGCACCATCTGCTTCTCCTTGGCTTTGTCCTGTGTACCCAGTTCTCCCATCACGTTTCTCAGCTCAGGACTCGGGGTGCTTACACAGCCCGTGCCTTTCCCCCTTTGAATTCCTCTACCCACTCTCCCAGTTGCAGTGCAGCCATGTCAGACTTTTTGACCTCCCAGAGTGTTGTCCCTTTCCAGGCTTCCCCCATCTCTGTTCTGCCAGTGAGGTCCTCTCATCCCCTTTGTTCTCATACTCTACCCCACAGCACCTTGGTGCGCCCAGTTCCTTTGAGTGATTTTGCCTGCGGTGTATTAATTCAGGCTGGACCTTCTCTCCCTTCCTGGCTCTCCTCAAGGCCCATCTCTGCTGTGACACCTAAGTCAGTGTGTACATGTGCAAGCATGTGACTATTCCGTATCTTCACACCCCTTGTCATTCACCTTTATAGATTTCCAACTCTTCTGATCAGGGGCATGAATTTTAACACATGCTTATCCTACGTAGCCATGATCACAACTTTGCCTGTCACAGCAGCATGTCCTCATCTTTAAAGCCCTAGGCTTTAGTGTAAATCACTACCCCAGAATGGTTCTGCAACAGCCTCCCAACAGGAGTCAGCAGCTCTGTGCTGTTTGCAACTGTAGCAGTTGTGGATCTGTTTGCCAAAAAACCCAGAATTGCCTGACAAGTCCTGTGTCCCAAGCTCCTGACTTTATCACGACATCTGAGTCCTTTTCACTCATATGTACCATCAACGAGGCAGGAACTGTGACTCTGCACATGGCCCTGGGTGGAGAGAACCTTAGGCTGCTGCATAAGCCTTTCAGGATGCAACCAACAATCGGTGTCCTGCAAGGCTACAGCATTTTTCCTTCTCCAGTACATCCACACTTGACAAGTCAAATCCCTGCCCTACTAAAGCAAACACTTTTCTAGCCACTGCTCAGTATTCCCTTCCTTTCTTTAGCAGGAGCACTGCCCATTGCATTTACTTGCTGCCAGTTTAGGGGGCTGTCATGTAGATTGTTCTGCATCGATGGCAACTGCAACTCCTTTCCTATCAAGAGTGGCAGGCAGCAAAACTCTGCTAATCTAGCCATCGATCTACTTGCCTGGGAGCTGCTGGAAAGGAGCAGTTGGGTCAGCCAGCAAAGAGCCACCAAACTAGTGTTCCTCAAATTTTGATTCCAAAGCTCCTGTGATGCCCTGATTACAACTGTCAGTTTTCACGCCTCTGGTGTTACTCTGGCCTGCCCACATCAGGGACATCTAAACGGCTCATTTCCTGCTTGAGGAAACTCAAGTGAGGTATCTATCTACCTTGCTGTAAGTCACCTTATTCTGTAAAGCAAGAGGGTTCAGGGCCCTCTTGGTAGAACCTAATGAGGCCGTGGTGGAAATATGCTACCCCTCTGATGCATCTGTAAGGCTTAGCCTAACACGCAAAGACTGATTTCAGCTCAGCCCCGTTGGATGCTGCTTATCTGAGGTCTTCTCCAACTTGAAAGACTGAGCTCTTGACTCCAGGCAGCAGAGCTGTTTACTGCTATCTGAGGCAGATGGAGGGGAGAATTCAAAACAAGCAGTGGGGTATCTTGGCCCTGCACATTCCCCAGTGTAGCGTGTGGGAGAGGAAATTTACTCCTGGAAGCAAATTAAAAGCAGAGGAAGTGTCTGGGACTTGAAAATTTATGTCAGACCTTTAGTGGTTCCTTTGGCTATTCCTGGGCTGATGTGACTCATAAACATCTACCTCCGGTGTGCTGTGCTATCCCTACAGTCACCATCTAATCCATAAATTCACCCTGATATAAAAGCATCTTTGTGATATAAAGAAGGATCTTTCAACCAACTACAGGGAAGAAGCTGTGAGAATCTGCATTCCTCTGCTACACTCCTGCTCCCAGAGAGGAAGAGAGCAGAAAGATTTATGTTTCATCCATTCTTTTGGAGAATAAACGGCCCCATGGAATGGCCGTAGCCTTTCCTGAAGAGGAGCTGCCCGGGGAGGCCATCACCCCACGCAGTTGATCTTGCAGAAGCAGAACGATGAGAGGAGGAGTCTGTTACGATGCTCTGGAAAACCATCATAAGTCAGCCCTAGCCTTTGCTCTGCAAAGGCACCTTTTTTCTTATCTAGTGCTTCAAAAAGAATCAAATCAGAATCTCTGCCCCATGTCTGTAGCAATGATTCTCTCATCAAAGAGTGTGGTGCAAAGTTAAGCCTCAACTCCTTTAGTCACCATATTTTTTTAATACTAGCATAATTCAGATCCTAGATTACTATCCCCTTAAATGCTTTGCAGTGATTAATTGCTTAAGACGCGGTAGTGCATTCAAGCTGCAAGGAAACCAGAGCAGTATCCTCACCTATAATGGAAGTACAAAGAAAATGTATTCATTTTCCTTTATTCTCTAACTACTGTGATGGAGCTCAAACTGAGGTAGCTCAGGAGCTTTGCTTATAGGGTGGGGGGGTATATTAAATTAATTGATAAATACAAAATAATTTTTAAAACCCAGGGCTGATTAACTTGGAGTAGAGTGCCAGAAGGTATCATGGAGTTAAAGAACCTAATAAGGTTAGAAAAGAAGGCTTAGACATACAACTCATCAGAATATTCACTGCTGTATTAGATAGGATAAAACCTGTAAAGCAAATACTACATTTTCATGGTTGAAAACCACTGCTAACTGGTTTGGATTTATGAATAAACTTCTCTGAGATTTTCATTTCCCTGTCCACGGCCATGTCACGTAAATGACTCAGTCATCCTGTGATCAGCTAGCATATTCACATCCTTTTCCTCTTTGGTTGTTTCCAGCTCATGAGCTCACAAATACTACCAGAAATTCCTACTAGTCCCAAAGAACATGGTCTTAAATTTTATATTACCGACTTCCATCCCAAATAAATTTACTGCTGTCCACCAGGTCATGTAGTTCTTTTATATGACACTGTGGTCCTCACCTCTTCTAACAGTACCTTCCAACTTCGCACTGTCAGTAGGGCACTCTACTTTTCCATCAGGGGCATTAACAAAAACATTAAACAAGCTCAATTCTGAAACTAATTCCTGAGTTATTCTACTAGTCATCTCTATTTACAGACCAATATGCTCATCAGCAGAACCCATTTCAGCTTCTTTAGCCACCACATAATTCTTATACTGTATCTTCATCTTCCCTAGCTTAACGGAAAAGGCACAGTCAAGAGAGAGAATTGTATTCCTGGCCTGATCCAGCACAATGATTTGGGTGTTCCTGGTGCCTGAAAACAAGCTCCCTACTTGGGGTGGAAGTCACTCTCCACGTGCTCCAAATCAGACACACGCTCCTCCCTCCTTCCTCCGCTGCCAGCAATGCGTCGCACAGACGTGGTTTATGAAGGGTTTGGGAACGATCTGAGATCTTTACCTGAAGCGCTTTGCCACAGTTTGTATTAAAGAGAAGACATTAGAGGGCTGGTTTAGATGCTCCTGCATAGTTCAAACCCTGACTTTCTCAAGCAAATAATGTACTGAAAGATCCCTCTGGTCTGTAGTTTATCCGTTTTCAGCCTGATTTCCTGGAAATGAGTGATAAGCAAGTATGTTTTCTGTGGTCTGCCTGTCAGTCCCCCCCTCTCAATGACTTTCAAACCTCTTGGCCAGCTAGATTTGGTGGGGGGACAGATATCTCAATGGTACTAAGTTTACACGGTATAAATGGAGAGCAGGGAAGAGGCAAGGACACCAGAGGCCCAACTACACGAAAGGGTGATGCTTAAGCTCACTTCACATCATCTATCAAAGCTCAGCCAGGTGACACAGCCTGACGCAGCCAGGGTTGGTTGGCTCTGTTGCTGACAAACCACTCTTCTGTGTAAGTTTTGGTGCATTTTTATGGAAAATAAGGTTTCAAGAGCTTTGTTTTATACCTCTCTCTCTCTGCAGTTAGTTAGAAAACAGTTGACTCGGGCATCCTCTGCCTCTTTGATTCTGTCAGTTGTTCTCCTCTCCATCCCTCCCGCGGAGGCCATACAGGTTTCTCACTGTTTCAAAACATCATTAAAATGGAAAGGCTTTGGGCTACACTGGACCTGGATAAAACAAATGAATGGGTTATTATTTTAATGAAGGAAATGTTCCTTCCCGTTTGACCTCTCCATCTTGCCAGATGAGTCTTTTCAGCTAGGGCGAGTTCAAGGAAAAATGAAAAGCGTTTCAGTCCCTATCAATTATACATGCATGAATACACGAGGAGGTGGCCCCAGAGACAGCCTGCTCTCCACCCTCTGCGGACTCGGCAATTGCCAGCTCCTTCACGTGCCCTGGGAGGTGAGCTGTGAGCCCCCCCGGCACAGCACACGGGTCTTACGCACCACGTCGTCCTGCCCCGGCTGTGGTACAGGGCTTTCGTCCCAAATTGAACATGCTGTGGTAAGCCAGGCTTGAGGCAATCGTGGTATGCACAACTGTCAGTGACTTCATTTGAGAGCCCTGAGGCTGTTCCCGCTGCCTGTCACAGTGCTGCTGTCAGTCGCTTGGACCACTATGAGCAAAGGCTGCTTTACCCTTCAGTAGAGAAGGCAGCTTGAAGTCCATCTCTTCCTCCAAAGCGTCTCCCTGCTTACAGAAATCCCCTCCTTGCCTCAGATGGGTTTTAAAAAAAAACATCATTCCATTAAGACCTTAATTTCACTATGTAATATACTCTGGTAAGAATCATAAAATATTTGATAGCACTTGTTAGAATTGGACTGCTGTTGAACTCCAGGCACTTACCAGATGGTTGTCACCATCTGATGTTGCTGTTCTCTGGTAAAATTCTATGTACTTTTCCCTTGTGAAAATGATGCAAGAGACCAGATTCTTCCAGCGGGTGTCAACAGCAACAGGAGGCCAGAGGAGGAAAGGGTACAATGTAGAGAAGGTGCCACAGTGAGAGAGTAAAGCAACCCAAGGTGAACAAAAAAATCCAGCAAGGACGGAGCGGTGGAATAAACAGCAACGGGAACAGTAGATCTGAAGGCCAAACATATCTAAAGTCATATTGACTGGACCAGATGAGTACTGATTTTAAAAGATAAAGACAGGTCAGAGATTACTAAATAAATACAAAGTCAGAGAGGAGGAAACCTCCAGGGGATTTAACCTGGCAGATCAACAATAACAGCCTTGGCAAAAACAAACAGAAGGGACTTCCATCTCTTCTAATGTGGCTGCCCAGGAGCTAGTATTTATGGATATTATAGAATCAAAACGATCTAGTAGTTAAAGCTGACCGAAGCTCTTGCTCTACCAGTGCTTTGCTAGGACTTTGCTCCTACCTCTCCTGGCTGGGAAAATCAAAGGCACGAAGATTAGAAGATGCGATATGAAGATCATCTCCACCTTAAGCTCTTTATTTTGGTAGAATAAAGATTTGCTGGTACACAACTGGGGGCAGATTTTGGCTTCAGAAAATAATTCTTGTTTGCTTGACATCTAGGTTTTAACTACTTCTTTAGTATTACCATAGCTAAGAATTTTCAGTAAGCCTCTGGTTTTGATTTGAAGGACCACTAACTACAGGAACTGGTAGGTCAAAATACTCTTTCAAAACAGAAGCTATGAGGATCAGATGAAAAGTTTGCTGGAATTCCTTGCTTCTCAAAGCTTTGGCCCTTTGAAGGAAAACTGCATTATATCACTGGATTTGTGACAAAAAGAAGCATAAATCACCACAAACTTCCCTTAAAGTAGCTTAAGAATCATTTAGAAATAATGAACACTTCTAAAGAACTGCGCTCTTGAAAATTAAAAAAGTCTGAAATATGGGAACATAAAACACAAAGCAAAGGCAGAAGTCATTCATGCCTGCTCTTAAGTGCTTACATATTCACATCTGGCTAGGATGTTGCTCTGACATCCTCCAACAGGACCTTCTGATAGGAATTAGCACTAAATGGCAGCCGTCAAGGAGAACTGAGGACCGTTCATGCTCTTGAGTGTTAACAGGGCAATCAATAATGGGACTGCAGCAATTCAAGAGTCTTCTATCCGTACCCATGCGTGGTACACGGGTACAGATAAGACATATCAGTAACATTTGCTTAAGCTGTTCTTAAACACTTCCAAAGCTAGGATCCTTCACAACTTCCCCAAGCAGTCTCTTCACTGCTAGAAAGTTCCTCCTAGCTGAAATGTAAGCCCTCTTCTTAGTTCCTGGGTACAAGAAGAACAGATTGTATCCTGGTTATACCCTTCTTTGCATTATAGGGTTTTTTGGGTTTTTTTGTTTGGTTGGTTTTTTGGGTTTTTTTGGGGTTTTTTTACATGTTTGAACACTCTTAGCCTATCTTCCCTCACAGTCTTCTTGAGGGCTTATATTCTGTCTTCTCTGGACCACTTGTTATTGTCAGGGTCCTCCTGTGGATTACATCCACATTTTCTTTCAAGATTGGCATCCAGAACGAGACACAGTACTCTCACATGTCTTGCAAACTGCTTCTTTTCATACACGCTGGTGTGCATTTTCTTCATCAACGGTATAGCCTTGTTGACTTTAGCTGGTGATCCACTTCACTCCCCAGATCGTTCTCAGCAGAATTGCTCTCCAACAAACTGTTCCCCTGCCTTACTTACACAGCGTTGTTGTTTTTTTTTCCTGCTTATTTGTAGGACCTTTCACTTGCCCCTGTTGAATTGCACCCTATTTTTATCAGGACACCACCAGTTTGTGGGGATCCTTTGGAATTCTACCCGTCTTCCAACATCCGCCAGCTCCTCATATCTTGGTGTTATCTGCAAATTGACGAGGCAGTCTGCAGTCTGTCATTGAGGTCTTTATTGACAATACCAAATACCATGGGGCCTGGGACAGATCAGTGCAGAACCCTACTTAATATTGTCTTTCACTTTGTTAACAGAGTTAAGTCTATTAATTTAGACTGTTCTCCTTCAATTTGCTTAAGAAAATGTCACTAGAATTTGTCATTTGGCTAGTGTAAAAGCCAAGATATGTAACATTTACTGTTTCTTCTCTATCTTCAAGATTGATCACCCTATCGCAGACTGAAGTTAAACTGATTTGTTCTGACAGCTCACATTAGCCGTTACTTATGTCCTTGTTATCAGCCCTGGGCACTCCAAGGGATGGCAATAGGCAGAGTCCTAGGGTGGGCTGCCAGCCACAAAACGCCTGTCACGCAGGCTCAGCAGCTCCTTTGAGAACTGCTAGATGCCTCTTAACGTGCATGATGGTGGAAGCATCAGCACACTTCAGTCGCTACTACTGGCTCTCTCTCCTAGAAAAACTAATTGGAACTGTGAGGTCAGGGTCTTTCTTCTGGAAGAGGTACGAAGGATGCAAGAGCAGCAGAGAACAGAAGGAGACCGTGCTGCGTATTGGGAGGAAGGCATGGCCAAGAAGGCAGGATGGGAAGAAGGGGAAGGCGGCTTGGAAGAGGTGGCTCTCTTTGGGCTCTCCAAACATTTGTGGATCCACACCTCATTTAGCATTAATCCCTCCCTACAGAGAGAGACAACCTGTCATACAGTTTGGATTTTAATTTTCCACACGTTTCCCCACAAGCAGAAACATACGGGCATAGTTAGGCCTTTTTGGTACCTGGAGAGGAATAAATGAGAGCCACCGGCTGGAAAGTTGTACTGTCATTCTGATATTCCCTTTTCATCCCATTAAGGTTGTCCGGGAACTGGGAGTCAGCTGATCAGATTATTGCCAGACGTTACCAAGCTGCCTATAATTAGCTTTTTATTGATGAGAAGCCAGAAAATCCTCTTTGTTTGCAAGCTTGGACTATAGAGAAAGAAGAGAAATATTTCATGGAAGAGATTGTTTGGAAACTGCAGATCCTAATTAGTGTCTCAGCCTTGTAGTGAAACTGCATGTAGCATTTGTCTGGAAAAAAAATGCTTTAAACATCCTCTTTTGAGGAATGCTGGGTTGCATTCTTGAAAGGCACAGCATGCATGGAGCTCAGTGCAGATATGGATGCTTAACCACCTCTGCTCTGTTCCCTCGGTGTAGGCTTCTCACATTCCCGCGTGTTATATGGCTCCTTTTAGTGCCAATCCCGATTGAAAATTTAACACAGCTTAAAACATAGGTTAAAAATTGGGCTGTGCCATCCACACGTAACTGTGCGATCTGCACACTCAGGATCAATAACTTCAACTTCAGAGAAATTTGGATAAGCATTCCAGTGGTCCAGATCTTTTTATGCTGTACGTTAAAATTACAGTAGTTCAAGTCAAGGTGACTTTTATTCTAAGATAACCCTTTACATTTTTAGCGTCATCTTATGAAACCTGATTCATTTTAGAAGTTAATTACAATTTAAATTACTAACATATGGCTGAAATTTTCAATGTCATGTCCTAATGCTATTCCCTGTAATTCCTCCAGTGGACACCATAAGCTCCATGTGCGTGTTGTAAACACCATTTACAGAGACTGCAGCACGCAGAGATTAGCGATACATCCTTTAGTGGCATGGTTAGAAGATCACCGTCTGTTCCAAGACAAACATTTCCCTTTTTTTTTCCTCCTGTTTTTTTGTTATATCCCAATAATTTTTCTTCCCAAACACTTAAATCAAAACTTATCGCTATCATGTTTTCTCTTTTCTGAGGAAGAGTATCGCCATGAAGGATGCCAAGCCTTCTGAAGCAACAGCAGTATGAGACCCTCCTAGTCTGCCCTATTATTTCAACTCTTAAAGAGATGCGAGAACAAAGCCTGTTCAATGATATATAAAGGTCTTAATCAAATGTCTGAATAAAATCCTGAAGCAGTTATATCAAAGCCTCAATCATGTGTTTTCCAAAATAGAACCAGAGCAAGAATATGCACCATCTTCCCGTGATTTAAACAGATTTTAAGCGAGCTGCTAGCTGCTATACTTAGGGCGAGATCATATCAGAAAGCAAAGTATTTTGCAGAATTTAATTGTGGTTGATTCTGGGAATGACACTGTCACTTTGTGAAATACACATTGAGGTTGGAGTACCTAGCACTTACTAAGGAGTAATAATCCACATAGGCTGTTAAACTCCAGTGGTAGAATCAAGAACAAATACAGTAAAAAGGGAATATCCACTTCAGGTTTAAGCACTAATGGGTTTAGCTACTTCTCTCTGCCTTGCAACCAAACAAATCAATACAGGCTGTTTGGTTTTTTTAAACCATTGGTTGTCTGGAACAGTCTCGTTAGCCTTGCCCACCTCGCGGTAAACTCCTCAGTGAAAGTGGGCCAAATGCACCAACACGTTTTTGGAAGGCAAACCTAACATCCCCTAGATTTTCAGTCTGAGGGGTGGAAAGCAAAGGTCACTTGGATTCAGACCCTTTTGCATGGGTATACGAGAGTGGTTCAGCCACATGACTTACTGTTAGCTCTTGCCCAGGACACCCGCTCCAGTCTCCAGGGAATATTTGCAAGGGCTAGCTTGAAGCGTTGCGGGTTAGTATCCCTTGGTGAGTATCCTCAGCAGAGAAAAAGATGATTCAGAGCAGGAATGTGATTGTGGTTAAGTGCCAGAGGAGTGGGTATCTGCTAGGGGAGCTGCTCTCGTGCACGCCTAGGGAGGCTGGTTTCCTCTGCTTGGGTCTCACTGCTGTAAATGCTCCTCAGGCTAGCTGCACTGTGCCTCTGTGTCCTTAGCACCTTGTCCCAAACTCTGAACTCCACTCCTTTCCCCAGACTTTGCCTCCTCAGTAGACCTCAACTCCCTACTCGTACACCCCTTTCACCACCCCAGCAGTTCTGTGCCCCTGTCCCCATGTGTGTTTCAGCCCCGGTCTCCTCCCCTTGCGAACATCTGCCTCCCCGCCTTTCTGTCCTAACTAAGATAACCCCTCTCTGCTTGGTTTCCACTTTCTGCTCTTCTTTCTTCCTGTGGCCAGTGAGCCAATAAGAGAATTTTCTTGCTCTCTAAGTTTACAAAACCCCGCTTTTTCCTAGATTGGATTGTGCCCAGGGTGGACCAAATATTCAGTGGATTTGGGTACCAAATTCTAAGACATCTCTATTGGGTATTATACGCAGTACTATGGTGGTTTTATTTTCAGAAGGTTATCAGTTGGCCAGCTATAGATTACCCCAGGGATAACAGAAGGCACCTGCTTGACACAAATGATATCTGCCAGATTTCAGTTTGCAAAGCCAAACGATGAGAGGGCATGAGACAAATCCGAAGAGACAGTGAGACAGTGACCAGAGATCTTTAACAAGGGAGAAATAAGGTATGTTTCCTTAGCTCATTTTTCAAAAATACCTGAACAGTCTTGGCTGACATTTTCCAAAAGCAGACATCAAAGGCAGACATTGCACGTGGAATATTTTAGTCCAAAAACTTAAAAGACCAACAAAGTTATAAGCAGCTGACTCTCTCCTATGGTGGAAGGCACAAGTCAATCTTAAAAATAGGCAGCGCTACCAGCTTACCTGGGTGATAGCGAACCATAAACAAGACAGGAGTTTGTGAAATGTAAACTTGCAACCCAAGATATTTGTGTAGGGCAAGGGCATTTTCATCTCCCAGAACAACAGCAAATGGAATTCCTGTTATGAGTAACACAATGTGCTGAGCCCAAGGAACACGCCACGGGGTAGGGATATGCTAATGTTGTTTGCACAGTAATTTGGCTCACTCTTAAGTGTTCTGTAACACGAATAGGTCTTGAGCCTTGCCTACAGCGGGAATTCAGCCGCTGGTATAAACTGTGTCTGGAGGATTGTTCTGGCGTGCAGATTTACCCTTTGGTGAAAATTGCCAGGTGGGCAAGGCTCTTGATATTGTTCTTCAAAATTTCCATGTTAAAACCTACTTCCAGACTTAGTTCTTAGCTCAGCCAAAATTAGAAGCCGAAAGTTCGGGCCAAACTGAGGTATTTGCATAACCTGCAGAGGTACTCACACCGAAGAGTTTCTCTGGTAAGATGCTAACTGACAGCTCTTTCAGTTGAACTTCATTTTGAGAGAACAGCTCAGAGAACAGCTCTGAGAACAGCTATACAAGTGAGGAAAGCTGAAAAATACGGGGTTTTTTTAGTAAGAGACTCCAGGCACTTCTTTACGCAGGCTGGTAAAGAGAAGATGAAGGAGTGACTTAATCAGAGTCTCAGAGTAACAATGCAACACGCAAACACAAGGTTTTCAGGGTAGCAAGGTGTGGCTAGTAATTGCACCAGTGGCTAGTAATTGCAGCTAAACAAAATACCAGTATAGAAACGTAGTGACATTTCTTAAACAATGAAAGTAATTAACCTTTGGGAGAATAGGGCTGTCATGGATCCTTCCTCACTGGCACCTGTCAAGCGTAGATATCTTCCTGAAAGATACTCTGGAATTTAAAATTAATTCAGGGTGCAATAAAGTAGAATCCAAAACCCTTAACTGCCAGGATTTTAGTTACAACTTCCCACCATTGCTAACTACAGCTACTGGTAAAGGTTAGAGGTGTAGATGTATTTTGGCTCTACAGGTGCTTTAATCTTTGTTTAGCCTAACCTTGTGCCGAGCAGGGCCACACAAATTAGCTCTAACAGTACAGTTATCTACCGGTACCAGATCTGTACTGCACCTCTCAAATTGTTGCAACTCATGGAACTGGCTGGCATAGATTGAGTCCATAAATTAAAACTTAGAAATCTAGGCTTAACACTCCTCTTATGAAGGAAAAACAGCCAAACTTCCTACTTCCTTGCTTAAACATCAACAGTCAGTTGGGAAGTGTGATGGACAGGGCCCCTCCGTTGGAGCTAATAGCATTAACCTTCTCCCCCTCCCCATAGCACATTTCACCCACTAGTTTCAAAACGGCTTATTTTACAGCAGTCAGGGACTCTTCATCACCATCTGACATACAAGGATTTAAAAATTAGGAGTTACTTATTGCTTAAGCTGCCACAATAAATCAGCTGCCAAACTGAGAATGATAACCAAGTATGATGGATAACGGTCGCACGCTGCGGGGAAGCAGGACACCCTACATTCCGAGCTGGAGAGATGTAGCCAGCGGATGCTGTATTACAATGACAACGAGACTGCAGGGAATGGGTGACTATAGGTTTGCATCTGCAAACCTTCTAATCGCCAAAGAGCTGCTAGAGATGGTGCTGTGCGGGATCAAGCCCATTCGGTTTCGAGAGAGCAGGAGGAGGAGGAGCTGGATAAACCTCTCGATACAGTCTCTTTGAGCAAGCCCTGTTCCTCAGGAGGATTCACGGGGGGCCTATTATGAAGCGAGAAGGAGGGTGATGAGGTGTTTGATGTGGTAAACAAACACTCCCGGCCAGAGATGCACATGTCTGTTTGGGAAAGCAACATGTTTTCAAAACAGTTCTCTCCTGACTGAATTAGGTAGGAAGTACAAGGATTCCACGTCTCTTCCATTTCTGAAAGCCGAGTTACTAACGGTCTCAATATTTGCGTTGAATCCCAAATCCATTCAGATCATTTCAGTTCACTAAGAACTGAAAGCACGCACCTCTCAATATTTACAAGGGAGATACTCCCTCCAGGTTCATCTCCAGCGCTGGCTCCCCAAATGGCCAACTCTTCCAGCAGAACTGTTTCCTGCACATCCATCTGCTCGCTCTGTTCCGATAAACACGCGCCTCTCCTGCTAGCCACGTGGTACTGACTTCCCTCTGCCGCGTGCACGGTTAGTGGGGATGCCCTGCAGAATCTTTACTGTGAGCGTGAGTCACAGAGAGAACCCAGCTGGGTATCTGGAAGCCCATTTGGGTTTATGAATTAGCAGGACGTGGGAGACTTTTTCTTTTCTTTTAAAGCAATCCATGAAGCAAGTCCGATATGGAATTACTGAGTTAATATACATGAATAGACTGCCTGTCATTTTTCACAGACTCATTTCTATGACTCTAACTGGAAATACCAAGTAGTAGGTGAACAGAGACTGAAATCCACCCTCCCTAGTTGCTCTGAAAGGCAGTTTCACAGAACGTGAAAGGCTGGATCAGGTTGGCAGCATGCAGGAAGCTACTGCCACTGCTGTACGTGCTACCGGTCAGCAGATAAACAATGCAATCCCATTTCCAGGGCTGTGAAGCCAGCAGTAAGTTTACAGAGCCATCTTTTTAATCACTTTGAAAAATAAAGGAAAACAAGGCACAGTCATTTCAAGCTCCATTAGAAACAGAGTGAGAAAAATCAATGTTTGACAAATAGGAAGGGACAAATTCTGGATAAGAAAATGTTACTAAGCTTTTAGAAACATATCTGGTTTTTAACTGGCAATCAAATAGAGAGCAACAAGATGCCTTTGAAATACCTATGCACTTCAATGGCAGGAGCTGTTAAAATATATTGAGAGTCCATCATTAAAGCAAATGGGACAAAGCTCTCATTAGTAATTACTGCGTCGCTCCACCAAACATACCAGCAGTGGGGCTAGTTCTGCAGTCCTTGCTCAACACATCTGTACCTTGCTTAACACATCTGTACCATCAATTCTCTACTGGTTAAAGCCTGTGTATGATTGTTCCCAATTAGCTATTTAAGCTTTAAACGTGTACTTGGGTTAGGACCATATGCTGTCCGTGTTAACTGATCATAGACTCAGATTAATTTAGATTGGAAGGAATCTAGCCAACCTCCTGCTCATGAAATGTAAAGTGAGATACAGAGAGGGTACAGGGCTTACTTTAGGGGTGCAGGGGAAGGGGAGCAAGAACCCTATCATATTCCTGACCCAGCATCATACCCTCTCAGCTGTAGGCTGCAGTTACCATGCAAAAAATGAAGTCTGGCTGTTCATTGGCGACACCTGAACTGTGACAACTTGGATTTCCAGGAGCAGTGAGTCTCCTCCTTGCCAGAGACACGCTGAGTAACACCACCTGCCATGGGAAATTTCTCTCCATGCCCTGGCACTTGACACTGCCAGCCTCTGAACTGATCCTTGCAGCGGCATCCTGCCTTCCTTTCCCCTTCCCCAAATCCTGTCATTCCCAAAGCTGCCTCGGGTTGCAGCACCGGGTGGGCTTGTGGACAGCACAACTTTCTTCATTTCCCCAAAGACTGCGACTGCACCATGTCCTATTCTTGTCAGTGTTCCCCAAACCATTCCTAATGCCCAAAATGCTAATGAAGTTTAGCCCACCAGAGTAAGCACTGCAGTAAGCCACAAACAGGGCTGTAAACGTGCCTCAGGGATCTCCCCCTTTCCTCTTTACTTCACTCCTAGTTGTGGGAAACTCACTATAGGGATTTTCTTCAGCTCCTTGAGATTTATGCACAGTTGTCCTTCAGCACAGAGTCCTCAGCCTGCTGTTTCTTCACTGTGTTTACCTTTTCCTTTAGGAAGCCAGCAGAACTGACCTCTCGGGATGAACTTGCCTTGCAATACTTTGCAGAAAGCGCACAGCCCAGCACGTTTGTTCCCAGTACTGCAGCTCCAGGTGCCGCTGGTTTGCTAGCAGCGCATTCCAGCAGAGCAGAGCCCCTTGGTGTTTCCTATAGCAAAACTCCATACAGGACCTCCTGGATAAAAGGCAACTACATATTATTTGTAAATTGAACAGCCTTCTATTAAGCCATAATACAAAATTTGATCCAATTTAGTCCCTTTTTCCCTTGTTAGATAACTTGACTGCCTTTTTGTCCTTTCCTGAGCTCCAGCCCTCAGTCTGAGGAGCGATTTTACTACAAACGAAGCCAGTCGCTGCCACGAGACCGTATGGCGTTCCCGCTCTGCGGAGGGATGTTTACGTTCTCGCTCTCTCCCCCCGGCCCCCTGGAGCAAACACAATCCCTTCACTTTGCAATGCCGAAAATAGAAGCGTTGGTATTTAAATTGCAAACAATCGAGTTTGGCAAACAATCCGTATGACTGCACCCTTTCTGAATCACAGGTCTGAGTCATTTCCCTCACCTAAGCTGCTCTCTTCCCCCGTGCAGATTGCAGGAGCAGGGAGAAATACGGCACTAACGTTCTCCTGTCTGTCTGTCTGTCTCCCCCGCCCCGTCCCCGTCCCCTGCAGCCTGCCTGCTCCAGGCCGAGCTGGTGAATTATGAGCGAGTCAAGGAGTACTGCCTCAAGGTGCTTCAGAAAGAAGGCGAGAACTTCAAGGCGCTCTATCGATCGGGAGTGGCGTTTTACCACCTGGGTGACTTCAACAAGGCCCTCTACTACCTGAAAGAGGCCAGATCCCGCCAGCCGACAGGTATGGGGGGAGCGGGGACGTTGAGCGCTTTTGCATTTCTTTTCACGAGACTTAGTCTGTCCCTGACTGGATTGCATTGATTTCCACCGGGATGAGCATGACTCACGGTACCCTTAGCCGTACTCCCCTTCAAGCACTCTCTCGTAGTGCAGCAAGGTTGCAGTGCCCAAAGATTAACCGCTGCCGAGGCTGCGGCACAACCTGGAAGAGAACAGTATTGCTGGAATGCCATCTGTGCGGAGGACATCCTGCCTCTCTTTCCCTCCCTAGTTGATTTTTGAAGAAGGAAGCAGGATGGGGAAGAATGTATCCCGACCATTACATTTTCTGACTCTGAGAACAAGTTTTTTTCCCCTTAGCAAAGTCAGGACACTACTTGTAATCCCCACTAGCCATGCCTTCCACCAGCTCGGTAAAAGGTTAGTATTTTAATTTGATCAAAGAGACAGACATTTACTCATAAAACACTCATCAAGGATGCTTCAACTTTTGCCACGAAATCAGCCAAGTATCTGTCATCCATGTGTCAAAACCCAACAATTCATTTTGGGACAGCAAAGAAATTACATATTCAAACAACTTGGCCTTGCCAGAGCAACCACCTTTATGCTAACCTGTCCAACTTCGGAAGGTGGGTAGAAGGCCACAATGCAGAGATGGTGCTTTTATTTTTCAAAGGACTGCCTAATAGGGAGAGAAAACCATACTATTGTTTAAACCATTTCTGTTAAAATAAAAGAATTTTCTAATATTCAAAGAAAAATTTAAGGAGCACAAGAAAGCAAAATGGAAGCCATGTGCAAAGAAAACCCCACAGGGCCGCTCTTCCACCCAAACCTGAGAGGGAAGAGTGAGAACTGGGAACAGGAGTGAGCCTGGGCGCTGGCAGAGCACGGTGGAGCTGATGTTCATTGAACTAGGGGAGGCAAGGGAGGCTGAGCTGGCTGGGGCTGGTGCCCCACAGGCACTGGCCCCGCAGGGCTCCTGCGGTGGCTGTGCCCTGGAGAAGCACCAGGGAGGGTGCGCTTCGGGGTGTGCTGGGATCTCCTTCCTCTTCCACCTCCCGTAAGGGTGCCTGGTCCCATCTGCCGCGCTTGGCCATGGGCTCCGGGCAGTCTGACAGCACAGCTGTGCACCCCACACTCCCTGAGCAAATGCGCTTAAAAGCTCAGTTTAGCCTATTTTCGTTTACAGCGTGCCCTTCTGCTTTCAGCCCTTGCCAGAACCAGGAAATGGAGAAGCCTCTGCAAGGGAAAAAATAGACTGTGGAAAATCAGAAGTTATCCTAACCTTGAGGTTCTGACTAGGCTCAGGTGTGAAAAAGTCCTTTTAGCTGAACCACTTTGCTTCCATTTTTTAAATATGTATTTCTGTGCTCCCCACCCCCGCCAGTGATACAATTTATTTGGTATCTCTCATTGCTTCTTGAAATAAACACTGATTTATACAACAGCAACAGCTTCAAATACCACAGCTTGCTGCAAAAACACACCAGAAAGCGTCCCCAAAGGCCCTTAATGTATACAAAAAACAGTTCTGGCCTTCAGCTCTGCATCAGAAACTCCTCCCTGTTATTGTTAGACCATTCAAGGCCATTGTTCCGCTGTTTTATTTATGATTATGGAAAACTCAAAGGGTATTCAGGGGGAAAGACACGAATACATACAGTAAGAAAGGAGGCGGCTGTTAAAACACAGCAGTAGGAATCAGGTAGCACTATCAAGAACCATTATGTGACCTGGAATCAGTGAGTAACTCCACTTTCAGTGTCTCCATCTGCAAAATGGGATTTGTTTTCCTTTATCTGAGGTTTCACTAGGCTCACTGGTGGAAACACTTGGTTATTATTACAGTCATGTTCTCTGTGTTCTTTTTTTTTCTAATAAGGAATGGTTTTGGCACAAATCATTGGCAATTACTCTCTTTGGTGGGGAAGATTTTAAATGGTAAAGAGGAATTAACTAGCAAAGGGTTTTATTGTTCTAAAGGGCTGTCAGCACAGCAAATCCCTTATGGCTATTTACTGCCTGTCAAGGGTGAGGCTTAGGTCTGGCCTGATTTCTTATACTACCTCCAAACAAAAATCACAAAAGCAGATGGAAATAACACAAGAGAATTGTATAACCCTCCTTACCAAGGGAGAGGGAAGCCGCTGTTAAGTAAGTTGTGCAAAGCATATATGAACTCTGTGTCCAGAGGCTGGTGCAGCATGGGCAACCAAACATGCACCTTACCTTCAAGCCTTGTTCGGCTCCTTCCCACTGGTGGGGCTAGATCGTCGAGGTAGGTACTGACTGGGATTGAGACCGGACCAGCAGGTGACCTGGTAATAGCAAACACCCACGGTTAGTCTCTGCTGGCCCTGCGCTGGAGGCTGACGTTCGGACATCACGCAGACTGCCCCTACAAGCCAGATGTCCCACGCTGCGTGGAGCGGGCTCGCGGCTGAGCTCAGGAGCTGCCTTCCTGAACGCCTGCGACTCGGAAGTCCTGGGAACAAAACCCAGGCCGCGCTGTCTGCACAGCGGATAAGCAAGTGGGCTCTGAAACTACAGGGAGAAGCAGAAATGACCTTTAAAATGAGAGGAGGCCACTCTGCCCAAGGACACAGGAGATGTTCCCATTGCAGCTTTGCCAGCATCTCTTTGTATGGGTCTGACCAGTCACCTGAGTTGTCCTCACCTCTTACTCCCACATCAGCAGAAGGGGTCGACTTCTTCCTCACTGAGAGATGAGGGTCTTCTCTTCATTAACATTTACATTGAGCTTTGAAATACTTCTGCAGGCAGAGCTAGTATGGTGCAATGCTGTTTGATGGAAAAGACTTGACAAAGACAGGGCTCCACTTCTGTAAACAGTGCTGCTCGCATTATTTCTCTTTGGTAAAATAGTAACCCTCAAAAAAGAAGCAAAACATGCTAGAACCTGCCCAGGAGATTTATAACTCACTGGCAATGGGAGTATCTCCCGCCCTCTTATCAGGCGACACCTGATTTTGCCCGGGCTTCCCAGGCGTGTGGCAATCTCCCAGGTGAGCGCAGTTGTGCTATCGGCACTCGCTGCCGCGCCGCCAGCCGAAGGGAGCCGGCACCTTTCATTGCCCAATTACGCACCGAACCCCCCTCCGCCCCCTCCGCCAGGCGTGGGTCCCGGCAGGCCCGGGCAGGTGTGATTTCCTAACGTGCCCACGCAGTTACCACTTGCCGCCCGCACCGGGTAGACGTTGAGAGCGTGAACCTCCGCAGCAGGGACGCGGACCCAGGCAGAGCAGAGAGATGGCAGTGGGGCGCAGGCACCTGCCTGCCACCTGCACTGCTTTTATTTGAGGCCTAAAATTCAGGGCTAACCCCCTCAACTGAATTGCTTCACCCTGGGAGGCTGCACAACTAAAACCAATTCTGTTTTGAAAAAAGCTGCTTTAAAATTTGCTGGGCTGCTGTGAAGTGCTAATGGATGAACAGCCCAGGATGCTGGTGCACCTTGTCTAACACAAGCAACAGCAGAGCTTCTTGGCTCATTAAGTGCCCCAAATGGGGCAAGTAACTTAATCCCTGAATCCCACCCTCCGGACTGACTAGGATGATGCAGCTGGACTCGGTAGGGAGACCCACCTCACCAGGGACAGCTTGAGAATTCACAACAGCATTGCCACAGCCCACTGCTACCCCATGGCGTGTTAGTGGGGAGCTCCGGGTGAGGGGAAAGCGATCCGGCTCCTGCTGTCTCAACTCCGGCTGAGGGCGCAACAGAGATGTCCCCTTCTCGTGTTTAAAGGAAACTTTGCACCCCACAACTGCTTTGGTGGGTGCAATACCCACACTTGCTAGTGCTGGCTGTGTTACCAGTAATTTGCTCATCTCTCTGAAAGCTCAAGCACTTCTCATTTCCCTACCTGGTGTGGGGCACATCACTGTTTGGATGAGGAGGAGACACGTCCACTCTCTGTGGACTGCAGTGCGCTTCAGGTTGATTTCTGAGGATCTAATAACCTAAATGGACTAAGCTGGCCCTGGTTGGCTGGCTGAGTAAGGTTGTGAGCAAAGGACCATTTTTCAATCGATACATAAGTGAAAGTGGCTATTTTTTTGCTCGGTGGCTTCTGATACTGCATGCGTTTTGCCACTACGTGGGTGCCATGTGTGTGGGACGTCACCCTCGTGATAGTAAATCAACACGATTTGAGAAAGGACTGACCATGACTGCAGAATCACGAGGTCTGTCTGGAGATACGTACTTGTTGAGATCAACCGGTGCTTCAGGGTGAACAGGTTCCCTCACGGCTGGGGCCAGGAGGTAAAACAAAACTCGGATGTTCTGTGTGCTGTGTTGATGCACCGAAATACTGGAAGGAAAAAGGGGGTGCAGCTTACCACCTGCACAGTACTGGGATCTCACAGCTCTCTACAGGGGTGAAGCGGTGGTTCCCTGCCCCTAGGAACTTCATGAGGAGGGATTGACAAGGCAGTATGCAGCGTACCACATATGATAATCATGCAGATATATTGTCATGGTGGAAGGACTTCCAAATATGAAATTTAAGGAAAGCAAGGGTACAAAGAGAATGTGAAGGATGCTCTTCCCAATTCAACTCATATTGGAAAGAAAAAAAAGAGTGAAATAGGCTGTAAAAGGGACAGGAGGGCGAAAAGGCAGAGCATAACTACGCAGGGTGTCTTTAGGGGCTTGCATGCAGGCACTGAGGGAAGGGAAGCCAACGGAGGTGCCGTGCCACGAGAACAGGCAGGGATGACCTGGATAGTTTCAACTGTGTGAATTCAACTGTGCTGACCAAGAGTAATCAGAGACAAGGTAAAAACTAGCTGAGGCAAGATCGTGTGCAACAGGGTCGGTGAGCACAAATCAGACCAGGTTCTCCAAAACCAAAGCAGCAGGGTTTGGTTCAGAGCCCCTTCCAGCTGATGCTGTTCCTGCAGGCAGCACTGGAGCCACATTGTTCCCGAGGTGATGCACCAAGTATGTCTGTCTTTCACAGGGGGTTGTAACCACCGTACGTGTATGTGTGTGCTCTTTCCCTGCAGATACCAATGTCATACGATATATCCAGCTGACAGAGATGAAGCTCAGCAGATGTTCCCAGAGAGAGAAAGAAGCCGTGTGAAAATGAAGCTGCTTCAGCTGAAGTGCCCAAGGGGGAACATTTCCTTCTAGAAGCCCATTTGGTGGATTTTCCTGTTTGCTCTGCCTCATCCTCATCTCCTCATCCATCCACTCTCCCTTGCTCTTCATTGAATCCCAGTTTTGAAAAAAAGAGACTTAGACGCTGGATATGGCTGCTTGCCAACCGTGGTAATACCCCTTCCCCGTGGCAGGAGAGCACAATGGCTACAGCCAGCCTTGTTCCAAGACAGTGTCACACATCTGGAGTAGGCAATGCTGGGGGACCTTTCTGGTCCTGAGCTGACTGCCTATTACTCTTAGGGAAGCAACCCCCAGAACAACGACTTCCTGACCAGGCAAGTTGGAGACAAACAGTTTCTGCTCTGAGTGTTCGCTGGAGCTTGGAAGAGCTAAGAAACCAAGAGAGCCGCTGGTCGTTTCACAGGGGATAGCAATGCCTTTTTACCATCAGTTCCCTCTGCCTGCTTCTCCAGTGTGTGTTATCGGTCTCCAGTGAGAGCTCACGCGCTCCCAGTCTAATGCCAGTGAAAACTGTTTCTAAACATCCTCTTAACGAAAGCACAGAGCACCCTACGAACCCCCCGCAGAGCTGTCCCGGTGCCGGAGGAGAAGGCTGTGGGCTACCACAGAACGCTGAACGGACTGTGAAAGCATGGTGTACAGTGTGAGGGAAAAACTGTGAAATAATTCATTAAAGGCAAATAAAAATTATTAATAGGCAACAAGTCCAGGCATTGCTTTTCGAAGGGACCTCTTGGGTTCCCCAAGTCCAGACAGGCAACATTGTCTAGCGGGGCGCAGCATGGGGTGGGGAACAAGGGACGTCTCCATTCTTATCTTGGCTCTGCCAATGCCTTGCTGTGTGATCTTGGGCAAGTCACTTAGCCTCTCTGTGCCTCGGTTTCCCCATCTGTACACTGGGGATAATCATACTTCCCTACCTCGCAGGGGTGTTGTGAGGATGTATTAGTTAATGTTTGTAAGTAACAGTACAGTGCTGTACAGTGCTAAGTATTATTAGTACATTGGATCGAGGTCTTGATTCTCCCACCTTGTGTTGGTGCTTCCTGTGTCCTGTTTTTTCTTTTGTAGGAGAACATGGTGCTGACAAACAGGGCAGGGCCAACAGCTTTGGAGCCTATTTCAGCAGCCCACAGGGCCTGTTTAGACCTCTTCCAGCAGTCTGATCACTTCTTAGAGCTCAGGCTCCTTGGCTCAAAGGTCCTTTTCTGAAACTACCAGTAATGGGATCAGTAAGTGCCACAAACACATTTCCAGTGTGACTGCCCCATCAGGCCCACAGGGACCTGCTCCCAGTTGCAGGATGTACATGGGTGGTCTCATCCCATGGTGGTCGGTGTGAAGTGAGGGTACCCAGAGATGCTTCACTCGGCCCTCAGCTGAAACATGGAAAACACAGAGAGCTGAACAGACAAAGTTCAGCCAAGGGCTGCGTGCTTTGGTCCCAGCGGACGTGGTGTCTGCAGACAGTTGGCTATGGCATCCCACATTCCAGCTGTCGTATCTCTCCACATTTTTCTCTAGCCAAAATTTGAAAGAGTTGATAGAGAAACATCAAGAGAAAAGGCAAATCTCTATCATTGTCTCTGAAAAAACTGAAGTTGTATTCTTCAGTTCAGGGACACATCCAGCCCACACTGGGGGTGGTGAAGAGACCATCTTAAAGTGGCATATAAGTCTCTGAGATAAGGTGGACCTACATCAGTTGTGTGAAACTTATATTGCCTGTGATGGCACCAGAAGTTCATGTTCCTCAGATGGGTGGTGGAAAGCAGCTGCTTCCCAAAATTGGGAACACTGTGTGCAGCTATGTGAAGGAAAGGGCTGCGTCCTGGAGGCAGCACAGTCACCTTCTTCAGATGGCCCATGGGTCATACATCTGTGCCAGAAATAGCAAGCACCTCTGCCCACCACTACGCATGTCTAAGCAATAAATGAGGCTACAACTGCTGCTAGGACAACAATTGAGTTAAAGACAAAGAGGACAAATGAGGGGAATGCTGTAGGTAGTTGTTAACTAGACCAGAAAAAAAGGCTAGGCAGAGGTGTGCTTGGGTGCATGTGAGGTGTATCTGGTACTGTATAAAACACAAAGCTAGGAAGATCTGGCTCTCAAAGCGCATGCAGTCCTCCATATCCTAAATACATCACAGCATGCAGCAAATTCAAGCAGAGGTGACTCCCCCCTACTTCATATTGCTCATGACAGTTCACCCCACAGCTGCGTGTGTCTCTTCACTAGGAGTGAAATGAGGATTCATCCTGCAGGCCATGCGGGAGGAGAGGACACCACCTACACAAACAGCCTCTGCCCCAGGAAAGCTCAGGCAAGCAGAGGCAGGCTTGTTACTCATGACATTAGAGTAAAAGAAAGGGCATTTTCCAGTCACTGGAGATGTAGTCCATGGACTGTCACTTTGCCTGGAAACAATTTTAACCCGCGCAATGGCTTCACTGACAGACTGTCACTGCATCAGTCCCATGTATACATGAGTATAAAAAGGGCACAGCAGACTCCAAAATGCAGTCTCCTCAGTTCTCAGCCTCTTTCCCTCCAGGGAAGAGTGTGGGGGAAAGTGGGAAGTTTGTGAATGTGCATATGAAAAAGATCTCAGAGCCTCCAGGTGCTACATAACCTACTTTCTGCAGAAAATGGTTGTCCTTACGTAGCTTGACACTCAGGGTACCTGCAAGCAGTGCACACTCACACCAGGAGCTGGAAGAAGGACGTCACCAAAAAGAAAAGAGTTGGGGACTGTTTTGCCAGCTATGTAGCATCTGTATGTTTCCACAGTGACACAGAGCTTGAGCAAAACATGGACAAAACTCCAGATGGGGGCCCTCCACATGTCAAGGAGAGAGACAGCAGCAATGCCACCAAAGCCTGTGGACTGCACTCTCCCCATAGTAGCCAGCTCTGCCTTGCAGTATCAAACATCTCAGCAGAGTTTGCAGCCTAACTAGAAAGACGTGCAGACACATCACCACCTCTACTGCATGTGTCAGGGGAGTAGGGAAGAGCCTTTGAAACTTCCTAAAAGGCTTTGTCTTCTGCCGAAAGAAAGAGAAGGCATATTTGACTTCCAGCACATCAAGGGGCTCTTCAGCTCTAGAGGAGCAAGGCCCTAAAAGACCATGGGCAAGTTTGTCTCCTGGCCACTGCTGAATTTAAGAATATCCAAGGGAGAAACTTGTGGTTTTGTCCACGAACTGCCTTAACAGGAACAGAAGAATGAAGTAAGGATTGGCCATAAAGGGGAGGCTTTATTATCAAGCCCCCAAGAAAGAGCTCTATGTATACAAGACCCTCCCGAGTCCATAGTTAAATAGAGTTACACACCTTTTCCAGTGAGTGGTCCTTAACAGCCAGATGTGGAGGTGTGGGCAGAGGCCACCCAATCCCATCCAAGTTACCCAGCCATTGCTGTAAGGAGTTGGAGAGACAGAGAAGGACACTGTTGGAGGTGGTCATGTCCACTACAAGTTGATGGTATTTTTCTGTGGAGCAGTCAAATGGCAACATGAGAATACGCATCCTGGAAGCCAAAACAAGCAAACAAGGCTTTAGCTCAGCCAGGTGGTATATGCGTATGTCCTCAACACGCGGTACATAGGGGAATGAACACAGGCCCCTCCAGGTACCCAGCAGAGCTAAAATGTCTCCAGTGCAATGGGAAGTGAGCCCATTCGCCCATCCCATGTGAAAACAGCAGGAACAAAATGGCATGGCAGATGCCAGGCAGAGCAGTAGGAAAGCTAACAGCAAGCAAGAACTGAGGTTGAAATAAGAGAGGGATGGACTGATCATGGGATACAAAATACAAGCCAAACCCAGGTTCACGGGCGGAATGAGAACTGAACTAGAAAAAACCTGGCCAAAGGCTTAGCCACATTATTTGCAGTTCATAACAAGACCCAGTTTTAATTGGCAGGATGCACAGCAGGAAAAAGGGCAGTAAGATTAGAGGTGATTTTCCAGCTGGAGGGGGCAAAAGAGGGGGAGGCTTCCTTCCTCCAGCACAATCATTTTTGAAAGTGTGAGGAGAAGAAAAACATATGCTGGCCGCAGAATTTTTCCAAATGTGTGTTAACCATTGCAGTTGGTAAAAGTGGCCTGGACAGGGTGGAGAAGTCTTTCTTTACATTAAGAAGAGGGTATGACTGGTTTCCAGAACCGACAGGAAGGCAAAGGTCTGGCTATTCTTGCTTGCTACTGAACCCAGGAGCCCGTAAGATGAAGAGGAGGATCTTGAGTGCAGAGCAGCCCCCTTAACTGTGCATCTCCGTTTTGCTTTCCCAGAATTTCTCTGCAAGTTTGATCTGTGTAAATGTTCTCCCCAAACTACAGCCCCGCAGGCCCAGGAGCGGCTGTGTTCTTGTGATGCTTCACGTGACATCTCCAGAGGCTTTGTCTGCATTGTTTCCTTTATGCTCAATCCCTTGGTGATACCCTTTCTCTCTTCTTTTTTCTAAGGGGCAGGAGAAGGGAAGGGGGAGGGTATGCACTGGGCAAAGGGGAAATCAAACCAAATTCACACAGGACCTGCTGACAGCCCCTTTTTTCTGCTCATTTATTCACCTTTCCTTCTACACCCTGAAGCGCACTGATGTTCCGCCCAAGCTTCTACTGTGAAACTCCTTGCTCTGCACAATAGTTTAGAGGCTTGGGCAGGGGTTACTTAAACAAGGAGGAACAGCAGTGGGCCAATGTGCCACCCAGATGGGATGCTTGGGAGGATGCATTAAATGATCAGGTTCCTTAATACTATCCATGGGTTTGCAAAACCAATTAGTAGGACTTTGTATCGCTGCAGCTGGTATGAGATGGTTTCCAGAAATTGTTCCGAATTGATCTTCTTAGGAGTTCCTCAGCTATGAAACGCTGCAGGCTGTACTACCACACCAACCACAGCCTCGATGCTGCCTCAGTGAAGGTGATGAAAATCCAAGACACCCTCCTGGCTCCTCTCACAGCTACAATTTAAGGACGGTAAATTCATGCATACTTGTAAGAAGATGACAGGAAACCTGTGGCAATATGCGACTTTAGCAGCCTGTGAGGTGGAAGGGGGTGTAAGTGGTCGCACAGATGTAGGGAGGGGAAAAAACCCCTCTTTTGCTTCCCAGAGACAGATGCTCCCTCTGTCACAGCGAGGGGCCAGCTCAAACTGTTCAGCCGGGAGAGCTGTGCCTACAGCAACTGTTTCCAGTAGTGATTGTGGTGGGGAATCAGGAAATAAATGGACTGTGTAGTGCCCAGGAAATTACCTTGTGTATTGGGTTTGCATGGCAAGGTTTTGTTAGCGGGGGGGCTAAAGAGCTGGCTTCTGTGAGAAGCTGCTAGAAGCTTCCCCCATGTCCCATAGAGCTGATGCCAGCCGGCTCCAAGACGGACCTGCTGCTGGCCAAGGCTGAGCCCATCAGCGACGGTGGTAGCATCTCTGGGATAACATACTTAAGAAGGGGGAAAAGAAACTGGTTTAATTTCTCATTATCCTACTCTAATTTGATTGGTAATAAATTAAACTAATTTCCCCAGGTCGAGTCTGTTTTGCCCGTGACGGTAATTGGTGAGTGATCTCTCCCTGTCCTTAGCTCGACCCATGAGCTTTTTGCTATATGTTCTCTCCCCTGTCCAGCTTTGGAGGGGAGCGATAGAGCGTCCAGCCAGGGTCAGCCCACCACATCTTGTTACCCTAGTTTCATGGTCACTCCTTATCCTATGGAAAGCTCACTCCTTATCCTATCTGTTGTGTTACATGGACAGATAAGAGGGCAAGGGAGAGGAGAGGGCATGAGGCAGGATGGACAGAAACACAGGATATATTTTTCTTCCTCTTCCTAGCACAACTGTACCTGAGCAAATTCTCTGAATGGCCTCCAAATCTTTTTCACTTGCTAATCTGAGGACCCGTTTAGCAAGTTGCGTCGTCCACCATAAACTGGGAGCGGGAGGCTGTGCTCCTGAATTTCCCTCCTCCACTCTGCGATGAGCAGCGAGTGCCAGGGCTGCCTCTGTGCCGGGGCTGCCTCTGTGCCGGGGCTGCCTCTGCCGGGCACAGCAGCCAGCACCGCGCTTCTCCCTGCCCCGGGACCTCCTGCCTTCCCCGCTGCCTGCTTCGGACGAGCTCCGGATCTGCTTCTTGCGGGCACACAGGGCAAACAAGCAGATGGATTTTTCCTTATGTATCAAAACTACTATTAGTGTTTGCGGGGGGAAATGGTCTGGCTGCAGCCGCGAGCCCCGTGTACAGCACTATTCACCCACGGCAGTGGCGAGTGAAGCTGCTCTACAAGAGAGACTGACTTCGCAGGCCCTACCCACAGCCTTACTCCTTCCTTTATTGCCAGCCAAGTTTCATAAATAGCAGCAGCTCTGCAACGACTAACTTCCACAACTTCTGTTTCCTTCCAGAGGGCTCCCCTTCACTCCGTTCTGCCCGCCGGGTAGCGTGAACCTGTGCCAGCTCGTAGCTACCTCTGGCAACTCCCCATCACTGGTGAGGAAATAACCTGTAACGCAGCCAGGGGGAACTGGCAAGGGCATTAGGGAATAAAACGACAAATTTGGCTGGGGCTTTGGGGCCAGCACAGATCCTTATACAAGTAGTGCCACCAGATCTGCAGTGATTACACGTGCGCAGCCGCCTGTGAGACACGGCGCTCGCCAGAGCTCCCTGTTGCCCACCGCAGCCTACAGAGGCGATGGGAGATTAGCTCAGAGGAAGGGTGAATCACCAGTGTACTCTCTTCTTTATACTATTTTCTCCCCAGAGCTGAGCTGAGCTGAGAAGCATCTGAGCATATGTTCTCTTGTCTATTGTCAGAGCTGCAAATCAAAACTGTGATTCATATGAAACTGTACATTTTCCATATTAGACCCCAGCTTACCTCAGTACTGTAAAGGTTTGGTGTTAACTACTGTGAAATACTGACATCCAAAATGCAAAATACGAGCACTGAAGATGACAGAAAGTCTTTATATGAAGAACTCTGCCAAGAAAAAAAAAACAACACTTTGAAAGGAAAGGAAAAAGACCTGGTTACTAGTAACAGAAGCTAGATTTAATATGAAATCATCTCGACCAGCGACTGTTTGCAGCATTTACAGAGGCATTCCTCGGTCTATGCGCGTGTGGGTGTGCATGCGTGCGGATGCATGTGGGGTGCAGACCTGAGGGCACAAATGTACGAGGCAGAGCTGGACCAGACCTTGTCCTGCTGCCCAGTCCATCCCACAGCAGGACCTGCTCTAGCTCAGCCAGTCCTGACACCTTTTTACTTGACTCTTTCGAAATGAGAGCAGGGCAAATGTTTGGTTACCAATTATTGCTTTTATGAGTTCCCAATTCTGAAGGCTTTCATCTGGCCGTGAATCTGCAGTGAACATAACTGCTTAGACACATTCCCCATGGAGGGCGAGGAGGGACAAGATATCCAAAGGGAAGTGAGAACTTCGGTGAGTGTGGAGGCCAGCCTGAGTGAAAAGTCTCACGACAAATCAATCAAAGCAGATTCAATTCACAGCCCAGGATCCTGTTTGGGTGAGAAAGGAGAATGAGAGCATCTCAAAGGAGAGTTTAGGTGGGAAGAGAGGAGAAAGAGACACAGATACCCATAGCTGAAAGTCTGAAGGGCCTGGCAGGAGCTCTGACTCCAGGGTGGAGGAGGGATTTTTGGAATGGGAGACCCAACAAGCAGTGAAACACAAGAGAAAGAGGAAATAGAGAAATGGAATATGGTAGAAAAATGAAAAGATGGAGCTGGTAGGAAGCATTGCCATCCTTGACACAAGTAGGACTTGGGCATCTGGGTGACCAGACCCTACCGTAGCTCTGACCCTGGAGACAGATGGAGGAAGAGCGAGACCCATACCTTCCTGAGGACACAAGGAGGAGACCTCAGGCAGTGGCTGTCTGCTGGACCTTTAAATGCTGATCCCTTTCTTTTGCCTTTGTATTGCTTTCCATATGGTAAACCAAAAGATAGATCAACTGCCTTGCCTTAATGTATTTTTCAACATATGACAGCAGCATCGGAGTGGGGGGGATGGGGACAACATGCATAGGGTCATCATTTTAAGACCTGTTTTACCTGGAAGCGGTAACCCTTTGTTATGTGTTTTGGGGACAGAGTTATTTTGAGACCTGAAACAAAGCAAATGAGAGCTTTTTTCCAAGACTGATAAGGGAGTCTGATTTTCTTGATGACTTCAGATTCCAGCCCTCTGCCAAGGTTGTCCATAAAGCAGGCTGCTGTTTCAGTTTGGTGGGGGAGATTTTTGCTGTCAATGCCTCTGCTTCAGCAGTGATTCAAACTCAGATGCAGTCGCACCGTGTTTCTCCTGCAGCAGCATCTTAAACTCTTGTTCTGGACAGAAACTGTTGCTGAGCATGTGATACTACAATTAAAATGTATTCTAATGGCTGCTAGGAAAAAAAATTACATATTCAGATTACCAGAATGAAACAGATGGACTAAGCGTTTCTCTGATTTTGCTTAACAAAGACAGCTGGGGGATTTACAGTTGGGAACACAAGGATTTTCACTTTCTTAACCAACAATGGATGGTTTTCAGCTAGTCTGACTGCCAATGTTATTCTCATTTTGTGATGGCAGCCCAAAGAAAGCAGCTTAGTATGGCCTGGAACAACCTCAGGGGAAAGTCACGTGCTGGATGGACTGTGGTATCAGCTCCCCGAAAAGGGCTGGTGGTAGAGCTACAGACTCCGCAGACTTCCTCCACTTCACACAGCAGCAATACTGGGTTACAGCAAATCTTTTGGCATCAGATAAAACCCAGCTGTTTCATATTACCTCCTACAAACTTCTGGTTAGAAAAATGGCCACAGGCAGATGGCATATTCCTTCACTCAGAGCTGGTCTCCTGCATCTTGCTGGGGCTGAATTAGATCCAACCAACAGCTTGCTGAATTCAGTAGGTTATCTCTGAGGCTCGGCTGCCTGTTGGCAAGCTCTGAGCATTGACTCAGGGAGAGCACATAAGCCCATCCCCTGAAATAAGCTTAGCAAGCCAAGATGCAAGCCCTTTCATGGGGTCCTTCAGATGGCCTCTGGCTGAGCGAGATACGGGGGCTGAGCCAGGATGCTCACAAAAAGTCAGGTCTCGGCATCAGCCGGGCAGAACAGATGTGTGACCCATTCGTGGTCCAGAGGCCAATCTCTGACACCAGCTCCGCAAGCTGCGGGGGTGGCTCACGAAGCCAGGGCTGACCTCTGACTGGCATGTCCCCATTGCTAACAATCTCATGGGTTTTGACTCTCCCGGTCTTTGAGCTGGGAGTGCACTGTCATCCTGAGGTAGCGGTAGGTCCCTGTTTCCAAAAGCCCTTTAAAACCTGAGTAGTAAGGACTCCAAACATCAACAGGCAAACTGTAAAAATCCATGAGGTTTTTTAAGCTCTCATGATTCAGAGGGGCTCAGCTCATCACTTCTTAATGTTTTTGGCAGGCAATGCTGCCTGCTGATGTACCACACAGGCCTGGGCTTTCATATAAGCACAGAAAAATAGTTACCTAGCCAGTGGCCCAGCAAAATGGAAGGGCTGAGGGAGAGAAAAGCCACAAACACGTCACAGCCGCACCCCAAACTTAAGTTTTCACCTCAACCTGGCAAGCTCAAGTTACTCTTCAGCAGACTTAAGGCTGTCAGTCTGGGAGATTTGATTGACTTCTGGAAAATTATTTCCCTATGAGAGAGGAAGATGAAAAGCTGTACACAGGAATGGGGTCTGAATCTACAGATTACAGGTAACTGCACAGCTTGACTCTCAGAGCAGTGGCTGGGAATACAACACTGTCAGTTAGGAAAATCCTATAATTTATAGCATACACAGTCAGAATTAAAATCA
Source organism: Calonectris borealis (assembly GCF_964195595.1). Taxonomy (NCBI): domain Eukaryota; kingdom Metazoa; phylum Chordata; class Aves; order Procellariiformes; family Procellariidae; genus Calonectris; species Calonectris borealis. Next base: position 39,906,933 of record NC_134316.1, read on the forward strand.
ACAGAAAAATGAGGAACCCCACAGCATCATTAGTATGGGTTCCCATTATAAAATGAGCTCCATTTTTCTTCCCAAGCAATGCATCTTCTCCTAAGACACATGCTGTTGTTGAGAGACATCTCTCTCATTTTCAGTGTTCTGGGACAGCCATTTCCCACTCCACCTGTTTTTAGTCTAGAGACTGACGTGGAGCTCTAGGGATCCCAAATGTTTACATCTCTGTGATCCAGTGTCAGATGGACTCAGATAACTAATGAAAGATGGCTGTCTAATAAAAGATGGGATCTCTCCTTTTCACTCATCACCAGTATAAATACAAATTCCCTGCAGGGACTTCACAGCTCTGTTCGTGATGAGCAAGCCAGACCATGTCATCTCACACCATAAATCTGAGGAAGTACCAGCTCTGAAAACAGGACTGGAAAAGATCCTCAAGAGAGCGTCTACATCACCCCATTGCCTTAAGGCAATGAGGTCAGATAAACTGCTCCTGAGAGATGTTTATCTAACCTGTTCTTAAAAGCCTCCTATGACAGAATACCACTGCCTTCATAGATGGAAAGTTAAGAGACTTTTTACTAAAGCTTAAACTAAGTCTCCTTTGCAGTGATTTAAACCAATTACTTCTTATTTCAGCTACAGTAGATATGACCAAAAAATTATTCTCTCACTTTGCAGTAATTCCTGATCTTTGTGAAAGGCTCTAGGACTATGCTCTTTCAGCTTCCATCAACATTTCTGCAACTCAGCAAGTTTCTTCTGGCTCCTCGCTTGTTCTCCTCACTCTCCTCTGGATTTCTTCCAGGTGGTTTACATCTTTATCGGAGTGCAGTGCTGAAAGCAGGACAGTTCTCCAGGTGTGGCCTTCCAGCAAAAGATAGAGCAGAAGCATTATTTCAGAAATCCTATATATGATGGGCCTACTTGTATATTCTTTGCACTAGCAAGACATCGTTGACTCATGTTCAAGTCTCGCCCCAGACTGCTTTGACTCGTCCCAGTTTTTCTTCTGTTGTGTCGCCATCAGATCCTTTTGTACCTGTGCAGCCAACGTTCCTTACTGAGTTGCATCGTATTTGATTGAGAAACGAACAGATTTCAGAAAATCAGAAATCACAATTCTTTTTCCACAGAAAGAACAGATCTGCATCTTTCTGCTTTTTAAAGGATACATGTGGTCAAATTTTAAGACAAAGCAAAAGTAAGACTCAGCATAAGGAACGAACTTTTGGGTGGGGGGAAATCAATATACCAGTTCCACTTCTGTAGAATTGCTAACAAGTTCTACTGCTGCCCAAGCTCTGCAGTTCTTTAGCAGCTAAGAAAAACACTTCTTGACAATTGAGGGTCACAGCCTGTTGGGAGCATCACTCACGCTTTTCTTTCACCAGGCAAAGCAACTCCTTCTGCTCTTTTAGACTACCTTGCACGGTCAGGCACATTCAGATCATCCAAAACAAGTAGGATTAATAATGCCTGAGCAAGATGGGAGCATTGAAGAAAAATGGCACAAATATCGAGAGCTAGTGCGTTATTCACCACACCCTGTAAGTTTTTTCCCCAGCATCCCCAAGTCAGACAGAAGATAGATGTTTCTTTCAAAACCTTCTAAGCAGAGGCAATGCAACCCATAGATTTGAATCCCCAGCTCTCCCCGGTGTCTTGGTTTTTTAGCAGCTCATGCACCTGACCATGAACAGAAAACCAGAAGATGCTCAACAGAAATGAAAAAGAAAATGAAATTGTTAATCTATGTCCAGATTCCAGTGAAGATTATGTTTTGGATACTCTTCTTTTCTTCATAGATTTTTATCCTGTACTCACAGGTAGTGAGTAGCTCATCCAGTCATCCAGAAAGACATTTGCTTGCTGTTTGCTCTTTACCAACAGTAGAAAGCATGTGCAACAGAGGACTTGGTTTGGTGGGTCATGGGATTTGAATGCACGCATTCCAGTGTCTCCTTCTTTAATAAACACTGAAGAAACGTGTCCCACACAAGTTGCAAGTTATGTGAAGTTTCTGAAGGCACTGAAGTGATGTTAGTGATCTCCTAACATCACTGAACATCTAATCCAGGGCAAAGCCAGCTTTGAATTGGATCTGATATTCTGTGGGAGACCTGTGGCAAGAGCAGAGTCAAATCCATAGCTGCTTGGTTACGTCGAACCAGGCTGTAGGATGCTGCTAGAACTCCCTACCCATCGCGGGCCATGCCCAGGTTCATGTTTAAAGGTGTTAATTGCTGAGACCAGATTATTGCTTGCAGAGTAGGTGGGTCCCTCACTCTCCAAGCCTATCAGTGATAGCATAAAGCCTATTATATATGCTGCTAGGTGAGAGCTTCAGGCAAGCACGGGTTCCAAGTGTACCTTTGAAGTGCAGGTGAAGTGGCCAGGCACAAACGTGCAGCATCCACCTTCATTGAATAGTGTGTTGCACATACAAACTCAGCCTGTCCTCATAACCCAACTTGGTGGGGTTCAGCTTCTGCCCAGCGAGGAAATAATCCAAACACTCACCACTCTTGGTGGCAGCAGTGAGCTAAAGACATCTAAAAAAATGTTTAGCATCCATGGGAAATCCATGGGAATTTAGCCTGAAAATGTGGGCTGGATCCAGACAAATGTTGGCCCAAGGCATTGAAGGAAATAATGCTGCTTAAAGTAGCTGAGGATCTGGCACATGGCTACATTGCTGAAAAGTAGCTCAGAGGGGAAGAAAAGTCGCGTAGAGCAGTAGAAGCTGGACTTCTCTCCTAGTTCTGCAGCTCCCTCTTTTACTTGGCCCATGTCAGAAAGCTGTGCTGAGCCTCATTTCTCACTGCGTTGTACTAGCCCCGACTTCTATAGCTGGATATGGAAGAATTCAGCAAATAATGTTTCCAGGACACTTTTGAAGGGACTCTATGAACATGAAGTATTGTTGCTGCTGTTGTGAGAAACAAGAACAGTCTGCTGCTGAATAATTCATTTGATGTGAAAAACAGCCAACGAGTTGTTGAACAAAAATGCTGCACAATAAGACATAATTACAGAGTGGACACGGAGAGCAGGATGCAGGTGGAGCTCTCGGCTTGGCTGGCGGTGATGCCAGGCCACAGGCAAGCACAGATGTGTATCAGGTCGCATCCTTCATTTTCTGAATTATTATAACACTTTGCCTTTAACCTTTGAGATATCAAAGGACTATCTGATTTGGAGGGACCACCTCTGGTGGAGAAAGGGGATTCAGTGTCCCCAGCTTCTTTGGTACTCGACCTTTCTGGTAAGAGTGTAGAAGCCGTAACTAGTGCTGACCGGGAGGTACTGACCTGTCACAGCAATACTGGTTTTCTTGACAGGAGGAATGGGGGGAGCTGCTCATTCCCAACAAACGTGCCATGTTGTGGACATCAAAGCTTTCTGTGGCACTTTTTTAAAATGCCAAAGAGATGCCTTACCTCAAAGAGCTGTTTGGAAAAAGACACCAGGAAGGACCGAGCCCAGCCTGCAGTGTGGGAGCTCTAGAGCCAAGTCTCTGTTCTTCATCAAATCACACAGAAAACCTCCCTCGGCTCTGGCTTGGGAAGAAAACCCATTCCTGTCCCTAAGGTTATATCCTTTCCTCACACATGGCTTGGAAATGGATACGAGACCTCAAAAACTGCTGCAAAACTGTATTGTCATTTATGTGCACAGAGCTGCGGTGCCCTCATTCTCATCCAGGGACTGTGAAAGCTTTCAGTGTACCAGCAAAAAACTAAAGCAAAAACTGAACCAGAAACTGAGACCTATTTCAGCTCACTCGTCATCAGAGTAAACAAAACCCAGAACAAAATCCAGATACTGCTGACGGATTCAAGCCTGGCTTAAGACACTGAAAGACAAAAGTCCCTCCTGCATCCCAGGTCTCTGGCTAATTCTGGCCTGTGAGCCAGATTCAAGGGATGGGGAGCCTGGAAGATATCGGGGGCTTGGAGCCAGGGAGAGAAAGTGGAACATGAGAAGAGGCTTTATCATGCATTTTCTTTATAATAGCCAAAATATCCTTCTGTTCTTTCTCATATATCCTAGAGAGAGCACAATGGAAGTGTGAAGAAGTGTTTAATGGATTTAGTCATAGTATTGATCTTCTGTCATTTAAAAAGGGACTCAGAGCTTAATCAGATCTGTAGAAGTGTCTCATTATTTACTTTGCTAAAGGAAAGGATTAGATATCAGAGAAAGAAAAGGCCTTTCAGCAGGGATAGGTTTGCTCTGCAGGATGAAAATCCATCCATTTACTCTTACCCATATATGTATTTAAATGGGAAAGAATCCAAACAACTCGCCATGAGATTCTGCCTGGAGGAATTAATACAGCAGCAGTAAACAGAGGTAGACTCAGCCATGCAGCAAACCAGCTCTTAGCTTTTCAACACCCTGATCTAGCTCCGTAATCTGGTCACCTAAGCACTAATGGTGGAAATCGTATTGCTGGTAACAGTCAGAGACAGACTGAACAAGTTTTCACCTTCTGAGGCGCCTTCCTGCTACTGAGATACAAAGCAATGTTTACTTGCAAGCTGAACACATCTGACTGGGAAACGACACTGAGAAGGAATAAACCAGAAACCTTTTTTTACAGTCCATTTTTACAGTCACCTTTGAGACAACAGAAAATTGGCTCATCGCGCCGGTGCCCGTAATGCCCCCTCAGGAAACCCCGAGAGAGTTCCATTTCCTTGAAGCCATAACTCCCCGAGGTGTCTTTCAGGGTGGCTGCAGATGAGAGGGCCGGTTGGTGTATCTGTGTCGTGGCACTGCTGAAGCCGTGCTGACGCGGTGTAGGGGCTGGAGAATCGGCCAGTCAACATGAGCTGGCTCTACCAGAAGTGAGCAAAATATTTCAGGTTGAACATAAAACAGTGACTTTGCAGTGAGAATTTTTTTGTTAACATCTCAGAAATTTTCCATATATTCCGGGATAGGCACACGCACATATATACTTGCAGGATAACTACAATGAATAATCTGGCTTGATTTGGCTTGCAGGAGATATACCTTAAACAGCTAATCCAATTTCATGCAAACTCTACACCAGTTTATACCACTGAATCCCACAAGCAATAGAGGGAATTCAAGAACCTCTGTACTTCCCATCACTGAAAAGATTTCTCATTAGTTTTCTTTCATGTACTTCTTTTTGGAGATTTTTACTTAAAACACCTCACTAATGTAGGAAGCTTGCAGGTGGCTTGCTTTCCTGGATCAATATTGATCTACCCTGATCAGCACTGCCGTTGTACTTGTTCATCCTGATCCACACTTGCACTTAGCCGTGGGTTTGCCATTGCCCTGGAAGGTTTGCAGAGAAGATAATGGGACCTGGAGGTTTTGGACATCCCCTGGCTCCTAAACACATATGTGAGGGAAGGAAGGTGCTCAAACCGAATGATCAAGAAGGGGTTAATCCTTTCATTTTCTAACAGTAAGGAGCTTTCTTCCAGGGCAGAGGTGGGTTAGCAGGTGAGCAGGGTATCTGCTTGGAACAGCGCAGGCAGGCAATCCCAGCATGGCCTTCAAAGCACGGGAACATCGCTCTCTGAATCAGAGGTAACTTCAGCATGGCAGGAAATTTGGCACTGCCAAATTTTAAGAGAAGCCTGAACGCGGCTGTCAAGCCCGCAGCCTGCGCCCAAGTGGCGGAGAGCAGCAGCGGGTTCACCGCTCTGCCCCGGGGAGCTCCGGCGTTTGAGACGTGTCCCCAGGCTGGTGGCCTGCTCCCAGGGCGAGCGGGCAAGCTGGCAGTGACTGCCGGGGAGGGGGGCGGAGGGCAAGGAGGAAGGGACAGTGGGAGTGTAAATTCTCACTCCCTGTATAACCAGTGCATTTCACCCGGCAGTCACTGACGGATGATAAATTTAGCAGAAAAGGAACACCATTTTTTTTTTACTGCTCCTATTAAGAAGGTGACAGCATTGGAAAGGTGCTATTTATTATTTACCTACACTGCAGTATGTTACATACTTTAGTCTGACCTTAGAGTCCAGTATCTCAGAGATATTTTAAGAAGCTTGTACCATTGAACTTCTGATGTAGATCCAAAAATCTCGCAGAGGCAGGAGTAGCCAGCTACAAATACATCTTCTGATTACAGGAGTCCCAAGTGAAGAACGGCTTTATCTAAAAAGGGAACCTTCCCCTTATGCTCAACCATCTATTTCGTACAATAATTGAATGTCTGCTGAAAAACTGTCCTGTCATCTGTTGCAATAAAAAGAATATGTTTGATCATAGCTTGGCTGTGCTTACTGAAATGCTGCAGCCCGCAGCCTCGAGGGCAGAAAGCATGGCAACTTCCTTCTCAGAGCACCCCTCGTTCACACAGAAGAGTTTTGGTCCCCTTGCAGGTTTTTCCCACAGTGCCAGAGCCCTTCCCTTCCTAAGGCAAAAAGTCTTCAAGCTCTGCTGGAAGCTCTGCTTCCACTGTCAGAGAATTTCTTACAGGGGTACCTTGGGCTTTCTATCAGGTTTGTAACCTCCTCCCCAGATTTCATGCTCTGTATTAAATCCACAATCAGTTATAAAATCAGACGGCATTTTTTGCTTCCAGAGTTCAGTCTGAACCCTACTGACGGAGCAGGAGTGGGGGACACGTGGTGAATTCTTCTTAGCTTGTATCGTCTCTGCACTGCACATTTTTAGCTGTAGGAGGACCCGCCATTTTATGAAAGCAAACTGCTGCAGCATGATCCAGAAAGCAGCTAAATGCTTTACTTCTATTTTTTCATTTGTCATCACATTTAACCTAAATGAAGTCTTACAGCCTGAAAACAGATATTCCCCAGAAGTGTAGAAAAATCAGCAAAAGTAAACTGCCTTTTTTTTAGAATTGTATTCTATAATAAGCAAGTGTTACTAGGAGTGTTAATATCATTAGGAGTGAGAGGGTTTTGTTTTGGTTTTAATTCATGATTTCACGATGCTGAGAAGCATACCACAGTTGTTCTGGGTTGTTCTTTAGTGGCTGCTGGGACACCAGCTATAACGCCCGCTCGGAAACTGTAAAGAATGGATGTGCTGTTCTGAGCTGGGTGCGGATGCCTCCCCAACACACGCACGCTTGGGTGCACGTGTGGGAAAGGAGGTGAATGCTCAGGCACATACACACACTTTAGAGGTATTTTATGTTTCCCTCAACCTTATCCCGCCTGCAAAAGGAGATTGTTGAACCCTGGTCTCTGAAGCTCAGTGCATAGCTATGCCAGACTTTCCCTGGCTATTTGCTCCCTCACTTAAACTGATTTTCGTTCTACATCAGACTTCCCCTCATGTAGATTAAGTTCATCAATTTTGGCTTTGATCTGGGGGGCCCAACGACACCCACAGACCCCTGCTCTCTTGCACGGCCCCTGCTCTCTATCTCCGAGCAGCTTGTCTCTCCTCAGCCATTTTTCACCAGCTCAGCTATTCCCAGCCTGCCCTCAGTCCTACCCTTGGGCAATATGACTGGATTGCCAAACCTTTTACATTTTGTTGTTCTTTGGTATGAGCCCGAGGTTGTTTATTGGAGTGATGCCCAGAATATCATCTGTCTTTGTTGAACGCACATAGGTAAGAGAGGGAAAGGGCATAGGGAGAGAAGGACACGCCCAGGAAAATACGGGATCTCTTCCTCCCCTTGCCATTCAAGGCGAGATGCTTCTCTCCTCTCCTTTAGTTTAAAGTGTGCCAAGGTCTTGACTTGCCTCTCTCTTTCCTGCCTACAGGTGCAGTTCGAAGAGAGGATGTTATCTAGCACACCAACCATCTACCTGTTAGGGGAGGACAGAAATTATTTTCCTCTCCTTGTCCCCAGCTGGAGCTAGAACTGCAAAAAACTGGGTATAAGAAGGATGTATTCACCCCATAATGCCAATCAGAGGGGCATTAAATGGGAGCAAGACTTAGAAATCAGCACCGAGTAGCTGTTATGAACACCTGGTACTTCACAAAGTGAAGCCCATCTCCAATGTGCAGAAGAGCAGGTTCCAGGGTAAGGGCAGCGCCAGGATATACTACGCACAAAGGCAAAAGCACCGTTAGTTCCCCGGGCTCCTGCCCCCTCACTCATTTCCCCTTCAGTGGAGGACACATTCACTTACACTGACATCTCGCGACTCCGTCACTCTCTCCTGCATCATTCACCCTCTTTGGCTGCTACGCTGGGCCCTAAGCGGTGTTGAGCTGCAGAGCAGAGCGGGACTTTTCTTCCCCGGGTTATGAAGGAGAGCCATGCCCCCTTCTCCACCAAAAGGTATTTTGCCATTTTCCCTTCTATGTTAGCATTCGTTGTTGATCCGCAGGCAACTCTATTTCCAGCCTCAGACCCTTTTTTGAGGTTGTGCTTCTCAACCAGCATTTCCTTGCTCCCTTCATGTCTGTAAAGCTTATTCCTTTCCTTTGAATCAATACAGCTTTATTTAGGATGGCATCTATCATAGAAACGGCACTCTCAGATGCCTGTGAATAACTCCAGATCATGGCCTGTATCTGGGACAAATTACTGCAAGCAGTAAATATTGTATGGAGTGAAAACATTCAATCACACTATATTTGTTTCACTAAACCTCATGTTATTGATTCCTTAGCTTTTCTGCAGCTCATAGATTTCATATGTGCATACTCTTCCTCTCCCCTCAAACATGCGATTACCCAGCTTTGCCCTTTATGCAGGTCTGATTACAGCCACATGAAATCATGAGGAAAGAAGATGCTCTCAATTAAAATATGTGCCCAGCCTATATTCGCAACGGGCATTTGAGATGCCCAGCTAGATAGCTCTCTACCTCCCAGTATATCCAATCTCATAAGTTTCACCTCATTTATCTAAAGTATTGCTTATTCAGAAGAGGTTCTGAGCATTGACCCCAGGATATCAGCGCTGGTGTGTAACATGCTACTGTAAGAAGTACCGGTATCGTACACTGAAGGACTGGTACCTGCACCGGAAAGGACACCTAAAGCCCAGACTTGTCTAGTCTTCCCAGGTCAGTAACATCAGGAAAATGGCCAAACTGTAGTAGGAAGAGGATAAAAGGCATATTGGTAGCCTCCTGGAGGGCATTAAAAGGAAAAATTATCGTTCTTCCCCTGCAAAGCTTCAGACCCATCTATATCCCCTCCCTATACATCCTATAGGAACCTCCCAGCCACCGTCCCCCTGTCTCCACACACGCTGATGCAGAGGTACCAATACTGACTTTTCCAGAGGCATCTCCTATATGCTGAGGATTGTCCCTTGGAAATGTGAGCAAAATAGAGGGCAAAATGGGAAGAAGAGCCTCTGGCATTAAGGTTTGGTTGTTTTTGTATGACCAGAGTGTGTGAGGTCAAGGATTTAGAGGTATTAGCACATGCGGTGAAAACTAGAAGCAGCAAAGACCCCACGTACTCTGATCCCACAATAATTTGGGTCCCCTCAGGACTCACTGATGTTAAGGCCAGGTCGCTCGCCCTGCCCACCAGACCGTGTGGCAGATAACCACTGTCTGCCACAGATTACCAGCGCCCGGCTGAACCCCCAGGTCTGGTGGGCTCAGGAAGCCCAATGCGCTTCTCCGAAGGGCTGGAAGACCCTGCCAGCCCCAACATGGGGGGGACAGAAAACACTGCACAGAGATCATCTCCGGTGGCGTGCGTAAGGGAACCCACGGCTTGGATTACGTGGGCTCAGCACTCCGGTTCAGAGATGCTACGTGTCAGTACAGCACCACTGAGGGATGCTGACACTCGCAGGATATTTTAAGCTTTGACCAAGAGAAATGCTTTATCATTCTGTACTCACACACCTGTCAGTAACTTCCCTTTTATTAGCTAAAGCCCACGAAACTCACAACAAATCGTTTGACTGATCCTCTGGGTAGAATGCAACATTGTCTTAGGAAACAATTATCGAAAACCGAAAATAGCCTCAACTTCTGTATGTCATTTTTCTTCTTAATGGGCCATTAAAAGGCTGGTTCTTGTGCTACATTACTCAGTACCTAGCTATAGCATTCATCACTTTCCTGGTAGAGTTGCTCTTACTGGAGCATCCTGTGCTTCCCTATGGACCTCTAGAGATATCCAGCCATTTTTTTTTAATATCATTATCCTTGCTAACAACTGAATGTAATTGTCCAAGAGAGCGAGCTAATGTATACCGCAAGCGAAAAACACTTGTAGAAAATCGAAGAAGAGAGCTGTGGCCAGAAAAGGGAATTAAGAGGCAGGACTCCCAGGCTCTACTTTCAGTCCTGCTTACAGCTTGCACCTTGGGAAAGATTTTTCAACCTCCTTTGCCTTAGTTTCTGAACTGTAGAATGACCCATGGAAGATGCTTGTTTGGAATATTAAACAGTGTTTGCAGAGATCCTGGATTTAAGCTGCTAAGTGAGCGGATTTAAGGTGCTAAGTGAGCACACAAAATAGTCGGCCTGTACTTCCTACGCCCCTTAATCACAGCACTTTCATCCCAAAATGGCGATTCTACTCATTTCCTTCTCCCACCCTCCATCCTCAAATTTTTCTTATGAGTTTTTCGTCCTTTTTGGTTATTATGTGCACTCATTTAAATTGCAGCCAGAGACATCTGTAGTGGATGTTAGGAAAGCAATTCTAAGAGAAAAGATAGCGAGGTGATGATCATTTTCCCCAGGAAATAAGCACGTAGAAATGCCTGCCCCACAATTACTCTGTGTAGTTGCCAAGTGTTCCCGATCCTCAGGCCACGTGGCTGGAAAGGAGGTCACGGCAGTGCACTGCCATGGTTTCCCGTCCTTACTGTCAGAGTCGCTTCGCTGCCGTCTCTCAGCCTGCCTGCCTGCAGCATATGCCAGTCATCTCTCGTCCTTCAGCACGCGGCTTTGCTTTGCCTCCACCACCCGAGGCCAGGAACGACGACGTGCTGCATCCCTTGCAGAGTCAGAGACGCCATCCTCATATAGATGTGTGCGTGCAGTTCCCTTCCTCGGAGCAACGCAACTTGCTTCAGCCATCTGCACTTATCTGGCTCTCTCCTTGAATCTAGAAAAAAACGAAAGTTCTTGGTTTTGAGATGGCTTTAACCACCTCAGAGATGTGTAAGGGTAGCCAAAACACAATTCACAGCTCACTGAGGTAATTTAGCCAGTGAACAACTTACAGAAACCAGAAGGCCAGGAAGACATTTTGAGGAGCTGGAAGCACATAATCTGCACGTAATTTTGCATTTGAATCCTGATGCTCGCTGCCAGAGGAGATCAGCACAAGTCTTAGCCTGTGCCTGGGACAAAACTGACAAAAGGCTGAGCCTTGATAGAGAGAAACAGAAGGAAAAAAAATCAGAAAGGAAAAGCCATTACAGAATCAAACGTAAGCAGCTGCAAGAACAAAGCCCAGTTCTGCGCGGTCATATGCTCACCCTGGTTATTATTTTGTACCTAGTTACCAGTCTGTGATTGGCACCTATAAATACAGAAAGTCAGCTCAGCTGGAAATAGATGTGATCTACACCAATTAGTGTCTCATCTGCTAGAAAATACAGAAAAAGGCACAGCCACATAAGCTGCAAAACTGAGTGCGAGCAGATGAGGCTCTGGAAACGCATCCAAGAAGGTTGGGTGGATATTGGGAAACTGAACGGGTACACATGGAAGCAAGAGGAGGACAGGAAGGGTATATAGGGAGCATGTGGGGAGCTCATCGCTCCCAGAGTTAGTGAAACCCAGGGACATAGGGTTTCACAGTGCCCAGTCACCAGACTGGGATGTGCAGGCATCCTTCTGTCTGACCTCTCACTCTTGACCTATGCGAAAGGCTGCTTTGGATGTGAGAACAGGGAACACCGAAAGCCCGGTGGCACCTGAGAAAGCTGGCATTTTGCAGCTTTTGAAGGCAGTAGGTGCACGCTGGCGAGCTGCTGAATGCCTACTGTAAAATTCAAGCCCTCGGTGAAATGCAATTTCCGCAGAAGCTGCATGGCGGGTGACGAGAGGGCAGCAAGGTGCAGGGACCGAGCGCACACCCCCTCCCTGCCGACCCGCAGCTCCCCACCCTGCCTGGGTGACACAGGCCAGAGCCCAGCCGATTCCTCCCCAGGATCCTTTATAGCATCGTCTCTTCTCTGCGGAGCCCTGCCCCGGTGTGGTTCAGAGTGCAGAACCCAGATGGGAGCTCTGGATGTTTTCCTTTCTACCCACAGAAGCCCTTTTATCTTTCAGCTGCCAAAGAGGCATGTGGATTCTGACAGGAAAACAATCAGCAAGTCTCTCTATCGGCCAGAGACATCAGGGACGCAGGCACGTTTAAGCCTCACTCCTCTTCCCAGCCCTTATCTGCCCGCATGCAGCTGTGTGACCCCTGGAAGAGCCCGAGCTGCTCCCTCATCCCGTGCTACCTCCGGGGTCGGGATCGGCAAACTGCCCAGATGCGCTGCGAGACTGCTGTCTGGCGAAACACCCTGGGAACAGCCCTGCCCTTGCGCCAACTGTCTCGGACGAGTGACAAGGGGTGTTGAACGGGAAGGGAGTTGTGACACCCGTGGGGCCCCTCGTGATTTGTCACCTGCTAGCGCTGTTCTTCCCACTTCCCCTTCATCTGCACTGAACTGGCACCAAGTGAGCTGTGACAGAGGCTGCTTCTTGGCTAATAATCATGCAAGAAACCCTTCACCTATTTTTACATAAAGGCTGAATACTCTGAAAGATGAGGAACCGGGTCAAGGAATATAACTAAAAACATAAAACGGGAAAGAAGATACACACGTGCTCCCGGGGTCTTCCAATACAAGCTCCAGAAAGGTTATGCAAGATGGGCACATCCACTTTCTGCTGACATTCAGAGCTGCTGCACAGTCCTGAAGATAAGGAGCTTTCAGCCCTGGGATAGATGCTTTCAGCCTGTCTGGGCAGCGTCCTTCAGTTCTGCCCAGGAGCAAGGCAACTAGCAGTAAAAAGAGCATGTAATCAGCTGTAATTAAACCCACCACCACCATCACACCTACCAGCAAAGGGAAAGGCTTCGGAGACAAGATGTCCCCTGCTCCCACAGAGAAGTCTCTGTCCTTGTAGGCCTCCTGAGAGGGGGCAGGAGCCCTTTGCTTGCAGGGAGGAAGACTGAGGGTCATGCGCGTTAACAAAGGGTTACCAAGCAATTGGGTGGCTGGGCTGGCAGCAGGTTTGTGCAATGCCCCGCTTGTAAAGCCCAAATAAAACATCCTTCAGGTGGACAACAGGTCTTGAATGGGGTGGTGGCTTCTGCCTTGTGACTGATGAGGGGAACCAAAGTTTATACAGCACAGAGCCACCCCGTGCTTGGTGCCCAAGAGTGGCTGCTGGTTACCACTCGATCCGAAGCAAATTAAACCCAACGGCCTGTCTGAGCAAGGCTTCTTTTCCATGTTGTCTAACGCCCGTGCAGTAAAGGAAGAGTTTTATTTTTGGTTTGTCACTGACACAGCATAGCACTGAGACGTAGCTGTGGTAAACTTTCATTTTAAAGTGATGAAATGAAACAGTCATTGCAGCAAGTTTTGTCCTTCAAGTTCTTAAGCAGGACACAGACCATCACAGCCGGAGCCATCCAGCCTCACAGCAGCACAAACTTGCTGTCTGTACCCTGGGTTGCCTTTTTACGGAAAATCCACCTTCTTACCAGCCTGTCATGGCACAAAGCTTTTAGCAATTAATAATACTTCTGCACTGGTAGGAACATCCCCTACAGTTTGAGGATGCAAACAGTTTCTTCCTGGCAATCCACAGTGCAGCTGCCAATCTGAGCCGGAGCCTCAGTGTTATTTTAAGCCCTGTTCGCAGCTGCAGCAGCACTGTGTTCGCCTTTCTTCTAGAAAGGAAGAAAACTATCCCAGCAGTATGGTGACTTTCAGGGAGATCAAGTGTCGACTCTTTCCCAGTGTGTCGTGAGGATAAAATTAATCCACCCTTTAGCACAGCTGGTGAAGAATCCTATACACCTTGCATGTTCAAATCCATGTATTTTGCCTCTCCCTTTAACCCTAAAATTAATACACATCCCTCAAACTCCAGCCTGATGCCAGGACCTTGTTTGTTCCTATCACAGAACAAATATGTGGCATAGTCACTGAGCTGTATTAAAAGCCAAAGGTAGGGACACACCTGTAAGTGAGGAGGAATGAGGTCTTTGAGGGGTAGGAGGTCGGTGTCAGACTGACACAGAGCAGAACGCCAAGAACAACTTGTGCGTTTCTGATTCACCTGTGGCTGGGTCGCCAGCCCCTCTGCACGCCTGCACGGACCCAGGTGTGGGCCTCAGAGGGAGTTCCCAGTTTATTCTTTTCCCGATTAGAATTGAGGTCGGGGTGGAGAGCTCCAGATGCACAGAGGCAGCGCTGATGCTATGGGGTCAAACTGTGGCTAACACTGACACCCCGGGAGTACAGCCCATGCCTAAGAGCGCTGCACGCACGCGTGTGCTACCCCACACGTAGGCAAGAGCAAGCAAAGGAAACGCAGACGTGTGCTGCACTTACTGAGGGCTCTGTACAGCTTGCAAGCTCGGTGGTGTGCCCACGTACCTGAGAACAGCGATTAAGACAAGGGCTCTGCTTCAGGGTCACCAAGCGCCTCTGGCCAAGTCCTGCTGCCTTTCTGCTCCCCTGCCTGTGTTGAAAAGCTCAGACAGGTCCTCCAGGTACCTCGGTATAACGGTAGCGGGTGCTTGAATGACAAGAAAAGCGATGCCCTCCCTGAGCGATGGCAGGGCAGAGGCTGCGAGCGCGGCCCCCCCATCCCTGCCGCCCACCCGCGGTACCTCCGCGCTCCCTCCCGCCGCTCCGCCCGAGGGACACCCCACACGGGGCGGGAGCCGGCTCCGCACCCCCGGGGCTCTCAGGAGCTGCAGGGCCCAAGCAGCTTAACCTGCCATCCCATCAAAGCCTCGGGGGGGATGAGAACAGACCCAGCCGCGGGTCTATTCTGCAGTCCCTGCAGAAGCTCTCGGGACGCCAGCGGAGAGGTTTACCTCCCCACGCGCACAGCCACCACCGACACAAACCCAAACAGCTTCTGTTTTAACTGCCCCTCAAGAGAAACACTCGACCATCATCTCAGCCAATTTAGCAAAGGGTCCCTTTAGGTAAAACAACACTGAATAAAGGTAAGAGCATTGTATAATCTAAATCACATTAATCCCCCCCACAAAGTAAATAAAAAATATCTGGTATATTGTGCACTGTAGCCTACTGAGAAGTATGTGTATAATAAACACCCCCATTCTAAAAGCGGTTAAAGGAGGGGTGTAATGAGCCGTGTAGGAACCACATCAGGAAGGTGAATCCAAGTGCTCGGCCAGCTCTAAGGTCTCCCAGCTTCAGTCTGCTTTCCTATGGTGGATCTCGGCAGTCAGCACTAGCAAACTGAAGCAGACCCATTGGCAAAGAAAATGCCTGTATGAGTTATAGGACTAGCTGATGGCACTTGAAGTGGTGGTTTGCATAGTGCTTCAGTCACAAAAGAGAGGCTGATGGGGATGTTGTTGACCAGCACGCCTTGCTCTCAGCTGGTTTTGCTTAGAATATGTAAAGGCAACATCCCGATGCATACCAAAACCTTTGGAGAAGAATAAGTTTACAAAGGGTCTGCCACAAGGTTAAGACTGCCAGCCTGAGATGGAGGCCAAAGCGGTAAGAACTACATCAAAATGAGGTCGTTCAGACATGCCATAGAGCCCCGAGGGGAATTTTCTACTGGATGAGAAAAAACAGGAGTTGCACAGAGCGGATCAGGTCCTCGGATTTCCTTAGCCACGTGGGGCCAAAGCTCTGCTCTTATTCTAGAAATCTGGTGTGCAAGCTTGCCAACTGTTACCCAACCACTGCATGGTTTAGATGAGGAAAGGAAAACCTTTTCCAACACCCTTACCAGTTGCCCATGCAATACTTAACATCATTGATGCTCAAAGGCTCTCATGGAAGCTTCTGCCTTGGCCCTCCCTAGTCCCAAAAGCCCTGTTTGTCCTGGGGAGGTACTAGATAGCACTTACATCCTCAAGACTGTGTCGATACAAGTCCAGAAAGGACGTGCATAAGTAGCAGGTTATTACAGCAAATTCCTAGGCTCTCCAGACACTTTCAGTTTTGCACTGTCCAGCAACATTTTTTTTTAAATCTCTTCCATGTTTTAGTTGGATGGGAAAGAATTTGTGATCAAGAGGTAGGCAACAGTTTTTGTGGCAGTTGTTTAAGTTGAGGAACCCTGAAGACTAAGTTGCTGTGATGCCATTTCAGAATCAAGAATGGATAATGTCGATTCCTCATCCATGTCTCTAGGCAGGAGGAGAATGATGGACACTGCTTGAAATAGCACTGCTCGAAGGTATGTGTATAATCAGGGAGAAAAAAAAGTGGCTGCCCTACCTTGCATGTAATTTGTGAAGGGAAAAATACTTCAGGCTAACCCAGAAGAGCTGACATGTGGCTGCAAGAACAGCATGGTCCGAAGGTCAGAACTGCATGCAAGTGAGAATCAGTTGGCAAACAGAGCTATGACAGACTGCTCCAGAGAAAGCTTTCTGATTGCAGAGAAGGAGCTTGGATTATAAAGATGGAAACTGCATGGAGGAGGAAAAAGCCAGCAGAAAATGGTTTTTAATCTCAGCTGCTCGTACTGGAGACACTAAGCACTGAGGGTGCAGGAGCTGCTTCTTCCACCAGACTTGGCAAAAGCCGAGGTTCTGAAACCCCAGTGGTAGTGAAAGCTCCGGGGTCCTGGCCCTCCTCTCTTCCTCTAACTGCACTTGATTACAGTGATGAACTACAGAACTAGACAAACACAAGCCGAGATAATTATCAACTATAACGGATTTGTCACCAGATAGGTGTCTGCCCCCCTGCGTACCCAACAGCCTCTGTAACTTCTTTTCCCCCTTTTGCAGGTTTGGCTGCCTGGGCTCAAGGACAGCTCAGAGAGATGCAACTTAATTAAGGAAAGCAACATGTTAGATATATAATCTTGATAGCGGTGAAGATAATTGCCACCAGAAGCAATGGCATAGACAGGCTCTTCAGAAAACCTTCGCTTGCTCTGTGACTATATGGATGGTTTTACTAGATGAGTAGAATAAAATTTTTAAATTAATAAAGCTATGTATGTATACCTGGAAGTTTTGCTCATGAGTTAGCAACATTACTGGTGCAACACCACCTAAGGAGGGAATTTGGTTTTGCCTTGGGCAGGTCTGAATTTAAAATTCTTTCAGTGCTGACTTGAGATAGTCCTGAAACTGCCCCAGAAAGAACAAATGCAAAAAGTAGCAGAAATTACAGCTGTGCTACAGAGCCTGCCTGAAAGGCTCTTCCTGCCCAGAGGCACCACTGACATTTGCTTCTTTGGAAGAAGACGCAGTGAGATAATTGGGCCTATGGAGACAAGGTTCTCACTCAGTTTGGCAGGGGCTGAGGCCTGAAGCTGATGATGGGGCATCTCTCTCTGCTGCCGTACCTGCTTCTTGTCACTCTAGTCATTTACGCTGCTCTTTCTACCCCCAAATACAGAGAGAGATGCAAATTCTACCTCTCTTTCACACCAGATAGGGTGTGCAAACCCTAGGTTTGGTCTTTCTTGGAAACCTCCTTTCTCTGGCTTCAAAACCACCCTGAGCAAATCAGTATTTCAGGGTTGGCTTGCTTTTCTACTCCAGCAGAGCAGGAACTGGACTCTCGTCCACCACTGCTGCAACACGTTAACATGGGAGTGGTGACCAGTCACCCATGGAGACAGGACAGCACAGCAGCAGAGGCAAGTACAGAGACTTTAAGGCAATGAACCTAGAAGGCTCCTTTAGGAGGGCTCTGGGAGCAGAAACTTTGGACAGCGTGAAAGATAGGAAATTTGAATTGAGTGAGTGAGGGTAGTCCTGGAAAAGGGCAGAGAAGCAGCCCCTATGAAAAGTGAGGGCTCTGTCTTAGGATAAGGAGGAAACTGAGACTGAGTTGAATGTGGAGGTCTTTGGGTCAAGAGCGATTGGAAGTTAGGACCCCAAGTTCTGTTTTGCTGGCGGAAACCAGCTGCATGATCATATATCAGCCAGCGTATTTCCTCTTCTGCGGCAACTCTGCTGGTTTCTCCTTATTTCCTGTAGCATCCCAGCAAAGCTCTGACTCACACTCTCCTCTGTGCTGGTTCCTGTTCCTCCCATCCCTCCTCTTCTGTGGGTAGACAAACATAAAGAAACCATCTCCCACCTTTTCCCTCCTCCACCTACCCTCCCCGCCCAAGCTCAAAACTCGTCCTTTCCCCCAGTTTTTCCAGTCAAAAGTCATCCTCACAAGCCATATCAAGAAGAATTCTCCTTTAGAACACGCACCAGCTTAGAAGATCCTCTTACCTCTAACTGGGTGGTCCTGCGAGATCCAGTCACAGAGATAGGGGTATCTGGAGAAAAAAACCTAGAGAGCCAGATACAACTGCAGGAAGATCACCAAACATGCCAGACTGCTGCAAAAATAGTAAGCGCTTTGTACAATGATCAGTTCTCCAACTACTGACTCAGGGTCCTGTTGGAGAACACGGTGGCATAAGACATTCACATCCATCAGAGCTGGTTCTTTTAATATTGTTTGCAATCTGTGACAGGTAACCCCATTCATGCTTTTTTTGAATGTTCAAACCCATGTTTTATTATTAAAGTTAAAATGCTAGAGCATGATTTTGGTAGAAAGCAATACACTTCAGAGCAAATTTTGCAGGCATGAAGTGTACAGGTTTTGGTTATATTTAGTAACGCGATTATGGCTTTGTTCTACTTTGTGTTGGAATGCTATCAGTTGATCCTGCCTCTTTTCATTCCACTTGGATTTGTTCTTTGTTAAACTAATGAGGACTTAACAGAAAGTAAATCACATGCCATTTAATAAGGTTTCAGATTAAGTAGTAAAGAGCCACAAAGCATGTTGAAGTGTACTTGAAAGCTTTGCTCATCCTTAGTCACAATTGTTTCCTGAGAAACGTGTAGTCTCAATTGTGTCCAAGCATGAAGATAAAGCTTGTTAACCCTTGTTAAGATACTCTGATGTTTGTTGTTGCCATGTTCACTCCAGCATTTTTTCTAAAGCCAAGTCTCCTTTGAGCCTGATGATACCAATTTGCCTGCAAACCTCTCATGTTACAATTAATTAGGTTCTTGCAAAGCCTAGCTTTAGTGGGACAGTTTTTCCCTTTTCTTCCATGTAAGAAGGGCCAAGCATGTCAAAATTTCACTAGAAACAACCAATTTATTTATCATATGAGCTGCAACTGCAATCATACAGGAAAGCCTGGGCTCTTTCCCCTTAACCTGCTTAGCCCTGGAAGGCTATCAGAAGTTTTATCAAGGTATGTGGTAGGCTTTCAGAGCACTACTTACATGTGCTATTCCAGGCCATCTGAGGAACATGATGATGTAACACATGATGATTTCCTCACTTGAGTGTATTTATACTCTGAAGGCCTATTTAAGATTTGTGCTGTAGAATTTGTATACCCAACCCTTGTCTACACATCAACAACTGAAAAACTACTCAGCCTAAAACATCTGCTGGTGTGTTTATTCTGTATCCATGCTGACCCTGGCAGCTCTCATTTAGGATTCTCCCTCTCTGCTAGAAGTGGTTAGGTTACCCCACTTAGAAAACTTCTAGTTTTATTTTTCTGTTCAGCCCCCTTGCCTTGTCTTCCTGCCATTTTCTACACATGCTGCATTCACCAGCAGAAATTCATCTGCCATGATGCATCTAGATTTTCGCTCCTGATGAGGCCAACTTGAACATTATGGTAACCTCATGGTTGTGACAGATGAATTGACCTAGAAAACCTGATTCTTTTCAAACAGAATCCTACTCTGCAAAACATTACAGAAGATAGAAATAAAATACTTGTTTTAGTTTGAGGCATGCAGGATTTGGGTGGAGGGAGGGGAAAGAGTTTGCAAGATAATCCATTGCAAGACACCTTTTGTTAAAACAAGTGAAAAGGCGATTCATTTTGCATGCCATTATTTCTAACTAAACTTAATTGACTGCCTGTCCACTCTCCTCCCAGCCTATCACAAAAAAAAAGAAATCACTACAGCAGTTTGAATGGAATATACGACTAATGCTACTCTACCTGTGCATCGTTCAGTCTCCGTGTCTGCTAGAAGGGTGTAAGATTTCTTGCACGTAACCACATTAGAGAAAAATTTATTTTCAAAGGAAATTATGAAACTTAAGTTCTTGCAGTGCATAGTCCTTCATCAGTGTAGCTGCATTTCTTAAAGCAGAGAAATCTGAAATGACGGCTTGGTGGCAGAGAAGAGCAAAGGCACAACCTAGGAATCAAACACACAACCTAGGAATCAAAACCGTGTTGTTCTACTTTCACACCGACAGTAGATGAAAGACAGCCTGGAAACATCCTTGTTCAAGCAACTATGTCTCACAGAATGATGTGTCAGGGACAAAGGCACAGCATCAGAAGTGAATCTAACCATCTGTTAAATGTCATCATGCACAAAACGTGTTACTGCATTAGCTCCAGATCCAGGCATTTAGATTCACATTCTGGCTGGGATACTAAATAGAGTAGAAAAATCTTAAGCTAACAAAACAGAAGTATTAACCTTAATAAAAATGGTATGCAATTAATTACCCTGTTCAGAGAAAAGCCAGAAGGGGGTTAGCAGACATGTACTGTGTGCCAAGACTGATACTAAGCTGTCTGGGATTTTGCAAAAACAGACTTCAAAAACCCTATGGAGGACCCAGAGCTGGAATAGCTGATCAGGACCGAGATGCCCAGCAATGTAAAACAAACTTCTTGTGGCACTGGGAAAAATTCTGAATCCCTCAGAGCAAGGTAATGCCACTGCTATTCTAAATACCTGCTCAAAATTATTTGAAGCACAAAACCAAGGCCTAAAGACGATCACTTTTATAACAGTTTTATTCAAGTCTGTGTGCTCTAGTGTTGAGACAAGGCCTAGATCAGCATTACACTGTAATACAATAATTTTAGCCATTGAACCAAGCCTGCTTGGCATCCTTGGTTTACAATTTACAGTACATCCAAAAAAAGAGCAAAGAGAAAAGAAATCCCAAAACGCCAACAACTTTCATTAGCTCTTTGTTTCGCTTAAATATTGTTCTATAACATAAAATAATTTAATACAAAAAAGAACTGTAATCCAAATACACATAATACATTGACACAGAACAGAGGAAAGATACAGTAGATTATGCACAAGAGTATTCAGTTGATGTGTTACCTACAGTGAAACAAACTGGACATTAATATAATTTAACTATTTAAGCCCAAGAGGGTCAGAGGCAACACGTCCGGGTCACAAATAAAGCTTTTTAAAAAATAATGCAATCTTCTTTTCCTCTAAACTTACTGCTGTACAGAAGTTAAAGGAAGGCTCCAACAAATCACTTAATTTGACAACATTTCATCACACAAACAAGAAAAACTTGGTGGCCTCCGTTATTTTACTCAACTCTGGGGTACATTACCATTTACTAATGTAACTGCTTCATTGCAGGTTCTTCGGGCAAAACATACCTTCAGGTGCTACTTCCATAGCCACAGACTTTTGAACACCATGAACAGAAGAGAAGACATACAGAGATCTCCAAAAACAGACTGAAATACTTAAGTTGTAAGATGAATCCCAGTCCTGCAGAGTTTGGAGTTCCTTATGAAGTACCCAACAACCTCCACACAGTGATTTCAACACAAGCAGGAACTATCCCACATCTCAAAAGAACAGACATGGGGGCATGATCTTACACTAGAATAACCTACTCACCTGGTTCTTCAGATTTACAACATTGTACCTAAGAAAGTCAGGTCACTCATTTTTGCATCTGGCTTTAAATAGAAGCAGGAGCAGATCCACAATTAATAAGGCAAAAGAAAGAAGTAGCTTATAAAGAGGGAGGAAATACATTCTCTGGCTGAGAAATTCTTGGACCTTCAAAGCCACAGAAGAGATATTTTTAAAAGCACAGGTATTTTCCCTGATTTCTCCACCACTGTTGCCCTGCCCACTCCATACAAGCCTCTCAATGTAAGTCAGGCAAAATATCTCAGATATTTCCAGCTTGTCCTGAATTTATGACAAAGAAATCATATATACCAGCATGAACTGCTGTGCCAACAGCTGACAAACAAGAACCCAAGAACTCTAGTAACAGTGGTGGATGTTGATCGCTGCTGAACTTGTCAGGTCTGTCCACCAGCCGGGAGGGATGCATTTTTGAAATGAGAAAAAACACACCTGAGAAAAGGCCTCAGGTTAAACTGACATTTGCATACAACCTCCCCGCACCACTTACTGCCCCTTTACAGCTAACAACCTGCTAATGCAGAAGTCGTTGCTCTTTCCTCCTGTGTCAGAAAACATTCTCAAAGCTTACCCTGTTTATGGTAAGAATTAGCAGTCAAATAGGCATGGCATGTGCAGTCATGGAAAGGCCACAAGAGTCAGCAATCAAACCAGCATTTACCCAGAAGCTTGTGAAGGAACTCTTTCCTCAGGTAAACCGACTCTTCCCTCTGACAATCAAAGTCAAATCCTCTGACAAATCAAGAGCCTGGTCCTTCATCATTAACCTCTACAGGACAATCCCCCAATTTAGATTAAAAGAGCTTTGCTGAATTGGTGTCTTGTGCATTTTGACCCACAGATACATTCCACTGACTTCAGTGATGTTTAAATATGTGACGAAGAGCTTTCTTGAATCGAGGCCTCTTCCCTTTCAAATTAAAAATATGAACTTTTACTACTAGATGTTCTTGGCTTTATGTGGTTTCTTATTACAATTGCCAAATACAAGGGGCACTGGTGCCTACTGACTTTAAGTGGATCTATAGGTATATTCTCCACTTCAAATTTAGCCATCCCCCAAAGAGACCTATGTTGCACAAGGATGGATTTTACTCTCTGCAAAGATCACTGGCCAAACTCAACCATTCAACTGGCAAACACTCGTATGCTTTCTTTTTTTCTTCCTTTTTTTTTTTTTTTTTTTTGCTGTGGCTTTATTCTTTACAGTCTAGGATTTCTGGATGTTATGGTTGTCAAGATAACCTTGAAAACAGAGCAATGGCAGAACTGAGCCAGCAGCAGCAACGTCTGCTTGAGATGCAGTGGGAAAAGTCAGCTCAGAGGTATTAGCTGCCCTATTCAGATACAAATGCTAACCCTGTTGACATTGTAAGAGCTGCTCACTAAAGCATGCGAGAGAGAAGAACAAGCCTACTATGAATATCTGGGCAATCAGTCAAGGGTGACAACTCATTTTGTGACACAGACTGGGCCTGGGAGAATACACATAACCCAAGTTGAGAAGTGGCCACATCCACAAATTCCAGAAGAACCCAAGGGAGAAGCTCAGTTCTCCTCCAGCTGTAGTTAAACTCAAGAAACTCAGTATGCAACTGAGCTATGCCAAACAGTAATCAGAGGCCAGGTTTGTTCTGAAACTCAATGAGGAGAAACCAAGTACAAGGGTTCCCAAAGAACTTGTTCATTTATATACTGAAATCTGCTGTTAGCAGCATTCTTATCAACGAAGCTTGGAAAAACACCAGCATGTCTTCCTGCTCCATTACAACCTCTACGGCTAAGACAGCAAGAGACGAAAGTGTCAGGGCATGGCTAGAACAATGTTTCTTCTTTCTCAGACTCGTATGTCCTCCAAGACAAGGAGGTTAGCTTTATCCACCCTCAACATCTGTTCTTTAGAAAATGCTAAATAGGAACAATCAAAGTAGAACAGGGACACAGTGTCAATCACTCTGAAATAGCATATATAAAATGCATTATTCTGGTCTTATGCTGGGGTTTCAGCCTACAACTTTTGAACACAATGTAGGTTCTCACTAGCTATCCTGGAAGCTAAAATGTGAGCACGGACAAGATCCTAGAAAAGTATTCCTGAATAATGAAGGGCCTTTTTTCCCCCCAACATGATTATTTGTCAAATAATTTATTTTAAGCAAATAAAACTTTGGCATTCCTCCTAGATTTGTTCTAAGCCTCCTTTTGCTAGCTGTGCATCCATCTGACCCACCAGCTACAGACCTAACAGTAGCCCACTTCAAGCTGAGCTTATAAATCCACTACGCTACACACTAAAAATTTGCCATGGTTTCTTAATATTAGCTATATTGGGCTGTCTCCACATTATTAGCATTCAGATACAATAAGGTCTGTATTAGGATCTGATACGTTAGGAAAACAATATTGCAAATACAGGGAAACAACCAGGATTGTGTGTAGGTCCACTTTAAAAGCACAAGAGATTATTAAAAAAAAAAAAAAAAAATCTGTTTTTAAAAAACAGACCTTCACTTTTAAAAGCAGTAGTGACCAATATGAAATCACCACCTTTTGGTCTGTGGACAATCAGCTCTTCCCCACGTCAGAAACCATCAAGAGAAATGCCCTCCCTTGTCACTTATTGTTTATTTTGGAGACATACATAGTAAAAGCAAGTATAATCTTAACTTAAAAAACTGAATTGCTGGTTCTATTTTTCCATCAGGAATTTGCATGTCAAAGAGCCAAATACAAGTGTTTGCCTCTGTCCTCCCATCATTCCAGCCTCAACTGCCTACCTAGAGCAATTCTTTATGCTTTCTTCCCACTCCATCTCTACAAGTGAGGTAGCTCAGGGTAAAATAAAATAAACCAACCATAAATTAAGCGACTACACATTCCTCAAATTCTTCTTTAGGACCCAATTTACCTATAATGCCAAGAGATTACCAAGTAGCTAGTATCCCTCTGTCCTCTACTGCTTATTACATTAAAAAGGATAATTTCACTCTTTTATTCACTATTTCCTGCCAACCTCCACTCCTCCTTCTCCCAGTTACATCTTATGCTTCTAGCTTGGAAACACTTTTGGTCAAAGCACACCTAAAACATGTATTGGTTTCTGTCTTAGGCCCGCGAGTACTATGGTAACAAGAATTAATAACTGATAAAGATGGGATAGGGGCAGAATTCTAATCAAGAGATAAGGAGAGCCAGTGATAGCACACTTCCTTCCACAAGGGTGTACACACATCAGTAAATGGGAGGACATGAAATGTTTACTGTGCTGGTATTTGGCTTGATGTGTGTGATGAAGAACACTACAGTACTGAAAGCTACAACCAGGAGTTCCCTCCAAAAAACAACCTCAGGCCCTAGCAAGGAGGCATGTGAGATAGAAGGCACCTAGGATTACAGGATACACCTAACACATACATATGTATTTCACAAGCTTAAAAAAAAAACCATAACAAAACCAACAACAACAACAAAACCTACCAAAAAAACCCCAAACAGTCCAAGAAGCCATTCTCAGTAGGAAAATTATGTTCCTGGTCATTTAGAACCAAAGAAAAAAAAGATTTTTCACTCATGTACAGAAGGAGATGAAATGTGTTTCTTGTATACAGACATTGATGAAATGCTGAGGACTTTCCAGTTGCAAGAAAAGGGAGATCCTTGTTAGAGAGGAACAATAATAATTCTGGTAGCTACATCAGACCCCCCACCCAGTCACCAGTGGGAAATTACCTTTTAATCAAGCGCACACACCTCTCAGCCTGGGAATGACTATTTTTAACATACAAAAATAAAGCTGATGTAGGTCATTTTAGAAGCTGTATTCATCTCTGACCAATGGCAAAGCTGCTTAAAAAAGCTGGGCATGAGAAAAAACAAAAGCAAATGCACATTTTAACTGCAGCATGTGACTTTCTACTAGCGCGTTCAATAGAGGGAGCAGCAGAATAAGCCATAAATGCGTTTCTATACTGCCTCGCAAAACTGTGGAAGTAGGGCTGAGGAAACAATAAACATAAGTTCTTCTTAAGACTCTCTTGTTTGTGAACCAAACAAAAAAGGAAAATCTAAACCACAAACTGGATTGGAAATAGAGAAAAAAAAAAGATAAAAATTTGGTTAAAGATCCTTTCTGTCCAGCTAGATACAATACCACTGGCTGTGCAAACCACCATACTCTAATCTTACAATAGGAAACTCAACAGAAAAACATAGGAAGGCATTCTTTCCTAAAGATATCTTAAATATATGATCAACCAAAGGTTTATGAAATCTGAAAGTTATCCTTTGTGACAGCATGAGTATGTTTTGGTTCTCTTTGCACGTACATGCTGTATTTAGTGCTTGTTTGCAAATATGTTTTAACACATGCCTATCCCCTCAATCTTAATGTCCAGTTCTGCCCAAATTATAGCTTTAAGTGAGTTATAAATACGGAAGCTAAGAAACAGTTCTGCAGCAACAGAATAAGGATCAGAAATCTTCATTTCCAAATACAGGTGTCCTTGTTTCATACTGAAAGTCAAAAGGAGGACCTGTATCACTGTGCAGGATATAAGCCTCCTTATTTGCCACAGAGCTGGTAAGAGTTCTTGAGAATATTTCCAAAACGCATGGAAAAGGTTAGAAAGCAATAAGCATTTTTCCAAGACGAAAGGTTTCAAAAAACCCCGAAGAAACAAAACAATTAATATTAACTTAAAATTACTTACAAAAGTAACAGGCTATCACTGAATTTTGGGATACAGGATTAGATTTGGTTCCATACATCTAATGGGACTCCAGCTCCCATATTCATCCCACAGAGATGAATTAAGTTTCAAATAAAAGTTAAGCTCAGGATAGAAAGGTGACTCAAGACAGGCGGTTTCCTGTCATTTTCTGGAGAACACTCCAGATGGCAAAGACCTTTCTTTACTTGACCATTACTGCCTTACCTTCAACAGAATGAGAGGTACCTGGTTTCATGACAAATCGAAGTAACATCTCTATGCAGCATTGTCTATAAAGTCTTAAGATAACAGCATGCTACGAAGTGGAAGGCAACTACTCCCATTCCTAGAGGTACAGAAAAATACTTCATCATAAAAGTATGCCAAACAAGAACAGGTCTTTCCACATCAATAATGAAAAATTCACTTTGAAAATACTCATTTTGTTAGAAAATCATTACAAAAAGAATATTTTCATTGAGGTTCCCTGCCCCATACTGAATATCAAACCATTGCAATAATAATCTGAAGGAAAAAAAAAAAACCCAAAACCTATTAAAAGTTACATTTGCACCTCTGAAAAGGATTGAAAGGAGGTAAGACCTACTTGCTGGCAGAACAGAGCATTGTGCAGACCATAGGAAGCAACAGTGTTAGAAAAAAATCCGTAACTATTACCACCTTAGTTTTGACACAAAAATCTCAATTTCTGTGAAACCAGTAGAAATTTATCAAAAAATTTGTCATTTTTTGCACTGGTTTCTATGTCTGTGCTTTCCCCCCACTTTTACAGGAAAAACAAACAGGCTACAAGGATAGCATATTTTGAAGGGCTGGCGAACTTTTTTCTATTCCCTAAATCAGCACATCAGTTACATAAATTAGTGATACATACTGCCAGCTGACTATTTAAAAGAAAATACATATATATTTCCAGACCAGAAAAATTTCTCTCAGCAACAATCTTTCTACTATTACCACCAGTTAAAAAATTTGTCACTTCCTCTTTGTGAGCCCTGTAATTACTTTAACACATTTTATCCCATTCTTTTCTCATTATGTTTTAGACTGTTCAGTGATTTTGTGTTCTCATGTTACCCTTTGCTCATTTTCTCAGCAAAAAAAAAAGTGCGACTTATTCAGATATTTAGGAAATGATACATTTATTAGATTTTTTTTATAGCAAGATTTTCACCATCTTCCTCAAGAACACTGCTAGAAAGGTGTCAATCAACAATATTCTGAAACTTTTGTTTCCCTGACAAATGGGAATACTAGTAACCAGTAGAAAAAAAGATTTGTGAGCTGACGGGTTCATATCTTCTCAGTATCTACTGGACTACAGCGAAGCTCTCCTTTGGAGATTTGGAGCACCTCAGCTCCCACAACTGGGAAGGAAAAAACCCAATAGATTAAGAAAGGAGATGAATCAAGCCAGGATGGGATCGATGGATATAGGGAGAGGTTATGACATGCACATAGCCTCTGGGCATCAGGACACCAGTTGCAACAGCTTTTGGTATGCGTAAGGTAAAACACCTGACAACTCTTTGCCTTGAGAGCCCCCTCTGCCTGTCAGAGAATACCCCACCACCTGCTAAAGCCAATAGCTTTGTTTCTACAACAGACTCCTCCTGCCTGATACCTCAGGTTAGTCACAAGGCTCCCAACTGGAAGACAGTTACGGGTGGATGCTCAAAGACTACTTCATTTTATTTCACATGCTAGATTCAATGAAGATAACTGCACCCAAGGAGTGTTTAAAGAAGCCAAATACCAAACATTATGCTTCTATCTAGTCTTTCTGGCAGCTTTGTAATAGAGAATATCTGGATTGGAAACCCTGATCTGGATCCTTGACTCCTTGTCATTTGTCCTACCCAGTTCCTTTGTTGTAGCAATGTTCATTTTAGTGTTAGGGAAAATGCTCTTCTAATAGGTCAGCCACACACCACTTTCAGAAAGTGATTATCTAAAACAGAGAGGGGGGAAGGGTTTTGATACGTCATCCTCAACTTTCCTAAGCAAGAGGTGACAGAACAACTTGGCTTTACCGCTGTCTTGCCTGCTGGGAATTTGACAGAAACTTTACGGTTCACTTGGTGAAAGCAACTGGCCAACTATCAGAAAGTTTAGTGGGCTGAGTTAAAACAATGTGACACATTCCATGCAAGTAAATGGATTTTAAAGATTTCTGTTCGAATGGAGCTATTCCAGGTGATGTCTTTGTAGAGCAGATGATGCCTCCTATGACATTTGTAATTATACTTTTTGGATAAAAAACATTACATTTCCGAACAGCTGATCCAGTTTTGTTTCAGACTTTTTAAAATGGTAAGGGAGACTATGAAAAATAGTTAGTTTTAATCTCCTGCTTTTAAGTCCCTCTGACACAGCCTCTGACTAGGCTTTCCTTGAGTTTGTTTTTATATAGCACAATTGAAATTAACCATCTGTTTGGGTGGATTTTGGTTTTTTTTTAGTCTCTGGATCACAAACTGAGTTTTCAGGAATGGAAAGCAAAAGGATGAAGGTTGAAGAAATCAGTAATGCTAAAGGTTTACATTTAACAAAAGTGTCAGTTTTCTTTTTAAAGTATCTTAGCCCCACATCAGAATACCTTGCTTACAGTCAACAGTTTATCCAGCTTCAGCAGCTAGGGTAGCATCATTAAGGCTAGCTCTGGAGCATTCAATGGGGAAGGCAGCAAAAAGTAATTCTGCCATTAAACACGTTTCATGGAACGTGATAATCAAGAAATGTGTGACCTTTCTACACGAAAACATACTGTAATCACTTGAAAAAAAGGGTGCACTTGACTAATGGCAACTTGCTGGTTTTAGCCCTCAAACAGAATTAAAAAACCTTAAGTACAGTACTTCCCCACACATGCTGGTTTTTAACATCAGGTTACAAACATCTAAACACACAGGTTCTCTGTGCTGACAGCTGCGAGAAAGTATTTGGCTACACTGCCTTCACAACAGGACTGGACTGCCTAACAGGTTGAGCACTGCATTGGCAGCACTGTCAAATCAATTATTTGCACCCAAATGGTCAGTAGATCAGCAAAATGAGCACAGATCTGTAGAAAAAGAGTAAACAGATATGCTGTACCCTGCAATAAGCAGACTACCCTATTACACTTATATAAAGGCCACATCCCTTATTTATAATGCCGAAACTGGGGAAGAGTGAAGCTCTCATTAAAGCCAGTAAGATACACCTGCAGAGGCACAGACACACTTGCAGTCTCAGTACAGAAAATTGTGAGCACAGGCACACCCTATTTGTGTGACTTCCTCCTTCAAGACAGGGGTCTGTTCTTGCTCCAGAGTTAGGAGTTTTTACATATTTGAACAAGAATAAAGTTTTACATGTCTATAGTGCCTTTCACTCAAAGATCTCAAAGGACTTCATACCTATTACATATGTCCCAACCCCTCCCCCTGTGAGGTAGGTATTATTCCTATTATTTACAGATGGGGAAATTCAGGCACAGAGGTTACATTATTTGCCCAAGGTCACACAGTGAGTCAGTGACAAAATAAAACAGAATCCAGATGTTCTGATTCCTGTTTGCACAATCCACTACTAACAAGCCTCAATTTCAAAAGAGCCTTATACAAGTATCAGTGTGCATAAGAACAGTCTTGGGTTTCAAGAGCCACTCCTAAAAAGCATAAGAAAGGAGGAAAAACAGGAAGAAGAAAAAGAGCAAGGGGACATATAACTAACTTCTGCAAGCCAACACTGCTAATTCCCTTCTCAAAGCTGAGGCAGCTTGACTATGAGCCTGGGATACAGGAGGTGGAAAAAGGAGGCTGATGGAACCAAAGTTTGAAACAAAAAAGCAAGCTAGAGTAAACAGCCATACCGTAAGCCTTCATCTTTCTGAAAGCACAGGGTCATAGAAAAATAGGGCTGAGAGGGACCTCAAGAGCCAGGATCCTGGGCAGGATCAGCTACACCTACTCATTCCCCACAGTCCAGCTAGTCTGTTCTCAGAGACCTCCATCAGTGGAGATGCCATGCCCTTTCTCTGCAATCTGTTCCACCTTGCACTATCACATGAGCAAAAGAGGACAAGCGAGTCTAAGATAGCTACTTCTGCTCCTTCAGTGTGGGTACCATAATTCCCAGGCCTATCTAATGATCTGAATACATTTCAGAGAAGGTAGTCTCCAGATATTTACTTGTTTCTGTCCTGGATTCCTTGGGAAAACATCAATACTGGTGTCTGCCGTAGTGTAATATTTGAGTTTTGAGAATACTGATTAATACCAGGATAGATACCAATATACTTACTGCAAGTGCCAAATCCTACAAGGTCAGTAACAAAGACTTTGATATGATAATTTTAGCTCATTGAAGATTCAAACTGCAATAAGAGGGCAGGGAAGACTACAGAAAAACCCCACAGCAAAAGTCAGCAGCTCAGAGTTGCCAAGTTTCATCCAACTGCAGACAAAAATCAGGCAGTCAAACAACACATCTTCAGCAGAGGCAGCACCATATGATCTCTGTAGCATCCCTCCATCTCATCTGTCTTCAAAGTGCATTCTCAGTGCAAAAAGTAGGATTGAATTTAGAGGGGCTCACTGTCCCCAGTGGATTTCATACTAAGACCAGAATTCTTGCTTGAGTTCATATGCTGCAGCTTTGTGTGTGTTAAGTTCACTTCTGCATAGCGGAATGGTGCTGTCCTGGCTCTGCCCCTCAGCATCTATGTCCAATAGTGTCCGCTCCTCTACAGGAAGACCCACCTGGAAAGGAAGCAGTGCAGGCAGTCCAGGTCTCTCTTCTACCGTGCTGCTGCTACTAGCAAAACAAGAGTCCAGATTGCTTGGAGTATCAGTACTTGAACTGTTGGCAGAAGATTCACCCTTGGCATTGCTGGGTGACACAAACCACCAGGGATCAAGTCGCTGCCGACTGGCTGCAGGACGTGGCCGGGGCAGGAACTCCAATGTCTTAGGTCTTTCCAGTGTGGGGTCCTGCTGTGCATTCCACCGTCTCGGGGTTGGAGGAAAAACAAGGTTGGGGTCTGGCAGGCGAGGGACCTCATTGGGATCTCTACTTGGACTAGGTGTTTTTAATACACCTATCCAAAACAGAGAACGTAAGAGAAGAGGGAAACATGTTAGATGTCACTGCTAAATGGTTCCAACAGATCTCAATTTACTGTATGTACACTGTGAAAACATTTTCAAAGCAGAAAGCCTCCATTCAGAATCTACAAACTCCGTATCCTCAAGATTACACCAATCTGAAGTGAGTAACAGGCTTCTTTATCCCTACACTGTTCTCAACACATTGCAACACCTGTTTCACTGACTTAGCACAAGTAGCAAGTTTTGTTCATTCGCTCATTTGCTTTCTTCAATTTTCAGACTGGAGAACATGGATTTGACCTCCTACCAGAGATGAGGACTCCCCAAATCCTTTGGAGGGCACATTACCCATTAACGGCTTGAATGGATCAGGGAGACACTTGCACAGCAGGATGTGTGACACCTGTTTGCAGCGAGCAGGACCAACTTCCTAGAAGTGCCATTTAACACTACCTACTGTGGACGCTTCCTGGTTTGTTTTCGTTTAGGGGTGGAGGATGGGGTTTGGGGTTTTTTTTGTTTTGTTTTGTTTTTTTTTTTTGTTGTTTTTTTTTTTTAATTTTACTTTATAAACACAACATAACTTTTCAATTTTCATGAATACCATTTTAATGAGTATTCTTAGCTGCATTAACCCACATTTTACTGCAGACTGCCATTCAACAGACAAGCTCACATTTTGTTTTACCATTGGGAAAAGTCTAATTAAATCAGATTGTAATTGTTTATTCTAGTCCTTTTTTTTCCTCTGAATTACTAGGGCAAGAAAACAGGGAAGCATTTTTAAGTTATCAAGTCACAGCCACTCCTAAAGACTGCAACCATGAGTACACTACCTACCCAGGAAGATCCCTCTTGCTTGCAAAGGAGTAAGAGCAACATTGGCACAGCCCCAAACTGCTTTAGAAATCCAGTTTTCACTGTCTTAAAGATCAGAATTTACTTCAAAATTGTAACAGCAACACAAATAAATGTATAAAGACAATGGAGATGGAATCCCAAGGAACTGCTAAAAATGCACAGTATTTGTACTTTGGTACCATCTTTGTCTAAGAAACAATACTATGCTCTGCCTCACAGCACAGAGAGCAGGGAGAGTTCCTTAGCGCAGAGATGCTGGAACAGAGACCATTACTGCATTATTCTGTGCATTATTTGTGTAAAGACAGCATCCATAAGCTCTTCTTTTGGGCTGGCCATCACAATGGATGCTGCATAAGCAACATGTTTACTTCCTAACAAGTAATTATACTGTTTGGGTCTTTATTCTGAAGAGGAAAAGGAAGATGGCTGAAAACCTACCTGCTCCCAGTGCTCCAGTTAAACAGCTACTGGAAGGGCATCCACTGGTTGGGCACCCATTGACAACTAGTCCACTCCCTTTGATGGCCCCATCAGAAGGTGTGCGCCTGTGCCCGCTTTGCTGGGTGTGGGAAGAGACCGTCACGTGTGTGGGAGTCAGGGACTGGTTGGGGTCTTGTTTGAACCTCTCGATCTGGACATTGACTAGTGGGTTGGTAATGGCTGGCAAGGGAGCCTTGACTGTCACTGGGCTGACAGGCATTTCATACACCACAATCTCATCGCTGTCTGAGCGCAGCAAAGACCGGGTGGAATTACATTCGGAAATGGAAGACAGGGAAAGAAGGGTGAGGGATGTGGATGGCTCGCCTAGCAACAACATGGGATCCTCTTTCTTGAAGATCTTTCGGGAAGGTGGACTAGTGCTCCTGCGTGGGCGTCCAGCTCGCTGGAAAATGCTGTCACGCTTCTTCTTCTCTTCCTTGGGTACCTCTGGCTCCTCCTCAATCAGCAGCTGACACTTCCCTGCTTCTAACAGATCAAAACCCAGGCCTGCAGCAGCCAGCACTGCTCCACAGCCAAGCAATGCAACCTCACATCGCTTGTGGTGGGAGCCACTACGTTTGAGGCTGTTGGTGGGTGTCAGCTGTGGGGTACTAGTAGCAGAGTTCACAGGGGTGGACTCTTCATTGGCATCACTAGAAGGGCCATCCCAGTCTTCATTCTTCTGAAATGGGATGCAGAGGTATGACTGATTGTGCCCAGGTGAAGGGTGCACTTTGCCCTCCCCATTAAGACATTCGCTGTCTTCATCATCTGGAAAGCAAATGAAAATAGACTTTGCATGGATGTAACATTTTCACTGGCAATTTTCACTATCTTACAAATATACATGAAAATAAGCTTCTTCTGAGAAGACGCAACTGTCCTCGTCGCAAGCATCATTCACCAACTGCCAAATACTCACAGGCTATTGTCTCCAAAGCAGACAGGCTGAGACAACTAACTGGAAACACTATCAAAGTGGAAGAAATTAGTGACACATTAATCTATTTGGGATCAATTGCAGAACAGCATTTCAGAAGCAATCTACACCTCAGTTACTTCTAGAGTAAATTTTTATGTTTGGGAGTGGGGAGCAAAAGGTAGGAAAATTATAAGGATCTCCTTGCAAGTGAAGGTGTAACCATGCTGCACATCTAAATATCATTCACAGGAAAGGAGCTGAGAAGTAGCATGGAGTTAGAAGGGAATTAAGGGAAGCTTGTTAGCTTGACAGATAAGAAGCACAAGCAGAGAGGTGAACAAAAAGAAAATCCAGAAGGAGAAAGTCATTACTTCACAAAGAATAAAAGAAAAACGGATACGACCAAAATGAAAACATTGCTGTAAGGTACCAGGTGAAGGTCAGGAAAGGAGAGGTTCCTTCAAACGTGAATGGAAGTGGGTATGAGAATATAAAGTCCAGGGAATTCCTTTACCCATCTCTGCTAAGCTGGTGAATCCTGGGAAAGCAGGCGCAGTTCTCTGGATCTTCCCAAGGTTCGGTGCACTGGATGACCACTGTTTGTATCCTTCTACCAGAGCTTTCAGACTGAAATAGTAGAAAGATGGGAGAAAATGTACCATGCTCACAACCAATTTTCATTCCCCCCTTTCTATATTCTCTATTGCTCTACTTAAGGTATACATGTATCCGTCTTAATTACATAGATTTGAAGTCCTCCCATAGCAAGACACTTCACAACGTCTTTACAGCACCTTCAAATGCAAAAAAAGTCAAAAAGTCCCTCCCTCATTTGTTACACCATGGCAGTCAAAAGACCTCTGCTGATAACCAACAGCTATGAATGCAGAATAATAGAAAGCACCACTACAAAAATCAGATGAAACATTTTCTTTTTAAACCAAGAACCAAGGCAAACCTATCATGGCAGGTAAAAAATAAAGTGCTCAGCAGGAGGACGAGAAAAATATCTCCAAAAACATTTCCGTGTGAAATACAAATGAACAATGAAAGTCAAAGATCACTCACTGGGACAATAATATGCTAAAGTCATTGTAACAACAAAGTCATGCCTCTATATTATAAACTCCAATATTTCTCCTCTAAAGAAAACACTGCATTGAAGTACAGAGAGTTAAAAGCATAAGTTCTAGATTATAGAAAAATAGGTAACTAAAATAATAAATCATGTCATTGTTTCTTTTACTTACAGACAAAAAAAACCCCCAAACCCACAAAAACAAACAAGTGAAAAACCCAAATCCCTACTTTGACATCACCTGTGTTTAAAGGTATGTCACCAGGCACCTGAGCTTATTTTAGTAGTCCCCATTCATAGGTATCCATTACCATCATCCTGTTTGTTCCCTGCAGTACTTTCATGACATCAGAAACAACTTGAGCAAGGAGCACAACTTTTTGACATACCAACACTCAGCAAAGTTTTATTGTTCAGTTATCAATGTAGTCTGAACTGGGAGATTTCTGGTGCCTTTCTCCAAACTCCAACATGAAATACATCGTAGTGTTGG
This sequence comes from Calonectris borealis, assembly GCF_964195595.1. NCBI lineage: Eukaryota > Metazoa > Chordata > Aves > Procellariiformes > Procellariidae > Calonectris > Calonectris borealis. The sequence continues at coordinate 39,942,397 of NC_134316.1, forward strand.
TGAAAAGCTAACATACATTTAGGATAGGCAGAAATTGAATGAAAGGAGCAAAAAGATCTGTGGATAGTCTGAATGATCTCAACTGGACACACAAAAGCATCGACTTGTTATTGAAAGAACAGAAAACTTAAGAGATGAGACCTCTTCCAGCTCCATTACTAACTTCCATTGTTCTTTGATAAGACACATAATTCATTACAATCCTCTCCTTACAGAGAAAGAAGGATATGAGCATATAGAAGTTATCTCTCATGATTCTTATTTTCCACCAGAATCACTCTGCATTTCTAAGATGGCTTCCATTGCAGGATTTCAAAGTTTTACTATATCAGGTATTTTTGCCTTGGTATGTATTTTTCCTCTACTCTCTACCCAACTGGGATGCCCTACTTGACACCAAACTATATTGCTATAGCAAGGTCACAATGTCTAAACTTGATGCAGCCCATGTTCAGCTGGTTGATGACCGTGCTATAGACATTACACTAAAAGTATCCTGTGTAGTTCTCAACTGTCTTGGAAGTCCATCATTTTCCCCCTGTTAACCATTCTGGCACATGCAGTACCCTGCTATGAACTTCAATCCAGACAGCACAGTGCTGAATCCTACTTGTCAAGACAGACAACCACATGGTTTTAGAACAGAGATGCAATTCAGTGTGTGGGTCTGTTCTGATTTACTCCCTCCATACTATACTCAGGTATGTATCACAACCCACCAAATAATGTATGTTGTATCTAAATTATCCATGTGTACAACATGCATAGTTAGGAAAAATACTATAAACAGAGCAGCATATTAGGGGAAAACTAGTGAGTGAAAACGAACCACATTAGCAGTGTGGTCACCTCCAAAAGTAAATGTCAAAGTTCTTACAATATGGGTAGACAACTATTGAGGAAGGTGAGATTTCCATGGAGCTGGGAAAACACATACTCTGTTCTCTGTATGCAGAGATAGCAAAGTTGTAAGTGGTAGGCAGCAGTAATCTTCAGTTTAGCCTTCACTTTACAGTCATAGTTATCTAAAGGGTCTTGGGAATTGCCCTTTATTGTACAGCAGGACACATCAACTTAGTTTGCTTCCTTATGACTTCTCAGAGCAATCTTCTCTTGCAAAAAACAAACTTAAGATTTGCTGTTACTGACAAAGCGCAGCTCAGTCTGAACAGAAAGATAAATAGCTACCAGAATAATTTCAAGGCCTGCTAATGTTTGCCTCAAGGTTATAAAATCTTCATCCTTCCCTTTTATTTTTCGCTCCGTCTCTCTCTCCCCCAAATTACAAGCAGACCCCGAAGACCTGTGCAAAGGATAGCTGCACATCCTTTTAATTAGACAGTAGCGTGCATTTGAAAACAATTCAAAACATGCTGACTTAGAGTACATTCCTACTACAGCAGTATTATCTGTTACTAGTCCAAGGAAAGAGCAACTGGAATGATTTGAAAGCACAAGCAGCAAAACTATCTATTTCAGTCACCAACATGACAATTCAGGAGCCTAAAGACTTCTTACCTGTAATCTATTTAGATTAAATAACAGGAAAGTTATTACTCTGTTTATTGTATTATGGTTGAGTTACTTCTCTGTTGCCCTTTTTCTATCTGGCAGTCAAAAGCACCTCTCTTTAGGAGTGATAAGGTGACAAGGCTTATTTGCTCAGCAAATCGCAAAAAACTTCCCTACGACTGTAAGACAGCATCTCTGGTGTCTTAATACCATTCTGTAACACCATGTTGAGGCATTAATACAATCCTCTCATGAATAAAAAGTGTCTGTTTCCAGGCTCACCCCTATTTAGCTTGCAAGATTTTAAGAGATAACTGCTAAAAGACTATGACTAACCCACATCCAGTGTCACCTTCCATAAAATCAGTAACACCACCAGCGTGAAAACTTAAACAGGGTAAAGATCACCCATGCCACAGTAACGGTCTGAGACTAATCAATGCCAAGTTTAAAGACAATTAAGGCTTCACCATATATCCTTGAGAATATACTGTAAGATCACAAATGAACTGTCACAACACTAGTCCAACATAAAGCTTCATCCATTCTCTGCAATTCAGCACAGCAACCTTCTGCTACTGTGCATATTCCTTATGCTCAAAGATAAATGCAGAAGGGTAAATAATGACTGTATCATCTTTTCATGACTGCCTTTACTTGATGTTAATTATAGGTCAGTTTACTCATGCTAGAGAATTTCATTGCAATTCCCACAATGTAATTCTTGCATATATTTGGAATTATCTCCTGTGGACAGCACATGGAAGGTGATAAAAAAGATGAAGATTCAAGTTCCCTTGATCACAGAGTCATGTAAGCAGCTAGAATAGCAGCACTTCTGCTACCAAAACAGTGTCATGGAGAAGACGTGAACTGGACTTTTCTGTCCTAGGTTTAGCTCTTCACTTTACCCCAATTTTTATCCCCCTACCCTCTAAAATTAGAATTTAAAAATTCTAAAAATAGCAAGCACTCTACCTTTTGAGTCACCAACATTTACTGCAACTCTTCTCCCTTTAAATTAAAGTCTGCAGTCTGGCATGATCTCAGCAAGAAGCGGTAGTTCATTGTATGTTAACCATACTGCCCTCTCAGCAATACTATCATGTTTCAGATACTCTGCAAAATGCCATAGGTGTATTGAGTCTCCCCGGAAAAAGTGATGAATACTATAGAACATCTCAGTTGTAGAGAGAACAGGATAGTTTTAAGAGCAACCATGGTTAGCAAGCAACTCCTTTCCAGCTGTCTCTGCCCAAAAGCAATTCAGTGCTTCAGACTGTACAGTAATGAACAGAAAACTGAAGAGCTTTATTCCCAGAATTCTAAGAACATGATTTCAAGGTAGAAGTGTTTTTCTACCAGCTTCAGTGATCTCCTGCCCTTTTATATAATTAATGATTTTAAAGTGTGACATCTGTTTTAATTCTGTAGAATGCTATACTTTATCTATAGAATAGGTAAAGCATAGGCAGCAGTCAAAGCAGCTTCCTCCACATTGCCCTGTTAACATGTCAAGAGTACCTTTGAGGGAGAACATATTTTAATGTCATTAGAACACTTAGATCCAGGCCTCTTGCAGAGGACTACAATAGTGATGCATTATGTAAACATCTATTTTCCAGGAATTTCACACCTGAGCACATAATATTAAAGATAAATTATAACCAGTTCTTTTATTTTCCCTGCTAAAAAATATGGCAAGAGTCAAACTATCAGTTTAGCCAGGGAAAAAGCTTCAAACTCCAGTAAAAATCACAAGGCATTCAAACCTCTTAGAAGATCAAAATACTCCTATGTTTAAAGCAGCATTTCAGCAATGATCCATTGGAGTCCTGGTATAAATATTTCACACAAAATATTTCACACAAAAAAAAAGAAGCCACAGAACAAGAATATATAGAAACAGAGGTACAACCTTGTATCTCTGCAAAAATCACTTTCAGGATGTATTCACTCAAGGTACGTGTCCTTTTCAAAAGCCTGAAGAGAAGATATTTGTCTGGCTCTACCAGATACTTTTTAAATAATAGCATTTAAGACAAGAAAAAGCATAGCTGAGAATTGTAAGAGAGAAGTAGTTTCAGATATGATATGAAACTACAGAAAGTTGTGCCTGTAAATAAAGAAAAGCTACTAGAGAAACAGGTTTGCACAGCTAAGAAGTTCTACTGCTTAAAAATACACATAACAAGGTAATAGCAGACACTGAAAGCACCAGTCAGTGCTGGACCTCTAGGAAGGAATACAATGCAGTTCTGTAATCTGTTCTGAATCTCTCATGTCTCTGGTACAGCAAATAAGTTTGGAAGCAGAAAAGTGTTTGCAAGAGGATAGGCAAATCTCCTGTGAGCCAGCTCATAACCAGTTTTAGATCCTGGAAACCAGTCTGGTTCCAGGCCCTCTCTTACCCATCTTCTCCTGCACCTAGCTCCTTGTGACAAAGTGAGCTCGGTCCCCAAGTGCGTCCCTTTTTCTTCTGGCCTCTCTTCTCTTCTTCCTCTCCTTCTTCCTTTGGAAGGACTGAGCTTCGTCCCCACGTTTTACTGCTTTCAGCAGGAGTCACTTCACAAGTGGGAAGAACAGTAGAAAATGGGAAAGAAAAAGTGACACACAAATTAAAGAATTGGTTCCACAGCAACATAAAGAATAAAACATAGGCCAGAACAGGAATAGTAATGAAAACATCCATTCAGGCTTCTTTCCCATAATTCTGACCATTTATCAACACAGATCTAACAATCAGATCCCTTCAAAATTCGTATAGATAGGCTTTACAGCTTTATTCCATCACTTGTTTCCCTTTTAGAGCCATCAGTTTGATACCAGACACACAAGTGTCATGATATCCAATACAAACACTACACATTAATTAACATCCCTTTCATACTTCTAATACACGCTTGTCTGCCTAATTCTGTTTTATTATGGGAACACCATTTTCATGACAAGCGCCCTTGTTTTTCTTTCTATCCAACAGTAACTTAATCCACTTCAATAATGTTTCACAGATCTATTCTGCAAATCATTATTTTTAAAAATTAACCTGTACACCTAAGGAATGTATTTTCTATACAATCAAACAGCAATATTTCAGGAACTTGGGTAATTAAGGTTTGGACTCCAAAGAAGGTGATACTCCCCCCCCATCACCAACACACTCCATTTTTCTCTCTAAATGCATACATGCAGGGCACAAGGCAAACATTTTAGGAACATTTTTTTTTTTACAGTCCTGTCCTAGATATGGAATCTTGGCATCTTACCACGCTGACAGACTGCACATTTCCCAAATTCAATACTACATTGAGCTCCTTACACTGTATGGCCCTGAGTCTGGGAATAATGGTAGGACTTGCAGGAGGGCTGGAGCAGCTACTGATCAAGCTTTTCCTTTTATCCATCGTTGGAGAAGCCTGCACAGTGAATTTATGCTGGAAATCTGTTTACCAAAAGAAAAAAAAACAAAACAAAAGTAGAAAGTTAAAATTATTTTTTTACTGTAAGAAAAAAGAAATAATAATTTATGATAATTTTCAAAGAGCACAATTTACAGGATCTATGTAGAAATGAAGCTTTAGAGCTAATTGCTATCCCCCCGTCGTACATGCAGTTACTTCAGAATAAAAATGTGTGCTCACACACACGAAGATGTATCTTCGTGAATGTGTGAGATACATACACACATAAATCCCCATGTGTTGACATTTATGCCAAAGTATATCCCCATATAAATTCCTTTCACCTTATCTCTCAGTTTCTTAAGCTAAGCAAAACCATCAGCAATAGGTGCTTACAGACCTAAAGAAAGGCATAGTTATCATGCACATTTTATCATCATTGCTCTTCTGAACCAGCAATCTCTCTCAGAAAACAAAGAATATAGTGTAAGCCATCATCCTTGAGGTAATGATGAGCCTTTGGTGATTTACAAAACCCACACTTTTATTCTTTTACAAATTTGAATCTCCATAAGAATCCACAGCAGAAATGCTAAGGATTCAATATTTCTGCAAATCACCATCTTCAGAGTGACTTCCCTGACACCTCACCAATATTTAACATTTCTTCCAGAAGGGTGGTATTGGAGGTCACTTGTGTGTTAATAAGAGTTCACATATGAACTAGCAATGTAGGGCTGTAGTCTCACAACTATCAAGGTATTTTTGATAATTTTTAGATTCCTGCACCAAGAAATCCGGTAGATTATGGTTTCTGCTGCAGCATTATGTAAAATATTCCCAGAGCAAAAACCTCCACCATTTTTTATGTACATCCTTTATTAAACTGATCATTTTGAGTATTAACATGTTAAACTACAACACCAACATTTTTACCGTGAACCATATACAGCCATTGACTAACAAACATGTAACATCTCAAATTTACTTCTGGCCTTCATACCTGGAATTTTGGGGAATGCTAGCCACAAGAGCATCAAATTTCATTTCTTGATCCCAAAGAGGCATGTTTTTCCTAAAGTACATCCAATACTTTCTAACATGTAAGTATTAGTAGAAAGGAGCTACCAAAGCTACAGGTTCACCTGTTCCTCCCATTTCGCCTGACACAGCCTAACCATTTCACCAACCTGAAGGCAGGCTGATATGATTGCCATCTTTTAACTTGAGCCGGTTCCTCTTGAACTTCCCCATGCGTTTCTTCACCCGAGGCTTCTCCTGACACAGCTGGTGGATGATGATGTTGAGCTCCCTTTCCAGGATGTCAATCTCGCGTTCTGCCAGCTCCTGTTCCCGCCTTCGTAGCAACTCCTCGTGGTTCTTCTGTTCAACAGCAGCACGAGTCAGCTCTTCTTCCCATGTGCGCAGCTCCTGCAGGGAGATAAGAAAGGAGAAACGAAAAGCTACCTTGTGACCTGGGGGTTAAGACTAACATTACCTATTCTGAAGGTACAGCAGCAATGACTTGTACTCACAGCACTGCTAGCGCCACTGTTTAAAGGCTCAGCTGAAAGCCAAAAATCTAAAACAATCCTGAAGAACTTCTATGCTTGCTATTCAAGGCCCTTCGTATCAGTATTAAAATTTGTACATCAGCACTTGTGAGGCCACACCTGGAATCCTGTGTCCAGTTCTGGGCTCTCCAGTACAAGAAAGACATGGACATGCTGGAGAGAGTCCAACAAAGGGTCGTGAAGATGATCGAGACTGGAGCATCTGTCCTATGAGGAAGGGCTGAGAGAGATGGGACTGTTTATCCTAGCAAAGAGACTGCTTGGGTGAGGGGAAGAGGGGGTCTTATCTGTGTATATAAAAACCTGCAGGAAGGGTGCAAAGAAGATAGAGCCAGGCTCTTCTCAGCAGTGCCCAGTGACAGGACAAGAGGCAACGGCCACACACTGAAACATAGGAGACTCCCTCTGAACACTTTTTTACTGAGTGTCACTGAGCACTGGCACAGGTTGCCCAGAGAGGTTGTGGAATCTCCCTCCCTGGAGATATTCAAAAGCCATCTGGACGTGGTCCTGAGCAACTGGCTCTAGGTGGCCCTGCTTGAGTAGGGGAGTTGGACCACATGACCTCCAGAGGTCCCTCCAACTTCAACCATTCTGTGATTCTGTGAAAAGACACTGAATCCTAAGTTCAGTGTGATGAGAAAATATGCTGGATATCTGACATGAACATGTTTACAAGAGCCACTGGAGAGTACTATGCATATGGGAACTCATTTTGGAAGATCTATTCACAACATTGAAAATAATTAATCCTTGCTTTCCTGTTCAGTAAGTACCTATGTTAACTTCAGCATTGACTTTAACTGTTTAAAAATAACTTTGCCACCTCATGCATCATAAAATAGCAAACAGCACAGATCTAACATAAAAAAAGAATGAAGAAAACATCATCAGGAGGTCATTCCCATCATTTTCCACCAAGCATGGCTGCTCCTTAGCGATAAAGATGCATAAGGCAAACTTTTCAATCTTTCCCTTGTTGACAAAATGAATCAACTGAAATTGTCCTTGAGATCTCAAAATGTCTTCTCACTGCACTCCTCTCCTCTCACCACAAGGACAAAAGAATTCAGCACTCAGAATAATTATCTCCAGCTGGCTAATTCCACTGCAGAAAATAAGAACTGAAGAATTCAAGGTAAACTTCAGATAGATTATCAGATAGATTTTAGTTTAGATTTTTTTCTTTTTTTTTTGACAACAACATTGTTACCTGTCCCATCACCATGGAGGTTTGGTACAATTTACTCATGAGGTGAATAGGATACAAAATTCTCTTTCCCCATTGCTACAGAGGAATACAGTACTCAAAATCTGAGGGCAGTCTAGCTACTCCTGTTTGGTCTTTGTTTGTCTGTTGAAGTTTCTGGTTTTCAAAAACTGTTCCAACACAGTTATGCCACGGGACAACAGCAGCAGGGAAATGCCTATTAGCTATTTTATTTTTCCCAAAAGCTACTATAATATGTGAATAGGAATGTTTTAAGTATTGTTGTAGGACTTCTCTCCCCTGTCCCAAGGTCTCCTTTTCTTTCTCTCTGCTTCCTAAACCCAACTTCTGAGCCTAAATCAAGTTGGCTGCTTATTACAAATTTATTTTTAGGCAGGAGATGGTGAACTTAGAAAAATGTTATTACTTTAGTGATTCCACTGCAGTATTTCATACCAACAACTGTAAAGACAGTCTCTTTAAGGACCTTAACATAGATGCAGCAAGCTGTGCTTTCTGCAACTATGCTTGAAGAAAATTTCATCTTTTTCACTTCTACTCTTTGAGGCTGGTCACAATTCCTTTTATTCCTGCTAGCATTTTTGTTTCCTGCTATTTACCCAGATGGACCTCAATTATAACAGTTATTGGACCATTCCCCTGGTAGCACTCACGTTTATTATAGTCTACCCACTTTGGCTATGCTCAAAACCTGGAAAACACAAACCTGACAGAACCAAAGCTGCAATATTTGCTAGAGTATATATGCTGAAACTACCCCTCCTACGTTTACTGTTAACAGTTATCACTAGGCTTCTCAATTAAGATGCTAACAGTGAAATAGTTATCAGATGCATTAAACAATGAAGACAACTCATCATAGCAGTTTGCACAGGGTATAATATTAGAAAGAGTAGCAGCTCAGGATGCAGATATTTCTTTTACTCATGATTCTGCCCTTGTGTGTATTATAACCTGCCATTGATTCGGGGACTTATTACAAGCTCCAGTAAAGCACATACAAAATTAACTCTGGGATGCACTAAACGATGATCCCTGTTTGAATTATGAAATGGGAAAATTATAATCCAGAGAGCACAAGCTCTCACAATGGAGTGATTTTTCTCTACTTACTTTTTCTTTGGCTCTGAGCTGATCAAACATCTCTTGGATCTCTTGTTTCCAGTCTTCCTGCAGGGAGTGGAAGGAATCTTTGGGCATTTCAAAGAAACCAGACTCTTCTATGGCGGTGAGATGGTCTAGGATACTGGCAAAGGAAGGTCGCGAGTGTGGGTCAGGGTTCCAACAATCTAGAATAGGACAAAGATAAGCAACTCTAAAGCATCTCAGTATGGAGGTTTGAGAGGATGAGTAGTACTTTACTGATCCCCAGTGGTTAAGACTGGCATGCACACTATCTGTGTTACCCCATCTTTCCGCACTGACTATTGTCCGATCGTAAGTCAAGCATGGAATTCATGCTTTTGTGCTTATACAATATCCAACATCACTTAAGATCTTGAACTACCTGATCTCTAGGTTCTATTGCAATAATATGCCCAGTAAAATAGAGGTTTACTAATTTTACAGAAAGTTACATTTTCAAGCATATATTAAAAATCATAAACAATTTCCTTAAATATTCTCCTTTAAGTTGTATGTGCTCACAGAGCGGAGATACTATGCAAGACTCGTGCAAACAGTTCTTTTATCACACTTACACTGCAGTTAACAGCCATACTGCGGAAGGATATCTATCAGAGTTCTTTCTAATGCCAAACTCTAATACTACGCTGAGTCATTATGAATCTCTTCCACAGAACCGAAAATCTCTCCCGCAAAGCAGACTGGGCATAGCTCAAATGAAAACAGGAGATTCAAGTAAATAATGATATGAAATAGTTCGTTTGGAGTTTTCTTATTTTTAAGGGTTCTTTTTTATTATTTGAAAGAAAATTGTTTGATCAGGGTTTTTTCTTTTGCTTTTAAGAGAATCTACAGCTAAACAAGCTTTTTCATTTACAATCTAATGCAATGACTTACCCAATTACAGAGCTCTAACCCCACAGGATTTAAGGTACTCATCTTTCACATGAGGCAACTTAACTAGTAATAGTACAAAAAGGTACTCCTTTTACAGTGATGGAAATTGAACATTGAAAACAGAAAAAGAAATAGAAAATGGTATGAAGTAACACCTCAAGATACAAAATCATTAAGAACATGTTTTTTAAAAGCCATTAAATCAAAATGTTTGACTTAACAATACTTTTGAATAGGAAATTCTTACTCATTCTTACTTCAGCCTTATTTCTGCTCCTGCAGAAAACATCACTTTCTTGTACTATATTGTCCTGTACTGGCACTTACACAGGTTCTTGTTCCACAAGTATCCTTATTCTCTTTAATACTGCTAGACTCCTGCATACCAAAATTTGAGAAGAACCAAACAGCAAAACTTAGCATTTAAGTATATTTCTAAGGAATACAGCTTTTGTGCATGAATGGAAGAAACTAACACATGGGTCTCTCTCAATATGCTCATACTATCATTGCTCTAAATGGTCACCAGATTTAAAGACACACATTACTGCAGCACAAGGCAAGAGTTATAAAAATGTTCTAAAGTTTTCTAGACCTTACAGTTGGAAAAAAGGAAACATTCTTAAAAAGACTTTGGTGATGTCCTAAAAGACATTCATTCGTCAGTTTTGTGGATTGAAATATACCAAGGAGCAGCTGTAATTAAAAATAAATAACACTTCACAAAAATCTGTGCAACTGCTAAGGCTTGGTTTTGCAGGTCTTGTCTTTGATTTTAGCATTACTGAGATTTTGCATTTGGGAGTTTGGTTTCAAAACTGCTGGTATCAAGATGCTGGTGTTTAAGCATCTGATCAGGTTCCAGGAGGCATAAGCTGGAACACATTTGTGTTTACGGATTTCAAATTGCTTCTCTTATCAAAATAGAGAACCAAGGATGTTAAAGAGTGCTCTGAAAGTCCCCTGCTGCTGACCAATTAGTAGCAACGGGTGATACAGCTGGACTGTCAGTGCCATAATCCCTGCCTCTTTACCCCAGGTTTTAAGCGTGGCAAAGCAAACATGACCCAAAGTAAAACAAAATGCTGCAGCCAGCCAAATGCATGAATGAGTGAACAGGATAACTATGCAGGTGGCCTGTGGCTTTTATTTTCCCAGGCCTAGATCTGCCATTATTTGCACTAATGAGGACAGTTGTAACATACAAGTCTTTTCTGTGAAGAGGGAAAGTTCAGCTTTGTTGTCTCAGTGAAGACCACCAGGGCAGTAATTCAGAAGTAAAAGCAGCATTAGGGGAACAAGAGTTCACCCGAGACGGGAAACAGTCTGTTTGAAAAACAGTTTTGGTGAAGGGGCAGAAAGTAATTGTTTTCCTGTTCTCTTCTCCACCCTGCACATGGAGAAGCCAAGCGTTCCAAAGCCATGTGGGTGCTCAACCTTGTGCTGCTGGGTTCAAGCGCAGGCCATATGCCTCTACCTGACTTTCCCAATAGAGGGCATTATTTTAAATCCCAGCCGCGGATACCTCACATTTAAGAAACCAGGGTCCTTGTTTTAGGGACCCATGTCAAAATAAACTGCCCTGGCACAACACTGAGCTGGTAGTTCCATTAACTCTTTCAGATGCAGTTTCTTGTTTTACATTGCTTCCAAGCTACCATACCTGCAACTCTGCTGCTGTTTACTATCCAGTAGGATATTTCTTTTTTAGCACAACAGTACATGAAATTTTCTACTTTATCTTAACTGAAGCCTGTAACCTACAGAAAAGACCAGAGAAATGCAAAAGTATTCTAAAAGCAGAAAAATCCACCAGAAACATTGCCTTGCATGAATCAAATTCCTTTCTTGGGGCTAAAAAACACCACCAGAGGCCACAGAATATCAGTTCTATGTTCAGACTCATTTTTTGCTCACTAAGACTATAAAACATGTTTGATTTCTCTTTACCTCGGTTCTTCTGCCAGACAGGTATAAAAATGTTTATTACATATAAACACATGGAAATCCTTGGGAATAAGGGCACTGAAAAAAACACTAAAGGTGTTACTGTGAGAGAGGGAGGGAAGGAAGGAGGGAGGAACAACTGAAGCTCAGGAGATATACAAGTAGTTGCAATAGCCAGCAGAAGAGGTTACATAAGTACACCCCAAAAGCTACCTCATGGAATCTTTTTCAATAACTACAGCAGCTCTGATGACAAACTCCTATATTTCTTTCATACATGTGTAGCCCACCTTGGGCATGAACTATCTCTGCACACAAAGCAGAAAATCACATCATCCTGGCTGAAAATTTGGGTTGTTTTCAAATGTCAAAGCCACATTTAAACCCTCTCCCTGAAATGTCAGTAGGATAAAGTTTCATTCCAAATCAACCTGACACTGCCTAGCAAGATGTTCAAGCTATGAATTTCAAAACAAGTTGAAGACTTCAAACTAGATTAAAATATGTGAAGTTTTGGTGTTGGTGAGTCTTCACTACTAGAAAACAACAAACTAGATGATAGCTATAGCCCCCATTTTCCTATAAAGGCAGTTGATAACAAGAGGCAGGGAAATTTCTTTCACATACTACTCTTGTAATAGAATAACTGTCACAGCATATTAACAGCCAAACCTAGCTCCCATAATAATTTGCACCACTGAAAAAAGCCATTTGAGAAATCTGTGCTCGTAGGTATCAAAACCAACACAAGGAGGCAATGCTCAACAGCACTCTAGAAACAGCACAAACCATACTCACACCACAGCTAGCTTACCCTCCATGAGTTTGGCAAAAGGCTCTGGACACGTGGAAGGGATTGGAAGGGCAAGTTTATTCATGGCAACACCGTATGCTACTGCAAGACCATCAATTCCTCGGAATGGTACTTCTCCTGTTAGCAGTTCCCAAAGCAGCACGCCGTAACTACCAGGAAGAAAACAGAAAAGAGAACAGGTGTTTGACTTTAACACATTATTTGTTAAGCAACAAGAAAGCACCTGAACCTACAAGGCTAAGTCTGGTACACTGAAGAAATTGCAGTTTTCTCGACAAACTCATCATGGCTGCCAAGCTGGGTGAAGTGCCTTAATTTTACCTGCTTTTTTAAATAAGACTGAAATAAGACGCCATTTTCGCCTTTTAGGCAAAAACCATTTTCTCTCTGGAAACTGGGAACAGTCTGAAAAACATTAACATAAATCTTCTAACTAATTTAGCAAATTTCAAACCAGAATCCAGTGAAACTCTCAAAAATGTGAAGGAGGGTTGTTGGTGGGTTGTGATTTTTAAAAATAAGTGAAAAACACTTCTTCAGAATTAAGTTGTTCTTAAGGTGTTCTATGAAATATTAACTATGAAGTTATGGAGGTAGTTCCAGGACTGTTCTCCCCCCAGGTATATGACAAACAACATATCCTCAGAATATTCTCTCTGCTTCTAGGAAACCTAAGCCAGAGATGGCTTTTTCATACTTAGTAACCTGACAGTTTTTTCTTCCATTGATCTGTCTTATTCTCTTCTGAACTCATTTACCATCCACTATGTTCTGTGGTAGTGAGTTCCACAAATTTAATGATGCATTGCCAAAAAATACTTCCTTGTGTTTGTTTTGAGCTCGTCACTTGGTGATTTCATTTGCTTCCCTGTAGTTCTTTCAATACAAGGAAGAGTGAACATATGTTCCCTATTAGCTCCTTCCATGCCATCCATCATTTCACAGGCTCCTACCACATCCTGCCTAAATCATCTTCTTTCCAGCCCCCAAAATCCTAATCTAGCTAAATCCTAATCTAGTTACTCTCCTGAACAGAAGCCATTTTGTACCTTTCATTGACCTTGACATTTTCTGTACCATCTCATTCCATTTAAACCTTTTATTTGGAATGACTAAAATGACAAAGTTTTAAAGATATGGGGAGAAGCACAGTATTTCCCATTTTCTTCTTTATTTCTTTCCTATTAAATTTTAATTTGCCACTTGCCTTTCTGACTCCTTACAAAATGAGCTAGGTTACCCACAGTAACTCCAATATCTTTTTACTGAATCATAAGAGTAAAATTTAGAGCCCATCTTTGTACATGTGAAATTGTCCCATGGGTACTACTTTGTATTTATTACCATTTCATCTATTTTATCATTCAGTATAGTAAAACTTTTCCTCAGCTCTCTGCAGGAGACTAATTTTTCTTATCCTGAATAACTTGGTATCGTCAACAAATGTTACCTAACTATTTATTGCTTTTTCAAATCACTTATGATTATGTTGAACACAGAATTCCCCACCAAGAAAACTGATTTATTCCTTTAGTAAGAATTGACTAAGAGATGGGAAAGAGACTTGCGCTCTTTTCCCACATCAATTTACTTTCTTGAAAAGCTTTTGACGAAAGATATTGTTGAAAGTTTTTATAAATCCAAATACGGTATAAGCAATCTTACCACTTGTCCACATACTCAGTAACTCCTTCAAGAATTTTCATTTTTCACAAGATATTATTTTCTTCTACAAAAGCTGACTCTTCCCCAGATATGCTCATATGTCCACCAGCTCCCCACTCTTTAATGCTGTTTCTACCATTTAGTAGAACTGAAAATCAGACTTGCTGATCCTCAGGAAGCTCTTTTAAGACCTGTCATCATGTTTGCTGTCTTCCACTTCTGTGGTATTAAGGCAGCTTTAAGCAACAGATTACACAGCACAGCTAACTCAGTTGGCGCTCTCATGTTCCTGTAGAAATCTTGGGTGTTACTGTAAATCCCAGCAATTTGTTACTGTTCATTTTATCAGTCAGTTTTAACACATCTGTGGGCAGTACTTCAGTATGCGATGTCCTCCAGCTTGGCTCTCTTAAAGAGAAATTTTCAGCTTAAAAAGCCTCTCTTTGCTCCATTCTAGCAGACACAAGTCTCTAAGTTTTTTCTGCTGTAGCCTTATCTGCTTTGCACTCTTACATCTTGGTCACCTCTGGGCCATATGTTCTCCTGCAGGGTTCTCACCTGTGCTGCATTTGAAAGCAATTTACTTGTTTTTATGCTTTTTGCAGGACTCTCCTCAAAACCTTTTAATCTTCCTGAGTGTTTTACGTTCAACTTGCCAGCACTTAAGTCCATGCCTAATTTTCCTCATTTGGATACAGGTTCAACTTTTTGAAGGGTATCTTCCAGTAGTCTCTTCTACATTGTCTTCTTCATTCATTTAAAGTCTTTCCTATGCATTTGCTCTGAGCTTTAACATAGTGTCCTTAAAAGATATCCATGTTGTGCATCCCCCTTTTGTTGTTTTTACACAAAATTCCTCAATGTTGTCATTAATCTCCTTGAGATTAAACACTACTGTAATGGACTAATTTTTTTTAATTGCTCTTGCAGAGATATTGAAACTAAGTATACATATATTTTGACCATGGTCATATTGTACAATTTTGAAGGCCTCCTAAGCACACCTGAAGACCAAATGAAAAACTGCTTCTCCTCCTAAAAGCTCCTTGAATAGCTGCTCCATGAAAGAGTCATTTCTGAAGCTAAAAGATTAATCTCCTTGTTTCAAAGCAAGAATTGCCCTTTCCATTTGGGAGTAATGAGAATTTTCATTATCACAACCTGTACTCTTGCAATCTTCCCCCCACCCTGCCAGGTCTTTAACATTTATTGTAACTGCTGCCACCTTAGTTGGACAGTCTTAATACTACTTTTCCTATTTAGATGTGGAATTTCACCTTTGCTGCTAACACAGTTAGTTTACTTTATTAAGCAAAATATCATATTTTTTCACCTATACAATCTTTTGCATTTTTCCTATGTAATTCATACTCTTGATATTATAATGATAATTATAATTGATTATTGCTTTCCATCAAGGTTCTCAATTTCTTACTGTCTCAAGAGCCTCATTTAAAAAAAATAAACAGGATTTTAAAGATTTCCCATTTTCTTTTTGGCCTCCTAGGATTTATAAGAGACTCAAAGAAAATGAATACTGAACTGAAGATATATTTGGCCTGTCTAAATCTGATTGATCATTCCTATTACTCTTCAGTTTGGATGCGAGTGTTGATATCAAAAGGTAGGAAAAACTACCAAAGAGTTGTGTTATTACTTTACCACTAGTGCTGGATAAAGCATGTATTAGATATTTCTCTTAATGGAATGGTTAGGAAAGCACTATTGATGTGCTCAAAGCATTTCTTCTGCAAGGTAATTTTTAAAAGACAAAGGAATGGACAGATTGGTGTTTCTTCTAACATGGCACTAGAAGTACCAGGAAAGGTCACTTTGTTTCTGACAAAACTGAATGTCACCTCTTCCTCACATACTTACAGTTCATTGCTGAGAATACTGCTTCCACAGAACTAGGGAAACACTGCTTTGTGGCATTTGAAAAACAATCATCCCAAGTGATTAAATAGCAAGAGAGGTGCTGAACAGAGTGTTTTCCATTAACTCTCAAGCAGGGGATTGGGAATTACAAAGGAAAAGGCCAGAGACAGAAGAGATTTATACAAAAAAGGCATAGGAAGAAAGAATCAAGGGCCTCTCCTCATTCTCAACAGGGAGGAAGAAGAAAAACTGATCAAGCTCATTTATTTTTCCAGCACCCAGTAGTAATTTTTGGACTTTAATTACAAAATGAACCATGTGATACAGACCATGTGTCCAAGTCAACTGACACTTGTATGAATAATTAATCATCTCCCAGTGATCCAGTAATCCTTTAAGCCATTTAACATCAGGTTCAATCCTACACACTGGATTTTCAGGGAGAGGGAGGCTGGAGGTCTGCAGGATTTCACATGTGATTTTGCCACCTCCCTTGTAAGTCTGTGAACTTGGGAAAAAACAATAATTTCTTCTTACTGTTATTGTTCAGTGGCATTTGTACCATAGGTTCCACTTATCCATCTCCCTAGGTTCAGCACTTTCCATGAGAAAGGGAACTATCAGCCCAACAAGGAGATCCCAACAACAACAGAAACTAGAATATTACTTTTGTAAGAAAAAAACTTCATTACATTTTAATGGCTATTAACAGTTAGTATTTTGCATGTTATCGGACTGGCGGTTCCAGAGATGATGTTTCCTGCTTATTTCACAACCGTCAGTTGCGTACACTTCTCCCACGTGAGCTTCTACCAATATTGCTAGTCAACACTTATCTGCCAGGTACTGAAGTCTTGCCAGTGCTTCATTACACACAGAAGGCTACAGAAGCCTGCAAGCAATCAGTTGTGGATGTGCCAACACTTGACTCAAATGACATATTCTAATGACTGGAGTTCCTACACCCACCACTGAATGCCTGAAACATCCTGATCTGCTAATCAGATGGTTTTAGGTAGTTCTGGTATTCCATTCCTGAATGAAAATTAAATTCCTAATTATTTCACTGGTCTCAGAGTAGATACATCTTAAAAGCATCTAAATTGAGGAACACAGGGAACTCAGATGAAAGTTGTATGGTGGCTTTATATTCTGCATACCAATCATATTGACAACATGATTGTCTTTTAAGCAGCACAAGTCAAAAATGAAGTGTGCAGCAAACAAGAAATACATTTAAGCAGTTAAAATGACAGGGAAATTTGAATTATATGCCTACTAACATTAGCTTGCTGTACAGTACTGGATAAGCTGCAATATCTAAGCTTCAACTTCACCCCTGTAAATCCAAAGCAAATACATGGCTCTCCTCTCAAACACATAAATAGATTAACAGGAACTGACATATTTAAATAAAACCGTAGCTTCTTTGTCCTCTGTGCAGTATAAGCACAAGGCTTCTGCTGTATATCTAAAGCTTGCAGGTGTAGCACAGCAAAATTCATAGCAACAAATTTTTACAACAGCAAGATGTACTAAGTACTGTTGTTATCAACAAGCTTTACAGTGGCCCAGACCCTGGGTGATAGACACCAGTGTGTGGGAGCATTCCTCAGCCTTGTAAGTTCTTTGCCAACCTCCTTTAGAGCCGGACAAAAAAAAAGAGTGAGTTTTTTAAATGGAGCTTGATACATGTTTTGAAAGGAATTGCATGAAGCAGTTATTTATGATGAGATAAGACTGACTCAGGAAATTTCAGTCCTGGCAAGCATCTTCTTCAGCATCTTCTTCACCTGTTTGTGCAGCGAGAACACAAGCAGAACAAGATTCTCATTAAAAGGCTGGGCAACAATTCAGCCAGCAGTATTATTCTAATAAGCTTTAAAGAAAAGGTGTTGAAATAAAAGGGTTTGTGAATGTTAGAGACAGCCAATTTTGCTGATGCCGCACAGACTAACTGGAAGGTTGTCAGGCAAAAAACTCCCTTGACTCCAGTGATTACCCAAGGGGTTGAAGTGGACAAGAGGGGGGGCAAGTCTAATAGGATAAAAAAGTTCATCCTGTCAAGAATTTCAAGTTGCATCCTTGGGTGGGGACAGGATTTATTACACGTCCATGCTTTTGTAAAATCCAGTGTTTACAACCATTGACACACTTAGTAGTGACCGCACTGGGAAGTATTTGTCCTCTGCATACATGCCTCAAACACCATGTTCTTTTCAGCTTATTTAACTATGAGTCTAGGTTTTGGCCACCAGAGAGAGAAGGCTTATTCAGAGACACTGTTAACAGCTCTCTTAATGGTGATGACCCTCCGTTTAAGGAAGAGCACTGAGAGGAATTCAACCAGTTTTCAAGGGAAGACTGGTAACTATAAAAAGAGAAAGTGAGGAAGGAATCTTAAAAATAGAAATATAGTATTCTGAAAAACAAACAAATAATTTATTTACAATCCTTAAGTCCTGAAGTGATTCACAGTCCTTAAGTCAATGACCAAACTGATATTTTTGCACAGGTATAGAGGCACTTGGGCTACCCTCACGAAAATCACCAACTGACCTACTAAGTCTTACCGTTTTTTAAAATGAGATCATACTCAGAACACCTACTGATCTGTTCACAGTGTGCCTGGATTAGTAAAGTTACAATCACAGGGAAATTGTTTCCCCCTTCCCTTCTCCCTCTCCCCCAGGTTACCCTTAAAGGCCATTCCTGGCACTGTTTCAGAGAAGAGCAAATTGAGGTTTGCGCTTGACAAGCTGTGTACAGACCAGTACTGTCATCATGTGCACAGAAAAGGTGCACAGCTTTGAGGTTTTCATTTCTGCCAGACTTCACTCAGAATAAAAGCCTAGCTCTTGCTCAGTTGGTCTCAGATTAACTACAGAGGCAACCACATTTAATTACAGAGTCAGAATTTTATCCATACCATTAGTGTGCAGAAGACAAGTTCACAGACTTATCACAAGGCAATACATTATCTATTCAGCAAAACTGGATAAGGAAAATTAAAATACCCACACCAAATCTCTGCCATAACAGCCAGACAATTCTGCTAGCTGGGATATTTCTTTATCCTGACAGATTTCACAGCGTGCACACACTTGTGTAGGAGCATTACTGGACAGTGGCAGAATCTTACTGCTCTAAAGACAAAGTCACACTGACATTTCAATACCTCCCTCCCCACAGAAAAAACAAAATTCTGTCTACTTCATCGGTTTCAGATGTTCAGTACTAATTCTGTCACACAGCATCCAGAAAAGTCACTGTCCTAGAGCTATTTACTGAATTCCGGATTTACCAATTCACTTAATGGTCATATTCAAACTCAATTTCTGGAAGTTTATGGGCCGACCCTTACACTCCTCCCGGCCAAAGTAGCTCCTATTCTCAAAAATCCCAGTACATGAATGGAAAATACAATATATACATGCAAATTACTACTAATGGATTACATACTCAAGATGGACCTATAGAAGAGGTTTATTATTTTATGTGAAAGACTAGAAGGGTGGAAATAATTCATAAGATTATTATGAAAATGAAAAACATTGTATTCAGGCTGAAACTGCTTGGGGAATTCAATTAGGTACAGTGTGTTTGTGTACATATACATCAGTGACAGATTACTACCAAAACATAAAATGATCTTACTGTTGGTAAAACGGTAAAAAAACCCAGTAATTTTAAATACTTCACAGATTGTTTTATGGCCTTTGATTATGCCAGCCAATAGCCAAATAAGCACAAAAAGTTTGTTTTAGATAAAGCAGAGGGAATTGGGATTATGAATCCTAGGATACTCTGAATGCAAATTTATAGAACAACAAAAATTTAGAGGCATGCAGGAGCTGGTCCACCACTTTCTACAGTAAAAAAAAAGTTTAAAATTAACACAAAGTAGTCTGAGAGTCTGATAGATGGAAAGCTGGCAGATAAAGTTTTCTTAAGACCTGAATTTTAATTTTTGGTTCACCATTACTCATTCTTAAAGAGGTTTCCTGGCAGGTCTAGTTACTCTTTAGTATCCAATCATTTAATGCCAAATCAATACCTCCAAACATCGCTGCCTTTGGAGAACATGGAGGAGCGGATGACCTCAGGAGCCATCCAGGCATATGTCCCAGCTGCGCTCATTTTGGTAGTTTTATGCCATTCCCTGGCCAAGCCGAAATCCGTGATCTTCAGTATCTTGTTGCTCAGATCTCCATTTTCCACCTTTTCGAGTATCAGTACTGGAGAAAAGTGGGAGGGGAAATAAAAGGTTTGCAGAGTAAAGCTAGTATTGATGCAAAAAAGATCCTCCTGGACATCTCCCCAATTTCAAGATTCTCTCTGACGTTTAGTTATTCAAACATACCACACTCCGTTACAAGTTATTTCAAGCTGATCCCTTCATCTGACAAGTGAACAGCTGTCGAGCAAATAACTTCAAATTTAACCAAAATACCAAGCCCCAGAGAACAAATAGATAATATAATTATTTAATATAGTGCCTAGTGTCATTCTGTATAATAATTCCCTGCTAAGAGGAAGTGAACCACTGTAACTTCTAGAAATCCAGATAAGGAAAGACATTTCCTAATTAATCCTCTCTCAGCAAGCCACTAATAGCATCTTTTTCTTGAACTGCTTAGAGGACTTTTTTTTTTTAAATCCAGATACACACACAGGCTAGATATACTCTTCCTGTAAATGTGTTAGGAGTGGAAGCTCTATGTACACAGATTTTTTTTTTTTAAAGTCACAATTAAAAAAACAAGATTGATGATCCATAATAACATGCCTAATTCAAGACTTCATATGCACCACCATGTTATAGATTCCCTCCCCTATCATTATAAAACTATTTTTTTAGTTAAGCTGCCAAAGTTTCTACCATGTTTCAGTGGCAAAGGAGTCTATACCCAAGAACTTTAAAAAAAACCCTTGAGGCAGAACTCCAGAATGCTTTAGTATAAGGCACATATTCCTCTCTACCCAGAAAGCTGTACTGTCACACCACTGTGAAACGAGTGTAAACCAGAGGCCAGAAGTATCCACTCTGCTTTAGCAGCACCTCATTATCCTCTTTCTTTACCTTAATGCAAAGTGACCACACAAGTTGCACCAGCAATGTAACATCAAGCAACAGAATAGGCCACTAAACTTCCATAATTAACATAGCCATAAGCCTGTGAAATGATTTTCAGCCCTTCGTAAAGAGCCACAAAGAAAAAATATTTGTATTACCATTAGTCCAATGACTTCACAGCAAAAGGCATCAAGCCACTAACACGCCATCATTATGCAGCTACTCTGTTTTTAATGTCATTACAGACACAGGTTCTTAGAAAACAAGAGGGTTTTTTTCCCTTTCTATGTATGTATGTGTGAATTGCAAAAAAAAAACCAAAAAACAACAAAACACCACACAAACACCAAGCAAACAAAAAACCCAAACAACCAAACCAAACCACACAACCAAACAATCATGGATCATAACTAAACCCTATTAAAAAAAAACATTGCAAAAATTACAGTACATATAAAAATCATCTTCAGGACCATTTTTAGCAGTCCATGAAAAGACTCAATTATCAGTCTCAAGCTCACACAGCCTTTTTTTTTGGGGGGGGGGGGGAATCTTACATTCATTCTCATACTTCCCTCCAATAATCAAAATGGGACCTCCCATTAAATAAAAGCCAAAAGTGTTATTTGAACCCTTCTGCATAATAAGTAATACACATCTAAATGTTAAAATACTGCATTTGCTTTTATTAAAGTTAAACAAACTAACTGTTCTCTGAAAATTTAAAAAAAAAATCAGCTACCCTTTCTACAAGGCTTCAGAATTCACCAAATACTACTTCATTAAAGATTTTTGTGGGCCAACTCAAGTTGTGAATGAACTAGACTTATTGTTAAGCTCTTGCTTCTCGCTGCTTTTGCAAAATTCCTTTCTAACATTACTGAATGCTCCATTTTCCTAATTACAGAGGAAGGAGGAGTTTGAAACCTAGAGTTACTATTCTTTTCATTTGGGCAAAAGCGTACGTATTTTTAGAGCCACACTTCAGTGTAGAACAGAACCATCACAAGAAACAAAGGTACAGAAGAAGGCTTCCTTTGCGCCTCTTCTTCTAGTAAGCCTAACTTTCTTCCTTCTTTCTAGCAGAGTAAGAACTGCTAAGAGAAATTGCTAACAAGTCGCTCATTGATTGCAAGAGTGAAAAACTTCCTAGAACATACATACTAAGTTTCTTCTTCTATTATGTACTCACTCTGCCTAAAGAGCTGGTAGAACAGTAAAACCTAATTTTAAATTTAAATGCAGTAATATAGAGATATACAGTGAAGTTGTAAAGATACAGTAAAACTTTGAAACAAGGAAACATGGCTTTGGGGGTTTTTTGTTTCCCTCCATAAGCACAACAAGCAGCAAGTAAATTTGTTGTTCACAAGGTAGATGATAGTCCGTCTGAATGAGCTCAACAGCAGGACAGAGAGCCAGGTATCACAGTTCGGTTGTACATACCTTCCTAGCAAGAGGTTATTTAAATCTAATTACCTGGATTTGTATTAAGTTCTAACAAAATAATTAGTACTTACACAGATCTTTTGTATCCCTGAACTTGTTCTTTTGTCAGATGTAGGATAAGTAAGATAAATTACCATGACAAAAGACCAGAGAGAAGGACAATGAAAGAGCTGGATTTATTGCAATTCCTTGATTCCTTAGTTACCTCCTTGGCTCCCCTCCTATTTTCTTGTAATAACTGCTTGAGATAACAATCCTGCAACCCAAAATTGTAAAAATTAATTTTAAGAATCATATCTCTCTCCAGCACCTGTTTCAGTTCTCCTTATCTTAGTCATTAGCAGCAGGCTCACTTGTAACTGCTAGGAGCCTCCCTAGCCCATCTATCAGATTTTCAAACCAAAAACCTTGACTCTCCCTCTTGCGTTTGCTCAGATTTCAATGAAGAATCTTGTAAATAGGTGAAGTATGAATTCCTTTCAGTTTCCTTCTTAAAAATCTCTTTTATGAAGAACACAAGCCAGGTTGCTAGGACACTGCAAATGCATTTTACTCATGCTAATCAACATGGTCCCGTTGCTTGTGAGCTTTATCTACAACCAGTTATTGCCTCTTGTTTAATACTTTGTTTGCAAGTTCTCTTCTGCAAGTGCTATTTCTTCTGCACTCGTATTAGTCTACCACAATACGAAACACAAATAAGCAACATACGTTCTACACTTACAGAGTTAACATACCTCTCCATCTTTGATTAGATTTGATCACGAAGGACAGAGCTAACAGTGGCCAGATGATCAGCCCAACAAAAAATACTCAGACACAAATATAGAGCACCTACATCAAAACCGCAGCTAATCTACCAAGGCAATAAATCGTCTCATTCTGGTCTGTTGATTTAAAAGATCTGCATGAGATAAAGAGGTTTAAAAAAAGGTAGAAAATTGAATTGAAAATCTTTCACAATTCCAGCCTTAAAAAAAGAAATTGTTTGGCAGCAAAGATACTGGGCCTAGTTTTCAGGCACCTAGGAAAGAACGAGAGCCGAATCAGCAGGAACCTGCAGAATGTGTGTCAGCTTGGTAGTGGTGGATCACCGTTTCCCCATTCCAGCAGGGCCCAGGCAAGAAATCTCTTCCCGTGTGCATGCACAGAGCCAGCCAAGTTATAGATAAGTCCTAAGTTCTACTGCTCCTCCTAATAACTCAAACACATCTTTTTCCTCTGTAGCACAGGTTAAAATCTGATCTTGAGTAGCAGGGTAGGAGCTAACTGGCAGTGTGCAAAAGGGGCCAGTGAAGCAACCCGGGTATTACAAGCACATGCAGACAGCTTTGAGGATCCAACTGCTACAGCAAAACAACTTAGTATAGCAAATCACCAATACCATGTTCTTTGCATACTGCAAGTGCGAAGCAAAGCATGGCGGCTTAAACTAGCATTAAAAATTGTTAGCAACTTTAGGTGAAGGGTATCATGAATATGTGTGCTTACAGGAGTAATAACCTAGAAGTGCTCACATACATTTTCATATATTCCTGAAAGACTTGGAACTTGTCCTCTGGAAAATAAGCATTTGACAATGAGAAATTAATTACAGCTCAGATGAATTCTGTCCAGCAAGACAGCTCTTCCATATCTCAGGGTGTCCCAGCTGAGACAACAAGAAAAGAATATGATCCAAACAGGCCTTGGTATCTCCTAGCAAGACCTTCTCTGGATCAGGCAGTCATTCAGCTACAGGTACATATGATTTAAATGTGTAATTTCAACCACTAATAAATTTATTAAGAACTTTATTACCAGAAGGACTCTCAAGAATCATTACTGGTAATGATTCGACCCCACCATTTAACTTCTTGAGAGCCAGGCAGACTGCAAGTGAAGAAAGACAACAGTCAATCGAGACAAGTTAGGTCTGAGCTTAGAGAGATACAAAGGTAGAAATTAAACACTGGGCCTCCTCTTATCTAGGTTATGATGAAGACCAGTCTTTTTTCTTTGAAATGAAAATGTCTATTGAGGTTCCTCCATATTGTTTGAGAACATCTTTGGTGCCTTACAAGAAGTGCCAAGGATATTTTCATATCAGAGTCTTGTGAGAAAGCTTCCTGAAGTACAGAGAAAGAAGTAGGCACCATATAAACAAAGAGGAGGGTTAGGTAACCAAAAGCAATAAGCCAACACTTACTGGTTTGTTGATGAGACAGACTAACTAGCAAAATAGTGTAAGGCAGAATTCAAAGATCATGTGACAAGACTCAGACTGATGCAGTCCTTAGTCATACTGTCTGACATTACAGCAAGTAAACGAACAACTGTGTATTGCTAGGGATAAGAAAACTTGTCATCGTTATATTTTCAGTACTTTTTAACACAGGTTTCCATCTATGTGATGCTTTGGCTTCTGCTCAGGACAAAACAAGTTGCAGTAACAAAGAGGAAAGGCATCATTGTGTGGCTTGCTTTCATCACTAACTTTACAGCACTTTCAGTTGTCTCTGAGTAGTTCAGAATTATAGGTGGCAGTTGGTAGCCTGCTCTCTGAAGATTTAAGATACCCTATGCTTGGGACTTTGATATTTCATGGACAATTACCATCATGCTCACAGTACTAATTGCAGCACCCAGGCCTGTAAGACCATCCCAGCTACTAAACAGCCTTTCTTAATGTGTCCTTTAATTTGTCTTTGTTGCCATGAGTGAACTCAGCAATCAAGATCCATATTATCAGTGAATCATCCTTAGTCAACAAGTCGTGGCATTTACCCCTTCAGAATCATAGTAATGTGGAAGAGTATAATTTCCATAGGAACAAGTCCAGTTGCTTAAGATACTGTTTGATTTAGTTGTTTTGACTATTGAAGCAATAGTTAAGAGGCCAGAGCCAAAGCAGACTGATAAAGTTTACAAAGAGCATCTTCAGAACATTCTGCAGATCATTGAATGCTAGCCATTAACCAGACCTTTCACCAGGTCTAATACTCTTCAGTTAGTAGGCAACACCAGATGCTGAAACAGAACTGTCATTAGAGACTTTCCTGATACAACTGGAGTTTCTCCTTCCAGTCTCAACCCGCACAGAGAGTGATGGGGAGTTAACTCAGCCAATGCTGGTACCATTTAAAGATGGTTTCTTAGTAAGGGGGGGAAAAGAACTGATGATGTACCCAAGATCCTCTTATCCTTGTTTGTGATTTGAGTTAGCAGCTTTTTTTGCTGAGTTGGAAGTGATGGAAATTGACTTCTTGAGGTCAGGTGAAGCCAGTTTACCTTCTCCAGTTTAAGTACCATTCTGTATGTGTACGAAGAGCTAGCAGGCTTTTGACAGAATCCAGTGTCAGTCTTACTGAATGTAAACAAGTCTTTTGAAGTACACAGATCCCAGTGATAACATATCCCAAAGCGGATGATTCTCAGTTTCATGAGTCATAGTTGTTTATCAGTGACATCAAGAAGAATGAGGGTTTTTCCTAGAGCCAGGGTCAACTCAGGTGCTTTTATTGTTTAAACGAAGATTTGTACTGAAAATAGACCTCACAGAAACAGACCCACTGAAGTATGACTGACACAATCGTATCTGACACTGAGTCACTCCTCCTCCTACTCCACCCCATTCCACATTATTATGCTTTACTAGAAAGACAAAAACATCTGCCTTAGCATTCAAAGCAATACAAAAAGCAACTTGATTAAGATTTCTAAGATACCATTATATCCTTCAGCCTTCACATAGTTGCTACTACGGGATCTTCAGTTCTGTCTTGTCATTACAAGTCATTATGGAGATGCCTGCTGTGTGGGGCACCAGACAGTGCAGGATTACCTAACAGAAGGGCAGAGTTAAGGCTGCTATCGGTCTAATGAGACCTTTAGGGACAGTTCCAAAGGTAGAGCTTCATGTTAGAACATTGAACTTTCACTAGCAACTCATGAACTTGCACTAGTGTGCTTAGGATTGGGACTATGTGTATCTAGGACTATTCTGTGTCCTTTCAGGAGAAATCACTGCAGTGAAAACACTGAAACTTGCAGCTTTAAAATTTTGTTACTGCAGACATCCTGTACTAGTACCCAAAACCACTGGTTAGTTCTAAGTAGGCAAAAAAGAGGGTCAAATGAATTCTGAATGAATTCTGACTGGAGTTAAAAAAAATTTAACAGATTAAATGCTAGCCAAGTTTCAATTCTGCCACAAACTATAAGATAAAACCACAGAAGGGCTGCCCTGGAGGCAAGTGATAAACATTTCTATAGAGATGAAATTCTATCTTGCATGCATGAAATATAGATGCACACCACAGCCTCACATGTTCAAAAGGTGAATTTCTTCCCCTTTCCTCTCCTCCATCCTTATGGATCATTACAGTGAAAGCTGGCTTGGATGAAGCAAACTCACTGCATGTCAGAAGGCAGTCTTCCTAGGCTCCGTAGTCAGAAAAGACAAAGCCTCTCCAGAAGGGGATTCCAAGCATAAGTCTAATATACATGCTCTGAATTACTCTCTATACAGGAGCCTCTCTTGACTAGAGGCACATCTGTACTAAGTGCCCAAACTCAAACCACATGAATCTCTGTGGTCTGGTATAAGTAAGCAGTTTCAATTAGAGAAGTTCCCCAACACACCAGATGCTAAAGAGCCATCTGGTGAAAAGCAATTTACTCATAGTTGCAAGATTATTTCAGTGTTCTGAACTTTTTTAAAATTAATTTTTCGGTAATATATTGTTCTGTTAGTAGGACAGCTAACATAAGACAAACCGGTACTACTGTTAAATCAGTCTTAAATAAAACTGGCCCTTGGCCCACAAAGACAGCTGGAGGACCTTAATGATTACTGAATCAATTGAAAAGTCAATGCTGAACATCTTTGTCAAACACACAAAGCCTTACTGCAAGGAGTGCCTTGTTTCCAGATATTAAACAGCTGTACTTTCATTACTCATGCATCTACCAGAAAGACGTGAGATCAGATATACAAATACACCATGACCAGTTAAAGATAGGGGTATAAAGCTGTATATCCTTTGATTTACTCGTACCTACATTTTAGTAAACCCTGAGAGGGCTGAGTAAACCACATCTAATATACCAGTACCATTCCTGCTTCTTAGCCATTGCAGTAAGAAGTTTAAAACTGCTGAGTAAACTTTGTTTTGGGAATATTCTCAACTTTATTATAGTGTTCCAATGCAAATAATTGCATTGTTGATAGATTTTTCGTTCTGCTTAACCCAACTTATTTCTATTACAACATGTTTTTTCCTCTTTCCAATTATGCTAGAAGCACTAATTGGTCTGGATCTCTTTCCTTCTGCCAGAATATACATATTTCTATCCCTTTCCTTTAATCATCTTCTTCTCAAACCCATCTACTCTTCTTCCATACACACTCCTCTACTCTATATAAACAGATAAACCATCTGCACTGAATCTTTCAATCCGATCACTAAAACAAACATGATATAAAGCTTTACTTAGGTTCTAAGTTGGTCACCTCAGTAATACACCTCCTGGTTTTCATCCAGACTGCACTACCTCCAGTATGTAGAAAAAGATAGTTTAAAGAGAGAGATTACTTTTACAGAAGGAAAGTTTTCACAAGGGAAATTAAGAAATATTTTTTGGCAACAAAATTATCAGCTGCTGTTTTAATCCTCTGTTCTGCTCATATTATACCAGCAGAGCCAGAAAACATGTTATAACCTTCTCTCACAAACACAAACTTTCCCAGAAGGCAGTAACACTGTCAGATTTTTTTTGCTTGTTTCTTTTGGGAGGGTTATATTAGTTTTCAGTTAGACTTTTGGACAGTTAGGACAGAATTCTTAGTCTCCAGGGGACCAAAGTAGCGCGAAAGAGCAAGCAGGGAAAAATAAACACTTTAACCTATGCTGATCCAGTTGTTAGTATCATCAAAGAACTGGTAGGAAGTGGCTCCTCGTTTCATCTCACTGTCAAAATTAAGTGACAAGACAGCAAAATACGGTCATATAATTGCCTTTTTCTGGTTTCTCAGCCTAGAGAAAGGTTTAGGTTTATCTGCATAGTGTAGTGCCGAAGAGAATACTCCTTTGCTTTGCTTGTGCTAAAAGCTGACTCATCACTTCAGAAGCAGAACAACATTCAGGGAGGAACTACTACAGCGTGATCACTCACAGCAAAAATAGCCCATTTTTATATACGAAGGTAGAGGAAAGGGGCTGCTGTCTACTGCACGAAATAGTATGAACAGCCAGGCATATCAAAATTTTCTGGCTGTACTGGCTTCAGCTTCTTCAACTTCTCTGCTGTTGTATTCCCAATTTATTTAGCACACAGCACACCAAGAAAATAAAGAACTTCCTGACTTAAGAGGCAAAAATTGATAACGACAGAATACCAAGGAAAGCAAGATTACCTTGCAATACCACCACAATAGTTAACCACCAGACTGCCCATTGTCCCCATATTTCCTGACAAGAGCTGTATGAGCAACTTCATGCTCCTTTTCCCAGTTCAGAGTGTGTGTGTATTAAGAAACACAACAGAAATTGCAAAAAAAATCCAGGAAAAGTCTTTTTATGGTCCAGCTTACAGTTCACACCAAGTCACTTACCTGTGCATGATGCTACTCAGTAAGCCTGGTACACAAGAACAGAAATCTATTAGCTAATGAACATCAAGCCTGATGGAAATAGTTACAATCATTAAGTGAAGGGAGAAATAAAAAAGAAGTAAGAGAGGGACTGAGTGCAATGAGAACTGAAAGCATACAGGAAGAAATACGGAAGGGAGCAGGCTAGAAGACAAGGATCCCTACTGTAGGGGAAAAAAGCTGGATTTGTTGTCCATGGTACACCGGGATATATCTCTGACTTGACGGATGATTGCTGGCTTCACATTTAACTTCCATATAACTTTTCCCCAACTGAGACAATACAGTCAGTATTTTAGTGCCAGAATATCTGCCATTCTTTTATTTAAATACTGCAATTCTAGGCACATCATGAAACAACAGGGCTACTACTTAGTAATAAAGCAACATTAACTCGGGTGTTCTATTGTTATATTTTGAAGCTTTATCAATTCTTCATAGAGACACCTACCATTAACAGTGTTTCTAGGGTGCTAGGGTGGATAGTGGTGCTTTGAAATAAGTTGGGAGAACAATCTGAAGAAAGTATCAGAAGCTCATTTGCCAGAAACATAAGAAAATCTGATTATGAAGGTACTTCAAGTTAGCCCGAGCTTAAAGGGAGCTCCCGGACCTAGAAACAGAGGGGGTGGTGGAAATCCCAGGTGAGGTCCTGACTGCGAACTACCAAACAGACACAGCAACTTGATGACGTAGAGTTGAAAAGGCCTGAAAAACCCAAAGGTGGTGGAAATATCTGAATACTTGTAAACGTCAGTGCACTTCACTAGTTCTGTTTTAGTCTTCACCAAGGTCAGCACTGCTGGGTCAAATGCTTTGCCATCCAAGATTCCAGGAATGAGAAAAGCAGTCGTATCAAGACATGAGGAAAAACTCCAGCAAAAGGATGTAGCCTGCAAGCACATCCCACTCACACACATTCCCAAAAGCCCCTACTCATTATTTTGTGCTGTACTCTGTCTCCTCAGAGCCACATCAGCTGGTTACACAGTCCAAGAGCTAGATGGCAGCAACAGCGATGGGTACCATCATTAAGAGTAACAAGAGGAAGGCCTATAAATAGAATATGTCATCTTTGTTATTTTAATTGGTGTAGAAACATTTAATTCTAATATTTAAATCATTAAGTAGCCATCCAACTACCTCCACAGACTTAGTGAAGTTTCTTCCCCAGTCTCCCATATTCTTATCTGGACTCTCAACTAGATTTCTCCTTTAGTCCCAATGCTTCACCATATCTATTCTTATTTTGTTAGATTGAAGAGAAGTGAGAAGACCACTACTTAAGACCTCAAAGGCTGAAAAAATGGCAAAGGAACTCAAACTCACACAGAATGACACTACTCTACCTAACTTAGCTTTTCTTTCCCAGAATAATACCATGCATTTTTGCTGCAGTTAGGTGTTTTTGCAGATCACTCCAGAGAAACTCAACCACCTAGAGATACAACAGCCTAGTAACAGATTTGTTTCCCTATAGACCTTTGCTTATCTGTTACTGTACAATCACTGTTTTCAGCAGCAGTAAGGTCAACAGGCAGCTACAAAGAGGGGAACTAATGCTTACCCTGTCATAGCTGGAGTGTGAAAGACCATTGCTGCAGTTGAGTACTCATTGTGGGTGGGAATATTGGACACATTTTATTTCTTCCTCCATCCTGCAAACAGAACAGCTTACCGTGGCTTCACTCACCAAAATGCAAAATGGCAAAAGTTTTGTCAGATAGTGGATAAGCATCAGCCCATCCACTTCCTCCATTTAGATAATTAAAGTACTGTAAGGAGATGTATCAGATACAGAGTCCATCAAACCTCAGGTGCAAGAGCTTTACAGAAAGAAAAGAACAGAGTAAAACCTTTATGGAAACCAATGCTTTTTTACTCCGAGACCCTGAAATGCAAAACATGGGCAGGGTTCAGTTTTAAAAGCTGCAATTCTTTTCCATGGTAGGATTTAAGAGCAATCCAGACCTGTATGGTCTGGTCATTAAACTTCTCCCGGCCAGCAATACAGCAGAAGTCTTAAGTGCAAGAGTTGAAGGAAACAGAATATTTCCATTTCCAAACAATTCCAAATTTATCAAAAAAATTGCTTTACACAAGTTTTAGAAGTCAGCTAAAGGCTTACTGAAGCTGAAGATATGCCAGAGAGGAAAAAAGTCTGATTAATATCACAGGATCCAGACTCTCCCACCCACCCATGGCAGAACGTGTCCAAAGCCGAGACAATCTGTTACAGGAAACCTTGTCTTGAACAAAGAATCTCCTCACTCAACCCCGTATGTTTTCTAAGGGTTTGTTTTTCAGACCACAGAATAAAGTTATCCGAGCTAGGACAGCTCTGAAGGCACTTTCTGAGAACTTCTACTCCTAGCCAGAGTGAAAACTAAAGTAGTAATACCACACTTAAATTTGAATTTCTTCCCTGACACACACCCTCTGGAATTTCACAACTGGGACGGCCAATTTCAGTTTACAGTATTTTTTGTACTCATCTCCCCACAATCTAGGTATAATCTTCACTTTGTCCAAATCCCTTTGACTGCCTTCTAGATCTATTTCTAGTCCAAACACTTTCAACTACCGGGAGGCTGTGAAATTCATGCAAATGTGGATTTATTTTTTTAAATGGAGACTAATTCAGAAAAATGAGATAAGCATCTTTCGCCTCGTGCCAATTACTATTTTTTATACTTGCTTTTATCTGAAAAATGAATAAGAACTTCCACTGTACTCTGAAGAAATGCAATGCATTCTGAAATCTTCAGGGTTCTTATTTAGAAGGTACTACAGTAATAGCAAATATTAACCGTAGTCCTATAGTTTTTGAACAGTCCTTATTTGAAGGAGAAAAGTATCCTGTCGTGGTTTAACCCCAGCCAGCAAAAATAAACGCCACGCAGCCGCTCGATCACCCCCCCCCGGTGGGATGGGGGAGAGAATTGGGAGGGCACAAGTAGGAAAGCTCCCGGGTTGAGATAAAAACAGTTTAATAATTGAAATAAAACTAAGTAGAACAGTAATAATAAAAGTGAGAACAACAACAATAACAGAATACACAAAGCAGGCAATGCACAACACAACCGCTCACCGACCGCCGACCGCGTGTCACGAACGGGGGGCGAGCCCCCCCACACACCTGGTTTTTATACTGAGCATGATGTCACATGGTATAGAATACCCCATTGGCCAGCTGGGTCCACCACCCCGGCTGTGCTTCCCCCTCCCGGTGCAAGCATCACCCAGCAACAGCCAAAGCATCAATGGGCCATCAACGCTCCTTTCACACCGAACCCAAAACACAGCACACCCCCCAGGCTACTGGGAAGAAAGTTAACCCTGTCCCAGCTGGAACCAGGACAATATCCACCCCTTATTCTATACCATCTACATCATGCCCAGGTCTCACATTTTCCCATACATTCCAATTAGTCACCGCTCCTTTTCCCTGCCTTTTGATATATACGCACACAGAGATATCATTCCCTTAGTCCATGGGCCATCCCTCTAAAACGTCCGTTGAGTTCATGTAGTCCATGACTTCGGGTTCCACCTGTCGTAACAGTCTTGCAGGGCAGGAGAGATGGTGTGTGGTGTCGGGCTCTTGCATGCGGAAGCCAGTTCTGGGCACTCGTCCGGTTCTATCATTGTTGCACCTTGCTCAGTTTCATCGGCGTTCATCCTAAATTAATCTGGGTGATTCTTACTGTAATACTGTTAATATGGCATATGGTAACCATAAAAGTGATGACATACAGTACTATGTAATAACTAACATCGTACAATTCAGTTCATTGGCTATTTTCACCCAAAATTAAATCCCCCTGAGGTACACACCGGACTTCCC
Source organism: Calonectris borealis (assembly GCF_964195595.1). Lineage (NCBI taxonomy): Eukaryota > Metazoa > Chordata > Aves > Procellariiformes > Procellariidae > Calonectris > Calonectris borealis. Next base: position 39,975,448 of record NC_134316.1, read on the forward strand.
CATCCTTTCTCATCACCCACCAAGTGCACCCAGGTCCCTGAGCAAAAGCAATCCCACGGATGGGTTTTCCCTTGCCAGAGGCAGGAGCAACCCAGACTGTCTTCCCCAGCATATTTCTTATGTGCACGACAGGGACTTTATCCCCCTCTACAGCACGTAAGGGTTTGGATTGGGCAGGGCCAGCTCGAGTGACAGATCCCCTAGTGTTCACTAACCAGGTGGCCTTTGCTAAATGTGTGTCCCAATGCTTGAATGTCCCACCACCCATTGCCCTCAGTGTTGTCTTTAACAGCCCGTTGTATCGTTCAATTTTCCCGGAGGCTGGTGCATGGTAGGGGATGTGATAGACCCACTCAATGCCGTGCTCTTTGGCCCAGGTGTCTATGAGGGCGTTTCGGAAGTGAGTCCCGTTGTCTGACTCAATTCTTTCTGGGGTGCCATGTCGCCACAGGACTTGCTTTTCAAGGCCCAGGATGGTGTTCCGGGCGGTGGCATGGGGCACAGGATATGTTTCCAGCCATCCTGTGGTTACTTCCACCATGGTGAGCACATAGCGCTTGCCCTGTCGGGTTTGTGGGAGCGTGATATAATCAATCTGCCAGGCCTCCCCATATTTGTACTTCAACCATCGTCCTCCATACCAAAGAGGCTTTACTCGTTTGGCTTGCTTGATTGCAGCGCATGTTTCACATTCGTGGATAACCTGTGCAATAGTGTCCATGGTTAAGTCCACCCCTCGATCACGAGCCCATCTATATGTTGCATCTCTCCCTTGGTGGCCTGAAGTGTCATGGGCCCACCGAGCTATAAATAATTCACCTTTATGTTGCCAGTCCAGATCTACCTGAGCTACTTCGATCTTGGCAGCCTGATCCACCTGCTGGTTGTTTTGGTGCTCTTCACTGGCCCTACTCTTGGGTACGTGAGCATCTACGTGACGTACTTTTACAGTCAGGTTCTCTACCTGGGCAGCAATATCTTGCCACAATGCGGCAGCCCAGATGGGTTTACCTCTGCGCTGCCAGTTGTTCTGCTTCCACTGCTGCAACCACCCCCACAGGGCATTCGCCACCATCCATGAGTCAGTATAGAGATAAAGTACTGGCCATTTTTCTCGTTCGGCAATGCCCAAGGCCAGCTGGATGGCTTTCACCTCTGCAAACTGACTCGATTCACCTTCTCCTTCAGCAGTTTCTGCAACTTGGCGTATAGGACTCCATACAGCAGCCTTCCATCTCCGATGTTTTCCCACAAGGCGACAGGACCCATCCGTGAACAGGGCATATTGCTTCTCGTTTTCTGGTAGTTTGTTATATGGTGGGGCCTCTTCAGCACGCGTCACCTCCTCCTCTGGGGATATTCCAAAATCTTTGCCTTCTGGCCAGTTCGTGATCACCTCCAAGATTCCTGGGCGACTGGGGTTTCCTATTCGGGCCCGTTGTGTGATCAGCGCGACCCACTTACTCCACGTAGCATCGGTTGCATGATGTGTAGAGGGGACGCTCCCTTTGAACATCCAGCCCAGCACCGGCAGTCGGGGTGCCAGGAGGAGCTGTGCTTCAGTGCCAACCACTTCCGAAGCAGCTTGAACCCCTTCATATGCTGCCAATATCTCCTTCTCAGTTGGAGTGTAGCGGGCCTCGGATCCTCTGTATCCCCGACTCCAGAACCCTAAGGGTCGACCTCGAGTCTCCCCTGGTGCTTTCTGCCAGAGGCTCCAGGTAGGGCCATTCTCCCCGGCTGCGGTGTAGAGCACATTCTTCACATCTTGTCCTGCCCGGACTGGCCCAAGGGCTACTGCCTGAACTATCTCCTGTTTAATTTGCTCAAATGCTTGTCGTTGCTCAGGGCCCCATCTGAAGTCGTTCTTCTTCCTGGTCACGTGATAGAGAGGGCTTACGATCTGACTGTAATTTGGAATATGCATTCTCCAAAAGCCCACAACGCCTAAGAAAGCTTGCGTTTCCTTTTTGTTAGTTGGTGGAGACATGGCTGTTATTTTATTGATCACATCTGTTGGGATCTGACGACGTCCATCTTGCCATTTTATTCCTAAAAACTGGATCTCCTGTGCAGGTCCCTTGACCTTACTTCGTTTTATTGCAAAGCCGGCCTTCAGAAGGATTTGGACTATTCTCTCCCCTTTCTTGAAAACTTCCTCTGCTGTGTTGCCCCACACAATGATGTCGTCAATGTATTGCAGGTGTTCTGGAGCCTCACCCTGTTCCAGTGCGGTGTGGATCAGTCCATGGCAAATGGTAGGGCTGTGTTTCCACCCCTGGGGCAGTCGGTTCCAGGTGTACTGGACACCCCTCCAAGTGAAAGCAAACTGTGGCCTGCACTCTGCCGCCAAAGGGATGGAGAAGAACGCATTAGCGATATCAATGGTGGCGTACCACTTGGCTGCCTTTGACTCCAGTTCGTATTGAAGTTCCAGCATGTCCGGCACGGCAGCACTCAGTGGTGGCGTCACTTCGTTCAGGCCACGGTAGTCTACTGTTAGCCTCCACTCTCCATTGGACTTTCGCACTGGCCATATGGGACTGTTAAAGGGTGAGCGAGTCTTGCTGATCACTCCTTGGCTCTCCAGTCGACGAATCAGCACATGGATGGGGATCAAGGAGTCTCGGTTGGTGCGGTATTGCCGCCGGTGCACTGTTGTGGTAGCGATCGGCACCTGTTGTTCTTGGACCTTTAACAACCCCACAACAGAAGGATCCTCTGAAAGACCGGGCAAGGTGGACAACTGTTTAATTTCCTCCGTCTCCAGGGCAGCTATACCAAAAGCCCACCGGTACCCTTTTGGGTCCTTGAAATACCCTCTCCTGAGGTAGTCTATGCCAAGGATGCACGGAGCTTCTGGGCCAGTCACAATGGGGTGCTTCTGCCACTCCTTCCCGGTTAGGCTCACTTCCGCCTCCAACACAGTTAACTCTTGGGATCCCCCTGTCACTCCAGAAATACAAATGGGTTCTGCCCCTTTATAGCCTGATGGTATCAGGGTACACTGCGCACCGGTGTCTACGAGAGCCTTATATTCTTGTGGATCTGATGTGCCAGGCCATCGAATCCACACAGTCCAGTAAACCCGGTTGTCCCTTTCCTCCACCTGGCTGGAGGCAGGGCCCCTCTAGTCCTGGTCATCATATTCGCTATCTACTTCTTGTAAGTATGAGTCAGAAGTCCCTTTGTTAAGGTCGGAAGTGGAATCAGCCCTTCTACTCTGTCTGGGGAACTCACTGGAGATCGGAGCAGCGGTTTTCCTGGAAGAACCCCCTTTTGTGGTTGTTTTCCCTTGCAACTCATGTACCCGTGCCTGTAGGACTGAGGTAGGTTTTCCATCCCACTTCCTCATGTCCTCTCCGTGGTCACGCAGGTAAAACCACAGGGTGCCCCGGGGTGTGTACCCACGATGTCTCCTCTCTTGAGCAGAGGGACGTTTGCTCCTAATGGCTGAGACGCTGGCCCGTGCAGGGGGGAAGCAGGACATATCCTCTTTGATTTGCTGGACCTCCTGAGACAGTTTCTCCACAGCAGAGACACAGGCCCGTAGGGAGGAAGAGAGACTTTCTTCATATTGCCGGAGTTGGCCAGCCAGTTCATCCACTGTTTGTTCCTCTCCATCTCTCCAGGTCATTACTGCCAATGAGTTTGCATGTGACGCTGGTGCGCTCCGTACAAACTTCCGCCACATGGGTCGGGTGCATTTGACCTCATCTGGGTCTTTGGATAACTGCTCGTTGTTCAGGTCATCATAAATCACTTCCAGCACGGCTAATTCTCTCAGGTACTGGATACCTCTCTCCATGGTGGTCCACTTGCCTGGGTGGCATATAACATCTTCCTTGAAGGGATACCTTTCCTTCACACCTGACAGGAGTCGCCTCCAGAGGCTGAGGACTTGTGCCCCTTGTCCAATTGCTTTGTCAATGCCCCCTTCCCTAGAAAGGGATCCCAGCTGCTTGGCTTCCCTACCCTCTAATTCCAGGCTACTGGTCCCGTTATCCCAGCATCGGAGCAGCCAGGTGACAATGTGCTCCCCTGGACGACGGCTGAAGTCTTTTCGCATATCTCGCAGCTCACCCAGAGATAGGGATCGGGTGGTCACCATCTCATTTACGGGTTCTGCCTCCTCCTCCTCCTGTTCTCGTGATGGCCCTGGTTCATCTTCATCCCTTACTAGACGAGCTGATTTTCTTGTGCATTTTCTCTTTTGTATAGGGGCGACTGATACCGGCAGGGGTTGGTTCTCTGTCGCAGGGGGCGGAGTAGCTGCCGTGCCTGCCCTGGGGGGTGAGGGAGCCGCTGTGCTTGCCGTGGGGGGTGGGGTAGCCGCAGGGCCTGTTGCTTTGTCATCAGCTGCAGAGACGTTTCCTTCCCCTTGGGGGTTCTGAGTGGTGTTAAACAGGGCTCGGTAGGCGTGGGCCAGGCCCCAGCACATTGTAGTGATTTGCGTCTCCCTGGAATGGCCAGGGTGACAGCATACTTCTTCCAAATATTCTACTAATTTTTCAGGGTTCTTCACTTGTTCAGGGGTAAAGTTCCAGAACACTGGGGGTGCCCATCGCCCTAGGCATTTGCCCATGCTATCCCACTCGCCCTGCCACTCATAACTATCCAACCTTGGGGCAGATCTCTGGATGACATTCTTAAATTGCTTACTAACCTTGGAGAAAACCGCAACAATATTCCCAAGGAGTACCAAGAGATATATCTTAACTACCCAGGGATGTTCAAGGTACTGGCAAGTTATTTTAACAAAGGAGATGAAGGTAGTGAGGGTGCCATTCTCTATTTCCTCCATAAAAAATCTCTCGGAGGAAAAGGTATAATTGCTAATGGTCTCCATGAGGTGGTACCCGAAATGCAGAAACGGCTTCATTACGAATCCCAAATACCAAATAACCCCCAATGCCAGCGTTTTAGTAACAAATCTCCCAGGCAAAACATCATTAATCACGGCAGAGCACAACAGACTACAAAACCCAACTCCAATTTTTAACAGGTACAGTAAAAACAAGAGCATGGTGCAGAACAAACGAATATGTTACCAGATATAAATTCCTTAATATGTTCTAAATAATCTGTCGTTATCTCAACCCTTCGTGCCCCACGTTGGGCGCCAAAAAGGACTGTCGTGGTTTAACCCCAGCCAGCAAAAATAAACGCCACGCAGCCGCTCGATCACCCCCCCCCGGTGGGATGGGGGAGAGAATTGGGAGGGCACAAGTAGGAAAGCTCCCGGGTTGAGATAAAAACAGTTTAATAATTGAAATAAAACTAAGTAGAACAGTAATAATAAAAGTGAGAACAACAACAATAACAGAATACACAAAGCAGGCAATGCACAACACAACCGCTCACCGACCGCCGACCGCGTGTCACGAACGGGGGGCGAGCCCCCCCACACACCTGGTTTTTATACTGAGCATGATGTCACATGGTATAGAATACCCCATTGGCCAGCTGGGTCCACCACCCCGGCTGTGCTTCCCCCTCCCGGTGCAAGCATCACCCAGCAACAGCCAAAGCATCAATGGGCCATCAACGCTCCTTTCACACCGAACCCAAAACACAGCACACCCCCCAGGCTACTGGGAAGAAAGTTAACCCTGTCCCAGCTGGAACCAGGACATATCCATAGATCAAACAAAAAAGCTCTTGCATAGAAGATGGCTTCACTGAACTTACTATGATTGTTCCAATCTCATTTTCCCCTCCCATGAATAAGAAAAACTTCCCAAGATGCATTTCAGCTTAGATGGTGGTGGTGGGAAATACTGGATGTTAGATAAAAAGATAGCCTTAATATATGGCTTCATGCTGCTGCATTGTCTGAGAGTCATGGTCTCAGAGAGCCAGAAGCTAGCTAGTAAGTCTGCAGTTTGCCTAACAAGTCAAAAAAACAGCGTTACTGCAACGGGGACAACGGACTGAGCTTGCCAGGTGTTCTTTTTTCTAATTATTAATTCCTATTGGCAGTACACTGGCATACTGCCTTGAGGACAGAACTAAGCTTTTGGGAAAGAATTTCAAAAACTTGCTCCAAAATGAGACCTCATATTGTAGCAGTTTGCCAAAATCTAATTTACAATTTTAGCTCTACCTTCCATAGCCTGCCTGCACAGCTTTGCTTCACAAGTATGTAGATAATGAGCAATCTGCTCTTGATCCTGCATTCAAAGTACTTAAAGTGATTAACAGATCTGCACATGGACTGAGTCCGGGCTTTCCACATGCAGCCTTTACCTACCTTCTGTTGGGTACTCTGCCGTTCACTTCAGTAGGACTGCATCTGTATTCTAATATTTGTTTGTGGTGCAAAAGACTAAGTGTTGCACAAGATCCTGTAGAGCACACAATTTTTAAGACTCACTCAAAACTTCACATCTTAGAAAGAAAAACAAAGAACACAAATATTGTCTCCAGTAATAAGCAAATATTTTCTCTCTTTTATTACCAACCATCCAGCAACAACACATGTGAAAAAATATATACCTTGGAAGTAAAAGCTTTTTAATTACTGGGTACGCATGAGGGTTCAGCAAATCCATAAAGCTGGCCGACTGTCCTCTTCTATCAACCTAGAGGAGGTGATGGATGTGACAGCACAGCAGTTCTTGGATTTTAAGCTGTGCAGTACAGTAACTCTAAAGAGCTAATGCATAATGGGGGAGGGGATAGGAAAGGTCTCCAGAGCCACAATATATTTAGAATCGATCCTTTCACCTAGCCAAACTGAAAAAAGTCTTATCGCTTTAGTGATCTGGTAAAAAACACTTTGAATGCTCCTGGAGAACACTCAGGTGAGTTTCCTGGAAAAATGGAGCTGTTCAGCCCTGGTTTCAGACTAAATCCTACCATACTGCTTACATTGGAACAACCTTCTAGCTCAGCCATGGATTATTGTACTCTTCATAATCAGTTAAATGCTCCAAGGAAAAAAATATAATCACATCTGTATGCAACACAGTGCTTCGCCAAATCATACCAGTTTGAAAGCTTGCAACTGTATTAGGCAACAACAAAAAAAGGAAAGGAAAGAGTAGAATCACATGAATGACATTCATTGTCGCTCCAGAGACTGTCTAAAAAGAGATTTAATAATAATGTTGGTTCAGTGAGAGCCATTTCAGCCACATCAGAAGCTGTTTTTTTTGGTCGTTGGTTTGTGGGGCTTTTTTTTTTTTTAAATCAGATTTAATTAAAAAACCTTAAGAAAAGGAAGAGAGGTGTATTTCCATTCACTAGAACAAGTGTTAAAAGGTTTTGAGATGCACAAGCAATACCAAGCTACAGCTGACAACAGTGAAATTCAGACTTTCTTGAATACTGCAGAGTTTTACCTTAAGCTGAGCAGAACAAGTTGCCAGCTGCTGAGAAAGAGGGTAGTCCTGCACTGTTGCACGTGAAAGGCCATGCAAGATAACAGCTCATGCAGTAAAGCTATCAGAAAGCTGTTCACTTTTTGATGTGTTAGATTTCTGTTAGTTTTCTGACCCAGCTTACGCTGTGATCAAAGAGTGTAAGTGACTACACAGTACCCTGGTGAAGCATTAGGAATATCCCCCAGTTACCAAATGACCATAATCATAGAATCGTAGAATAGTTTGGGTTGGAAAGGACCTTTAAAGGTCATCTAGTCCAACCCCCCTGCAGCAAGCAGGGACATCTTCAATTAGATCAGGTTGCTCAGAGCCCCGTCCAACTTGACCTTGCATGTTCCCAGGGATGGGGCATCTACCACCTCTCTGGGCAACCTGTGCCAGTGTTTCACCACCCTCACTGTAAAAAATTTCTTCCTTATACCTAGTCTAAATCTACCCTCTTTTAGTTTAAAACCATTCCCCCTTGTCCTGTCGCAACAGGCCCTGCTAAAAAGTTTGTCCCCATCTTTCTTATAAGCCCCCTTTAAGTACTGAAAGGCTGCAAGAAGGTCTCCCCAAAGCCTTCTCTTCTCCAGGCTGAACAACCCCAACTCTCAGCCTTTCCTCACAGGAGAGGCATTCCAGCCCCCTGATCATTTTCGTGGCCTCCTCTGGACCCACTCCAACAGGTCCATGTCTTTCTTGTGCTGAGGGCTCCAGAGCTGGATGCAGTACTGCAGGTGGGGTCTCACTAGAGCAGAGTAGAGGGTCAGAATCACCTCCCTCGACCTGCTGGCCATGCTGCTTTTGATGCAGCCCAGGATGCAGTTGGCCTTCTGGGCTCCGAGCGCACATTGCCGGCTCATGTCCAGCTTTTCATCCACCAGTACCCCCAAGCCCTTCTCAGCAGGGCGGCTCTCAATTCCTTCATCCCCCAGCCTGTATTGATACTGGGGGTTGCCCCGACCCAGGTACAGGACCCTGCACTTGGCCTTGTTGAACCTCATGAGGTTCACATGGGCCCACTTCTCGAGCCTGTCCAGGACCCTCTGGATGGCAATCCCGCCCCTCAGGCGTGTCAACCGCACCACTCAGCTTGGTGTCATCTGCAAACTTGCTGAGGATGCATTCAGAATCCCACTATGTCATTGATGAAGATATTAAACAGTACCGGTCCCAGTATGGACCCTTGCAGGACACCACTCGTCACCAACCTCCATCTGGACATTGAGCCCTTGACCATACCCTCTGGATGCGTCCATCCAACCAATTCCTCATCCACCGGACAGCCCACCCATAATCATATCAAAGCCACACATTATGTGACTGATTTCATCAAACAAGAAAAAGCAAATCAATAAATCCAAGGGCAAGATTGACAACACTTCAACAAGCAGAATTAGGCATATCGAGTTCTATTAATCAAAGTTATGGGATTTTTCTTATTTTCAGGATCCTTGAACAATGCAAAGTCAAAAGCAACTAAAGACTATTCTCGTTAACATCTTTTCCTTGGCCCATACTCAAAGAGGAGACACAACAGGAAATCCTGTAATACTTTTGTGGCAGGTGGATCACATGGCCTGGTTCACATACATCCCACTGCCCTTATACATACCATCTTTACAGCAATTATCCATACGAGCACTTCTTCATAGTACCCCAAGAACCTCCCGGGAACCCCCAGTTTACGCACAGCAATTGTTGCGATAAGCAAAATCTTAGTGGCAGAAATATTTACCTGTTACTAGTAAATGGAGCTATTGGCACATTGACTATCATTTGCCACACATCTAAACAGTAAGTCTATAAATCAGCAAGGTTGAAGCCATGCTCACATTTAAAATGAAGGTTTCCAGTTGTAATACAAACAGCAAATCTTAACATTTTTCAACAGCCAAAGCAAATTCCAGAAGCCTGTTTGATGAAGCATCAGAGGAAGATGTTGTACAGCTAACTAGGAGCTTGGCTTGTAGCTCTAAAAATCATCCAGGACTTTAGTACAGCATTCAAAGCACATACAGGATTTCAGAGATAATTTGGAATCTATATGTGCATTAGATTTGGTGTTTTGGGAGGGTATTTTTGTTTTTAATAAAAAATGGTGTTATAAGAAATGCTTGAGTAATATAACAATGCTTTTAGAAAGCAGAGTGGAAGGGCTGTGTGTGGTAGTAACACAAACAGCTCATAGGAGGGCTGTCTATCCTCTGGCTACCTCCTTCTGAAGAGAACTCTAAACGATGTTGCACCATGCTGCCATTACCACCGTAACAACTCTTCTACAGGCTGGGACCCAAAGATTTACTATTATACGAGTGAGTCCTCTTCTCCCTGATCTTAAGAAACACTGATGAAACCAAACAGCGTAAGTATAAATCCTTATACATTGCAACAGTTTCTCTTCTTAGTGCGTGAGGTTCCATTACTATTTCTTTTTCATATGTGGAAAAAGTTCAGGTCTGAGGAAGGCTGAATCCACCTTTCCATTAGCAGTCAGGCAATTAAGAAGCAATTATCAGATAAGTCAGTCAACTTAGGCAACCTTTTGGTAATCAAAGTCACGCCAATCTAACTGAAACCATCTTACAATCAGAAAGTAAACATGCACCAAAAAGCAGCTTCTTAAAATCACGTGCTATGTCCTGTATTCTTTCCAACAGCTTAAGGCTTTCCTTGTCTTTTCATAAGGGAATATGCACCATCTTCAAAATGGGATGTTACTTAAAATTAAGGAATCATCTTGGGTGATGAATCATCACTTCAAAGAGCAACACTGTGCTTAACTTCTCATGCTTCAAGAGTGAGTTTGTTTGCTTTGGATATGTGGAAATTCTGAAAGGAATTGTTTGATGAGAAAACTAGAAGTGAGGCTGCTGACAGAAATCTCTCAAAATTCAAATTAAGTTTATTGATGCGGGAGCAACACCAAAAAAAAAAAGTGGAGCTGAAGAAGTTATTTTAGCTTCCCGGAAATGCCACAACAAGGCTGTTCTCACTCTTGACTTGCTACTTAGAAATTTCAGAAAAAACACAGATTTATGCCAGCTCTGTCACAGATGGTCACACAGTGAATTCATGGGAGCGGCACACAGATGCCTAGGTACACCTCCTGCACGATGGTGCTCAGGTCTGTTCGTATCTATGTTCTATGTTCCATATGCATAATTTGGAGAAAGTACTTAGTGTCATAACTCTTGGTTATTTTTTTCTTAGGAGCAGAAAGAACCCTGCAGAAAAATATATGCAGTGGCACAGTGGCACATCCTTTCCATGAAAAGGATACTACCTAGGTTTTTAAAAGTAATAGACACAATTTCACTTCTTAATAATGAGAGGAACTCTTTCCATTCTTGTCTACAATGATAAGGGATTCCATTTGTGAGATTGCCTTTTTGGTACTTGGTGTGGGCAGGAGAATACCAAAGTATTCTTGTGGACATCAAACTTATTCCATAAATCTTTCTATTTTTGACTTGCAATTAACAGTGAAGACATCAATTCATATTCAACTAAAACAAACAATTTACAGGAGATGTATTTTCATTTTGGAACTCTCAGAAATCTACTAAAACATACTGAAAATAAGACTGCAACATGAAAGCATCTGTCAAACCTCTGAGAGAGGAAAGTAGTTGCACTAACTTAGACAAGCTAAGGGTTAAAAAAAAAAACCACAAAACCCCAAAGTAAACTGTCACTCTACTTCTGCGAATTCCCAGTGCCTCAACAGCTTAAAAACTAGCATCACTTTCAGGTATAATTTACATCTTCCAAACTAATAACACATGAAATTAAAATTTTTTTTCATTCTGTTCAATAAAAAGTGGTAGTATTACTGGCATGAATTTCATCATCATATTACCACATGCAAAAAGTTATAGTTATTTGGAATTTTTTTTTAACGACAATACAAGCACAAAGGCTGATACTCTGGGGAGACAGATAAGCAGAGTAATCAGAACTAGGAGTTATGCACCATTAGCAATATCGTATAGCATGTCCATAGAATCAGATAATTGCTTAAGGGCAGAGCCTGAAAAGTCATCTTTAATCACCCTTCGGAGTATATTCAGGCTGTTTGAAAGGCTTGATATCTACCGTACACGCTTTTTAAATATTAAACAAAACAAAAAAAGGAGGTTTACTGATTTTTCCTCCCTGAACTGAACCTGAGAACATCTGCATAAAATTAATCTCCCAGCTGTTGTCGACCTCCCAAAAAAAAATCTCACATTTTTACCATTTTCCTCTTACAGGGCAAGGGACCACCTAAATAAGGCCAATCAACTATCCACCCAGTGTAAAGCATTCAGATGCCATTGAAATAGTTTCATTATACTTTATGTGAAGCATTACTCACACTTATTTAATTGCACTGACAAAGGAAATCATTCTGATAGAAGGTACAACATTGGAGAGTTAGTCAGCAAATTACACTGAAGTACCAGAAGCAGCAATAACAGTGCAGACTCCCAAACTGCTCTGCCAACATACTTTAAGCAGAAGAGCTCTCCTCTATGACACTGCCAGACAGAGGACGAGGTTTACATTACTTTTCCTTCTCTGAACAGACCAACAGAAGTGTGTCAATTATGAATGGATTGGGATGTGAATACTGCAACAAGGAATGAGACAACTAATCACACACTTATCAAGACTGATATGTAACATTCAAGTCCTGTTGTCCTTGGGTTGGATTTGAACTAGTCACAAGGAATCCCGTACTTTAAAAAAAAAAATAAAGAACAAGGAATGTTGTCTAAATCCTAGGAACAACTGTCCAGAGACCATGTGAAAGTCAGCTCTATTAGCATCTTTATGAACACAAAAAGGCTTAACAACTGCATAAAATAAGCAAAGCTATAACAGAGTTTGGAATTCTTTAGAAAGCTAGAGCTTTGAATCTCAGGATACCACAAGCTTACCTTGGTGGTCCAAAAAGTAGGAGAGGTGAACACCTTCAAAGAACTAGAAGGGAAGAACTACTGACTTGACTGAATCAGAACTGTTGGGGTTTATTTTGAGCTCGACACCTTATCTCTTTCTTTGACCTTGGCCATGTCACTTTGCTGCTAATCTTCTGTGCCATTTTGTGGAACACAAACATGGTGACTTTTATAAAGCACTTTGCTAACTGGCATGAACACCCTCAGCAAAATCTTTCAATGTAGTGCAAATAACAAACGTATTTTGCTGAGCCATTCAAAAAAAAGAGCAAATATGCTTTTGCTAGTTCTCTGCAGCATTAGTTAACTGGCATTATTCCTATAGCAATGCTGGCATATCTAACATTGACAGACAAATAGACGCAAATGGGACCAGCTTCATTATTTACAACACTTCACTAAAACCGACAGGACTACCCTTTTTGATCCTAAGCATTACATGCCAACCACCTTCCTCTGGCCAGAAATGAGACTCAAATCACAGATAAGAAAAAGGGAAACTCTACAAGCTGTGCTAAACACAGCAATGTTGACTTCAGTGGGCACTCCTAGTTACTTTTTTCCTATACCTCAGCATTTAGATTATTTAGGAGCCTTCACATTGGGAGAGGCCTACTACCAATTCTGTAATATATGCTCAGTGGAGCACCAACATGCAGCTGAAGAGGGAAAGGTTAGCAATATCACCAGACGAAGAGAAGAAAAAGAAGCCAGAGAGGATTCTGTCAGATTAATAAGATTAATTTTTACATGGAATAAATTAAATCTCTTGAATCAAATGCCAAAAAGGAAAGAAATACTTATCTCCTCACATGGCAGAACAAAATAACTTTCCTGGGTTATCTTCTTTCTCTTGTGTAGTTATACGACTGACATGCGAGTTGGTAATGCCACTGGAACACTCACCTACCAGACTCACTGCCAACTGAACTGACACTCAGCAAAAGAATTTCAGGGTCTCTAAAAATACATCACAGGTGTGCAATTTGTTCTGTAAAGATCTTTATGTACTCATTTCCTGATAGCACCCCCAAAGCAATGAAACAGGCAGCCCTCAGAACCTCCAAGATTTACAATAAAAATCTGCCTCAAATGAACACCGTACTTAAAACGTATACTTTAAATGTATTGGCATTAATGTAAAGTTATGATCATGAAAAGGAGAAAAAAATGAAGAAAAATGGTGGAAGAGAAAAAATGTCCACTTTTTTTGGTTAAAAGAAGGAAAACAGACAATTGGTTTGGAGAGTGATTTTTGACGAGGAGAGTCTCAAGAAACAGACACCTCCTGAAGTTCAGCCCCTATACAAGATGAAGTTACATTCCAAAGCAATCAAAACCTTATGTTCTTTACTATGCCATCAGAAATGTTGAGAACTATTCTGAGCATTGTTTTGCTACCTACTACTTGAGTCCACAAAGCTGCAATAGTTTAGATTAAAAAGAATTTTTTTCAAATCCTTATACATATATAATGGGGTAATTTCTCAGACTTTTAAGATGCCCACTTAACTTATTTTACTGTTCAAAATGTAACGTGACCTTCCAAAAAAGTTCATCATGCAGTACTGTCCTTATGCATTCTCTATCTGCCTAAACAAAGGCAGATGTCTGAAAGCAAGGCATTCTCTGATTTTCTTCTATTCCAGTAGAAAATTTGATTTTAAATAAGGCAACTCTGTTCTTTCCCACTCCCCCATCTTGTTCCCTAGCTCCCAAACTAACTCATCCGGCAGCTTCAGATGGATAGTGCAGGTCCCAGCTGGTGCTTGAAGGCAAGATGAGATATATGAGAATCACCATCTATTACTACACGTAGGCAGTACCAATCAGTAGATCAATACAGCTGATGCTCCCATGACAGCTCTACAGTACTTGTAGATGTTTAGTACATGAAAGAAATGTGTCTGCAAAAATCTTTTCCAAGTTTTTGCAAGCAGAAACTGTTCCTTTTCCAGAGACACATTACTGCCTATCAGTTGGTGGAAGGCAACTTGTGCAAAAATGCTACAAGCTTGTAGCAAAAGCTAACAACATAACCTGTTCTCGATTATCCACAGTAATTGAGAAAAATAAGTACATCAGAAAAACACAGAAAACGCAAACCATATATAAATCAGGACGCAATAACATACTTAATCCACTAGTCTTTACAAAACTTGTAAAAAGCTTTCCATAGAAAACAGAGCAGAGAAATTTCCAAGATGCTTATTACGTACAATGGAAAAGGGATTTCACCAGTGACAGAATATTCAGGAAAGACATGACTTGGGCAGTCCAAAGTTGTTTATCCTACAGATAACCATGAGTTAAGTCTACCTGCATGTATAGGTAATATACACTTCTGGGGAAAAAAACAAACAAACAAACAAAAAACAAACAGAAAAGACCAACAGTCCCTCCCCCCAAAAAAAACTCCACCGTTGTCATAATCTAATATTTATGACACTTGCTTTATAGATAGACCCAGAAAACAACATGTATTTTCAAATGTTTAAAATAATATACATTTTTAAAAATTTCCCTTCCACCACACAGCACAGAATGAATAACTCTATATTGCCAAACTAAAGTGAACAGCTGTTATAACATGTCAAGCCCATACCTGAGGTTACTAATTCATCTTATTTCAGAACAGAGTTACAAAACAATGAATTTTCCTTAAAATATCTGAAGTCCTTCCCTCCAGTACCAGCTCCTACATTTATTTAGTTTCCCAAATGTAATACTGCTTTCTGCAGACTTAGCTGGGCTAGAGTTTTCCTATACCCATCATTTCTGTACTAGATCTGATGGTATCTTTGGTCAAGACCACCATGTAAATTCTCTACCTCTCCCCTCCAAACACAGGAGGTCTTTGAATCCTTCGACAGGCATTGTCACTCATTCTTCCTCTTCCTTTACTATTGCTTCCTCCCAAATGAGGAAAATTCTAGTAACATACGTAGCAAAACCCTCAACTTCTCACTGACAATTTACAGTGCAGCACAATTACGTACTGCTGATTCACTGTGACAAGAAACATTTACTCTTGCTGCTGACAGTACAGATGTTTTCTGGCATCCACATCTGTGTTTGGTTGGTGACATTGTGCACTGGTGTCCCTCTAGTTGGGCTGGTTCTCTGGTTGATACGTTTCCCTTTTACAACTAGCAGTCTCTAGCCTGAATAAAACAGTGAAATACCAGGAGCTAACAGCTTTTTACCTTAGAAAAAACTTCCATTCTAAACCTCAAAAATGTTCAGATAACATTAAGCAATAAAGTCTTAATGGCCTGTTAGCAAAATAAGCAAGTAAATATTTTCTTAGGTAAGGAGAAAAGGCCCAACACTTAAAGGCAACTATTGCTTATTCACAGATGCAGCCAGTCATCCATTAACCAAGCCAATCAATCCTTCATTTTACAGCATTTATCAATATGCCCATATATACTGCCATCTGTAAGGGAAGGGTTTAGATATTAGGACATCTTTACAGACATTAAGATTGCTTTACTCTAGCAAAAAGGGAAACTTTAATAGTATAATATTATAGAAACTAATTTGAAAGCTCTCATAGTTCCTATTTTCAAATTCACTAACAAGAGTTAATAATACTTCTTTTTTTTTTTAACATATGAACTATGTAAATTCACTGCCACAAGATATGAGGCCAAAAAAAACACAGGAAGATTTTGCAAGGCTTGGAAATTTGCAGCATTGTAATGGTTAAATAGATTCACTAGAGCTAGCATTCAGATACTAAAATTCCCATCTGTCAGACCTCTTTTGCTAGATGTTACTGCCCTCAAAGCAAAAGAGAACATGTGCCTACACCCCAGCCACCCAGTTCATAGCGCTGCTTATTAACTCAACCCATAAATGAAAATGAGTTCATACCAACACACCTATCTAAACCACTGCAGCCAACTTGCATGTACGTGTTTGCTCTTGCCATCTAGACATAGACAAGCAGAGAGAGAGGCTAAACAGCTGCATGCAGGCATCAGGAAAGGAGACGATGATCTTTAAACCACTGCAGCAGTTTGCTCCCACACTCATAATATTCTATGCATGCGTTTGACTTCAAGGCAATTTTAAGTTTGGGAAAACAGACACGCTACAAAAACAATACCCAAGTGGCAGACAATAACGCTGTTAGTATTACAGAGTAGCTATTCACCATGATTTCCAGAATCGTAACTACCAAAGTTCAGTCCCCATGCTCTAATGGGTCAGCTGCATTCCATGTAAAGCACCACAAACATCAGCGGAAGTCGTGGATGTACAAGGGCACCCACTGGGACATTTCATTTACCTGAGTTAATGTTTCTGTCAACACCAGCTCTATGAGGGATAGAGAGAAGATCCAATTCAGCAGGGATGGGTTAAATCTCCCATAAGGAAAACAGGCTTGCATCTCATCTATATAGCAAAATCTAGCAAGTAAAATGAAAGCTTGGGAGCATTTATCTTTCCAAAGGAGCATTTATCCTTCCAAGAAGTGGAAGAAGAAAACACATTTTAAGTTCAACAAGACTTTCCAACATAAAGGAGTCTGCTGAAATGCCAATAAAACTGAGACACTGTATATATATGATAAAACTAGAGAAGCATGCTCCATTTACAGTTGCTTTTGCATCCAATCATTTAAGTAGCTTCTACAAAGTGAAAGCATTTACATGTTTCCTGTGGTCTGTAGCACCATATTCTAGAAAAATAAACCCCTCTGGGATTGAGTTAGAGGATACAGTGGTTCACAAGAAAGGATTGCTAAGTTAACATTACTCCCCGCTTTTCTTTGCATTATTTTTTCATTCCAAAACCATATCCCAGCACCCTAGCTGTTCACTGTGTAGCACTTACTGTTGCTGGACTTCAGGTCACGGTGAATTATGGGAACAATTGCTTCCTCGTGCAGGTAGTTCATTCCCCTCGCAATCTGTACTGCCCAGTTCACTAGTATGTCAGGAGGTATCCTTTTACCAGACAACACTCTATTTAGCGATCCTCCACGGGCAAACTCCATGATCAAGCAAAGATTAGGTTCCTTCAAACACACGCCCCTGAGGGCAATGATGTTGGGATGCTTTAACATTGCAAAGAGCTTGGCCTCTTGGCGGACATTCTCAATGGTCTGGCTGATGTCCTCATCGGGGTCGTAGCGAGCTGCCTTGACAGCAACCTCATCTCCTATCCATACAGCTCGATACACTTTTCCAAAGCCCCCTATGCCAATGATTTCCTCCAGAACAAGCTCTGAGAAGTCGATCTCCAAGACTAGGGAAAGAAGGAAAAAAAAAAAAAGATGTAAACATTTAGCAACTACGCAGCCTGTACATCAGCTGAAGGTCCGTGTTGCCCAATCTCACCCTTACCCTTGGAAGAAGGACCAATTTTCACTCCAAACCAATGCAAATGAAAGCAGTAGTCCCTTCTGACAATCTTTCATTGCCAAATAGTGTGGTAAAACAGATCTTGCAGTATCATAAAACCTGTATAAAGTACTCACTGTGAATGGTGATGAATTTGACCTAATGGTGGTGAATGACACACTTAATAAAATAGCCTCCTCTTAACACACTTAAACCCTTATAACACTGATACCACCTTAAGGATAAACCCTCATTTCCTGCCCTCAATGACAGTACAAGATTCCAAAAAAGAAAAACACACCCACAGGTTAATCTTCACTGACTTCAGTATACAGTGCTTAATGTGACATGGCTAAAATTCAACACAAAATGCACCTGCTCCCGCATTTGTCCCTTATTTCAAGGTCTCTTATTCAACTGCCACTAACAATCTTTCAGTCCTTCCCAAATCTTGCTTATTCTTCTACAGCTCAACAAGCTTTGCAGATTCGTTCCCCACAAGAGATCTGTTAACCAATTCTGACACTACTGATGATAGTGTGACAAACAGATGGATCAGATCACACACTGAGTATGCAGAGCTAGCAATAAGAAAAACATTTTTCGATTAATGCATACTGCATTTTTACTACAGAAACTAAATGAAATAACAGAATCATCATTTTTCATTCCCATGCACTCACAGCTATACTTTACAGGCTGCCACAGTAACTGGTGGCTACTTGGCACTGTATAGTAAAACTCTACAGATGCAGATGTCTTAATTCAGCATATAAATTGCATCTAGAGCAAAAGCAGTGAGAAAATGTATCCTGTACAGCTGTACACTAAGCATAGTTTATGCTCACAGATGGCCAAAAGAACCCATCCTAATCTGACTAACGTACAATGGAAAACCCACATACTGACCAATGAAAACTTGCTGACACGGCTGAATTTACAGCAGTGGTAGGCCACTGGTGAGATACCATGATGCTATTCTGTCTGATATTTTGGTGGTTACCAATTACAGACAAAGAAATTTTTATAAGTTTTAAAGGAAAAATACCATAATGCAAGGATTTCAGCAGAAAGTCACCAAGACTTGTAATACTTTCCTGCATTTGAAATGCCAAATCTGATATGGTTTCCCCTGCTTTGTCTAGTAGAAAGGAAGTTAAGTCTGTAATGGACTTACTTGATGTGGGTATTAATTCAGAGTACTGTATTATATTACTGGGTTTTGTAGTTATCAACTGTACACATAAAACTCTCCACTGTTTTTAAAAGAAATTACCTAGTCATACAAGGCAAGGGAGCTGCTTAGATTCCACTTAAATAAAATATTTTATTTATTCCAATCAAATGTCTTTCCTAAGTATAAGCCTATATATAGTACAAGATGTTGTCACAAAACTGTATGGAGTTAATACGAACTCTGCTGTCCACAGCTGCAGACTTTTTTTTTTTGACTGAGCTCTATCTTCACTGAGTGTGATTTTTAAAAGCCTGGCTTACTTTTGTAAGTCGGTCAAACCTATGAGCTAGGAGTTGACCACACACGGGGATTATATCATCAACCTTCCTGTGCAGTACAGCCAATACATCCAAATCCTTAGCTAGTATAATAAGGATGCCTGTGCTCTTTTTCTTAGTGTTCCATGAACAAAAGATTAGTGGGAAACAAAACAGAAAACTGACCAGGAAAGTCTTCCAAAAGGAGGAAAGACCCTTTCCAGTCCAGAATACAAAAGGAATTTATTTGTCTGTTACTGTGAGTACATCTTCTGGGTAACGCTCTGAACTTCAAGGATTTACACAACAAAGAAGGTTTCACTCCTACAGTAGCAGCCGTGGTGTTCAAATGCTCATGAGCCACAGATTACTAGAAAAGATGAAGGAGTAGATTCTGACCAGAAACGCTGAAATTTTAGAACAAGAATGTAATGACAATAACTCCAGATATGAGACTGCCCTGTCACTGAGAATACACAAAAGGAGCTGCTCTGGTATTTCTCACTGATAACCGAGCTAAAGAAAGCAGACGCAGGATCCTATCACCTTCAGTCAGTAGAATTTCAGCACTGGTAGAGCGCTCACTTAAGTGGCTCCTAGGGACAAGGTCAATTAAGAGACTGAAAACCAACAAACGCGTAAGCCACAGAGCAAGACTGACAGATGGTCCCCTGAACTCCCGACAGACACGTTCTGGTGGTATTCACGACCAGCGTTTTCCTCGGGCACTTCTCGGATTCGGAAGGCGTTAGAGACACGTTGAGCGAGCGCTCCCCGCTGGCCCGCGGCTCGGCGGGGGAGCGGAGCGGCGCGGCGGCGGCGGGCAGCCCCGGCGGTGCTGAAGGGACAGCTCCGGCGGCGGCGGCGGCCCGGCGGGCAGCGCCCTGCCCACCCCCGCCGCCCGCCCGGCAAAGCTGCGGCCGGCTGCTGGTGCGGAAAGGAAGCGCTGCAGGAAGGCGGCAGGCAGGAGGAGGAGATGGGCGAAGGAAAACCGAAGGCATGGAAAGCAAGGCTCTTTCTGTATGCCGTCACCCACCGTACTTCAGAAAAAACATACCCCCGCCGGACGCACAAACGAACCAGAACAACTCTGGGACGTAAAACTGTGAGATTTATGCTTCCAGGTGAACTTGAATGTGTTACACGGCGAGTTATTTTGCAAAGAAAGTTTTGCATTATTTGCAAGTACGACCTTAGCTTTACTTTGAAAAATGTATGTTTCTTTAAGGCAGACTGGCCAGCTCACCCTCACAGGTAGCTTAATCGGAAAAAACCAACTCATCTGTAGAAAAGTTTTGTTTGGTTTTTTTTTTAAAGGTATTTTGTGTTGAGTTAGTTTCTTTGTTTTCACACTTAGTTATACAGCTACATTACTGCAAAAAAATACTTGTTTCTCTTCACCTTTCTAAACACACTAACCCCTCTAAACTCCAGTTTAATTTGGCAGACATGCTGTACTGGACTGTAAGGGCAATGGGAATGTTTAACATGCATTTTTGCCTGAGAATTTAAGAACTGAAGTGCTATCATTCCTCTGGGGACCAATAAGGAATTACAGAGCCTGTACACCATGAACCAGTGGCCATGTTGACAATGGCAAAGTAGTTGCTGTTTAATCAGCATTTATTACACTATATGATTAAGCTATTTAATTCAGTCTGTAGTGTATAAGAGCCCATAGCTCAGACGAGGGTCCTTCAAGCTGGCCCACTGCTGACAGCCTCAATAGGCTACTTCTGTCATTCATGGTACCCCCACTGAGGCAAGACTCAAACACACTACGTGGATGGCGGAAAGACAGCATGCAATTACTAGCTATGCTACTACAGCTCTCAGTGGAAGCAGAATCTCCAGGACTTTAACACCTTCATCAAATATGAAGATAAACTTTAGGAAAGCAACTAAAAATAGCTTCTGCACTGAGGTGCACATCTCTGGAATGACACCTTGCATTACTCCTGCAAAACTTTAATATTTCGTAGTCCAATAAGCAAGTTAACAGTAGACGGTTATTCCGAACAGCTATCAAACTAACATCACCAGCTCTAAAAGTGGGTATCATTCCTTGCAAAGGGATTTCTAACATCAAACTTGAAAATCTAATTCAACAGCAACCAACTTTACCCCTTGACCAAATGGCACTGCTTCTTTAAAAAACAGAAGCATGCTCCTTTAGCATATTAAAAACTTATTGGAGGGCAATAAATTCTACCTCGTCATGAACATGAGGTTGATGACTTGAGAGAACAGAAGTACTGTAGTCCTGTTGTGGCACCAGAAGGGTAAGATAAGAATAAAGGAGGAAGGTGCAACTCCACAACTGTTCCTGAACCATCAAACCAGATAAAGTGCAGTAAGGCAGGAGAACCCATAGTTACAAAGCCTGCACTTGATCAGTCAAAACAGGAGGGGAGCTGAGGCTTTACGAAGTTCTATAGAAATAGTTCTCCTAACTATCTCAAAGGCAAAACCTAATAAGCATTCATAGTGTTTTCTGCATGTGAGGAAAAAAATAATTTATCTATACTGTTACAGCATGAAAGAAAGCACCACCACTGCCCGACCTAGTCCCTTCACAATCCCAAGGGCAATACTATGAATTACTGAGTTTTCACCTAAATGCTTTCAAGCAGAACATAGAATAAGAAAAAAGCTATTACTTGTATTCCTTGGAGATATGTCCTAGATAGGACAAAGCATCTTTTTACTCCTTTTACTTTCTAGAACAGCCTACTAGTCCGAAGATTTTTCTCTGTCCCTCCAAAAAAAGCTTTATTCTTGCCTGAATTGTCAATAGTGATAGATAAACAGGATCTAGAAACAGTCATTCCACAGTTTCCCTTTCCACAATTGTACATAGTGGCTAAAAAAAAATGTAGAGATGAAATGGCCCTATTCTCTGGCTCCAACAAAGGCTTCAAAACTGCACTGAAGTTCACAGAAAAACCAATCCCTTCGTGCCTTCAGCATCACAACTTCGTCAAGCAACCCTCGAGTAGGCCCAGATAGCCAAACTTGGATAAAACTCATTCACAGCTATTTTAGAACAGAATTTGTAAAAAGGCAAAGGGCTAAGGAGGAACCTGGCAACGCAAGTCAACTTAGGAATTTTCAAGTCAAAAGTAATAAGCTTTTGGTTAGGAGAAAAGAAGATACTGAAGAAGTATTAGCAGTGAATCAACACTGCAGAAAGCAACTGCTTCCTATGCAGCAACCTCTCCTCAGGGATATTCTTAAACAGGAGAGTCACCAGAGCCCCCGGTGACTCCACCACTGCCTACCCACCCAGCTCCAGCTGTTTGGTGAAGATTTATCAGCCCGTGGAAACACAAGACTTAACAATGGGAAACAGCTCCTGGCGTCAATGAAACGCTACACACTGAGCTAGGTTCGGCCTCCCCGGAGAGGAGCGCTAGCCTGGAAGACAGAAGGGCACTGGAGCAGCAGGAATGCGGCTGCGGGTGGGAAAGCAGACTGGACCGGAGAACAGGCTGAGGCGGCTCCGGCCCAGCCGAGCGGGGCCGCCGGCCTGGGGCAGCCCCCAGGGCGTGCGGGGTCGGGCCGGCGCAGCCCCCTCCACTCCCGCGCCAAGGGCCACCGCGCGGCCCTCTCGCCCCTGCCCCCTCCGCCGCCGGCCGCGCCCCGCGGCCTCCCACAGCCGCTCCCCACCGGGCTGGGCCTCCCCCGGCCGCGGCGGTCCCGGCTCCC
The DNA here is from genome assembly GCF_964195595.1 of Calonectris borealis. NCBI lineage: Eukaryota > Metazoa > Chordata > Aves > Procellariiformes > Procellariidae > Calonectris > Calonectris borealis. Next base: position 39,998,320 of record NC_134316.1, read on the forward strand.
GTCAGGGCCAACGGAAGGGCCGGGCCTCCCTCCGCGCCGGCGGCGGTCCCGCCTCCCCTCAGGGCCCTCGGGAGGGCCGGCCCGGGGCTCACCCCACACCATCCCGGCAGCTCCGGCTCCCGCCGGTCCGGTTCCCTCCCGCCCGCCGGCGGCCCCAGCCCCCCCCAGGCCCAGAGGAGGGCCGGACCCGGGCCTCTCCCTCCCTCCCCGACTCCCTCCCGCCGGGTGGCGGCGAGGGGCCGCGCCGAGCCCCCCGCCCCGGGCCCGGGCCGCCTTACGCTGTATGGAGGGGGGCGGCGGGTAGCGGGCCCGCAGCTCCGGGCCGCCCCCCTGCACGCCGCTGCTCACGTAGTTGCTGGGGAAGATGCCGACGCGCTGGTCGATCTTGCCCGTCCACCAGCCCTCGTCGCCGGACACGTGCGAGTCCCGGGACAGCACCTGCACCACGTCCCCCGGCCGCAGGCTCAGCTCGTCCTCGCCGCACGCCTCGTACTCGAAGACGGCGGTCCAGAGCGGCCCGCCGCCCGGCGGCTCCCCGCCGCCCGCGCCCTCCTGGCTGAGCTCTGTGAGGGGCTCCATGGCGAGGCTGCTCCATAGGGGGAGGCGCCCGCGGCAGCCGGGCGCTGCGGGGGGCGGCGGGGCCGGTACCGCCGCCTATTGTTCATGCGGCCCGGCGCCTGCCGGCAGCAGGTGCCGCCGCCGGGAGGGGGGCCCGGCGCGGGGCCGCCTCAGCCCAGCGCGGGAAGAGGCGAGGGCAGGCAGCGCGTGCCGCCGAGCCGCCGCCGCATCCCCCCCCTCCTCCTCCTCCTCGCCCGCCTCCGCCTGCCGCCGCGGCCGCGCATCCCGGAGCCACCTGACTCTCTGGCAGCTTCGGCGGCGGGAGGGGGGGAGGCTCCGCCTCCTCGCCGCTATTGGACGCCGCTACCGCCCGTCAACGCCGCCCTCACCTGATTGAGGTCCTTCGCCCTCTTGGCCACGCCCCCTCCGCCCAGCCTCTCGTCCCGGAATCTCGCACTCACCGGTGTCCCCCCAATTGGCCCCCGTCTCATCAGCTTTCGCTTCCCATTGGGCCTCGCGGAGCTTGCCAGTTAAGTGCTCCAAGCTCCGCCTTCCCCGCCGCTTCTCATTGGCTGGGGAAAGGGGCATGACACGGGAGAGGGTCGAGGGTGGGGAGACTGGGTGGGCGGGGCGACCTTCGCCTGCCGGGGGGCTGGGCCGTGCGGGGCGCTGCCGGCCGGCCGGCGGCGGGGCGGGCGCCGCCTGCAGTGGCGAGGCGGCTGCACCTGAGGGCGGGCCGGGCCGGGCCGGGCCTGCCGCCGCCACCGGCAGCGCGGAGCGGCCTAGCGGTCCCAGGGGAAACACCGCTGCTCTCTCCTTAACAGTCCGCCGCCTGTCGATGCCCTCCTCCGGCTCCCGGGCGCCGGGGTCCCGCCCGGGCCTCCCGAGGGATGCTGGGCCAGGCCGGGTCTCCTGTGGGCGCAGGGGATTTAGGGTGGTGGCCGTGGTCGCCAGAGCTGCCCGTCCTGGCATGTTTTCGGCTCTTCCCGGGCCACCGGCGCGGCCTGCGGCCAGCTGCCCACCGCCCCGCTGTCCCTCCGGCTCCCTGAGGGACCGGCATAGCTCTGGTGTAGTCGCCTGGAAGGGGGCTTAGGCCAGGAACCAAATCAAGACGGGCCAGGAAAGTCTGTGTTTTGAGTTATTCCACCCGGTCAGCCTGTACTTCAGCACAGGTGTAACCTGGTTTTCGTACAAGGTTAACATGGATGCGTCCCTGCTGAATGCCTGTGTTAAAAATTAAACAACAGAATTTATTTCCCACTCTTGTAATCAGTGTATACCTTCTTGGTTCTGAAAACACAAATTCCTTCTCCCTGCAACCAAGATTTTTACAGCTTGGGAAGGTACCAGACCTCGTGAACAGAATCTGTTTGAACTTACTGATATAAAAGGGAGATTTTCTTTCTGTTTCTTTAAGATCTTCATTTGATTTTCAGTGGTAAAACTGGAAACGAAAAGTCTCTGTTCGTGCTTCATCATAACAAAGCTGGCTGATGGTGAGAGATGAGAATCCCAGGTTCCCTGACCACACATCATCTCTTCCCGCTTACATAAGATCTTGGGCTTAGTTTTTCCTTAGTGTTTTGTAAGTGGAGTTACACAATTCTTCTCTGCAAGATGAAATTTTTTAAAATTCTCCGTTCCCTGGTGAGGCATTGGTTTTGTTTTATATACAGACCAACTGCTAATAGTTCTTAAATTTCGTGCAGTGGGGCTTTGTCTTGTCTCTTTATCTATCCCTCTGTTAGCACTATGCTGCTGCACTTCGGAAGCACCAGGGTTTTGGATTTAAAAGGAATGATGAAGATCTTAAGAACAGTGTGCTCTGAGTTAAAGACATCACTCAAAATCCTTATTGTTATTTGTAAAATACTTGCATTTGCTTGTCTGCTTTCTGGGAAAACACCTCCACCCAACTGAAACTTAGTGACAAGTATTGCAGAGAACCCTGCACGGAACTGAAATTTTTCTAGTTCCTTTCTTTTTTTTTACAAACTTCACAGCCTTTATTTTTGACGGAAACCCAAAACAGCTTGCCTAGAAAGAGTTGTCATATTAATATTCTTATTTTACAAATAAATTAAAGAGCAAAATATATATAGTTGAGGTTGGAACTAACATTTCAATGTGACATACGCAAGATTTGGGCATGCTGCAGCACTAGTTTTCAAATTGAACTTGCCTGAGAAACGAGCTTTAGATTTTCTCCTGGATCTCCATCTCCCCCTGCCAGTGCGGGTGGAGCTGAGGATGCATCCTCTCCACTATTCTTTTGTTACTTAAGGGTGTGTTTTCACAATTAGCATAATCTTATCCGGTATTACTCTGTTGCTGAAAGGGACTTTCCTGCCCCTTGTCACAGGCTTGACCCGCTTTCCTGGTTGCAGCAGTAGTGGCTGCACAGCTGTAGAGTCATTTCAGCTCATTTATCTGATTGAAAGCTAAGCCGCCAAGTAAAAGCAGCTAGTTTTCAATCAGCTTTTTAGGTTCATCTGACTTGCGTTAGGACTGTACACACAGTCATTAAAGCCAGCACAACGTAAGGAAGCAGGACAGGACAGGTGAAGGGGACAGCAGACCTGGCCCTTTCAGCAACAGCCCAGAGTTAGGTTACCTGGTCTTGATCATGAAGCCGAGGGGTAACAAATAGCTGCATTCGTAATTTTTGGAGTTGAAATAATAGATGATTGAGATGGAATCTGAAGGACTGATGGTAATGTCCCTAGTTAAAACAGCCTCAGTTGCATGCAATACTTTTCTGTCCAATTTTATTTAGGGAAAAAATTATTTCTTTAATTCACACAGTGGGGAATTATTATGCTTTATGTGAATTTTATGCTTTAAAAGTTGTAACATAAAAATTTTAGTGAGACATAAGAAAAAAGAGGACTCCTGTCTTTCAGCTGTTTGACATTCATTTTGATCACTGCTATAGAACACTAAAAGATTTAAAGTAGAGAGTTATATTACCGATAATGAAAACTATGATGGGAGGAAAATGACTTGTGTGGAGGCTCAGGTTGCCTGCTGTAGTGACCTGCCAAGACAGAACCCTGCCATCTTGTGGAACGCCTTGATATTGAAGTACACAGTCAGCTTTGCTTCTCAAAGACATGCTGGGTTTTCTTTCCTCCCTTTTTTTTTCACCGATGATGTGTTTGTTTCTACAGAGATGGTGTGACTGGCTCAGGAAGCCCAGAGCAGCCAGTGCCTGGAGCCGGGAGAGTGTCCAGGGAAATGCTTTGAAGAGCCGTGACAGGATTTTCCCATTCTCACAGACTTCTCTTGGCATCTTTTACCAGCCACGTCAGAGACTAGTTTCTGAATGAAAAGATTTGGCCAGATTGGGAAGGCTGTTCTTAGGATCAAGGTAAATAGAAGAGTCAGTAAATGTTAAGTTCATATTTCAGTAACTGGCAAAAGGCAGAAGAAAAGGACATTAAAGACTGTCTGCATGCAGTCTGTGAAAGATGATATTTTAGCATTTGCAAGATACAGAAATATTTTTGAAATGGTGCCATGCCTTTCTGGTGAATATATAGCCTAAATGCTACACTGGAGGTTTTTTCCTTATGCATTTTCTAATAAGACTGTATATGTTCCCATTATTATTCAGCAGATCTGAACAATGGGAATTAGTTTCTAAATATAACAGATCCAGTTCTCAAAGTCTGTATCTGAATACACACTCAGTGCTTCCCAAAGTTTTGATATAGATTTTGTTATAATATATTTAAAAAGGAGAGTCTAATCTGCAAAATGCAGATGATACTCTGAATGTAGTTCAAACTTCCTCCAAACTGGGAACTTTGGACCAAGGATTTTAATTCAGGCTCATTTTTGCATCTACTTTTAAAAAACCCAACAAATTATTAGAGGATAAACAAAAAGGCCAGTCTATCCCCAGCCCTTCTTTTAAGAAGCTATGGAAAGTACTCTGCTTATTCAATTCTATTATTCATATAAATTTAGGATGATCATCTCAGCTTTTGCCCTGTCTTTTCTAGATGTTTTTTATACTTTTTAGATGTGTTACTACTAAACTAGTACTCTCTCTTTCAATGAACGCCTTTCCGCTCTCTTCACTGGACTTAGCAGCTCTATAACATGATGTTACTGCTGTGCCAGTCCATAGTTACAAATCTACACTGGATATCAAAGTGTTGGCACTTCAGGCTCCCAGTCTTTGTGCTCTGTGAGGGGAAAAAAACAGAATGCTACAAAAAAACAAGGAAGAGGAATGTCCAGAAAGAAGAAAAAGTACCAGCACAGTCCAACTACACCACACCACTGTACTTCCAACTATAGGTACAATGAAAGCACATCTCTACCAGCACAGTAAGTAAGTAGAAAAGATTAAGGAGATGCTCCTTGGCACATCTGCTTAGTGCAGCTCACTCCTTTTACATCGCGTGGTAATTTATATTGCATCTTAAATTGACCCAGCACTAATGCTCTCATTTGGCTTTTATACATTTCAGAGGATATATCTCAGCTGTGTTCCATGGTTATCTCCACAGATATAACCATATACACCACCCTGGAGATGTATCTCATGCCAGTAGACAGATTCGTTTGATCAATTGCTGATAATCTCTCCTCAAACAATGTAAGCTTTACTGACAAATGGATCCTTCTGTCACTATAAATTGCCTCTCTGCATGGCTGTAAAGCCGGACTGTGCTTTTTTCCCCACTTTAGAACAGTACCGCCTTGCCAACATCACTTTAGTGCAGGTTTGTTCTTCACGCAGGGGAGAGGGGTAAGCCACTGGCAACAGAAGCGTTATGAACTGTGCTGTGCTAGCTAGGAGGCAGGCTGCGAATCTGGGTCTTAGCATCTGAGTCAGTAAAAGAGAGAGCTCTACTCTGCTTCATAAAATATATATGCTAATCTCCCAGATGGCTATATCTTCTTTCTCCATAGAACAGATGACCTGGAAAATAAAAGAAGACTAAAAACACTGGAGAGTGGAAATTCTGGGCCAAAATCTGGGAGCTTCCAGTAGATTTTACAGACAGATTTGGCTTTTAAATTTAGTTTGAATTTGTTTTGATAATAAAATATAGCAATGATTACATGACTATTATTACAGGTCACAGTATAATTTCACATGTAACATGAAGCATTCATACATTTATCAGCATCTCTGTAAGAAAAATAAAACAAAGGAAGACTTTCAAATGACATTTCCGCCTACACTAAAAGATATACAGCTAACAATGTTTAACTTTGGCTTAGTAATGACTACCATTTGCATACTGTGTATTATCTCAATCCAAGCCACATTTGTAGCTCTTGTTTAATTTGTCATTGGATGAGTTGCTGCTCCTGTAGAGGAACACCAGAACCGCACTGCCAGACTGGCAACATTGGGCCACAGTTTTGCAAGCGTGTGGAACAAAAAATTAACTTATCTGAATAGAGGGACTGAGATTAGTGCAATGCAAATGCTCCCACCAGAGTTCAACAAAGACACGACAGCAAACCTTTCGGGTTTCTGAAATCTTTATAGGTGCTGGTGGCCTCGATCTTCCTTTTTATGTTTTGTGTGCAAAACGAAGCAGCAGCACAGTACCCTTCAGTGCCACAGCCCGCGTACGGTGCAGCACTCGCTCAGTGTGTCCTGCACTGCCTGCGGCACCTCGGCTCCCATTCTGCCCAAGGAATGACCAGGTCTCCCTTGTTTGTGAGGGCAATGAGGTTTTGTTTAGAAATAACAAAACCAAGATGGAAACCTAGATATTAGCTAGTCCGTGGTTTTGTTTAGGCTTTAAGATTGTCAAACAAAGCGTTTGGGCCAGTTTTCAGATTGCTGAAGCCACCCTTGAATACCTTCAGAAACACAACACAAAAATGAAGAATTCTGCATCTGAACTCAAACCACAGGAGATGGATGCAAACTTTATTCCTAATTCTAATGGTGCATTAGAATTACAACATACAGAGACATACAACATCCATTAGATACCAATATTCATATCCAAATCATAGCTTTATACCCAAATCATAACTCTACTAAATCTCCTGTCATTACAAAGTTACGGACATAAAAGTGAAAGCCTTTTCATTTGGAGTAAAATAATCCTTTTGTTGATTGAGGCTGATGTCTTTTTTCTCTAATTTGTATTCAGTAAGTTAACTTACTATTCCGAATAGTAAATCTCAATCTAAAATAAGACCAACTAGGTCAGTGCAGTAGTAATTGTTTTTTTCCATGTTGTCTTGAGGGAATAGGCAACATTTGCCTGCTGTCTCCTTTTATTTGCAATCACAATTTAAATCCTTAGCAGAATGAGTTAGAGGAGCCTTTTTCAAAAAATGTATGACTCTTTTTTTCTGTCTTGATTTTCCTATGTGGGGTCTACTTTTTGCCTGGTGACTAAGCTCAAATATGATACTGTATTCATTCGATATTTCATAAGGCAACTGGAAGGGGATTTCCTTGTATTTACATGGAAGTGGACCTAATTCTGTTTTTATCTTTTAATTAAGTGTGGGCAGACAGACACATCATGTTTTTATTGTAACGCCATCTCTCAGTACTGGCAGCCCCAGATCTATAGACAGCCAGAGACATCAACCCATTGAGCAGGGATTTCATGTTGCACTGTCACAACCATCTCAAGGAGTCTGCCTCTACACTCCAGAATTAATTTGCATTATCTATTTACTTTTTTTTTTCTTTCCCTAATTGGCGGTCTTAACTGGCGGGCTTCTGGTCCTGCATACCATCAAGGCGCTGTACAGTTCATTGTACAGCTGAAGATTTTGTAGAATGAGAGAAGCATGATTCATGGAGTTAGCCTACACAGATCAGTCCCAGACTGCAGACTGTTGAGTGTCTTTGACTCTAATTGGTACCTGAGTAGTTTTCAAAAGATAACATTAAACATAATTAACTTCTGAAGGATATATGCCTCCTTCTTTCTCACGGTGTGGTACTTTCCCTCCAAGTTACACTGCTGAAGGGGCCGATAAGAGTAAGATTTGTTAGTGTATGAATGACAGGCTTTCTGCACATATATATTGCTTAAGCATAAGTCTTCCTGCTCCACTGCTGGTAGAATCTGAGATTTTCTATCACTGGGAAGTGGAGAGTCTCCGCTTCGATCCCAGAAGGTCTCAGGTAAGACTCTACCTACAATGTTTATGGACAAGTGTTTATGGACACCTACAATGTTTATGGACAAGTTTATGGACACCTACAATGTTTATGGAGAAGTTTATGGACAAGTAATAATCAGACCTTTCTTGAAGTCAGCTTTGACCCTTGTATTCAAACAAGTAAGACACTTGGCTTTACAGGAAGAGGGGATTTGAAAAAGAGTCACAATAAAAGGTTTTGCAATTCTCAGATTTTTTTTGTATCCATTTTTCTGTAACTTATGTCCAGCTAACAGGGAACGGGGTAACGATGAACCAGCACTCAATAGAATGAGCTACATAATTCACTCACAGCTTTAATGCTCGTTAAGCGTTCACCTCAAATTCATGCCAGCAAAGCCTTTCCATTACTCCACAACAGTATCTACTCTTGCTAGACTCCATGGAGCTCCTACGGGAGTCTAACAGGACTGAAGCCTATAACACAAGCACGCACCTCCCTGGGACTGCAGACAAGTACCTGGCGGGATTGAAACGCTGAACGGAACCCACCATTTTCTAATAAGCTTCAGGAAAACCTAGCATGCTATCTGCCTATATTATTTTGAATTATTTTGAATGCATATGTAAAATATGTTATAGTGAGACTATTTTGATGGCTACAAAAAGTTCATTTCCCCATTTTCATGCAGTTATCTCATCCTTTCTAGTATAGCATAGCTGCTTCACTACCAGCAAAGAAATACACTTCCTCGCTATGCAATTTTAGTCTACGAATTGTTTTGCCTGCTTAACCCTAGTGGAAGGTATCCATCCTTAAATTGTCAACACTGTGCCAGAATTTCTTTACGTGGGTAATAAAAAGGAAAGGTTAACAAACTCCAGAGCTGTCTGGGGAGGAGGACCTCTGACCAGGCAGGTCTCATTGTGGGTGTGCCAGGGGAATGTCACCCATGCTGAGGAGCCGCAGTGTGAGCCCCCGGGCAGTCCCTCTTCTCCTCAGGCCCGCTCCGGAGACACAAGACATGACATGACATTTACAGGCACCTTCCAGCACTTTCTTTTGGTCATTCTTACCGGTGAAGGAGAATCGAGATCTCACCAGCAGGAGCCGTAACTAATTGGCACCGATACTCTCATCGGTCTCAATTAACACAGCAGAAGGATGAAACCTTGGGCTTGAGGAGGGTAAAACTCCCGCCTCCCTAGGGCGGGCGCCAGCGAAGCCCGGGCGGCCGCCGTGGCGGGGGCGGGGGGAGGCTGCGGCCGGGGCGGGGGGAGGCGGCCGGGTCCCCGCCGCGTCCCGCGGGGCCGAGCCCGCTGGCAGCCCGCGGCCCGGCCCGCCCGGCGGCACCGGCCGGCCTCCCCATGCCGCCCGCCCGCGGGGCTGCGGGCGCTGAACCGCCCCCGGCCGCCGGCGCCGCCTGGCAGAGGCAGCGGGTTGTTCCATTCCGCGGCGAACAATGAAGGAATTCTCGCCCGGGCTATTTTCGGTCCTGCTGGAGCCGCACGCTGTTTCCTCAGGGCTCAAAGCGCATTGTTTCTATTCACTTAGATGAAACAATTGTAGTCTACGTAGGACATGCTTGTTTTCCAGTTCCTCAAACCATTATTACCTTTTCCTGTTCCCCTTGAGAAAACGGACCTTTGATACCCTGCCAGGTTGCATTATTGAATTCCCTGCCCGTTTCAGGGTGAAATCATGACAAAGGCAGGCGCTTCTACTGAAGGGGGGAAAAAAAAATCACAGAAAGAATGTGGAAGAAAACCTTACTCTGGAAAAAAAGCAAGTTGCGTAACAGTGTAGGAATGAGGTAGCGTGAGTCATCTCGCTCATGAGCACTTCATCTGGTCGAGTTCTCACCCATCCAGGAGGGAGTTTGCCAGGCCCCGTTTACATCCCACAGCCAGTAAGCCCAGCCAGGGGTATAGCACCGAAAATAGAACTGTATATAGTCATCTCCTAGCGTACACGAGAAACAATCTCACAGTTGCCCTCAGTAGAAGCATAAATTCTCTTCGCTTGCATTTTATTATGAACGGCACCACTGAACCCAGCCTCATCTAGGTGTTGTCCGAAAAGCGGATTCGTGCCCGGCGTGCAAGTAACCAATTCCACACGCTCAGGAGAGATATTGTTTTATTCAGGCCTGGGTGCTCGGTGGACTTGCCACAAATCAAGCACACATGGTCTAATCACCTTTCTGTTTATATCCATGCTTCTCATACATATTTTAAGTTTCCTTGTTACATATTCATTACATTTCCGAGAACTAATTATAATATTGCATCATCTTAAACACATGCGCACTAAAGCCTTTAGGGTCTTCTTGGGGGTTCTCGGGTGGTCTCTGGTGGTTGGCAGGGCAGTGAACTCTTCATGAACTTATTTCCTCTTTACCTTATAGGGTTGCAATTTGTCCCTGAGCCATGCTTGGACCACGTTTGTTTATAGTTTCCATAGCTAAAATTAATTATCACTACTTCTAAAACACACACCTGTTAGTTACCTAACTTCTAAGCAACGAGTTTAAAATTACAGAAGCGAGCAACATAGAATCCACAACAAACCAAACCATCCATCACCATAGTACTCTTAAATTAAAACACATACATCTTGATCTCCTCCAATCAAAACCCCACTCACTAGCTTCATCATTCTGGTTTCTTATTAACTGGTCTTTTAACCCAGTTCTGGGTGAGGGCTATACACAGGATGATAACACTTTGAAGATTAATGTTGATTAAGATTAACATTAACATAGGTCCGCAAGGAGGTTTGGAAGACTTGGGTCCACAGGCTCCCCTAAACACCTCGTTCCTCCTTGGAAGACCCCTTCTCGTGGTCCATGCTTCATACTACTCTTACGATACTTTTCCTCCAGCTTCCCCCTCAGAACAACTGCTTTTATCCTCTGAAACTGGGGCTGATTTCAATTCTTTCCTGTTTGCCCTCCAGTTTACCCTTTTTAATCTTCTATGGGACTTAATGTGGACCATTACAAGTCCTGACGACGCTGTAAGAGTGAGAAAAAAGAAACACATGCTTTTTGTATGTAGTCTTGTTCCTTTTTCTTAAAAACTGTGCAGTGGTGTGAGGCAGATTAATTAATTTTCACTTAGAGTTTGAATTTGTCTTAATTCAAATGTAACTGTACATGCACATCTAGGACTCTGAGCTTTTTCCTCCGCTCTGCTACCGACCGATTCAGAGAACATGACAGTTTCCAGGTTTGTACCCACAGAGATTGACTAACTCCCAGCACACTTCTACCCTTATTTTGGATAGAGAATGTTAGAAAGACAGATGGATCACAAAGACAATGGCTGTTGCTATCTTATCGGCGGGAAGAAGATGAGGTGTTATTATAAAGGATAAGCTTTCAGTAATGAAATCTCTCTTTTTCCTGCAGACTACACAAGGCCACACACGCTGCCTGTGCAGCCACCTCCTCCTGAATTTGCTTGAAGGTCACTCTAGCTAACTGAATTTGATGGATTTTCTGGAGACATCAGTCCCACTCCTACTAACACTTTAAGCCTGGAGCTGATGTTCTTCCATCACTCCATTAAACTCAGCCCCTCGTAATTTCTCTGTTGTATTTATAAGTAAATCTGACAATTTAAGCACTTTTCTTAAAGTTTATGAGATGATGACGTTCATAGAACCAGGAGATGCAATTAGCTAGTGAGAATAGCATCTGACAGAAGCTCCTACCAGGCCTGCCAATCACATAGATGTCTTTTTGAGAAAGTATGTGTTGTTTAGATCTGTTGTAAGGAGTAAGGCAGAAGGGAGGCTAGTGAAAAGTTGGATTATTATAAGCTCTCAGCTGTTTACCTGTAAGACCCAGATCCTACAGACTTTCTGCATTAAAAAAAAATCAAGTTGTGTGCAGTTTTCCTGATACCAGTAGAAGTAAAATAGCTGTGAATAAAGATGCTTTTCAATATATAGCTTGCAAAATTATGCCTGAAGCTTTGACTTACATCTCTTTTTTTTAAACTTAAAATGTTTTGCTTGTTTTCCATCATATGCCATTTGAAGATTTACAAGAAAGCATTTATTTGCATTGCTACCAACGTAACTGCGAAGCAGCAGTGTGTACCAGAAATTCAAAATTCAGTCCAAGAGTCAAAATACTTTGGCCACCTGTGCTTAATTCTGCTGTTACCACAGCGAGACTGTTTTTCATATGATTTATGTAACACTCAGTATTGAATTAAATCTTGGAAGTACATTTTCTACTGCAAAATAGTTTTTTGTGGTTAAAACACTGTTTGCAACAAAACCTCCTCTTTTCATGTCATGTCACATGCTGAAACAATGGCAAAAAGATAAATCACTCCAAATCTAATTTTAACTGCTGCAAATTTTGTAATAGGTTCGCTAATTTCTATAATGTTTAGAACACTGTATATAACAGCTATAGGCATATAGCTTACAGATTTCTGATGCAACCTTCACTGGCATTTCTGGGTTCTATAAGCAGCACGAAGCAGAGTATAAATCTCTCCAAAAGGGTTGCTTACTCCACCCTTCCTTTGTTTCGAAGTAATTTCTGATTTTTTGCCTTTAGGGTTATTTTTAATGTTAGATCATTTCCATTGTTTATCTCCAGAAAAGTGTTTCCAGGCCATTTTGTAGTCATCACTGTTCTGGGAAGGCCTATGAAAAGGTGAAGGTTATATGTTTCTCTGGCAGATGTGGTCAGAAATATATGACTGTCATCAGCATCATGCACCTATATCTAATTCCTTTGCTCTCTAACAGTTTTATTCCTGTTCATTTTCATTGCTTAATCCAGCAAAGATTTCCCAAGGGGCTGAATATATCTTTCCATGCTGCGGACTGATAAAGAATGCACCAATGAAATAAATAGACTAATGCTATTAATACGGACAGTGCTCTGGAGCCAAACCTGGAGCCAAGAACCTAGCAGCTGCACAAGGCATCCATGCCAGTGGCCTTCGGAAACACAGATGCCTCTGGATGCCTGAAGATCCCTAAGAATCTGCCATGAGGGATTTACAGGCTGCGCCATGATGGGCAAAATCCCTCATTCCTGAGCAAAAGATCAGGAAGAAACTCTGCAAAGGGTTGCTCACAGACCCATCCTCTCAGAGCGTCTCCTGTGGGTTTTTCCACAGGAGGGATGGACAAACAAGCTGTGTTTGTAGAAAAACCTTCAGGCTGACTGAGAGCTGGAATGAATCTGCCTGCAGTTCTCTGATCTGTGAACTCGACCGCTACTGTGCTATTCAGTATCTGCTCTTGATATGGAGTGGGGAACAATCTCATGTGACAAACAAACAGAGAGGAATGAATAGCCTTGGTTTCATCCCACTGCCTTGTCTCTGAACCAAGAAAAAGCTCACTTGTCTAGTACTGACTCTGCAGAAGCTGTGACAGTTTGTACAGATGCTCTTTATGTTAAACATCAGTCTGTTTAATGGATCAGGACCTGGGAGATCCTGGTGCTGGCTTTGTCAATGGTTTACGTCCGAAATCACTCCATTTGCAACAGTTTTAACACCTGAACAAAGGAATTAAGGATACCTCCTTTGCAAGTTGCTTTCATCCACAGATAAAAACCCACATATATCCAACACACACACATTAGTATCCGTGCCACTTAACAGATAACATGGAGTTGCAAAAAGTGAATCTATTTTTGAGTCCACTTTCCTTGGCTACGCATAGTTCCCTACTCAATACGGTGCCACCGTGCTGCTGCTGTTGATGAGGATCATCAGACCTTACCTGTACAGATGAGGGCAAAGAATTCTGATGACAGACCTCAAGGATACTAGGATAAATGTCAAAAGTGAAACACAATATCTGGTGTAAAAACAGGCTGAAGACTATCAGCTAATGCAGCTGAAAGAATATTTGCATGAAAAATTATGCATGAAAAATTTCAGAACCTGTGGTCTATCTATATATGTACACGAACACATGGGTCTATATACACGCATATGCGTGCTCTGTGTTCACAGGGACTGCCTTACTGGGTTATAGCAAAGAGCTAGCTGCAAGGAGGGGCTGCAAGAAGAGCCTGAGTTAAATGTGTGTGTGTGTGTTTCCGTATAGGTATGGATTTCTTTTTCAGTAAGAGCTTCCTCCTAGATCAGTTTAACATGAAATGCTCTTTATGGAGGGTAGGTTAAAACCAGTTGCCCATTGAATGGCTGCAGCAAATCTATTCAGCCAGCAGGGGAGGAAGAAGATCTTTGTAGCTGCTGTTGTTTTCCTGATGAATAATTATGCCACCTCCAGCTGGCTGCCAAAGACCCTTTCTTTAAAAGCCATATGTCCTCTCTAATAAAGCTCTCATCACACCTCCTTCAGGCTTCCCTCATTCTGCTGTACTTATGCCTGATTTCATTTGGTTGGTGCAGTGGTACGGCTGTAGGATGATGGCTTCCTTAAGCTAGTGCTTAGAGAAAACATGGCCTAGAGAAAAAGGAAAGATTGTCTGGGACAGCCTAGGTCTGTGCCTCTGTGATTCCTGGAATGTTACTCACCGGGTAGCTCATAGAGTTTTCTTTTTAAATAACTCTTTAAAGGGTTGCTGGAATCCAAGTTACTTTAGATCTGCTATAAAGTGGCGGTGTTTCAGGACACGCCCCCCAGGATTAATCATTTTCACATTCTGAAATCTGTCAACTGTACCTTCAGGCACTGCCAATTCAAGCAAATACAAAAATAGTAGTCACAACACCTCAGGGCATGATTTCATCAGATCTAGACTGCTAAGCAGGTCTGACCTGCTCAATATTTATCTGGGAGACCTACAGAGAACAGAAAGAAGAATACAGGAAGGGATAGATCTTGTAAGGCAGCTGAGATTTCTTGCCACTATAAATCACACATAATCTCTGGGAATTTAAACCTTGGTTGTTTAAAAAATAGCACTGCTTCTGCTGCGACCGACCTATATTGGTGTTAAAGCAGCGTGTGACTAGAGATGCTACCTTCCAAAAGGGATTTAAAACTGAGATTCTGCAGTTCTTTTCTCAAATTCAGGTTGTTAACTATGGCCACATTCCATCTCAAGGCAATGAATTACATACTGTTTCCAATAGTCTTGAATGTCAAAATTATTCTTCACACCTCCTACTAAAGCACAGAGTCACTGCCATATTCCACTTCAGACAAGGCTGTATTCAGCGAGGAGTCTTACATACACAGTTAGCAAAGGAGTTGAAATCAGACAGAAACACAAAGTTAGTCTTCTGTTTATTCAGAATGAAGCTGAAATCCAAGAAAGATCTAGGGAAACTGCCAAGACCTGCAGGGCCTCTTAACTAATCTGCCCGAGCGGACCCTTGTACTCGTATGAAATCCAGTCGCATGAAATTGTGCCTTATACCCCCTACAACATTGTTGCCTTGCAATGCCACTAGTTACTCCACAGATTTCCACAGTCCCCCCGAATACACATTACTCTCAGCTTCTTCCCAGGCCGCCACCACAATGTCACAGCTTCCTCCACAGCTCCCCACGATAATCTCCCCAACCCACGTTCCCTGTCTACACATTTTTGGCCTGCTAACAGTGCAAGACATGGTCCCTACTGTGGATAATATGAAATGACATGCCTGTTGATAAGCCAGCTGGTTTAAGACTATTCTCCAGATTCTGCTCACATTTCCCCTTTGGGGGTCCTAATGTTGGCCTCTTTTCATTATCCTGAAATTGGGAGACATTTATTAATTTTTAAATTCTGCCTCTGACAATGTACTTGAAACTGAAACCCTCTCCTAGACAGGGACTGACCAATTCAAAAGGCGTAACTTTCTTAGAAAAATGGCTAACAAGAGCCATAAGAGAGAAGAAATCCTTTAAAATGGAGAAGATGGTCTTGGGGACTCATTCACATGCTATGGGAGCTTTGTACTTCAGACAGAGAGTTTCAACTGTGAACAAAGATCTTAAATAGGACTTTATCCCAGTGGCATCATGAATCACTGTTTGGTAGAAATTTCTTACAGTGAGGCACCACTGTGCTGTTCTTTAAAGAATGTGGTATAAATGCTGCTAAAATACTGTCAGCTCGATGTTTGGATATTCTAATTTTAGCCTTGTTTATTATGTTTCATCTCCATGGTGTTTTTAGGCAATTCTTGTAGCAGCAACGCTAGCAAATTCCTCTTTTTCAGAGAGACCTTGTGGTCACTGGGACACTGATGATGCTTCTCTGTGTGATTTCTGTATGGACACGTTCACACAATTAGGTCCTGTAATGTGGAAGTGGATGATGCTGTCGCAATTTTCTTGCAAGAAACACTACCAGAATCATCTTTAGGAGGAAAGTTCATCTTAAAACTGCACTCTGTCTCTAGCAATGGGAGCATTAAGCCATTCCAATTCATTTTTCAGCCATGCTGAAGCAGCTGCAAGAGGTTAGAATAGTGAGACTGGGGCCCACGTAACTACTAAAAATGTACAGCAAAAAGCTGTATGGAGACAATTTCTATACAACAAAGAAAAGGAGTGGAGTTGAAGATGCTGTTGTTCTAGTGGCAACTTACAGAAGGTTGCTATCAACAAGTGGGTAAGAATTCTTTTTTCTTAGCTGTCATGGGACTTCTTTGTCTGCGTGGATCTATTTTAAACGCTTTTCCCCTTTCAGCACTCCCTGATAATAAGAAACTTATGTAAGTGCTCTTCTTCGGGGAGAATCTCGCTTTGGTCTGCTTATTTTGTCTTGAGAAAACCACAGGGCTCAGAGAGCATATAAAAAGAGCTTACATACTCAAAAGGTGCAGCAGGCAGCTGAGACAAACTGCAAGGGCAGGATTAATGGGACTGTAAGCTTCACGGTTCAGCTATTTGCAGATCAGTAATTAGCATCCTCTACCCAATGAATTTATCTCTGCCTAAGTAGCACTGTAAGTACTATGGAGGGCTATATTAGTCATAGGGATAGTTGAAAAAAAGGGAAAAAAACCCAAAACCCCAACCTTTCTTCCCCTTTCTTGGTTTGTGAGGGCAAGAACTATGTTCTCCCACGCTGAGAGAGAGGGAATGGTTTGGCCTGCCCCACAAGCTGCTGGGCAGGGTGTATCCCGAAAGGATCTGGGAGCGCGTTCGGTGCCGTGGCAGTGATAAAGGTGGGTGCGGGCTGTACCCTGGCACACAGCTGGGGCTGCACCATGCGCTGTGAGCAGTGACCTGCCCGCACAGCAGGGAGAGGAGGTCTCCTGCCAGGTAACCTTCCTGCTGGGAAATCCGTGCCTGGTCTGTACTGAAACACTAGAGAACAGGCTTATTTTCCTCACTGTCTCTAAAGGCTGTATTCCAGCTGGGAGTAGGGGTAATATACAGGACTAAATTTCACAGAGTAATTTCACAGCAATCTCTTACTGTGCAAGGCTGAATATGGTGTGACTTCTCTGCTGGAAAGGGAGTGTCGTCTGTGAAACGATCTGGCTCTTGTTTAGAAGTTTGTTTAAAAACTGTGCAAATCGCAGATAAGCTGCCATCAGATGCTAATGTGATGGCAACATGTTCAGCAGAGTCCTGCAACTGTCGAAAACCACTCTACTGTAATTAAAAGCAAATCTAGAACAACCTCCTGACAGGTTTTATAAGAAAATTAGCCATCTTACAGTGAAACCAGGCTAACAAGTATTATTGTAGAATGACTTTCTGGTTTCTATCTTGTAAATAAGCCTACTTCTTAATTCTCATATAAGATAATGAGAGAATAAAACACATCTATCACCATTTATGACAATGTTCTGAATTCAGATAAACCCTTTTTTAACCAGGCTGCAATTACAGGGAAATGGCGGAAAAAAAGTCAAGACTTAAAATTATGCAAAGACTCTTAATGCCCAAGTAGCAAGAATATATTTTAACTATTGCTTCTTCAGGAAATCAAAAGGTAGGTGCACTTCTCTCCTATGCTGATCAGTTATAGAGAAAATTGACTTTAGTCTTTTTCTTTCTTTCTTTTTGGAGCCAAAGTTGCTGCTTTGGATACTGTATCGAGTCCACAGTAAGTAGTATGTGTCAGCAGGATCCAAAAATCGGGTTGAAATGCTGCTGTCTAACTATAGATCCTGAGATAAGGAAGAAGTAAATAAAAGTTGGTAGTGAGCCACCAAGGCCTAGTTTGTCAATCTTCGTCTCAAAACAAAGGCTGTATCCAGCATGGAGAGAGAAGTGCTAACCCTTATAATTGTAAAGTGAGTAAATCAGTGTTTTTCGTATTTTCTACTGATTGTTTTATTAGCTACTTACAGCTTGGTATCATACTGTGATGATTACTGTAATGAAAAATCACAAGGAAGTGCCAATCATAGGCTTGTTTCTGGACATAATAAATTTCACCCAATTTAGGCAAATATTCTTTTCAACTTTCTGCTTCACCTCTAGTCCTAGTTATCTAAGTTATGTTCTCCTAAAACTTCGGAATTCTCTTGATAACTAATTTAAAAATTATAATTTTGGGTATCCTACAAAAGATGTCTGGAGGGAAAGTGTAGAACTTCATTCCCTTGAATGAGAAGATAAGAGAGACTAAAGTAGTACTAATGGTGCAAAGCATGCTGCAACATCATTCTTAGAAATGGCAACACATTGAAGCATTTTTGTGGCAGGTTTCAGTGTTTTGTTACTGTTTTGATTAACTTTCTGTTCTTGTAATATCACGCATTAGAAAAAGTGTGCTTATAAGGCTGGTCAAGAAATTGTAATTAGTTTATCCATCTGAATATTTGGCAGAAACTACATTCTACTGTGTACTACGTATAGCGTGGCCCTGATTTTGCAAGTGCTCTTTCAACCCACTGGAGTGCGGCGTGAAGTAAAGAAAAATGTTGCTGTATATGATTACAAGATCATTATTCCTTGGCCAAGTCCAAGTCAAAACAGCTGTATCTTTAATATGATGGTACACCTAAGAGAACCCATAATATTAATTTGCTACAGAAGTTTCCCCAATAGCCTGCAGTTGTGAGGAGGGCACATATATAAGCAATGTGAGGAAAAATGGAATTGAAGTATTGTCTGGCCAAAATAACAGTTATAGTTTCGAGTTGGTCTCCTCCTGTGTCATACTGGCTTATGTGGCAAATTACTTCCTTGCCTTAGCCTTGTCATACTAAATTACAAGAGAAATGGGAGATCAACCTATTTTTCTCCAGCATTAGGTAAATTCCAGTAACAGTTACAGCTTCGAGCTGGTCTAAGCTAGTTATTTGTTGGATTGCAGAGATTCGATGCATAGATTGAGTCTACTGCTGTTACTTTCTATCCAGATGCGGATTGTTTGTTTGTTTCCCTTAAAAGCTAATAATGATTTTTTTTTTCCTTACTTTGTTAATGATGCCTATGGCTGGCTTGTTATCAATTTTACCTTCGGGCATGGATGGATTCCAATAATATTATTTCCCCATCTTGTGTCCTAATGTTTTCAGCCTGTCCGCATTTAAATAGCTAAACAATGACATTTATTGTCCTCTCAAGCACATGATATTCTCTCGCTTATTTTACTGGACACAGGCTAGATCATCCCACGATGAAGTGCTCTTGAACAGGGCTATCTGTGCTAAACTAGGTTATGCTGTTCTGGATCGGGGTCGAGCCTGTAATATTGACGCTTTGTTTCCTCTGTTTTTTTGCTTTAACCCCCCCCCAAGCCTCTATCACTCCATGGCTGGTCCAATGACTTCTAGGAGCAGGGCTGGGGAAGCAGCCATAAGCTTCCACAGCGTTCAGCCTTTCACGCAGGGACACGGTTTAACATGAATCATTATTATAAGGCTGAGGCTAATCTGTCCAGATTTAACTAATGGCTCCTAAACAGAAGCATAAAGGTTTTTAAAGCAGCATTTACTGTGGCCTTCAGACATGTTATTAATGGATGTTATCCCTCTTTCCTCCTGTTTGTGGAGAAGGTGAACAGCTTTTATGTAACATTCATAAAACAGCTGCTGGAAGAACTAATGCTTCATAATCCTGATTGTTACAGTATCACAGTGTACTTATGGATAACACATCTTAAAAACTTCATCTTTTAACAGCTGTATTTGTAATTTTAGTTTTTAATGGTATTTTGGCAAATGATGTAGTTGAAACAGGCTTCATAGTTTTGTTTTTTCTGAGCCTACTGTAACTGGTGAGGCTTGTCATGCTTGGCTTTATCCCAAAAGGATAAAGGGAATTCCCCCTCCCCATCCATGATAATCCTCTGTAGGTTTTTTCTGTTGGTTTTTTTTCCTCTTCTCCTCCCCCCCTGCATATCTCAATCCTGTTTGACAGAGTGAAAAAATGCTCCTTTGCAAAATACTGCTAGCAGTTTTATATTTGAAAATGCACTATCTGAAGCAAAGTTAAAAATTGTTTATTTGGTTATACTGAGGAGAGAGAGCCATCGTGGCTGGGGTTTTGTGTCCATCCCTTCTCCCTACTTTCCCACTGGGGGAAACAAAAAATAGATCATCTACATCTGCTTTGAGTCAGCCACTTCTGTCTTCTGGTTTTCCAAGAATAGCCAAATGCTGCCATTGGTTTGCTGTCAGGGAGAAAAACACTGTGGAGACTGTGGCATTAACGCAGCCTCTTGAAAACACCAGCCCAAATGCATGCTCATCATGAGTCATGGCTGAGTGCTCGGGTTATTTCATTCCTCCACGGCAATTCCTCCACGGCAATTCCTCCACGGCAGAGACCCAGAAGGTGCTGTTCCCCCGTCTCCTATCTGCTGGAGTGGGACAGTAACTTGGTTTCAGGACAGAACCTATGTGGGATCCTTCTGCCACCGCAGCGACAGCATCATAGCGTGCCCTCAAAGGTTCTTGTTCCCAAGTATGACTGGAGAGTCAGGGAATTTAGTGAGGGATCCTCAGCATTACCCATCCATAGGGTTTGAAGGAAGAGACCTCCCCTCTCCCCTGCTTGACAGCACTCTCAAAATTCCCTTCCTGATCTGCCCCTTTCTACCTGACGGGTGACTTTTGGGATGCGCCTGTCTAAGGGGAAAGCTTGAAAAGCCGGGACTTGATGAGAACTAGTGACCTTCTGTAAACATAGGTGAACGTGGAAGTTGAGACTTAAGTCTGTGAGAGACTCCTGCTGTACCCACGGCCTGCTCTGTTGTGTTCTCCCTTCCGATAAATCCAAGTGATTCTGGCTTTGTATGTGTTGAAAGCAACAACGAAACAAACCCCGTGGTGGGGACAGGCACGCAGGAGTTTTGGTAAGATCACGTGTTGACTGTAAATGGAAAGACTCCAAAAACGGCAAGGTTGTTCTCTTGCTTTAATTTTAAAGAACTAAAGCGTACGATGGGACAATGTCCTCCTGCCCTGCCAGAAGAAGACGACAACGCGCCTTGCCAGGAGTAAGGCCCTGGCAGAGGGGAAGGAAAAGCCCTTTGCGACGGTTGTGCCTCCCTCCATTTTCTACCAGTATCCCAACACGGCACGAGCCCCGAGAGCCACCCGGGCCAGGCCGCAGGCGTCAGCCCGCCTCGGTGACCGGGGGACACGTTGCCCCGCGGTGCTGCGGGCGGACCCCGGCCTGCCACCGCCTCGTAGGTGGGGTTTGGGCCCCGGATGGGGCTCAGGGCCAGCGGCAGCACCTCGCCCGCCCAGCGCCGAGACGGCCCGCGCCGCCCCGCCCTCCTCCGCGCCGCAAGGGGGCGCTGGCGGCGGCGCTGCCCGCCTCGGCGGAGGCGGGGGCAACGAGGAGGCCGCGCGCAGGCGCAGTAGCGGGCGCCCCCGCAGCGTTGTCCCTCCCCGGCGACAGAGCGCGGGGCGGGCGTCCCCTGCCGCAAGGGCTGCCGGTCTATCGGCGGCGCGGGGGCGGGCGGCCGGCCCGGGGCCCGGACATAAGATGGCGGCGGCGTTGCTGGGGAGGCGGCGGCGGCGGTTGCGGCCGTGCGGGCTGTCGCGGAGCGCGGGTGGCGCGCGGCTCTGCCCGGGCTCGCAGGGCGGATAGAGCGGGGCCGGCTCGGCGGAGCGGGGCCGCCATGGGCTCCCAGGTGCTGCAGATCCTGCGCCAGGGCGTGTGGGCGGCGCTGAGCGGCGGCTGGTACCAGGACCCGCACCAGGGCGCTGGGGTCAACGCGCTGCACCTCTACCTGTGGCTCTTCTTGCTCGGCTTCCCCTTCACCCTCTACATGGTGAGCGCAGGCCGCCGCCGCGCCCGGGGGAACGGTACCGGCCTGGGCCTCGGGGCGGGCGGGCCTTGCGGGGGGCCGCCCGCCTCAGCGGCGGCGGGGAGGCCCGGGGCGGGGGGGGGGGGGACGGGAAGGGCCGCGGGGACGGGGCCGTCGCACGCGCGCCCCCTGCCCGCCGCGCTGCCTGCGCGCCGCCGGGCTGCCCCGGGAAGGGGCGCCCCGGGGCCCGCCTGCCAGCGGCTTTCCCCCGTTGGCGCCCGCCGCTGTGAGCGGTGGCCCGCGGCGGGCCCCGCAGCCGCGATCGAGGCGGCCCGGAGTGCGCCTGAGGCTGCGGCGTTTCGGAAGCACGGGGCTGTTACCGGGAATACGTGGGTGGGTGCTAGCGGGACGCATCGGGCGCGGCAGGGCTTCAGTCGCTGGCACTTGGCCTTCGTTTTTCTGTTTACTTTCCTTCAAAATCGGGCATAACTCTACTACCTTCCACCGCAGACCTACTGGTAGTCCAGGAGAAAGCACAGTTTCTGCAGGAGCTGTCAGATCTAGCAAGTATTTCTGGCTGGCAGCTCTATCACTTTCTCTTCTGACTTTTGAGACTGGGGGAAGATGTGCTTCAGGGTCTGTAACCTAGAAGTTTATTTGGCCATAGTGTAGTGTACTGTGTGCTGGCTGGCAGTGTATCTGGACTGTGTGTTATTCACAAGAAGTTCCTTCGGCTTTTTTGCTTGTGTTCAGACTTTAGTATACTTGGTTTGGGAGAATTCCTGTTGAATATATCTTTGTATCTGACACTTCAATCAAAGCTGTTAAAATACTAACCTTTAAGCCTAGAAACCTTCTTGGCATTTGGACTTGGAAACAAATATAGGAGAGGAATGATCAGTTATGAGAGAAGGGGACAATTTCCTGCTGGCCAGTGCTTTTCTTTCTGTGTAAGTTGTGTGTAATTATATTTAGCTTCAGATTTCTCAGTAGAAAAGTGTGATCATACTAGGTGTGTTGTGACCAGTTTTGAGCGTATGAGGTGGAACATGATTTGCAAGTCTGCCAGCTCCAGATGCTGTGACAACTTAAAGTAGAAACTGCCTTGTGAAAAAATGTGAGTTAGTGAATGAAACCCTGGAGGAAAAACTTTATGTGAGTGCAGTTGCAGAGATTGAGAACTCTGGGATCAGACATTTGCTTTGTTAAAAAGCAATTTCTAAGATTGCAGTATGAGACGCTTCATGCTAGGAAATAGCTAATGTGGAAGAGGAGGTTACAGCCCTGTACAGTTAGTTTTTAATTCATATTACTGTGTCTTGGAAAAGGTAGCTCCGAGGCTTTTTGTTTTTTTTAAGACTGCTGGCAAGGAAACCGCAGCCTGAGACAAACTGCTTTTAAAACCAAAGTTAATGTGACAACAGCTTTCAACTAAGCAGATCCTCTCTATAAAAACTGTGAATCTGTATCTATTCGGAGTTCCACTGAATATGGGAAAAGAGACCAAATGTAGCTTTTTTTTTTTGTTGTTTAGAAGTACTGCTCTTCTGCTTTGACAGAATAGTCTATTTAATTAGTACTGCCTTACTGAGAAAGCTGTTCATAAAGGTGTGGTGAGCTATATCCTGCATGCACAGGAGACTTTTGAAGGGGGGCTGATCTACATTGTACATAGGTCTTTTGACAACTGATAAATCTCGACCAGCATTTGAGTCTCCTGCTCCTCTTAAAGCAGTAGTTAAGCTTCAGTTGTCCATGTTATGGGGTAAACTTCAGTGTTGCTTAAACTTTTTTTTCTTTTCCTGTGCAAAGGGAGAAGACGGGCAAAAGCAAGCTGCTTTGGGTTTTGTTGAGGTCAGAGAAATTCTCTTGCTTCATAGCTCTGGACAAGTTAAAGATGCAACAACAAGTGCCAACTTCCCTGAGAATAAGTAGGGAGATTAGTCACAAGTTAAAGCAGATTGAATCATATTTGGCTGTTTTCCCTCTTTCCACCCTCTGCAGTTTAAGTGTTGTCTAGACATAAACAGGCAGAACCGTGATGGTCATCTTAGCTCTTTAGCATCTCTTAAGCTCTTTTTCAGAATAAAAAGCAGTAAATGTTGCATCGCTGTAGGACGTAGATAAATAAGCAGAACTTGCTTAAAAAGTCTTAGGTAATTGTAATCTGAATTCTGAGCGTGGCTCACTGGTGTGTGGGAGGGAGTTTCTAAGCTAGCTTCAAATGACTTGTTGCTGGCAGACAACCCTCTGTGTTTAAAAAAAACAAGGTATATAGAAAGACTTAGAATGCTGGCAGGTTTTATATTGGTTATAAGACTTCCTCACATAAGGAATACTAAGATCATAGTGTTGCTTTGATGCATTGGGACAGCAATAACTGTAGTTACTCCTAAGTTGTTTTGTAGCAACAAAGGCAAAAGGATCCCTTAAGAACTTCGCTTGTAGCTGGCTCTCAAGGCTGAATGCATTTTACAGTAAGCTAATAACTTTTTTCAAATGTTGTTTAACCCCCAACAGGAGTGGAACACTTAATCTCTTTTGGATATGGTAATTTAGATGCACTTATTTCTTAAAGACTTGGTTTATTGCACCCAACATTGCTGATCTTTCATCTGTGCATTCCTTCTATTGATCCTGTATTTTCAGAGTGGAATCTGGTAATGGTTGTGGTCAGCAAGTAATCCTATAAATCTGTGTGTTTCTTGGCACGTGTATGCCAGTCCTGTTAGGGTTGATGGGTTTAACGCATGGTGCAAACCAACTGTAGAATTCAGCTAGCCTTTCTTCCTTGGTCCCTCATCTGCCTTCTGAGGTTAAGAACTTGAAAGTGAGGTCTGTACCCTGTGTGAAGGAGAAGAGACAGATGTATACATAAATGTATGTATATTACAGATCCAGATACTTTTTCTCATGTGTATTTGTACACTTAACCTGTCCTTGTTGGAAGTGTGGTGTGGTGGTTTAACCCTAGCCAGCAACTAAACGCCACGCAGCCACTTGCTCAACCCCCCAAAAAGAAAAGGTAATGAAGGAATTGGGGTATAGAGGAAGAGAATTGTCTGCCTGAGTGAAGCTGCTTGAGTCTGTACTCTTCGATCTGTGGCTTGGCAGATCCACATGAGTACATGAGTACAAAAATACTGCTTTCTAGACTAGTTAAATCTATCCTGTTTGAATATTGTATTCAGTAACAGACTCAACTGTGCTTTTTGATCTGCATATCTGTCGTAAGAGTTGATCCCTGTTTTTACTCTAATCCAAAACTCAAGTTGGGAGAAGAAAATATGCTACAATATGGGGAGACTGTACAATGAGGTTGTAAAATACAGTGGTAGAGTTGGAAAAAATACCCTAAATGCAGAGGCCAATGTTATGCATCAGTGTTGCAAGGGGGAGGGGAAGAGAGGAGGCTGCCAAAGCACTTCCCCTAGTCGGAATGCTGTTTCAGCCCCACCACGTGCGCAGGAGGGGGTGAAGTCTTGGCTCCGGCACTCGGGGAACTTTGCCAGTGACTGAAGAGGAGCCAGGACTGTACCTTGCTTGGGGTGATGGGCTTGTATTTACCTACAGAACTTGTCTGTCAAAGTCAAGCTCATTTAGACAACAGTTCACTTAATAGACAGTTGATTTCCTGACTTGTGTACATTGTTATAGAAGTAGGTCATATAAATGTAGCTTCATGTGAAAGTTTTTTTCCAGTGAAGTTTCTGCAATGGGTGCTATTTCTTAAACTGAGAGTTTAAGTACTTGAAATTGGATGTATGATGAGAATCTGTTGTATCCGGCATTGCTCTTAAGCCACATTTAGTTTCTTGGCTACTGAAGTTTCATTTGTACACCTTGAGGTTTCAGTCAAAAACTAGATCACTTGTAACTGAACGTGCTCCCTGATAACAGCAGTTCTTAAGGGCTCTGGCTGTTCATAAACAAAAAATGGTGACAAAACTACATCTACAGATTCTTGATCTCTCCTCTTCTTCAGTATGGATGTTTCTATAAAATACTGGCCTCAAAATGCTTGAACTTGAAAGCATTTTACAAGACAACTGTTACTGCGTAATGAATGTGATTGATATCACTTTTACGTAAGGACTTGCAATCTGATTTGGGTTGGGAGACTTTCCTATGAATGTTCTCAACAGGTAACACCTACACATCTCTTTTTGAAAAGAATCTGAAACTTCATTGCATCTGTAGTGTCTAGCTAAAGCTAGATGTGATTAGGTAAGATCCATATAGTCTTTGTTTCTTCATAAGTACGCAGCATAGCCTGTGATCAATGAAATTCCCTCTGGTTCCTGGCATTATGTATTTGAAATCTTCAATCAAGATACAGTGACCTTTGTAGTTCAAATGGAATATTTTAGTCCTGTAACCAGCGGTCTGAGGCTTCTTTTCTGTTCTAGGTTGACCACTGGAATCTAGGAGTGCCTAAAGCTTTTGCTACCCACTCTTTCACAAAAGGTGTGCTGTGATATGAGTGAGCTGACCTAACAGCCAGCAGCTTCCAGAAGGGACAGTCCCACTCCTCAACTGTGATTCCTGCATCTTACCTTTGTCCACATGTATAGTGTGGATTTCATGTCTTGAAAGGTTTAAATTTGGAAAGTAACTCTTGAGGGAAAGGTGGCAGAAAATCAGTGTCCTTCCCCTCCCCCTCCATCTTTGAGAGTACTACTTAACTTCCTTTTAAGATTTAGGGAAATATTTTCAGGTAGGAGTTTATCTAATGATTGGGTTTGTTCAGCCATTAGATGACTGAAGTTTTCAACAGAATGTAATTAAAGCAGGGAATTTTTGTGTGGTCATGTCTAGCTCTTCTCTCCTACAAGAGCTTCAGTTGTGATTACTGCTGTTCAGTGTACGTTTTCTTTTGGTGCTAATGGAAGCGACTAGAGATGTGCAGTAAAATGGGATGTTCTCCAAATGCTGTTGCAGCTACAGACTTGTAGCCAGCTGGTGTCTGCTAACAAGCTCTAACCTGAGGTTTTTAGTCTGTTGCGCCCAATAAAAATGCTTTAGTACTTGTGAAAAGAACTGAAATGAGACCTAGCTGCAAATTTGTAGATTAGTATTAGATTTATATTCCAATCTTGAAGATAGTATTGTGTAGCATGCTCAGTTATACTGGTGAGAGACCTGTCTCTCCTCAAATATAGTAAAATGTCAAGCACAGTTTAAAATACTAATCTCACTTTCACTTGCCTTGGCTTGTGGAGAGAAGACCCCCAAATGAATTCTTCTAAGCTTGGCAAAGAAAAATAGAGAAGGCACCAGTGGTTTAGGTTAGGTTGCAGTAATTCTTCCTCTTGAGGCTGGAATGCAGGCGAGTTGTGGTACTACGGGTAGCACTGCTGTACTGCAGCATGAGAATTAATATGAAGTATGATCAGACAACAGAGTATGCCAGACATGCTAAAATTTCTTCTATTCCCAGAGAATATGCCCTATCCTGAGAGGAGTAACTACTAATGAGTACGAAGAATGAAAAGTAGTGAGTTAACTTAACTTATTTTTAGCTTTCTGCAATCCTGTGGAAACAGGATGTGAGGAAAAAGCACCCTCTAATTCTTTATTGGGTTTGCTGCAAGATACGTGAGGTGTTTTGCCTTTCCCCCCACTTGTTCTTAAAGCTTTGCTTTGCAGAACAGGATGCGTAGATTTTGCATTCCACAAGATAAACTGGATACACTGTGTGACCTCACTGCTGATGGAGTGGAGGGGAGAAGTTGAAGAGCTCTCCAGATAGAACAGTATAGGCATGTCTTTTTTAGACTAATTCTAGCTTTTGTCATCTAGTGTTAAAGTGACTCTTCTGGTAATGGCTTCTGAACACTAGGTACTTGTAAAGGAGAGGATAGTTGAAGTTGTGTTTGTGACTGGGTAGCAGACTGCTTAGCAGGAACAGGAAGCTCATACGTTTTGCCAAAGTTAATGGGCTTGCCCTTGCTTGCAGGGAGCTAGCTGCCGCTGAAGTTCTTGGAAGCGGAAGCACCACATTTCTTGAGGGAATCCTTGTAGCATTGCTTCAGGGGTTTTATGGATACCATTAGCATCATTGTGGCTCCTGGTTGCTTACTGACGCTGTTTTTAAATAGCTTTGTTTCCTCTTTCCTCTCCTGAGGGGGGTGCTTGGTAAGTGACTCTCCTATCCGTTAGGGTCTTGTCCAGCTCAGCATGCAAAATTTAAGTTAGCATACCTCAGCTTAGTTTGCCTGTCCTATTTCATATGTTGTATTAGGTGTTGACTTAACTTGTTCTGGAGGAAAAGGTAGGTTAAACTTGATCTCTTTAAGAAAAGAATCCTAATAAGTAACCTGCCTCCTGATGGATTCCAGACTCAATTATTTATACTTGTTTGGCTTTAGAAATGTTAAATTGATTATTTGTTTTTGCTTACTACCAGAAAGTGAGCAGCCAGATTAAGGATTGGTTTTGTTCTGAAGTCAACAGTCAATACAATATTTAGAAATGTTTATTCTTTTATCCCCTTTATTAGTACAATATTTTGTATTTGGAGATCTCTTCAAACAGTGTATTTGCTAAACTCGTGGCTTAAATTGTGTGACGAGCACTGCCAGTTCTTCTAGGACTAATAAGCTCTTGAATATGTAGAAATATTAAGTGACTAAAACTAGCTTTATGTGCAGAATAGAGAGGGCTCTCTGTCTTATTCTCCAGTTGTGTTCCCTTTCTGATTCTGCAAGATGTGCATAAAGACTCTTCTCTTGCAATGGTCTGTATAGGGAGGGAGACTAGGTGTATGAAACAAGCTGGAATTCTCCTTAAGCTAGGAAGCCTAAAAAGACAGTTCATTTGTTCTTATCTACTAAATTAATGTTTGTGCTGGGTAACAAATGCTTAAATGTTTAATTCAGATTGTCATATGTCTGTGTGGGTGTGTGCACATATTTATGGCTGTTAGAATTTTATATCAAATTACACCATCGGTGGGGTAAAGGATAGTGATGCAGCAAAATATTTGAGAACAGACTCTTGTTGCTTTTGTAAGGAAAGTGGTCTATTTGTGTATGAAGACTAAGAGTTAATATCTCATTTTTGTTTAGTGATTGCCTAGGGAAATGGCAAAATTATAAATATGAATAAAAGTTGAATTAGAAGGATGAAAGCCTTTAAGTGAAATCTAAGTTTAACTAGTACTCTGAACACTTCTTTTAAATACCTATTAGGCTGCACTTAATCAATATCTGTTGCTGAAGTGATTGATCTGTAAAAGCCTTATGGGCCTCAGCAACAGTTGCATGAGAAGTCTTAACTCTGAGTTGAACTTCAAAAGTTGAATTCAGGACTGAGGTTTTTCATGTGGCTTCTGGCCACCTTTGACACAGCTGAAAAATTCTCTTCAGAACATCTGTGTTGGCTGCCTTTCCATGGGCATGTAATGGTCTAGCACAAATAATCTTTGCAGCATGTGATCTTGCATGTTACTGTGGACTATTGCTCAAATGTGTGAGCCACAAATGTGAACATCCTTTTTTTTTGTATGCAGGTAAGGAAAAGTTTGGCTTTTGTGACTGATCAGTATCTTGTCATGCAAGAGTAGCTGTTGGAAGCTGACAAGCTAAGTCAAAACATCTGTGTTGGGTAGTTGAGCAGGTTTTCTCCCATCCACCATGCTGTCAAACTCACATCAGTTTTTCCAAAATGGACTTGGTGCTGTGTACTAGCTGTGAAATAAGGTCGTACCCTGTGCTTGGTTTGGTTTTCAAATTGCTTAAAATCTTCTTATCTTTTTTTATTCATAACAACTAATGAAATGTTGGGTGTGACACAAAAAAATCATGCTAGCTCTAGGTTTCCTAGTCTAGGTCTTACATTCCAATAGCCTGGAAAAAGAGAACACGAGTTGAATTTGGTTCTCAAGCTCTGGTGATAGGTCTGCTTAGCATGCTGCTGTGGTGCTTTGGTATCCTGTAGTCCAACTGTTCCTTTTTTCTATGTTGCTAGACTTCTAACAATCTCCACAGAAAGTTTGATTGCAGGGGGTGTGTGTTTAAACATCCATTTTCAGTATGATCAATATTTTCTGCATGAAAGAAACTGTTAAACTCTAGATAGCCTTATGTATTTTTATGGACATTTGACCTTGTGTTCATTAACTCTTTCTTACTCTCTTTTGAAAGGCCCTTCCTTCTTCCATGATGATAGTAGCTGTCTACTGCCCAGTGATAGCAGCTCTCTTTATCGTTTTGAAGATGGTGAATTACCGTTTGCACAGGGCACTGGATGAGGGAGAAATTGTGGAGCGGAATGCCAGTGAGCATATGGACAGAGGTGCAAAAACAGAACAAAGCAATGTTTCAGCCAAGAGGAAAGACAGCAATGGGCCCAGGTAAGGTGTCCGCTGATGTTTGTATACCGCTTCAAATGATAAACAGTCCTGTCTTCATCAGATGTGTAACTGGAATGGTGGTTGAAATAAACACTGAGGAATATAGATGCAGACCTCTAGTTCTGAAAGACTGTTTAAGTCTGGTCTTTAAAAGCAGACTTCTTGATGTATTAGGTTTGAAATGATGGATTCATGTTAATTTCCTGGTTCCTCCCCCAGAGGAGTTCCAGAACAATGTTGAAAATGCTGGAAGCACTGAAACAATAGCATGGAAAATGTGTGCTGATTAGGTCACTAAATACTTAATGAACACAACCAGTACAAGTAATCTTATTTCAGCAGTAGACTTAATTTTAAAAATCTAGCTGTCAGAGACCACATATACATGCTGTCTTTTATCTATATCTAACTATAAGGAATGTCTGATCAGGTTTCAATTTGCTTAGTTTTGCAAAAGCAGGAGTCAGATACAATGCTTGACTCCAGTCATAGTCTTACTTCAGAAGAACACTGTCCTGTGAATTTGGAAGTTCTGGAATTGCTCAGCTCAGTGATGAAGATGATGATTCTGAAGTATTGTCAATAGGAGATAATTCCTTTCCACAGATCTTCTTTGCTGTCACCAGCATAAAAAAAACCCAGAAGTTTTCCTCCTCTGACCAGACTATTTGGAGAAAGAAGAGCAAAAGATGACTCATCAACAAGGCCAGCCTAACCAGTCTGATCAGACTGTGGCTGTGTTACTTTATGAGCTCTATTATCAAAGCCTCTGCCTGGCTCCAGATAATTGAGGCTATCTTAAGAGTTAGACTGTGTGAAATAAATCAACCTTGAGTTGTTAGCTTTTAAAAAAGACCTTTCTCTTGTCTGTGAGTTTCTGATACTAGTAGCCATGAATAGTTTTCAAAGTAAGGCAATTAGTATGCTCTCCTGACACTTAAAAGGTTGTATGTTTTATTAAAAGAAAAACCAAACCTGAAACTTTTACATGGAGACACGTGCTATAAGGAAATGTATTTGAAAGAAGCCTCTTAAGTCTGTTTATCAGAATGCTTAAAGAAAGGAAGTGTTAAAGTGATGCTCTTTAAAATGCTTACCCTAGAAGTAAAAGGACTTCACTGTATGTATGGGGTAGCTTCTCATGAGATGGGTCTTAAGTTCTTCTGTATCTGCTCTCAGCTCAGGTATTGTTAGCAAAAACAGTGTCTTAGATTCCTTTAAAGTTGATATACGGTAACTTCTTGTATCAATCTTTTATAACCTGACCCTTTTTCCATGTTGTGTTTGGTAACTGAACCTGCTGATTTTAACTGTGATTCCATTTAGATCACCATATACCTTACTAAAACTGTATAGAGCTATTTTAGCAGAATACTTGCCTAACTGTATATTAACGCTTATTCTGCTTAATAAAATTCATGAAAGTAAACTAGCGGTCTGTTCTGTTTCAATGCAGCCTTGCTAACGTGTGTTTTAGCTGTGATCCTTAGATGTGTGTTGTTGGTTTGTTTGGTGTGTGTTGTTTTGGGGGTTTTTTGGTTTTTTTTAAGCCATGTAGCTTTTGCTTCCAAAACAGTAGCCAAGACTTGGCAAGGGACTTCTTTCTACTAGTATTGTGATTTACTTATAGATGTTTCAGAAGTTCTGTTTTGTCTAAGGAGACATGGGACAAGTTACTACATTATAAGCATTTGTGAGCTCAGAAGTAGAGGTTAGTTTGATACTGTGTGTCCTGCTTGCCAACTGAAGTTTCATTAACTTTTATATGATCCTTGTTCCCACTTTCAGGTCTCTTAACTAGAACTGGGAACAAGGTCAATGCAGAAATTACGGAGTTACTTTTTGGTAAGTGGGATGTACAGTATATACTAATCTTTGCCTGGAAGCTTACAAGAACTCTGGGATAACATTCAAACTAGTAGAGGGGATGTAGAGTGAGTGTTTAATATTGAGCTGTCACCATCTTAGTAAGTTCAATCAGAACACTAATAAAAAAAAAAACTGTCTTGGAAGAAAGTGTGTATGTAGGGTTTTCTTTTTTAAACTCTGCTCCCCTGGCATAAGGTGGATATAGGGGAGATCTAAGCAGACATACTACCTTAAATGTTTTGCATAATCAGAATATTAGTTTTGATAGCTTAGGCTACAGCATGTGATACCAAATAAATATATGTGTGTGTATATATAGTATAATGTGCAAAGCTGTCCTAGAGTTTTCGCTGTGCCACACACACCCTCCCTGAGATCACTTTAGACATGAATATTGGTATTTTTGAAGGATTAAGCAATAGTCTGGTTTCTGTTCAAAAGTTAGTTATGTTCGGGATTCTGTTTATCTTCTAAGAACTGCTGTTCTTTCTTTCTGAAGATGTTTATTGGCAAAGTGGTGCTTTCAGGTATCTGCCAAAAATTATGTGCTGTCATTTGTAGGTTTACATGAACTGCTCATTTATCTTCGGTTCATGTTAGTTTGTGAATAGGATCACACTCTTGAGGGTTTTTAATCTTTTCATAAAACTTTAGCATGCTTAAGCAAAGAACAACTTACTGTTCCCTCAGAAATGCCTTGTTTATCTTTTCCTCATCCTCTTTAAAAGCTGAAATTCTCTAGTTAATATTTTTGAAAGAAGCTAGTCTTAATTTAGAGATAGGAATGTCAGCTGTCTTTTTCTGTAGCTTCTAGTGCAGTTGCCACTCTCATACTTAAAGAGGGTCATGCTAGTAATGCTTCTGTGAGGTTTCATGGAAACAAGTGATAGGGATACAGGCTCCTAATCTCACATGAAAGGTAGAAGGAACAGTGCAAGCGTAATCTTTCTTTGGGTATCAGTGGACCCACATAGATGCCTTAAAACACTTAAGATAGTCTTGCTTTTGCGGGTATGAATATGGCTTCTTTCTTGTGTCAGTGACTACTATGATTCAAAGTATCATAAAGCATTAACCTGGTGACAGCTGTCCCTGATCTCCATCAGCATGGGGGAGCCGTAATCATGATGCTACATGAATTTCATATGTACTTCTACAAAATAAAACTGACAGCTGGAGAACGTTGTATCTTTGAGTTATGTACAGTCTACTTAAACAAGTATGAGCAAGTGAAATAAAAAAAATGTAATCTCTACAACTCTTGCCCTACCTTTGCTATTTCTTCTTGCAGTTTTCTGTGGCTGGCAGACCTGTTCTTGAGCTTGGAGTTGTTTTGCCTTTTTGACTCTATAATTAGTGATTCAAGCTTTAAAGAAAAATTCTCTGAATACTTGAAACTGTCGTGGTCTAGCATTTGCAGTACATGCTGTGGTCTTTCTGTGTTTTGAGAGCAGCCTCCTGACTATCCTGCTATTTTAGTTGGGAATTAAGGACAGAAGAAGGTGTTCAAAAGAAAAGAATAAAACTCTTCCTCCGCTTTGTCCTGAAATCAAAATTGCTCATTCCAAATTCTCTCTGGAAGTTCTAGTCTGAATATCAGATTTCTTTAGTCAGTCAGCCTAAGTCAGGTTTTAAACTTCTGAATTCATGTAGACTTACAGCCTCTTCAGACTTTTGGTTAGTCTCTGACACACTAATGTAATATAGCTGCAGATAGTGATTTTAGATAGGACAGTTACTAATAATTAGAAATACTAGTTTTGATTTGTTTTGCGTAGTCTCTGAATGCCTCTTCCACAGTAATCTCCATAGTAGGTAGCTGGACATAATTTATTCAGTCTTCTAAATTTGTGTGGTAACTTCAGGTTTTTTTGCTTGCAAATTGAAAAGCGTAGCGCTTACTCTAAGGTATGAAGTCAGTAAACTGTAAGAAACTAATTGTAGAACTTAATAGCAGAAAGGAATGGCCACAACACTAGCAGAAAATAGCTCCTAAAGGATTCTACATGCTGTTGTAGTCCAGATCCTTATGCATTCAATGATTAATCCTAGAAATCTGTACTTCCTGCTTGTTCCTGCAGACTTTATTTATTGTTGTTTGTTACTAGCTTTTGTTAATCCATTAGTTTGTGTGTGCTGTCACAGAATATAGCAGCTGTGAGTAGAGTGGTGGTGTTGGGTTGTATTGTTGCTTATGCTGATATCTGTTGGTTCACTTCTAGACAAAATCACCTCCTTCTTCCACCCTGGCTGAGTACCCAGCTCTATGCATGAGAGCTTATTCGCATTGACTTATTTTTCTACTTCATAGGACGTACTTTAATCATATGCAGTGTTTCTGAATGAATTATTCAAACAGGAAAGGAATTTCATCTTTCTGTGAAAGGCGTTCTTTGTTGTATCTTCAGTTGTCATCATAATGTTTGCTTAAACATAAGTGAGAATTTTTTGGTTTAGTCTTTTAACTTCATGTTATGTCCTTAGTGTTCTTAAGATGCTTATATAAGGAATGCTTTGTTTGGCTAAAGCTGGTGGAAATTATTGAAGCTGAATTCTGTACCTTTTTTTTTTTTCCTTACCTGGTTCTGCCTTAGCATAATTGATAATATCAGGTCAGAGAGGGCTCTGTAAACAGCCATCAATGAGAGCATGCTTATGTCTTATGGCTAAGCCATACCGAAATGGTGGCTTTTCACTTCTTTCTTATTTGCTGGAGTCAGACCATAATTGTTCTGCTAGCTCATGGCTGGTGAAGTTAACTTATTTTTACAGAAGTAATATATTCCTAACTTCAAACTGTCTTTTTTGTCATCTTTGATGTAGGAAGGTTCAGGGGCCTCTTGTGTGATCTGGAATGGTTCCCAAGGTTGTACCTTTACAACTCTCTGAAATGACAACAGCTTGAAATGTCATGCTGCAGAATGAATGATGTTTCAGGTCCTTTCGTCTATAGACAGTTTGTTTATAATATCCTAGATTGATGTCCGTATATTATAAAAATTATTAGGTGTTGGTCTTACTGCATGAAACTTTTCTGTGAGACCAGCTGTCTATTAAGTAAGTCCTGCAGTGCTTCTGTCCGTTTCTGTCCCCTTCTCCAGAGGGGCTTCATCTTTTAGTTTCTTCAGTCCAGCTGGAGAAGGGTTGTGTGTATGTTCTTTCTTCAGCGAAATGTGGGAGTGGACTTGCCACAGCTCTGAATCATTGATTGTTGGGAGGCAGTTGTTTCTCTTTGGGAAGGAGCAGAGACCATCAGTGTCAAATTACACTGCAGTTACTTCTGTTCAGAAGTCTCCTGGATCAAGATGGTTGAAGAGAACTGTATTGGGAGAGGAAAAAGGATGCCACAACTTCTCCCTCTTTGCAATAAACAAACGGTGCTAGGTTGGATCCCTGAGTTGTAGTCCCCAACTCATTTCACACCCAGTTGTCCTAATGGTCAAGTTCAACTTGCTTTTGTTTCATAAATAACTGCCTTTTGACAAGCTGAATTATTGAATTGAATTAAAAATTTAATTACAATTTGGTGATGTTGATCTAGAAGAGACTTTGAAACCAATACTTATTAATCCTGAAAGGGTGAAATCACTAGGATGTAATAATATATATTGTACCTCCAAATATTTCTTGGTAGGGCCTGTGAATTATCTGAAGGGAAGTTATTTTCTGGTAGAAAGAAGTGGTTTGCATCCCTAGGAGAGATACCATGTCCCTGTATGTCTCTGCCTTTGCAATAACTTTTACTGACAGTGTGTAGCTTTCTTGGCTAACCCATCCTTACTTTTGCTCCTAGATCCAGGCTAAGGAAAAGATCTGGAGTCCTTTCCCTGCTCTTTGAAAGAGTTCTATTTGGTACTTTTTCTATTGATTGATTTCTGGGTATTATAGTTGGACAGATAATCTGAAAGTTACATGTGTGTATGTGTAGATAGAGAATTTCATATGTCAGCATTTCAGAATGCCTCGTAGCTCCGAAGTCTTCATGGTTTGTGTTGGCTGGTGACAGTGGACTTTACAAGGCAGCAGCTTCTGTGACAGTATATAGGATGCTCCAGCTCTGAGCTTCCTGTGTCAAATGGGCAGCATTTATCTGAGATACTGGGATATATTTGAGCCCCTGATATTTGAAAAGGGAAAAATTGTTTTGCATCTGCACTCAACGTAGACAGACAAACTTCTGTTTAACTGGTAGGTTAATGTTGGTGTTTGGTTTTTTCTTTTTTTTTTTTTTTTTTTTTCTTTTATGTTTCTCTCAGTGACCCTGGTGGAGGGATTGAGATGTCAGAGTTCATACGAGAAGCAACTCCCCCTGTTGGCTGTAGTTCACGCAATTCTTATGCTGGGGTAGATCCAAACAACCAGGTAAGAATTAAAGCTACTGCAGTTGTTGCTTTAGTACTGCTGGCTTTGCAATCTGTAGAGTAATCTTTGCTGATTTTTTTTTCTTACTATTTTACATTTTTTTAAAATTGTATTAGCATAAACAACTTACCTTTTTGTATTTAACTGCTTTATTAGGATGGCACTCTTCCAGCTGCATAACTCCTGCTCATCCCATCTTGTGTTCATTTTAGGAATGGCTGGATTTTATAAGGCAACCTACTGTCTCATCAGAAAGTACTCCCTTTTGCTCAGTTAGATTTCTTCTGATTAAGTAAATCAAAATGACTCAGAGCATGGTTAGATAAGTATCAAGACCCACTGTGGTGGACTTCGCTCTTCCTTTTGGTATCAGTGGGCCATTAGATAGCTCAAGCTGTAACTTCATCCTTATGTTGTAACTTTTTCCTCCCTTACTTTTGTTTGATCTGTCATTTAGATGCTTAATTGGCAAACTTCAGTTGTGCTGAATTTGAGGAGGCTTTCTGTTAAGTCGTCTTAGAATGTATCCACTGCCAATTATCTCTTGCAATGCTAAATGGCTTTCTTAAAGTTACTATTCCTGACAGTTCAGACTCTGCAGTCAAAAATGTTAATTTGCTAAAGTACAAAGCAAGATAAACTGGTAGAAATGGAAAGACTACAACTGTTTATTTTTGGATTACCTCTGCAAAATCTTCACTATTTTGAGACTTCAACAGGGGTGGGAAGAAAGCAATAAATAGGGACTGCTGCACCCCAGATAGAAGTGCTGAAGAACTTGGCTTTATTAGATTTCAGTGCAACTTCATTATGCTCTAGTTGCCTTGTAATTTCACTGGGGAAGTTGTTCTGTTTCCTTATTATGTCTGCTAGGCTTATGCATTCAACTTCCATAGCACTGCATGTGCTGTTCCTTCTATTTGGCTTGTGACGTTTAGCCAGTCGTGGCATCTTTCTCTTACCAACTCTTCATGAGGACAAGTAGATTGACTGCCCAGACTGTAAGGTTATGTTGACAATGAGCATTATATTAAAGATACAGAAGCTATTTTTGAATGACGTGGAAATTCTTGGTGTGGTATTACAATATCAAGTCCTTCTAATTAGCTCTCTGAGCAAGCAGTATATAATGTAGTGCAATGTT
Source organism: Calonectris borealis (assembly GCF_964195595.1). Lineage (NCBI taxonomy): Eukaryota > Metazoa > Chordata > Aves > Procellariiformes > Procellariidae > Calonectris > Calonectris borealis. The sequence goes on from NC_134316.1 coordinate 40,035,833, forward strand.
ATGCTAATGTTGGTGTTTTATCTGAATAATGCTCCATTATGCAGCATAGATAAGAGATTTTTTCCTTTGACGAGAGCAGATATTTGGTAGAGTTCAAAGGAATAGGAAGCAGTGGTCCATCTAGGGAGACAGAACTAGGCTGGAGATAATGTTTCTTTAACTGGACATTGGAAAAAAAATTATTCCAAACATACTCATAACAGTTTTAATGTTAAAGCATGTGAAGAAGCTCTGTGTTCTTTCCTGTGTGCTTTAATGCTGACACTATAACACAATTAAATCTACTGTGGAAGGAAGTGTAGTGTTTAAAATGTGTTTATGCTGATAAAATTAGTGCTCACTAGTCCCCTGGGATTGAATTTGTAGCATCAAAAGGGTATGTGAACAGTAAGCTGTTCTTAATGTGAGTTCTGTTCAGTTTTTTGTGTGAAATAGCTTTCCCATGCTGATGCATTTGCATTCAGCAAGACATGTTACTAAAGGGAAAAAAGTTGAAACATGGCAAAATGACTAACTAAAAGCGTGCAGTAGTAGTAGTAAAGTGTAGTAAAGAAAATACATTAAACAAGGTCCGGCTGCTTTTTTTGCATTACATGTAGCAAAGCCATTGTTCTTCTGTAGTATGGCTGAATAAAATCTGCACGTATCTTCAGATTACCTTAGATTTGCTGTGCTTACAGAGAATAATTAGTAGAATTATGCTGTCTTTTCCCCAGAGTAATTTGAAATAGGGATTTTGGAAAAACAGCATCCCAATAAATATACAGTCAAGTCAAATTGCCATCATTTTTATGTATCTTGGGTTCAGATTTTGCCTTTGAGTGCTCTTTTCCTATCTTATTTCTGAGTGGTTTAATTATTTGACACATGCATTTTGTGTGCTATTCAGAGTGCTTTGGGAGAGGTGGCATTGGAAATGTTATTGAAGGAAAGACTAAGTTCTCTTTAGCACCTCTACAAAATAATCCACTACAGATTACAGGACGTATGTAGAAAGGCAGACTGCAAACCTAAACAGCTAGCTAATTTTCCTATGAGGAGGTACATGCCTGCTCGTTGGTCATTGAACATGGCTGAAAAGCAGATACTATAAATTTGAAATGAGATTGTAACTAATATCTAAGAATCAAGGAATACTGCACAGTCTTCCACTAACCAGTTTACTTGCTTTGAGGTAGCTGTAATCTGTGTACTCAGAAACTGCCTTCAAAAGAAAAATTGCATTTGCAGGAATGAGAGGGAGAAATAAGATACAATAAAATGATTAGGTTAAATTGATTTAAGTTTATTCAGCTGCCAGCAGGGACCATCCTGCCATATCCTCTGTTCATGCTGCTGTCACTTTCCATGTACCAACACTTAGGTTCTTGTGGTTACCTGGTCATTGGATCAATTCTGGCAGATCTGAAAACTAACCTTGGTAAAAATATGTATCTTTTCCAATGGGACCACTTTCTGGATTTAACTGGGTGTTTACTGTGTTGAACAGATAAGTTTTATATTAACATGGTGCTTTCTTTAAGCATTTTAAGCAACTGTGATCACTGCATTAAACATTCAGCTTTACAACAGCAGTTATTAGTGTACCACCACACTAGTAGTTTGTTTCCACATTAAATATTTTCAAGGAAAATTCCTAGATTAGAAACTGTTTTTAAAATCAGCGTGGTAAAATCTCCAAGTACGTTGGCTATAAAGCAGAATAATGCACTGATGTAGTTGGATGCATAATTAGATGCTTTGTCATCTGTTTGCAGTGGAAACATTCTGTGTCAGAAAGGATTTTATGCACTGTGCTGTTGGATGCTTTTGTGCCTTTGAAAATCTCTCCTAGGCGTGTAGGCAAATGCATGCATTGCAGTAATAGGAAACAACAGTTGGCTAATTCCTGAAAGTTTACATCTGTTTACATCATTCCCTGTTTCTAGGTTGGATCTGGGTTATCTCGTCTGGGAACAGCAGCAACCATCAAAGGTGAGATTTTTGGTGCCTACTTAAAATTACCTTGCAGTAGCACTTCAAATCACTATTGTTTACTATGTTGTTTCCAAATACTGTCTACCTTGTTCATCTTCAAAACTTTTTTGTGAGCTAAGTACAGCATTTATTAATTGGAAGAAATCTTCCTTGGAGTTGCAAGTTATGTGCCTAAGACACTAGGAGAGAATATCTTGGAATCCGTGCTCTGTTTTCCATGTAACAACAGGTTTTTCTTTTGCTTGTAAATGCAGAGCCAAGGGGTTGGTTTGAGTGGACTTTTCCCTACCATTTTGAGTTCTGTGCAACCAATCGCCCCTCTGGTATTGTATTTCAATGACTTGATTAATCATTTCTGGTTGCATGGCCTCTAGCAAAAGTATTGTCCAGGACAGCCCTTATGAACTCCTCTGAGACGAAAAGATAAATTATTTGTAATATGCAGAGTTGCTATCTTGTAAATTTATTAAGCCAATATGAAGACAAAAGAAAATGAGATGTGAATTTCTGTCACCTTCCTGATTTTTCCTTACCTCTCTTGTTTTTACAAGTATTATGGTACAATCTACCTCTCATTTTTATTGGCAACCATGCAAAAAGGAATATTCAAATAGATATATCTTTAAGAAAAAAATAATCTTTATTTCCATTGGGTTCTGTGTAAGATACTTTTCCAGTTCTTCATGGAAGATCTGCATAGTTGAATGAGAACTTTCTTATATAAAAAATAAAGGAAATAGAGTAGACAATATTTATTTCTAAAAGATAAGAGAAATCTTGTCTTACTTGTAATTATTATTTACCTTTAAATGAAGAAATAAAAGCAACAGTCTTTCATGAGAGGTGAGAAATTTGCAGTGTATGTAGACGTATGTGTTAATACTTTGAGCACTGGTACTCTTCTTTCTTAAAATTCACAGGTGATACTGACACTGCCAAGACCTCTGATGATATCAGTTTAAGTCTTGGCCAGAGTTCTAGCCTATGTAAAGAAGGGAGTGAAGAACAAGGTAAAATTTCTTCTTCTGCATATTAAACATGGTATTTTGTTACCAAAGACCCTTTGCTTAACAAGCTAAATAAATCCATGCAATTTGTTGATAGACCCTGAGAAAGGGTATTTTGAAGCTTTCTGTTTCCTTTCTTAATTACTCTAAGTTCTGGGATGCATAGCTTGAATACTTTTAACTTTATTCTTTGGCTACGTGTTTCTTGTTCTGGCATCTTCCAGCAGGTAATAAATATTTACTGTCTCCTTACTGCTGCAAGATAGCGAGCTTGCATGTCTGTAGACGATCTCTCTAATACTGAAAGTGGCCTGGGATTTATGGACTTCATTGTAGACTAATTTGCTTTGCTTTCCAGTACAGCCAAATTAATCTTTTTAAATCAGGCATGCTTTTCTGTAAAGTAAACAAACTTGTGCAGAGTTCTGTGTTTCTGGAGCTATAGACTGCTTCTAATATGCAAGCTATTGGAGTTTTGTAATTGTTTTTTCCTAGTATGTAGGGAAACTGCTAGCTTGTATTCTTCAGTTGTCCAATTTCGTTTCAGATCTCATTTTTCATTTAGCTTCATTGCCAGGAAAAAATCTGCTCAGATTAAAACAGAGCATAAAACTGTAGGGAAATCTTTTGTTTGCTGATTTTAAAGTACCTGGTGATTAGCAGGAAGTTAACTCTGGGAATACTATAATTCATTTTGGCCAATCTAATGAGACTGATGGGTTCCTTTCAGTTGTTACTGGGTGATTCAGTGCAGAAAGTATGTTTAAAATGGAGGATTACAGGTGGCCGTGCTGTTGTAATAAGCAGCAGGGTTCTACTACTTTGAGCCGAGTAATGGAACTGTTTGTGAAGTTTCTTAAGTTACACATGTGCAAATGCACTCTACAAAAATTTAGCAACTGTAGTAACTTGGTCTCCAGATCTTCTATTTTTAGTGACAGTACCAAAAAGGAGCGTAGCCTGACTTTCAACATTACCTGCAGCTGGACACTTTTACAGGAGACTGCTTGTGATGGATAACAGAAACAATTTTTCTGACCAAGAGTTAACAGCAAATGCTCATAATTTGCTGTAACAGCACCAGTTTTAGAGGTAGTAAAACTCATAACTTAGTAGGAGTTTCATTATAGTACCCATAGACCTATGCCAGTGCCTGCATCCTTGCTAACTGTGAGCTTACTTGGTATCTGATAGGAAAGGTGATTTTTGTTGGGTTTTTTGTGACTTCAAAAGTTTACTATGTTTTCTTTAATAATTTTAAAGTTTATGTGAAACAAACAGTTTACTGCATGTAGGAAATAAAACAAAAGGCAGAGTATCCTTTTATAGTTAAGAAACTTTGGGATACATAAAAACATTAAGTCTGAGACACATGAGCAATAGAGGAGATTAGGGACTTGTCAGAATCATGTTGTCTTTTCTTAGCTGCTAAGATTAAGCTGGTGTTGATGGTTTCTTTTTTATTAAGAAAAAAAAGTCTCTGTCAGGTTTGCCCAGATGCTAGGAAATCTTTTAAATGGTAATGTGATGCATAGTACTTGCAAATGGATTTGTCAGTTTATTTACTTTATGTGATATAAACAAGCAATTGTAAAACAGATTGTGTAACTTGCATGAACATTCTATATGAGTATTTTTAAATATGTACTTGAACAGATTTGGCAACTGATCGGAAGCTTTTTCGTCTGGTGTCGAATGACTCGTTTGTCTCCATCCAACCTTCATTATCCTCTGGACAGGATTTGCCAAGAGACAACAGTGACAAAGTGTGCCTCTCGAACAACCAGCTTGTGGACCAGCCTAAAACCAGTGCATGTGACACAGAAGTAGCTTCGCTTGTAACTCTGCATTCTCACTCCTACAGGAAGGATCATAGACCACGAGGTGTACCAAGGACTTCTAGCTCTGCTGTTGCTTTTCCAGATGCTTCACTAAATGACTTTCCTCTCTATCAGCAAAGACGAGGACTAGATCCTGTCAGTGAGTTAGAAGCTTCCAAGCCCCCTTCTGGATCCAGAGAGTCCTTGGCTGAGAACTCTTGCATTTCAGGAGTTTTTCAATTAGATGACATTCTGAAAAGTAGCAGCCCTCAACCATTGGCTAAGAGTGGGAAGAGCAAATCCTTGAAAGCAGACAAAAGTGTGGACAGTCTGAGAAGCCTGAGTACTAGAAGCAGTGGTTCAACAGAAAGCTACTGCAGTGGGACTGATCGTGACACTAACAGTACCATCAGTAGCTATAAAAGTGAACATACTAGCTCAACGCATATAGAAAGTGTGTTGTCAGAGCATGAGGAGGAGTCTCCTAGAGAAGAGAAAAAGGATGGTAAGAAAAAGGACTGTGGTGTTGACTCAGAGGATGACAGTAGTTCTACTACTGACAAAAGGACTAGTAGCGAAAGGACTGCTGTGGAAGTGAGCACTAACAGTGGTGTTCCAGAGGTAAAGGGTTCTAATGCATCTGATGAGATGCACGGTCAGAAAGGTTTTGGTGCCTCTGCTTCAGAAGAGGCCAATAAGAACCCACATGCCAATGAATTGACTACGCAAGCTGACAGGCCACCTGGGAAGGCTGCTGAACAAAGAGATGAGCAGGGTGAAAAACTAGCTGTGTTAGTAGATTCAAGAGCTTCTAAAGAAACGAGTGGAAAACAAAAAGAAGGAGATGTTCGACCAAAATCTTCTAGTTTAATACATCGAACAGCCTCTACCCACAAGTCCAGCCGGAGAAGGACAGGAAAAAAGCGGGCTAGTAGTTTTGATTCAAGTCGGCACAGGGAATATGTTTCCTTCCGAGGTGTATCTGGTACTAAACCTCACAGTGCTGTGTTTTGTCACGATGAGGACTCCAGTGATCAAAGTGACTTGAGCAGGACATCAAGTATGCAGTCAGCTCACCAGTTCAGCAGTGATAGCTCTTCCAGCACCACCTCCCATTCATGCCAGTCTCCTGAGGGAAAGTACAGTGCTCTAAAGACCAAATATGTTTCTAAAGAACGTGGGGGCACAGACCCTGAAAATGCTCACAAAACCCATGTAAGTTCTGAAGGAAGTAGCAAAAAACGATCTACACGTCGGACTTCTAGCACAAACAGTGCCAAGAATCGTGCCAGAGTGTTAAGCCTGGACAGTGGTACTGTAGCTTGTTTAAATGACCCAAATAGTTTAATGGCACCAGGTAACATAAAACAGTTAACCACTTCAAAGTCTGATTTGGAAGCCAAAGAAGGAGAGGTGCTAGATGAGCTATCTCTGTTGGGAAGGGCTTCACACTTAGAGTCAGTCACTCGTTCTAGGAATAGCTTACCAAGCCAGGCTACGTTTCCTGAAGGGGAAGAGCAAGAATCAGCAAGTGGAGGTAAGTAAATGACCTACCAGAAGTACCTTGCCGTATTTTGTTAATGAGTCTGGCATCTATGACTTAAGTTACAACTATACTTAAGTGTCTTCCTGTTTCTTCATTCTTGCCTAGTAAAACTGTTGAAGCATTTCCTTCATAATCTTTTGGAAGATCTACAGAAATGGGAGTTGAATTTAAACAAATGTTATGAAATATATAGGTAGAGGTGTTACAGGTTTGTAACTGGCAGTCTTTGTTAACCAGAGCTGTATCTTAAAATTATTATTTGTGATCAAATCAGACCTGCTCTATTGTATTACTCAAAGTTCAAATTATGTGTACTATTTTAAAAGTTACCAATAAAAGAGAGACTATTTTTATTTGAAAGATTGTGCAGTTCAGAAAACTGGGAAAGTGGAAGTGATTGTTTGAAGTTACTGCTGCCTCTTAGATGAACTCTCTGGCATGGCTTGAGGTGGAATAAAAAAAAAAGAAAACCTCAAACCCTTACTATGCTGCCTTGAATTGTGCATTCTTACGATGGTCTAGTTACTAAGCTGAATTCTCCTAGGGATTTGATTTTGCTTAGCCTTGCCATTGTTGGCTAGACAGTGTTGTTTACTTTGGGTTTTGGGGGTTTTTTGTCCTCATTATGAGAACACAATAACCTTCCTGTGCTGGAAAGAGGAATGTAGTTTCCTCTTACTTTCTATAACTATTGCTTTGCTTGGTATAATGTGGGTAGTAAGCTTACATGTAGTAGCTGGTGTTAATATAGATTAACAGGGGCATTTTAAAAAAAAATTTGGAGCTGTTAGTAGTTTTTTGTTTATCACTTGTTATGACGTTTCAGTCTCTTTGCTTGGTTAGCCATATTGACTACCTTAACTGGAAGGCATTTTGTGTCATGGAAGACAAGTGGATTTAAAATAATGTTTTCAGAGCAGTATGGGACTGCTAATTACCTCAGTCTGATTTTGGGGATTGTTTGAGGGGAATACCTACCGGATAATCTGGATATTCTTAGCTAAGCACACAAATGCTTTGTAAAATTATATTTTATATCAAGACATAGATATTTTTAAGAAATGGTAGCAAATTTACTGTCCTTGTTATTTAGACTGCCAAAGCAAAGTATAGTGACTCTTCCATCTTAAAAGGAGAGACTTCCAACTCAGTGAGATAAGATATGACCAATAGTTCTTCCCTCCTCCCCCCCGACACTGACATAAGAGCAAACTCTAGAAATCAGTACAATTAATTTCGGGGGGAAGGAAAAAAGTGTGCTACACTGAAGTTCAGCTGTGTATTGATTACTAATCAAATTTGACTGGTTTACAATTAGTTCAGACCTATTTAGATGCCTTAACTTTAAAAAAACCCAAAACACAAAAACAAACAATAGAACAAACTGCATATATTGGTACTTTCTGTCTTTCTGTTATTCCTAGTAACAGAGTTCTGCAGTAACTTTAATGAAAGAGTGCAGGTTGCTCTTTTAGTCCTAACTCTGCAAGCTAAACACTTAACACACATTCTTATTACACCTTGTTGAAGTGACAGCTCTTCTTTATGTCTACTGAAAATAATTTGACTAATAAAAGGTCTGCTTTATGTATTTACTGTTTTGACTCTATGCTCTCCTTAGCACAAGATTTAATTTCATTTTGGTTTGTGTTATTACAGATTAAAACTGTTAAGGTTCTCTCCGTATATGCAAAGGAGGATTAATATACCTTACAGAACATGTCAGACTTTATATGCACTCACCAGTCGTCAGTAGTCTGAAAGAATCAGTGCATGACTGATGCAGTATATTGCCAAATATTTTGATTGCTCTTTTAACAAGAGAAATGGTGGGGAAGACCAACTCTAACACATTTAAATGCAATCTTAAGCTGCTACAGATTTGTATCTTTAAGCAGGGAAGTCTTGCTGTCATTCTCGCTGGACTATTCTCTTCCGTTTCCCCTTTAAACTTTGTTTAGCTAATGGTCACTTTGAAGTTGTTAGTATTTTTAATAAATGGCGAGCACCCAAGTATTACTTGCCTGTGGGTTTCAGGCTGACTTTAAGAAGCAATGTGGATTCAGGGTCTCCAGATTTGGCGATGACATATGACTAATAACACTTGCTGTATATCTTGTGTTTCCTATTACCAATAGAATAGGAAATATTTCCTTTTATGATTGTAAGAAATGAATGTCATTCTGCTTTTTTTGAAAGCAGAACAAAAATATCACTTACTTTTCTTTAGCATTACTTAAATATTTATGCAGTCATGTCTAGTATCAAGCCAGTAATTATTTTGAATTTACCTGTTCATGATCAATCTGAATAATTCCTTCATGTGGTCCTTTGTTTCTACGGGTTTTTCTTTTGTGTGTGTTTTGTTGTTGTTGGGTTTTTTCCAAATTTATAGCTTATGTTACAAGTTCTGTGACAGCTGTATCTTTAATTGTGGCTTTCTTCTTTGGGCTTACCTGTGACTAATAGTAATCAGAGAAATGTTTTAACTCTTTAGAATCTAAGTTGCTTTCAGTATTTCCCACTGTTGAGTTGTCTTCACCTTTTGGGAGTGTTTTTAAAGATATACATGTGTGATACAAATATACATCATATGTGTGTATGTGTATAGAAATTATTTGAGAAAATTAAGAAGTTTTTTTATTTACATATAGCAGATGAATTACAGAATAAACTTGGTTCAGATTTCCATAAGGTCAGAGGATATTGGTTGGATGGGACTTCTAGAAGTTGTCTGGTCCAAACTCCTGCTGAAAGGATTATTTTATAATTTTATATAAATATTTTTTAATTTCTGTGATTGCCTGTAATAACTTTCTGAAACGAATAATTAATGGATGCATGCCAGATAACAAAAAGCCTGATATTAATACCACCACCTCTTTTTCAGTCAGCAGCTTTCTGTTCCTATTTTTCAAATACGATTTAAATCAGTAATTAGAGCTTCATTTTATCTTTAAGTCTTTAGGGAGTAAACTAAAAAGTACATTCTTATTTGTTTGTGTGACTGCTAAAACGCATTTCGTAATGGATGTGGCCTTTAGTAATCTTTTACTAAGCAGGATGCTATACAAACTTGTACATATTTTACTTCAGCAGATACAATTTAGCAGTTTCACGACTTCCTGGCATAGTAAGATAGAAATGAATGACTCACTTTTTACATGATAACTTGTGCATTTGAATAGAAATTGCAGTTCATTAAAATGTGGACAAACAGCATTTGAAAATTCTGTAATTAAATACATGTGGTGGATGTATAACAAAAAAATGGAAGATGTCTGAAAATAGTTGTTACTCTTGTTTAACTACTCAGCCTCTAAAAGTAGCTAGTGAATTGATGGGTCATGGGTTAGATGAAGTTGCTTAGATGTCTAAAAGTTTGCCTAGATGTCTAGTGATATTTTGGAAATACCACCTTGATACTCTCCTATGCCTGGGTTCTGTCAGATGTGTGCTATTTCTGGATTGCTGTTTGTAAAGATTTGAAGAACCAACATCATGTTGTATATGACACAGTCATGTTTTGTAAAACTTGAGCTGACCTGAAAAGTCAAGTGTTCTCCCCCAGTTCTGTATTAACTGTAAAAGGTGCACCCTTTAAGTTGCTACTCACTTTCACAGCTTGCTGTAATTTAAGATTTATTTAAGTTCTAGAGTCACCTACCCTTTTGTAAATAAAACTGCATGTAATGTAATGCATTTTTCCTTCTGTGCATTGCATAGCAATATTGAAGTAACAGCTCATACTGTTCTTTTGTGTTTTGTGGTCTGCAGTACATCTCTACAGGCGGGCAAAATGAGGGTTTGTAAGCTTGGATTAGAATCTTGTGTTTCATATGGCATATGGAAACCTGTTCATCTTTTCAGTCTGTGTGTATTTGTACATGTATGCTTAGCATATCTGCCTGTAATCATTAGGCAGTATCCTCTCCAAAGTTAAAAGTACAATTTAGTTCTCTGCTATGCAGCCAATGGTCATGTCAGCTGTTACCAATATATCACTTTTTCCTACTATGCTTATGTTGCATATGGTCTGCAGTCATTACTTATTTTGCCTGTGTTGTAGAGCTGTTCCTTGCTTCTGATGGCTTTAGTTTGATATGTTTTCTGCAGGTGGAATTAATACAGTTACAGAAGATGGGGCTTCTGGTCTCTTTTCTGGGAGTCTATCAGTTCACATTCAAACTGCTAAACCAAACAGTTTTGCATGAGAAATCAAAGAGTTTAGAGATGGTAGAAACTGAAAAACATATAAAGTTACTGTAATCTGGTGGTGCATATGTTAGCTATCTCTATTTGTGTGTTCAGCGGGACCCCTCCTGTAACTGGATCAGGTTAAGCAGTTTAGCCAGTAGAAAGGGCGCTCTGCCATATGAGGTTCTTTATTGGAACCAAAAGGTTGTATTATTCCATTACGTGATTTTTACATGTCATCTAGTGGTGTCATAATGTACACAACATTTGGTTCAAGCATGACATAGAAAGTTTAATGTTAGCCCTTCCCAATATCTGACTTTGAAAGTATAATATTGTTCTGTCACAGCTTTTGTGTCTAAGGGTTGAGTTTTACAGAATTACCTCTGATTTTGGATATCTTGGCATCTCAGTAGAGGTGAGATGTTGCCATTCAACACTAAAAGATGTAAACAGCGTTAGGAGTGATGTGTGAGGCTGAAATGGAATTCTGTATTTTTGAACTTAACAATGAAATAACACTTGGAATGAATCTTGCATCTACTAATTGTTAATCACTACCTACTAAAGCAAAATGCAGTTTTAGTATGTTGTGTAGGGGCTCCGTCCTGCCTGTTTTGTCCCCGTTCTGGTATTTATGGGCTTTCATTAGATGACTTATGATGAAAATTACTACCATCTTTCTGATACTTTGTGGTTCCATAAAGGTGGTGATGGGGAACAAACAAACAAAAAGCTCAGGTTTTGTCCAACTCGCAGCAGTGGCTGTTGAGAGCCAGGAATGTGTGTAATTGCTTGGCAAAAGCCCTGAGTACTCCTGGCAAGAGACTTCCTGTTACTTAGTAGAAACACGCTCCTTTAGTGTGTCATCTACAGAGTAGTAGGTATTCTACCTAACGTTCTGCAGGGCTGCATAAGGGAAATTCAGGATGCTAGGTGAGAAATGCATGCCACAGCATTACAGCATATACCAAAAGTTAAAAATGAAGCAAATTACACTTCATAGAAGTTTTTGTTTGTGTGTGGTTTTGTTTTTTTTTTTCCCTGGGAATATTATTTATAAAATTTGACCCTGGTTAAATTCTCTCAAGCCTCCCAAAGAAACCAGAAGTAGTAGTTCTTTTAAAATACTTTGCATTGCTGTGGGAGTGAGTTATTTAAATGTCTTAGATTGCGAGTAGTTGCACAAACACTACCAATAACTTTTACTTGATTTGGAAAGAATGGTTCAATTTTGTTGACAAGTAGCATGTGGTGTTCATAAATTTGCCAAGTATTCATCTCGAACAGGAGTTGAATAAGAATTTTTGATACTTGGTATAAACGAAGCTGCATCTACTAACTTAAGTTTAAAAGCCACTTTTTTCATGTTCCTTTGTATATGTACCTGGATTTATTGTTACGCATACAGCTGAGAAAGTTCTGAGAGCTCTCTGAACTGTAATGGAAGTACTCACATTGCTGCCAAATGTAGCTATGAGATGTAATTCTAGGATATATCGAGGTTGGCTACTAATTAACATTTGGTGTTACAGTTAATAGAAGCCCATTCAAAGCAAACATGACTTTCTGTGTATGATATACTAATATAGAATATCGCTTATGCTGGAAAGGCTGTGTGTTCTAAAGATTTAAAGCATCTTTTCCTTGAGGTGATTAAATCCAAGTACAAAGTCACAATTAAGTTCTATAAAGATTAATGTAGGTTATGAACACTTGTCTGCTGCATGAACATACTACTAGCTATTGATACCCAAATCCCTGGATATAGGGACTATATTGGTAGGGGATCAGATTAGGTCATAGCTTTAGCTATCAACATTATATTCAAGAGGTCTATGGGAGTAACACCTAATGTTTTAAAAGTGGAATAATTCAAGTGGGAAGTACAGTGAATAGAATAACTGAGAGTCCTAGTTTTATCTTTGGCATTAGTATAGAAATTTGTCTATCAAGCTGGTCTGTAAAAATGTTTTTTTCAGAATTCAGAACAGATGGCTTCATTGTCCTGGTTATTCCCTGCTTGACAGTGTTTTGCTTTTCAGATTGTTGTAGTGACTGGTTTGATGTAATTGTAAATACTCCTCTGGCGTAGTCTCAAACTTGGATTTTTTTTTTCATACATTCAACCACAACACTGAAGTCTTGGGCTTTACTTCCCTTGTTTCTCTTTAATTTTTTTTTTGGTGACAAGCTTTCCTTCCTAAATTGTGTGTGGTTTTCCTTTCCCTATTTTCTAGCAAAGTTTGTATCTTGGAGGTGTTCCTCTGTTCTTCATTGTTTCTCCTTTGTCGCCCACATCTCCATTCTTCAGAAATTGGTTTTAGTGATATTTTTCATTAAGTGTCCACAGTAAATTATAATACTATAAGCCAATACTTTGCTTTTTCATCAGAGAAGTATAAGAAATCTGTGCAATTGTAGGTCTTACAATGGTGTATAATCCATGGTGATCAATAACTGTATACTGAAGATACGGACTGAACAGACTCCTCCTTTCTACTTGGGTATCTTACAAGTACGCTTTTTAGAATAGTGTTTGGGCATGTGAGAATAACCTATGAATGCCTCAACCGTGAAGAGAGTGGTGGTGTTAACCCATGAATGCGTGTGAGAAGTATGGCTTTTCTTAGGTTTTGAACACAAACGAGATACAAATGCTTGATACAGAAGAGCCAAACTTCAGCTATTTGGTTTGGCAAAGTATGTTCGGTGTTAGAAGACAGATTTCATTGCTTATGTGAATGCATAAGCCATAAACTATTTGTTTCAGCTCTCACTGAGAATTTCTAAGGTTGGTCATTACAAGCGGTTGAAAATAGTTAGATCACAATTTCCCATTTGATAGGGAGAGAAATAGCATGTCCAAGCATCACTCAGATTCCATGCATGTGTTTAACCATGCTTAACCTGACTAATGTTCAAAACCATCTAGACTTCAAGTGATGTATTTTTTTTTCTTTCCCTGAGAAGAGTGAGGGACACTGTTTCCATCATGTGTGGGTTTTTTGTTCTTCTTTTGTTTTCTTTCCAGTCAGAACTGAAGTTGGCAATTTTTATCCTGAGAACTCTGTGGTTTTCCACATGGGTACTTCACCTCTGTATTACCTCCATACTATATCTTTGCAGGAATCTTCTTACTTAGGAAGAATTTATCTATATTTCAGACTTTATCTGAGGTACGGGCTTTAGCGTTTTTGCTGAGCAAAAATGAAATGGGGCTTCTTGATGCAATAAAATTTGGAAATTCTGCTTTCTCCATGTCATGCTTCTTCAGTTTCCATCTTCTAAGTTTGGATTAGAAGCAGAGGTACACACATGCAAGGTGATGTTGTAAACGTTTTGGCTTGTATGTGTAAATGTTCCTGTTTGAAATAAAATGTTTGTGTTTTTTTTTCTTAAAGCTAGTTGTATTGTACAATTGTATAGTTGTAGTGTAAAACTTGGAGTTTTCAGTTCTGTTTAAAACTTTGAGGAACTACAGAGGTTTACATCTAGAACACTTGTGTAGTATAGAAAGAGAAATTTTGGAAAGGCATAACCTGCAGGCAGGATAGTTCAGCCTATGGTCAGATATTCCCAACTGTGTGGCAAAGGGATGTGAATTATTTGTTCTAGAATTTTCTCTACAATAAATCTGAGTTCTTTTATTGGGAAAGTATCATTCCAAATGTGTGATGACGAAATTATATCCTCATGACTTTCCAAGTGTGTAACTGCTAATTTGGCTTTTTTCCAATCAGAAGTGTTATGAAAGAAAAAAGGATGAATTTTAATAAATGTGTATTCATATGCACAGTTGCATTAACAAATACAAAAATCAAATTATTTCCTCTCTGAAATTAGATTATAGTTGGGAATAGGCGTGGGAGGGTTAAGTTTGTTACAAAGTTGTCACTAGGTCTCCCTCTTATTTTATTGATCTCTGGGATGTAGGTTTGTATTTTTAACTTGTGCACTTTGAACTTCAAACCTGATTTTTCTGTTCTTGAGAACAGATAATATTGGGGGCTCAAATTCATATGACAATATGCAGAAGAAATTTATACTTAAATTTCTTGACATTAATGAAGTATGGTGTTTCAACATCTGAATTTAGAATAAAACCGAAAAATAGAACAGACTTCGACAACAAACACTCTGTAAGCTGAAAGGTTTGTCTTCCTTTACTGATTTGCTTAAAGTAAGCAGGAACTGTAAAAGTATAGCCTATATTATCTCTCCCTATTAGATCTGGATTTTGTATGTGAGTGTAGATGTTGGGTCTTACCTTTCTGAAGTCTAGAGTAAATGGTTGTAAGTAGCAGCATTGGAGAAATGAGAGTGATAATCTAAAGATTATTTTTTAAAAAAAAGTTGTCCTACAGGGATACTTTTATTTGTTTAGTTTTGTTTTTAAATATCAAAACACTATGTTACTTCATAAATATTAAAGGAAGCTTATTTATGTTAAAACAAAGCTATTTCCCTCATGGTTAAACTGCTCTCAGAGCATGATAGAGAATAGTTTAGGAGCTTTATCTTACATGCTACTGGTGAACTCATGAGCAGCTGTACTGCTCCTTCTCATTAAAGACAAGTAGAAACACAAATCATATGTGTTAACATGAGTAGCTTTCCATACTGGTATATTTTTTTTTTATCCTGTGTGTTCTTTAAAATGAGTTTGGTGTTTTTGTTTTTAAAAAAAAAAAAAAAACAAAACAAACAACCAAAACAAAACCTTGCTCAGTTTGACTTTCCACACTTTAAACAAACTGTAATCCTTCCTGCACATCTAGCTTTTTTTTTTTACTTAGTCATGGTTTCAACATGTAGCTTCTTGAGGTGTTGCATAATGTTAGCA